>NC_142144.1:11242500-11867500 GCF_024610735.1 Ursus americanus
AATGCTCCAGAGGAGTAGGCCTACCAGAGGTCTCAGGGTGCGAGGGAGGCCAGTGTGACGGGAGCCCAGATAGCGTGGCTAATGCCGTGGAGGGGATACAGAGCCTCAAATCTGAAAGAACCCAAGGCTGATCATTCGGGGCCTTGCAGGCCAGGCTGGGACTTTAGTCTCTTTCGTCCCAGCAGTGGGGAGGCTGCACAAAGATCCTAACAATCAGAAGGGCACAGAACAGAAAGTGAAAGCATCCCTGCAGGGCCCGTGCTTTTCATGCTTGATCCATGGCATTTTAGATTTTTAGTGCACGTATAAACTTATAAGATAGATGAGTTTTTTAGTGATTCATGTGGTTTGTATTGCTCAGCAGCTAGCATTTTTGCCCCGGTCTGGCAATACTTTGTGGACATCTTTTCCTGTCAGAGGTGGATAGGTGAATAGCGGGCCGTCTTTCTCTCCACCTTCCCCCCACCCGCCACAAGTTGCAACCAAGTAATAAAGAAAGAAACCTCTATTGAGCACCAATAGTTGATCTTCATGCTTGTGGGGAGGAAGATACGTAAATACTGGTTATACAAAAAGCTAAATAGTAGGATGGTGATATATACCACTTGAGAGCCCCTTCTGAAGTAGTAACTATCTACCTTGTGGCTGGTCTGGGGGAGCCTAGTTGCAAGCTCTCCTGTGCTGGGTCCTGGTCATCCGCGGCTGTTCCCAACACGTTTCCAGCATGGGGCCGGCAAAGATTAGGCATCAACGGAAGGAATAAGCTAACGTGCCCTGAGAAAGAGCTATTTGTTCTGACAGAGGGCATCACAGAAAGAGGCTTTTGGCTTGCTTTTTTTTTTTTTTTTTTTTTTGGATAGAAGGATTTTGTTCAAGAGGGGGTAGTAAACAACATTTCAGGCTTTTAGGGATGGTTTGGAGGCCTCTGAAACTCAGAGGACAACATTGGAAATGGCGCTTGAACCGGGCCTCGAATGTTGTGCTAAGGAATTTGGACTTTATCATGTTAGCACTGCGGAGCCCCTGAAAATCTGGGGGGGCTGGAGTGATAGGATGCAGCCTCTTGTTTTAGAAAGACAAGTTCATGCAAAAGACAGATTAGACCAGGATGAAAATAGAAGAGCCGCCAGTTGAAAGATGGTTGCAGTAGTCTAGGGATAAGAGGAAACGTGAACGTCAAAGAACCAGGCAGCCCACTGCCTCCACTGTCCAGTTTACATCCATTGTATTTAATCCTCACAACGAACGGATGTTGCAGATACCAGAAGCTCAGGAAGGTTAAGAAAGTAGGTGGGCCAGGTTTCCGATCCTAGACTTAGGTGATTCAGTCTCTACCCTCCGCCACCTGCGGAGCGCATGGGGACAGGGAAGCGGGTGAAGTCAAGAGACTTTCAGTGAGCAGGTAAAACAGGAATGTGGGGCGGGGAATACTGCTTTTTTCGTTGCACCTGTTATGTTTGCACTTTTAACATGGGGCTAGTTGTCCGCTTTCACTGAGAGGTTTGTTTTCCTTGCAACTTTGGTTGCATCTAAGTGGTGGCTTTTTGCAGAAGGGGAACGGATGAGTATCAGTTTCTCTCCCCCACCCCCCATCCTTCCCAGCGGAGACCAGATTCTTCTAATGATCAGTCACGAAAGAACGTGATTCTAGACTTTCCTCCAAGCCGACAGGCTCAGCCGCTGGAAATGGCTCTCAGGATATCAGAACGTTCACTTGCCCATTCTTTCGTTTAGCAGCAAGTGCTGAATGGTTACACCAGCCAAGCCCTGTTGGCCCTTCTTGGAGCTCAGTCTAGCAGGAGAGGTGACAGCTGTAGCAGCTCACCAAAGACTCACCTAAATAGGCCACCGGGCCCCAACAGGGTGTCATTAACCCTGCCTTAGGGGTCGGGAAGCCTTGGTAGATGAGGGGACATCTGGATTCCCTCTCTCTCTTAACCCAAGGTAATCTTTAATTTGACTATTAAGGAAAAATACCTCGTTTAAATTCTTTATTATAAAAGGAACATGTGCATTTTAGTAAAGGATAATCAAAACAATCAAAAGTGCATAAAATAGAAAGTGAAAGCATCCCTGCATGGTAAAACTTTGATCCATGACATTTTAGATTTTTACTACATATATAAACACATATATATACACACACACACACACATGTACATATAAATTTTTAAATGATTCATGCTGTATAGCTCTGTAACTTGCATTTTTCCTCCCATTTGGCATTATTTTGTGGACATCTTTTCATGTCAGTTCAAGTACTGTCAGATACTTTTTCGCAGCTATGCAATATTTCATTGTGAGGGTGTAGTATAATTTACTTAATTGGCCCCCATTGATGGACACTTGGATGGTCTTTTGAAGGGTGAATAGATCTTCCACAAATAGAACAGGAAGGGACAAGAGATAAGGCTTTGCGAGTTGTTGGCCTGTGTATGGCTGGAGAGTAGTGTATGCTTCTAAATAGTAATTCACTGTCAGTCCAACATACGTTAAGTGGGGCTGAGGGAAGTGAGGCCAGTTGAGCAGAGCATCACCAGCTGCTCTGAGAGGTTGGGATGTTTTTCTGCAGGTGGTGATGGCTAAGGGTGGGGGCATTTATATGGTGGAGGGATTGAAATGACCAGATTCATATGTTTCTGAGATTACTGGGACAGTTATGAGTGGGTGGCATTGAGGGAACACTTAAGACAGCCTGTCTAGGAAGCTACTCCACCAATCTGGGCTAGAGAGGAGGGATGTAGCTGCATGGCACAGTGCCAAGGTCATGGGCACTGAGAGGGGAGGGTGGATTTGGGGCGGTGCTGATAAGATGTGGAGAATGGTGGTGGGTAGGGAAAGAGGATTATGGAACCTGACCTCCGAATCTGGCCTAGGAGATGAGCTGGGTGATGCTGCAGTGGCCAAGATGGGACACAGAAGAGGAGGCGGGGAGGATTCGAGAGAGGCTGGTGCATTCGGTACAGCATCCTTTTCCCTTTGTTTTCTGTCTTCCTCCTGATACCTCATTAAAGGAGGAAGCCATCTTCATCAGCATTTCTGTCGCCCCCAGATTATGCCTGATGAACCCCAATGTTAATGATTTGACCAGAAGCCCCACGAGTACTCCTGGCAAGTTCAGTTTTTAGATGTATGACTGTGGGTTATTTTAAGCCTCCGATTTTCATCCCTCACTTTTATTTAAAGGACAAAATGCTATCACCAGTTATCAGATGCGCATACTGGAAGTTTCAAAGTTTGAAGTGCTGACAAAAGCTTCTCCATGTTGCAGGGTGAGGAGAGGTCTTCAGAAGTCTTGGCCTAAGTGGTCACAGGGGCGCCAAGAGCCCAGGATCACTTGGCTGGTTTCAGACCAGCTGGGGCGGGCAGGAAGGCACACACTCCTATTTGCTCAGTTACAATCAGCAACGACTTCTTTGTGTAAAATGATAATGAGGCCATTAGGAGAGGCTCACCTGAAGTGCAGCGTTGTGAATCCAAGGTAATTAAACACCTCCCGAATGAAAGGGAAAGGCCAGGGAAGGTTAAGTGAGGAATAATCTGCAGCACAGGTGGCCCAAGGCCTTTGAGGAGCTAGAAGAGTGACAGTGGCTTGCACCATTTCTAAGGATGGAAATGTCACCCTAGTCCCTGGGAGAGGCAGGACTTCTATTATTGGGAGGGTGGGAAGTGGGCAATATTTTTAACATTTTAATAAAGCATGTTTTGTGTTGTTTTTTTCACATTGCTATTCCAAGTTGAAAGCCCATGGCAGAGTCTGCCTGGGTGCTGAGTGGCCTGCACTGCTCTTCATGGGTTCTCACCACTGTGGCCCTGGGGCTCCTGTGTCCCAGAACGGGGAAGTCACAATCAACGGGATACTGACACCCAGGTGTTGAGATATAGACAAAACTGCTTCTAGAGGACGGTGGTTTTCCTTGGCCCACCTCCGAGCACAGATAGGGTAGCCACCCCCTCCGTGCATATTCCCATCACTTGGGACTTGCCAGAGAAGGACATCAGCCTGGCCCTACCTTCGCGCAGTTCACTGTTGACGCACATAGCACACCCCCTTAGCAAAAGCACAGAAGTGTTCCCTCTGCTCGGTAAAGGCTTCATAGTGACTTACTAGGTGCCCAGCGCTGTGCCCCACAACTTCATGTGTCCTTTCGGCTTATCTTTATAAGCTCTGGCAACAGGATTTTCACCATTCAGTTTCTGGCCTCAAAATCTCTGCTGTCTCGGGGCGCCTGGGTGGCGCAGTTGTTAAGCGTCTGCCTTCGGCTCAGGGCGTGATCCCTGCATTCTGGGATCGAGCCCCACATCAGGCTCCTCCGCTGGGAGCCTGCTTCTTCCTCTCTCACTCCCCCTGCTTGTGTTCCCTCTCTCACTGGCTGTCTCTATCTCTGTCAAATAAATAAGTAAAATCTTTTAAAAAAAAAAAAAATCTCTGCTGTCTCCACATAAAAGTTCCTACATGAATGTTCATAGCAACGTTGTTCATAATAGCCAAAATGTGGAAACAGCCCAGACACCCGCCAACTAGATAAATACGTAGGGTAAATAAAATGTGGAATAAGCCATACAATGGAATGTTATTCAGCTTGTGAAAAAGAGTGAAGTACTGATAAGCACCACAACATGGAGTAACCTTGTTCATAATGAGCATGATGCTAAGGGGAAGAAGCCAGTCACAAAAGACCTCTTATTGTATGATTCCATTTATATGAAATGTCCAAAATAGGTAAATCCATAGAGACAGAAGGTGGATTAGTGGTTACCTAGGACAGGGTGCAGGAGGAGGGGAGGAAGATTGATGGGGAATGAGAAGTAACTGACAATAAGATGGGCTTTTTGGGGTGATACAAGTATTTGGGGATTAGATAATAGTGATCTACAACCTTATTATACTAAAAACCACTAAACTATATACTTCAAATGAGTGAATTTTATGGTATATAAAATATATCTTAATAAGCTATTTAAAAATCCCCGGGGTACCCGGATGGCTCAGTCAGTTAAGCGTCTGCCTTTGGCTTACGTCCTGATCCCGGGGTCCTGGAATCAAGCCCTGCGTAGGGCTCCCTGCTCAGCGGGGAGTCTGCTTCTCCCTCTCCCTCCTCCCCTCCTTCCTGCTTGTGCTCTCTCTCTCAAATAAGTAAAATTTTTTAAATAAGAAATAAAAATCTCTTATCAGAAGCTTGTTAATAAGAAATAATGTCCATGGAGCATTTCTCTCTCTTTTTTTTTTTTTTTTTTAAGATTTATTTATTTATTTATTTGAGAAAGCATGTGCAAGCAGGGGGTGGGCGGTAGCGCAGAGCGAGAGACTAAGCAGAGCCTGATGCAGGGCTCGATCTCATGACCCGTGAGATCACGACCTGAGCTGAAACCGAGTCAGACATTCAATCAGCTGAGCCACCCAGGTGCCCCCAAGGAGCATTTTTAAAGTTTATGTAATCTATCCCAGACCAGCGATCCTTAATATTTTTAGGTTCACGGGTACGTTTAGGGATCTGAGGAAAACTGTGGAGCGTATACCCAGAAAAATGATCATCACTCATTCATATTAAAAGCTTGTAGGTGATTCATGGACTGCCTGAATCTTATTTTTCTATTTTATCCTTAAATAATGTCAGGCCATCAGATAATCTTACATTGAAGCCCATACAGATTCCTGAAATGTGCTCTTGATACGTCACCTGCATGCTTGAAAACGGTCGTTAGGTTTACATTTCCCTCAAGACGAAGGGAAAAAAACTCCTTACCATACTCGCAGCCCTTACGACCCATGCCTTTTCCTCTAGCCTCATTTCAGGCCATGTTCTCCATCATCCTTTCTATTCTCCGAACTCCTTCTCACCACAGGCTTTTTTCCCTGTGCCTGGGACACTGTTCCTTCCCCTCTTTGCCAGGGTCTACTTCGGCTCATCCTCCAGATATCCATTCAAGCCTGATTGCCTTCAGGAAGCCTTGTTGACTTCCTCAGTGAGCTCTAGCATAGGCTCATCACAGCAACGTCTCATGGATTTGGTATTTTCCTCACCGTAATGTAAGCTTCACATGGGTAGGGCCCATGTCTGGTTTTCCTCACTGTTGGATCACCGTTGACTCAAGGCTACCACATGGCCAAGTTCCAGGGGTACTTTTCACGTGGAACAAACACAGAAGTTGTGCAGTGTAGCATCCTGAGATGGACGAAAAGCATGTTAGAAGCAGACCAGGAAACTTGATGTTCTCTCTTGATGTGGAGGGCAAGAGCCATCATGTCACATGTGAGGATTTCCTACGCTGAGGATTCATAGGAGAGATCTCTTTAAGTTCTCACTCTCAGGAAAATTTGTTTTCATTTGTGCAAGTGGTTGGTTTGTATGACATGGACCCAAAGAATCTCACGACTTGAGTTTCTCATTTTGCTTTGACCACTAGGAGGCCCCTAGGTCAAATCTGCAGGCCAGTTCTAGCTGCCATGTAAGACCTTACAGCTTACATTTATATACTAAATATTTCTGGCTTCTTTTCCCAGTGCCATGGCTTTCTTGCCTATTTTTCTCAATCTCCTGAGTACATATCTATAAGCTGCCACAATTCCTTTAGAGTATGAAAGATATAAGAATATGTATTATACATCTATTTACTTGATATGTAATAAACATATATATAATTTATAATATATTCAATCTATATCACATGCATTTACTTTATATGATTAACATATGTCTATGATATGAGGTGTGAGGTATATAATATATGTTATAATTAAGCCATTCATTTCTAATATTTGTAAATAATTTGAAGAGGGGGTAGAATTAGAACTAAAACAATTTGTGTCATTTGGGCTCAGATTATAAGACTTCTTGGCCACTTCTCGCATTTGTCCCTAGGCATGTAATCTAACCTCTCTGCAACTGTTTCACCCTTGTAAGACAGGAACACTGATCCCTTCCTTGCAAGATTGTGGAAAGAATTAAATTAGAAAATGTACGTGAACGCACATACCTGGCACACTGAAACTCTTAAAAAGTCGCTTTGTTTTTGTTCTTATTCGACACGCTCTATTCAGTTTCAGAAACCTGCCCTAATACTGAATGCAGTTTAGTTCTCCAGCAGCTGAGGTATTAAATCCATGCCCCTCCCAGGGAATTTCTAGAGCTCTGTATGTATGTGTCAGGCTTAGCCAACCATCCTCCCACCCTGCCCTCAACCCGTGTCTCCTTTTTGTCTGTCACCAGATCTCTTCACTGAAAAACCGGCTGAAGAAGGTCTCCACAACTACTGGCGATGGTGTGGCCAGGGCCTTCCTCAAGGCGCAGGCTGCTTTCTTCGGCAGCTACCGAAATGCTCTGAAAATTGAGCCGGTGAGTAGCTTCTTGGCATTTACAAATCTGTGTTTGGTCAGGGCTGAGAAATGTATCTCAGTGGTTACAGGAAATCAACTCTTTATCTGGTTGTTGAATTCACCCAGAAGGGGTTGTGCATCTGTGTTGTGAGGGGCCAGGGGCGTGCCCTCCCCTTGACCTTCCTCTTAGCACGAGGAAGCCATGCTGCTATGTGTGCGCTCACTGCTCCTGTGAATGTTAAAACCCATCCCTTCCCTGGACACTAGCACCAGCTGCGTGTTAAGACAGTTGCCCAGATCTCTGACACACCTGCTTTGTGAGAATCCTTTCCACTTGACAAATGGGGAAACTGAGGCTCAGAAGAGACATGACTTGCTAACCAGTGGAAGAGCTGAGTAGTCCCAAAGGCGATGCTTTCCCTCTGTGTCTCAATGTCCTTTTCCTGTACAGGGTCCTCTCTTCTCCAAACCTGAGAAAGCAAGGTGTCCTGGGGATTCACTTCTTAGGTGCTCCCAAAGTGCTCTTGGTGTATTGACTACACAGCGTGCTGCGAACTGGGGAATAATGTTATCCCCTCCGTGGCCTTTCAGCCTTCCTAAGCCTCAGTAGCCTCATCCATTCCCCTGCCTGCCCTGTGAGGTGGGAAGTTACTGTGAAGATACGAAGGTATTGGGTCAACCCTAAAACCAAAGAAAGTACTAACTGTCCCGGCTTCCATGAGAAGCTTTCACTCGATAACTGCCTGCTCCACGTACTCCTGGCCTCTTGGCCACAGAGAATGGAGAACTTAGCCTGGGGGCCTGGGTCACTGTATGTAGGAGGGAACACTGGACGGCGACCTTGCCAACAGCCCTTTTCTCTCAGGAGCACAGAGCTCCCTTCATCCTGAGCCGGCGGGTGATGGCCGCCGCATCCCGCCTGGTCGGAGTGGGTATAAGGAACCAGCATAGGTCGCACTGCCTATAGGCCACGGCTGTTTGTTTCTGTCTTGGTTTTAACCCATAGCATTTTATTATATTAAATGACAAGAGGTGAGCTGTATGTCAGGCAGCGCATTTTATGTGCAGACTCTGACAGTGAATCTTGGTTATGTTTCCCCATGAGCCACAGTTATACATTGTTAAGATTTTTTTTTTTTTTTACCACTATGACTCCGTCATGTGTCTGAGTGAGACCTAGAGTACTAGTAAACACCTTGTTTTCCCTTCACCCAGGGCATACTCTCTGCCAAGTGGGGAGCTCAGGAAGCAGCAGCCTAATGCCACCATCCTCCTTGTTTCTTGTCTCCCGTCCAGCACTTAGGCCTGACTTTCTAAGCTGCCTCAGCTTCAGGCAATGTCACGGTCACATAACAGAAGGGTTACGCTTCCTTAGAACTACTTCCCTGAGGTCCTCTAAAGCCCTTCGTTAAAGCAAGTTCCCCATGTCCTGCTTGTCTCCAAGTGAGGCAGCCCTGATTCTTTGTCCTGACCTTGGGCCCAGCCAAACCAGTCAGGTCTAGTGCTAATTTGAGAGCTAGTATAATTCAAGAAAAATACTGATGTCTTTCCATCTCTAAAAGGAGAATGGGATAAGTGGCCCAGTCCTTCCCTTGCGTTGCTGGGAGCTGACAGACATGAGGTATTTCCACTCTTAAGATGATCTCATTATTATTGTATATGTGTCTAGAATCCAGAGATTGTTGCATCTTGGTAGGGATTGCTGGATATGTGATCTGGGTGCAAGTTGCGTCTCAGAAGAAGTTACGGTTGTACTTGCACTTGGCTCTAAAAGGCACTGGGTTTAAGGACGGAAGCCCTGGAGTTCAAAGCCAGGCGCTGCACTTCTAAGCTATACGACCTTGAACAAGCCACTTAATCTCTTTAAGCTTCAGTTTCTTCACCTGTGAAATGAGCCTAAGAATACCTATCATTCTGCATCTCCAGATGGTTATAAGTGTCAAATGAGCCATAAAACATTTCCTAGGGAAGGTGAAACTTGACCTGGGTCTGATGGCTTAGGTTTGGAAAAAGAAAGAGCATCCCTTCGTGTGGTGAGTGTGGAATTAACTGAGTGAGCAAAGGCTTGGAGGCAGTACCCCTCATGGCCACTTTGTCTGGAGTCATGGGTTTGGGTAGGGAGAGGTGGCTGCAGGAGAGTTTGGAGCCAAATCTGACAGAGCCTGGGATGCTAGGCTAGAAGTGTGAACTTCACCCTGTAGGGAATGTCCATTTTTGAGCAGAGATGTGGTGAGACTGAAGTCATGTTTGACCAGTAGTACAGCGGTAGTCTGATAGGGGAGTTGGAAGCAGAGGCCAGGGAACTCAGAAGAGAGCCCTCTGGTGGTGACACCAGGAAGAGGTACCATGAAGAAGGAATGACTAGATGAGTCTGCAAAGATGTAAAGTATGGGACACAAGGGACAAGAGATGTCAAAATGTCTCCCAAGATTTGGACCTAGGAGAAAGTGATGATGCCCATAAGTAGAAAAAGTGAAAACTTAATGCAAAGGTGTTGTCAGTGGCAGTATTGATAATGGTAAAAGCATGGAACAGACTTAAGTGTCCATAATAGGCAACTGGTTGAAGAAATTTAAATATATCCATATGGTAGAATATTATGTAGTCATTAAAAGTAGCATTTTGAGGATAGGATGATGAGTTTGGTTGTAAACATGATACATTTCATTAAGTCTAAGCTATCATTCAGTCATAAGGTATACCATTACTCTAGGTACCATTACAAATCAGGAAAGGGTGCTGCCAATCACAGCTGGATGCCATCAGTTGTAAGACACATCCAGATTTCAGAGATGTTATAGTGTGAAGAAATCTGCATCTTAGAATCAATGAAATATGGCAGATTTGTCATGCTTTCAGTCCCATTCATCTCCCAAATAGCTTTTTTTCTGGAAGGCCAGGAGGGAAGCCAGAGGGCCTGAAATTTTCTGGCCAAGCATCATCACCATGTTACCTTGATGGTTTTTAAACCATAATTTCAATTCTAGGCATTTGTCCTTATCCGAAAGATGAGCTAACCATACTTCCCATGCAAGATTGTTTGGGGAATTAATTAAAATAATTGACTGCAAAGTAGATGTGAACTCCAGAAGGGATGAGGGTTGGTGGGCACTGGCCACATGGGGGTAGCATAGGTAATAGTACCTTGGGTGAGCTTGTTTGGGTGGCAGTAAGCACAGTGCTGAGAGGTTAGGGTGCCCTCCCCAGGGCCACTTGTCTTTTAGTAGTTTTTCTGGTTATAAAAATAGCACCTGCTCTTGGTTAAAAAAAAAAAAAAATATATATATATATATATATATATATATATATATATATATATATATATATATATATATATATATATATATATAAAGTAACAGAGGACTAGAAATGAGAAAATACCCATAATCCTATCATCTAGAGTTAAGACAACATGTTAGCATGTTTCTGCCTAGGGTTTTGGAGTTGTTTTTGTTTCATTTCGGTTTCAGTTTTTGGTTTTTGGTTTTTGTCTTAAAGACAGTTGAGATATTCCTGGCAAAGCAATCCAGTTCCCAGTTATTTGGTTTTGCCTTTTAGTATGTTGTAAGCATTTTTTCACCTTATATACAAACTCTCCTTAAACATCATTTATGATGGCAGCACATATGCCATCAAGTGACCCCAGTGGTTCTCAGCCCTGGTGTGGATCAGAATCACTGGTGGGGCTCTCAAAACGGCAAGTGTCTGAGATTTTTATCAAGTTCCCACCACATTATCCTAACGCTGGTTCTCTTGATTGTCGGCAACCTCTCACCATTTTAAATCACACTGTGATGAACATCTTTATAGAAATCTTCATGCGTGGTCTGAATTATTTCCTCGGGTGGAATCCCGGACGTGGATTTCCTCAGTCAAAGGATCCGAGGACAAGGGAGCCTTTGCTCTAGAAGGTGAGGGAGGAAGCTGGTGGCCAGAAGCAGGTGGTAGCCTGGAGGGGAGGCAGATCGCAGGGCAGTGCCCAAGCAGCAGCCTTGCGTGTGGCGAACGGTCCGCGGCTGATGGCAGAGGGAACCTGCAGGGTGGAGGGCCCGGCGACGCGTGCGTGGGTGTGGAGGGCCCTGCAGACACGGAGAGCTCCCGGGGTTCGTCCGCTCCGGCCGCTCTGTCGCATGCCACAGCGTTCGCCACGCTGCTGCGCTGTGGCGGCTTCCCACCCTGGGCCAGCGGGTGCAGTCCTGGGACTCAGGTCACTGCGAAGTCACAGAGTTTGGATTTTTTACAACATGAAACGTGACAGACTAGACAGTGCCCTTTTCTACTCGGCTTGGCGGCCAGCTCCTGCTGTGCCCCTCAGTGCCCCGCCCGGCTCTGGAAGGGGGGGAGCCCCAGCCGGAGGGGGCAGGATGCATGCGCCGCTCCTCCTCCGCGGCCCAGGGCTCACTGGAGACTTTTAACTCTTTGGCCTTTTTTTTTCCTCCCCTTTCCTACTGGAAAAATTTCAAAATGCAGCTGGCTGGGGAATCTGGAGCTTCATTTTCTTTCCCCTGCCTGGGAGGGAAGGGGAAGGCAGCCCCCTGCTGAGGCCGGCCACATACCAGAACTGCCCTGCTCCCTGTCCCTGCCTTGTTCCATGCCTGTGCCAGGGCAGAAGGGCCTGCGTTGGCTGGCTGGCAGTGTCTCTTCAGGGCCTGGTGAATTATTTCTCCCAAGGGCCAGAGAGTGGGATACAGGGGTGTCCAGTTACAGCCCAGTCTACCTGCTTGGGGGCCTCCCACAAGCCTGGATGGAGCTCAGTCCATCTTCCGAGCGGCTCCGCGTCCGTGATCTCAATCCCCTGCGACTGCCCGCTTCCTATCCACGTTCCAGGTGGGGAATAAAGGCTGAGATTGCTGGTGACTTCCTGGTGAGTGGGAGAGCCAGGAGGCAGACTCAGGTCGGCCTGACTCCAAAACTCAGGTTCCTTCCACCACACCCTCTTGCCTGTCTTTGTTCTGGTTTCCTCAAGCTCCATGTTAACAACTCTGTCTGCATTTCCAGCGCCAGGCCCGGGTCATGGCAGGGTCCAGGCGTCAGTGAGTAAATTTTGCACCAGCAGGTGGAAGGATGGGTAAGAGAAAGTAAGGAACAGAAAAGTGCGTGAGGCCGGGGTTGTGTTCAGTGTGTTCAACGCAAACACATTGCATCCTGCCTTGTCTTTAGGCTTCGGAGATTGGTGCTACCTGGCAGAGGGGAGAGTGTCTGCAAATCACAAGGGCATGTGACCCATTTTTCAGTCACCCAGAGAATATAAGGTGCAAAGCCCAAGATATTTAACAATATCGGCCACACCAAATTGTTCTTCTCCACTTAAATAACAAAACCACAAGCAGCCAGGCAGCCCCATTCGGAAAAACCCCCTTTATCCATGTCAAGCAGCAGCCCAGGCTCCAGCTCATTTATTTAGGCCTTTCTTGCTCTCTGACACGCCTCCTAGCAGTTGCCAGGCAACTCTGGGAGTAGCAGTGTGTGTTAGGGATTAACTAGTTAGGGCTGGGGTCCTTTTTGGCAAGAAGGGGATAAAAGACAAATGATTTTAATTGCTAGGCCAAGGATCCTTTCTGTGCTTGGTGGAGGATTGCAACTTTTGGAGGATATGTATAGCAGTGTGGTTCTTGAATTTGCCTTGAATGTTCCCCTTTCTCCCTCTCAGGGAGAACGAATGGATTTTTTAAAGAATCTTACTTTTACCACACTCCTTTGTTTAAAATTATATCATCGTGAAATCTGAATAAGACTAACCTACCACCCTCTTTTTGGAAGACAGCACCGTGGCCTCAGTTTTAAAGAACTTTCAAAAATAGAATCGTGTGCTTTAATTTCATGCCTTTTTCTGTTCATAGTTTCTCATAAGCTCATACGTGGAATCATCTCAAGACAGTACATTTGAAGGTACTTGTTCCCATGTCTGGCCCACTGCAGATCTTGGTAAATGTTAAATCAAAGAGCAAAACTGATGGATATTGGTGCTTTAGGACTCATCCTGTTCTGTGCCAGGATCTGCGGAAAGGCCAGGATAGATGGAGTACCGTGAGAGTTGTTGATTCAACAAGCCAGTGTGGCTGTCTCTGGGCCAGCCTGCTAGCTGGGCCTCCCCAGGAGGAATGGAGCACAGCCCCTGGCCTCAGGGAGCTAGTGCTGGGGTGCGGGCAGTGAACAGACAGTCGCTATCGTGTGCTCCGAAGTAGGCCGTGCAGGCAGCATCTAGCTCTGTAGTCCTACTCGCTTAGTCGATCCCAAGAGGCCCGGCTTCCAGATTCAGCTGTGGGTACGCTGGCATCATCCACCTTACAGCCCCTGATTTTGCACATGATTCTGCTGAGTCATATTTATCCACCTAAAAAACCCCTTAAAGACAGAGAAGTTAAGATAAAAGCAAATTGATAGCCTGGCTTTCAAGCATGAACGGACGAGGCTGTGTTGGAACAGGTCGGAAAAACACCACATATGTCTGTTTCCTGGTTGAGTAACGCCATTGATCTCATGGCTTCAAAAGACACAACTATATTTATATGCGTTTTTAGTGTAACAGAACAGAAGAATATTTAGAAACTAGAAACATTAAAACATCACAAAAGTCCCACTGAACTAACACAGCTACCTTAACTACCTTTTGTATACTGTCTTTAATAATTTTTCATTTTGCCAAGTGTTTCCGTAGCTGCTATCAAATCTAAGTTAAAAGTTTGTTTCTCTTCTATTTAATGTTACATCATAACGCGTTTTTGTATAGCTGCCGAACATTCCATCAAGTACAGCTACCATAATTTCTGTAACTACTCACAGTGGACCTTGAGATCGTTTCCAGTCTTTTAATAGTATAATTAATACCGCACCAAACACCTTTGTGAGTGACACTCCGAAACGCTGTATTCTGAAGGCTTCGGAATAGAAGAAATACGAGTCAGGATGCAGGAGCCTGACTTGGGGTGCCAACTTGTCACAGCGTGGTAAGGAGCAGATTTGTGTGGACTCGGTCTAACCACAGCTCAAAATGGAAAGCATGAAGAACCCTTCATGGTGTGTGCTCCCTGCTCTCTACACAGGCAGGCAGAGGAAAGCCCAGAACGTATATAAGGGATGTCCCTAATTTGTGCCTCTGTCTTGTGCAAAAGAAAAGGTTGAGGAAGCTTAAAACAATGTGTACAGGAAGACAAGAGATAGGAGGTAAGGGAAGCAGGGGAAAGGAGAAAGCCTGGAAGAGGCCTGCGTGTGCACCTCTGTGCTGGCTCTGAGATTCTCTGCACTGCTTGGGAGCACAGAGCTGGAAATCAAACCCACGTGTGTCTTCTGAGCCCATGCTTTTTTTCTTTTCTCCTCCCCCTTTTTTTTATGGTAAAACATATATAACATAACTTTTCCATTTTAACCATCGCTCAGTATAAAATTCAGTGGCATTAATTACAGTCACAATACCATACGGCCACCATCACTGTATTTTCAAAATTTTCATTATCCCAAACAGAAACTCTGAGCCCATTAACCAATAACTCCCCACTCCCCCATCCCACCAGTGCTTGGTAACCTCTAATCTATTCTCTATTAATGTCCCTATTCTAGATATTTCGTCTAAGAGAACTTATTATTTGTCCTCCTGAGTATGGCTACTTTCACTGAGCATAACATTTTCAGGCTCATCCACACTGAATGCAGCCAGTGTCAGCACTTCATCCCTTTTTAAGGCTGAGTAATATTCCACTGTATGTATGTATCTACCACTTTTTTTTTTTTTTATTCGACAGAGATAGAGACAGCCAGCGAGAGAGGGAACACAAGCAGGGGGAGTGGGAGAGGAAGAAGCAGGCTCATAGCGGAGGAGCCTGATGTGGGGCTCGATCCCACAATGCCGGGATTACGCCCTGAGCCGAAGGCAGGCGCTTAACCGCTGTGCCACCCAGGCGCCCCCACTTTTTGCTAATCCATTCTTCTCTTGATGGACACTTGGGCTCCCACCTTTCGGCTATGATGAATACTGCTGTGAACTTCCTGTGCACCTATCTGTTAGAGTCCCTGTTTTCGGTTCTTTTGTGTATACCTAGGAATGGAATTATTGGGATATGTTCCCGTGAATATTCTGTAGGAAAAGTTGGTGAAAGATTTTCTTATTTTTCCAGTTTATTTTAGGCAAGCAGATAGGGAATTATAGCCAAAACCTACAGTCCTCATCTAAACAGATGCATTGACAGCAGGAGTCTATACTAGACTGGAGAAGGGGCTAGTAACTTACTGGTTGCCATTTTTCTCCTATTAGTGTTCATCCCAAATCAAGATCATAGCCCTGCGGATGAAGCAGGGGTAAGGGGAGGTACCACCACTGTACCTCTGTGGCTCTAAACATCCAAGGAGGCAGAGTGGGATTGGAAAGAGTAGATTTGGAGTCACTTGGGTTTTTGTCCTGGTTCTGGAAGTCACTTAACTTCTCTGAGCATCAGTTTTCTCATCTACAAAATGCAAATAATGCCTACCTTATAAGACTACTGATAAAAATAGCAATAATGTATGTAAAACACCAGCACAGTATTTTTGCTGACAGTAGATATTAACTAAATGATAGTAACCGTTCTTGGGTCAAGAAAGTAAAGGAGAAAGTGGGGAATGAGACTGCCACATTCTAGAACAATGGTGGCCAAATATTCTTGTTCAAGTGTCAGATTACCTGAAACCATTCACAACACAAATGAGGTTTTGGCCTATTTATTCCTATCTCATGAAGTAATTGAGGGTTTGGCTTTTATTTCAAGTGATACGTAAAGGATTTGTAAGAAAACACATAATATCAAATAAATATTGATAGAAATAATTATTCGTTCATGTTACTGCTCACCAGCACTTACAGACAAATATGAGAGTGGCAGGTACCAAGGGTTTAAAATTAAGAAATGCATTAGAGTCAATTTTTTATAATGCACAAGGGGAAATATAATTAAGAATATTTTGTTCTAGTTCATCAAAATATTTTGTGCCTCTTGGGAGAAGATGACCATCGTTCGATATTGACCCCAAACCTCTATAGTCTTCCACCCAGGGTGGGACACTGATGTTGCTCATGAACATAGTTTGGGAGTCCTGGCATCTTGGAGCCACACCATAAATGCTTCCTGAACTGAGAACCATTGTTCTAGAAGTAGACTGCCCAAGTAAAAAGCAGATCCTTGAGTGAGCGAAGATGAGAACTGGCAGGAGATGCACTCAAACATGATGTTCAGGCTTACCTGAATGATTTCAAAGAGCATCGCTGAGTATGACCAAAATGAAGTTCCCGTATGTTCTAAAATACTTGAAAAATAAACCATAGCTAGTGGTATCTTAGACTATCCAGGGAGGGAATTGTATACTTTCACCTGATCTCTGTCATAATCCTGCCTCCTTTCATCATCACTTTTGTTCCTATAGGACGGGACCACATTTTGTATTCCTTGGTGTTTCTCACATACTCTGATATTTAGTAGGTGCTCATTAAATATTTGTTGAATTTGTGGATGAACAAATGAATGCATGATACCTGTTTTCCCATGCTATGCATCAGAAAGACTAGTGGCCATATTTCAGTGTTGCACAATGCAGAAACTTAGTTTAAGAAGAAGAAAAGAAAGAACACAACAACCACCCAGCTCCATTAGAGTGAGAAGACATACAATGTATACAAGTAAAACAAAGACACAACCCAGCAGCTACCTGGTAGCTAACCAGAGGCAGTTGGAGCAGATCACCCTCTGTGGGATCACCATGTGCAATAAATACTCAGGTCTAGTTAGGAAGGCCCAATAGATGAGTATATTAACAGAGCAAACTCACTTTTACATACTGTATCTTTGTGGAAGCAATGGCAAAGAGAAATGGTTGCTATTATTGGAGTTTTAAGTCAAATGATCTCACTTTGGGGTCTTTTACTTTTTCATGAAGACTCTGAAAAAGAGACCTTTCTGATCCACTTTCAAGCAGTGATAACATTTGACAATTTCAAGCCTAAAACAGTGATCTATGACTCCATGTACTAGCTAGACTGTGAACTTAAGAACAGGATTCTGTCTTATTCTTTCTTCTACCCCCAGCACATACATAGTAGCAGCTCAGTAACCTGAAACGGTATGATGGTGGATTTGTTCTGTGGAGGACATTATGGTATGCGTAGTGATTAGAGGATAAAATTGTAGATTTCTTTCCCTCTGCCCACCCTCCCAGACATGAATCCACACTGATTTTCTATGGGATGTGGATACAGTCTCAGAAATACACAACTGCATCACATTCAGTCTTGTGCTACCCTTTCAAAAAGAAATGGAAACCCACTCTGGAAGGTGGTGGAGTGTCATGATGACTCATGTATCCCTGGCACAGAGCCTGATACTTAGAAGGGGCTCAATAATTATCTGGGGAATGAATGAAATTATAATAGTTCTTACCTATAATATCCTTAGTTGTTTGGGAGCTGAACATAGTTTTGTTAAATGAATCATTAAGACTTGAATCTTAAGGAAAAGAAAATAATAATATGAAGCATTTGTTATATGCTAGATTCTGCATATAGTCCATTACTTGATTTTTACAGTCCTCTTATGGAGAAAGTAGTGTATCCCCATTTTACTGATGAGAAACCAAGGCTAAGAAAGGTTATGTTACTTTTTAAAGAAGTGGCAGAGCCAGGATTCGGACCCTCCATCTGCCTGAATCTAGCAACCACGCTCTTTCCTCTGACCGCTCGCCACAATGGTGATTACCATATGGTCCATGTTACATACAATTTGAGGGCATATCAGAAGCAAACTGAGCTGGTTTCCTCTTAGGAGTCAATGTCTCCAATCTGTGCAAATGTTTCTCGAAAAATGCAGGTTAAACTAACACCATTTATAAACTATTTTGCAAAGGGGAAATGTCAAAATTTTAGATATCTTTTAAAAAACATTCGTTTAATAGATAATTTTAATTGCCTAATATTTTGTTGTTTAAATATTTGATATTTATGGTGATAATTGGATGGAAAAAAGTAAACCACTTGCAAGGGCAGCCCTCGTCTTTTCCTGGGCTGACACCTAGTGGCAAGTTTTGTCATGGCACTGTTAATCTGGGTGTTAAACTTTCTTGATGGTAGTTGTTTGTCAATTGATTTTAGGATTTTTTTAAAAATCAGTTATTTTCATCTTAATAAAAATAGCTGCATTCATATAAGGTTCACTTATTAGGGCTCATCATAACAATGGAACTTTGATTTAACATGAAATATAAATTATAATCAAGCCTTGCTAATAGAAAATGATGTATTTAAAATCTTGGAGTACTTGGAGTGTCTGGCTGGCTCGGTCAGTAGAGCATGTGACTCTGGATCTCAGGTTCATTAGTTTGAGCCCTGCATTGGGCATAGCGATCATTTAAATTTTTTTAAAAAAGGAAATATAAAATCTTGGGGTGCTTGTTATATTCCCCCCCCCCCGAACCTGACTGGTAACCGTGGTAACCACCCAGCCCTGGGCACTGGCTCGCACACACTGACAACTAAGACTCGATCGCGGCACTTAAAGATAGTGCAGGGCAGAGACAGAGTTGCCCTGAGGTAGGGTAACTGCTGTAGTAGAATGTTGTACAAGGTAGCAGACATCCAAATGCAGGACGAGTCGCTGCACCTGGGTGCCAAGAGGAAGTTTCCCAGGGACAGATGCACATGGGTGGCATCTTACAGGAGGAATAGCCATTCCCCAGGAGCAGGGGCAGAGAGTAGCTCACACAAAGGCAAGGGGCGTCGGAACTACACGGCATGATCGGTCCCGGTGGTGGTCGCCTGGCTGGAGCATGGACAGGAGAGTAACCAAGGGTAAAGTGGGAAGGGCCCAGCTCCAGGCCATGAAAGACCCAGATGGCCACAAAAGGGTTTCAGCACCAATACCATAAACCAGCGTTTCTAGAACAGTGTTCCTGGAATTATTAGATCCACAAGATGTTATGTTTTCTGATCACATAAGATTTGGGATTGTCGCACATTGCAACTTTTTTTTTTTTAAGATATTTACTGTGCATGTTACTAAAACCTGGCCATAAAGAAATCTGATTAACTTTGTTTAACCTAGCATTTTTCCAAAAACCCTTTCCCCCACAAAATACCTATTAACATTCCATGCATCTACTACTCCTCACCACAGTTGGGGAAACACTTCTGTAGCTAATGATTGATGATGAATTTTCCTCACTCTAAGGCCATGGAATTAGGATACCAACTGGGGTCATTTTACCCCCCTTCTCATTGCTATGAACCTCAGAAAGAGAAAAGCATGTGCCTTTTCCAAAGGCTTTCTCGTCTGGCCAGACAGAGGTTTGTGGCCAACCTGTGGTCTTGAGAGACAGAACCCGAGCCGTCACTCGACTCTCAGTTCAGGATCACAAGCTGCCACTTGGTTCCCTCGGTCTAGCAACTTGATCAACATCTCAGTTAGGATCTAACTAGGACAACAAAAACCCCTTCAAGTGTTTATAAGAGGAAAAGTTGATCAAGGAAATGGGTATCCCAACTGAGAGAGACGCTGAGACTCAAAAGGGGGCAGAGAGGTAATCCAGAGATCAGTAACAGCTGGGGTGGTGTACCCAAGGCCAGGGCCAGGGTCAGGGTCACCTGACTAAAGCTGGATCCTGTGGGTCTGTGCGGTGGGCGCCTGAGTCAGGAGGCGAACCACCACTGGATGAGCCACCCAGGCAGAGAGAGAGGAGAAAACCTCAGCTTCTTCCTCCCGTTATCATCATCCTCTTCCCTCACTAGTCCCTCACGTGGGCCCAACCAGGCAGGTGGCCAGCTGACCTGGGAGCCCAGGGGATTCAGCCTGCCTTCTACACAGAATAGAGCAGAAGAGTCTCCACTCTTCTGTGGTAGATTCCAAATATTAAGCTATTTAGTGATGTACCCCCCCCACACCCCAGGCAAATAATAAACAACATGGTGAATTTAAAAGCCCCCTAATTTCTAGTTAGACATAGAGCCAACCTAGACTCTGCCTCTTCTCCACTGTGTGACCCTAGGCAAGTTACTATACCTTTCTGAACCTTAGTTCCTCAATTGTGAAATAGGAAAAAGTCTCTACTTAAATGATACCTTTATAGGGCCTCCTTGACATATTCGTGGCTGGTTCCTGTTTTATAATGAAACAAGAACAAGGTATTTACAACTTTTTGAGCTTAGGGTAGAGCTAATAGCGTTAGCACCCCGTGTGTGTTGGTCAACCACTCTAAACTTCAGTGAATTGGCTGAAGTTTTGTTAACTAGCAATCATCATCTAGGAGATGTCTAATTTCTTAATATATTCCTATCCTGGGGACTTTGGAGTGGGAGAAAGCTTGTAAAATGGGCAATGGAATGTTCAGTGTTGGAGAGCTTCTCTGTGTGTGTTATTGTTACCAGTTCAGTACAAGGTAAAGAAAATTGAGATTCCAAGAGAGCTGCCGCTTAAGAGATGTTAAACCTTGGGAATGACTTCCTCCTGGAACCACAGGTTTTTCTTATTTTATGGGGAGAAAATGCTATCCTCATAAAATTATTTTAAGAATTAAAGGAGGTGGCAGGTGTAACGTACTTGCTGTCCACTCGTCTTCTCTGCCCTCCACAACAAACTGGAAGCAGCTTCCCTTTACTCTGTGAATGCCCAGCTCACCAGCAGCCACATTCCATGCTGGTGTGGCAGGATTTTTGGAAAGCCTTAACGGGAGATTATTTATGTTTGGTTTGCTGGTCCCTGTTAGTGATGTGACCTGGCAGGCCTCCACTCACCCTGTTCTCGTCAGTCACAGCTCACTGGCATTATTCATAAGCCATTTGCTTGAGACTTTCTTTGCCCATATTCCCACTGTGATGCATTTTTAGTCTCCTCTTCACAACATGAAAAATGGTCTGTAGGTTTTGAGGGTATCCTGAGCAAGTCAGTTGTCAGCTTAAAAGGTCATTATCCTTTGAAGGGGAACTTTTATCCTGAGTTCATTAGTTTTATCCTCGTTTGATGAGTGTTAGGCAAAAAAGGGGGGGAGGGGAGCCCATCTGTTGAACACATACTTCTTGCCCTTCATTTCTGTTTTCTTGGTTAAATGCGCATGGTATTATGCCCAATTGATAGGTAAGGGACTTAAAGCAAAGAGACTTGAAATAATTTAAATCAGCAACTTGGAACAGACGTTTCCCAAGACCTACTTTGCCTGACATGGTTCTAGATGCTTAGAGATAAGGCAGTGAACAAAATAAAGTCCCAGCCCTTGAATCCCTTCTGTTGCAGGCAGACGCAGGAAACAAAGATGAAAGTCAGTATGTAATGTGTCAGGTGGTGATAAGTGTGCATAAAAAGAAAGCTGAGGAAGGGGATAGAGATGAGATAGGTGTTGGTAAGAGATGAAGCTGGATAGGAGGCCAGGTCTGTCTGCCTGTAGAATTCATGTTTGTCCCCACTTGTCCCAGTCTGCTTCTGGTCCTCTTTTGGTGATGGTTTCCAGGAACTAGTGAAGCAACATGAACTTTGACATTTTATTTCTTACTCTGGAGGTGACAGTTCAGTGTGTCAGGGTGGTGACATTGCATTCCTAGCGTCCAGAAGACATTTTTGCTGCACTCCCTGCTGTCAGCAGCACGTAGCTGTTTGCTTCGTCTCTCTGGTTTCCCAAACACATTTAATCTTGATGCAGAAAGCATCTTGCCAGCTTGGACTCAAGCCCTAGCACTGAGGAGGCCAGACTGTCCTAGAGGAGGGTCCCTGTGACTGTTGGCTCGAAGGAACTCAGTGCCTCTGTTCTCTCTGCTTCCAAAAAGTGATGTCATGGGTAGTAGCTTAGGTAGTCTTAATTTCTATTTCCTGATCTTTAGTATTCAGTAAGGCAATTTGATCCCAGGAGTATTGGGCACGAAGAAATGGATCAAATATGGAACCTGCCCACAGGAGTCAGCTGGACCTGGGTTCCGTTTTTCCACTGAAGTAATTTTGAGCAAGTTAGTTCAGCCCTTTGTGCTTCAGTCTCCTCCTCTGTAAAAGGGGAGAATAAGTGTAATCTGCCTATAGGATTATGGTGAAGATCAAATGAAATATAGAGCATGGTCCCTGGCATATGGAAGGAACTTAATATTAGGTAGGCTTTTTTTAAAAAAAATAAACTTTATATTTTAGAGCAGTTCTGAGTTCACAGAAAAATTAAGTGGAAGGTACAGAGATTTCCCATAGACCTCCTGTTCCCACTCATGCCTATAGCTTCCTCTATTAATAATGTTCATTTTTAAATATATAAAAATAACTTTATAGCTGAACTTTCTCTACACCCTATCCTATGAGGAAACAGTGGAGTAGAAATGAAGTTTTCTTTTCCATAGTGAAGACAATATATGCATTTTAATGAAAACGATAGGGAGAATTCTCATCCTGATAATATGTTGATATTCGATCTTTACAATACTTCCCACTGGATAGATATTGTTATATGTTTAAAAATATTTTTATCGTAAAGTAACTTGTAAAGTAGATCAAGAAAACTGCCTTAATCACATGAACAGCTTAACCAGTTGTTATAAGACCAACACTGCCTGGGACAAGAAAAAAGGCTTTACTCTACCCATCACAGAAACCGCCTTCCATGAAAACCCTTTCCCTTTTGCCCAAAGTAACCACCATCCTAACTTTTCTATTTAAAAAAAATAGTTTTATTACCCAAATGTGTATTCTTAGATGCTGTAGTTTAGTATTGGCTGTTTAAAAAAATTGATAATGGTTTTCAATTCTCTTCTATATGTTTCCCTCCACCCCTTTCGTTTCATTACAATTTATCTGTTGAAGAACCCAGACCTAAAGTTTTCCACAGTGTGGATTTTGCTGATTGCACAATCATGGTGCTGTTCACCGTGTTCCTCTGTCTTCTGTATGTCCTCCTAATTGGCAGCTGGATCCTAAGATGGGATAGACTGTGGCTCAATCCCTTTGGCAAGATGATAGGAGGCATGTCAAGGCTGGTTGTGTCTCTTCTGGTGATTTTTAGTAGCCAGTAATGCTTAGTTTCTATATCTGTGTATTCACTGGGAGTTGCAAAATGGTGATTGATGTTCTAAGTTTATCATTTATTTTTCATTTGTTGGCTGGAACATTTTTATGAAGAGATACTTTCCCTCAATTACTATTTCATTACCCAGTGACACAGTTCATATGGCAAAGATAAGATAAATGCTTGGTTCTTTCCCTTTATTTGCCAGTTTTTAATATAATGAATTAGTTCCCTAACATCCTCAAAATGTGACACTTCTTTTGTATATGTAGATTATGGCCCAGTGGATTTAAACATTTGATAGTTTGGTTCTCTTGCAATTATTATTGTTAACGAAATTCAAACTGTTCCAACTTCTTCACTTTGGTGCCTGAGTACTTTTTCTTTAAACACAATGCTAGTAGTCTTGGATAGCTCCCTTGTTATCTGATATTGCAAGATACTCCAGGTTCATCTTAGACATTTCCTACCCCCAAACCTGGAATCACACATTTCTTCAGGCAGCACTGTTTTTTGTTGTTGTTGTTGTTTTGGGGGTTTTTTTAGTGAGGAAAAAATATCTCAAGACTAAAACCTGGGTGCTAAGTATACTCACTGCTCCTGGTCAGTTTCCAGGCCTTTTCAGTGGACAGAGCTAGAATACACACACACACACACACACACACACACACACACACACACACGTACATGTGTATATACATATCGATGCTTCCAGTTCAAATTCAAGACTAGAGCTTTTGCCTAACCTCTTCTCTGTTACATTTGTATTTGCTTCCTTCCATACTGAGAATTCTGGTTCTCAAAAGGGCACAGGGGATAATAGAATTAGAATATCCCATAATTACTCATTTGTTTTCACACACAGCAGCCTCAGTGAACAATACTAACACTAGCACTAGCATGATTACAGAAAACCTTTTAACCCTTGTTTGCATATTCTCTCCCTATTCTCCCCAGCTTTTGTTTAGTCTCACTGCTTCCACTGCTGGAACATTCAGCTTTTACCCACCTGCTCTCTCCCTCTCTGCCCTCCTGGTCTTAGTCTTCGGGTCACAGTAACGAGTTCGAATGGTGATGTCTCTTCAGTCACTTTTGGTTGTCTGAGGCTTGCTCTCTGGTACATTTCTCAGGAGGGGCTCATAGGAACAATACTCCCTCTTGTTATTAAAGGTTGATCATTTTCCTGTGCCCTTTCGACATGAGTCAGTTTGGCTGGATATAAAATCCTTGGCTCATACCTTCTTGCCTCGAGTATCTTAAATCTGTTACTCCATTTTCTTCTGGCAGAAAGCATTGCTGTCAAAGTCTGATGGTAATCTTAATTTTCTTTAATAAGTCACATGTTCTCTTTTACTAGATGCCAGGGATATTTTTTTTCTCTTTTAAAAGTCCAGTAATTTTATTGCACTGTTGTGGATGGTCATTCTGGGTCTGTAGTCCCAGGTATATAATGTGGTCTCACAATGTATGTGATGCATACAGTTTCGAGTCTTTTTTTTTTTTCTTTTTAATTTCAAGAAAATGTTCTCAGTGGGTTTCAGCTTCAGTTCTGTTGCTTTATTTTTCTTCTTCAGGGGCTCTAATTGTTCTTCTATTTGATCTTATTTTTCATTTTCTTCAAAATCTTTCTCTCTTTTTTTTAACTTATTACTGAGATAGAATTCCTCTTTGATTTTTAACATTTTTTCTATTTCTTTTGTTAAAGCATCATCTTTCTGGTTGATTTGCTTTTACATCCCCTCTAGTTTGTTTCTAATTCTTGCCGGCGTTCTATCCCCTCATTTCTAAGTTTTTATAACTCAGATATGTGTTGTCCTTTCATGCTTTGTATATTTTCTTGATGTCTTTAGCACATTTGACACCATAGATTTCAGTTTTAATCTGCTTTGTAGACATACACTCAGGATGTATTTTTGTGGACATTTCTTTCCTTTTTTTCTTATAACTTTGCATAGGATTTGACCTCAGTGCCATATTAATTTTTATGTGAACTTAGTTACCTGACTTGGGAATGAAATGGAGTTCAGGAAAGAGTTCCTCACTTCATAGAGCTCCCTCTTCTGTCGTCTTTGGTAGTGTTCAAAAATTCCACAGCTGCTTTCCGAACTTCTGTAGCTGTGTTCTCTTCTCCTACTTTGATGGAGATCTTCTTTTCCCTTCCTCTCTCATGTGTCTGTCCTGCTCAGTCTTGCTCATTCTTGATTCCACTCCCAGAGGCTTCTTCTCATTGTGGATCCCTTTCTCGAAAGGGGGTCCTGACACATTCTGTCAAGAGTCCATAGGGGGCTCCTAGGGCTTGTCAGGGCAGACCCTTCCAGCCCCTCGGTCCTTCTTCCTGTTGGCCCCTTGTGCTTACTGCTGTTGCAGAGGTCAGAACCAGTTTCACCTGCTTTTCTTAAATAGGCCCACCCAGCTTTCTGCAGGACCCTGTCCGCTGTGTCGAGATTCACTCTTCTCACATCCGTCTGTGAGCGCAGATGCCGGCACCAAGCTGGTCTGTTGGTGATTTGCAGTGTTGGAGGTTTGCACTCAGCTGCTTGCATTTGGGGGTCCATTGTTCATCTAGTTTTGTTGTCAGTGATGCACATTTGAGGTTTTGCTACCTGGTTGTTCTACCTTTTTTATGTGAGGATTTGAAGATATAACCTTCACCAAATTTCCCGAATTCCCCTTTCCTGTTTCCCATTTCTTCCTGAGAAATCCAGGAAGAGGTAACCTGTCTCCCACAAGCATGGGATGTGCCCTTGTGGAACTTACATCATCCTGGAGGAAGACCAGTAGTGAAAATGAACCAAATATGGAAGCAGGTGGTCTCAGACAGCGGCAAGTGCTATGACGAAAAGAAAACACAGTAAGCAGTAGTGAGTGATAAGTTTGAGGGAAGTGGGGGAAGTACTTTGCATTTTGGTGCTCTTTTCCAAGGAGCTGGCATCTGAGCTAGAACGTGAATGATGAGAAGTAACGGGTGTACAGGTACCCGGGATGAGAGCATTCTAGGCAGAATGGACAGCAAGGTATGAATGGGTTTGAGGCTCAGAATGCAAGGTTCGTTTGAGGCTCAGAATGCAAGGCAGTGTGGCTGACACAGGGCAAACACAGGCAGAGTCATGGAGACAAAGTCTGAGAGGTAGGCAGGGTGGATGGTGAAGGACCTTGCGGGCCCAGAAAAGAATTTGGATTTTAATCTAGGTACAGTGGAAGCCAGTTGAGGGACTTTAAGCAGAAATGAAGCATGAGCAGTTCAAGTTCCCAGAAGCTTGTTTTGGCTGCTGTGGGGGCTGCAGAGAACTCAGGGAACGGTGGAGGGGATGGGGGAGAAACCTGTGGCCAAGTAGAGATGGAGAAAAGTGGTCAGATTTTGGGTATAATCTGGTGACTGGACTTGTGTTGATGAGGGTAAGAGGAAAATCGAGGATTCTTCTGGGTTCTTGGTCTACCTCCAGTTTTTTGTTTTTGTTTTTGTTTTTGTCTTTTTGAAGCTTATTTCTCAGAGAAGGTCAGACAGAACTTTGCTCCTGAACAAACAAATAGGTAATACTATAAAGCCAGTGAAAAATAACAGGCCACAGACTGAAGGAAGATATTTGCAATGGAACAGAGTCTTGGTTTCTACAGTCTATAAAGAATGTCTGTGAACCAGTAAGAATTAAAACAGGGAAAAGATGTGAGCAGATATTACACTGGAGAGGTAACATCAGTGGTTCCTAAACTTACAGAAAATACACTCAACTTCACTAATAAATTAAAGAAACTGAAATTAAGACCAAGGCATCATTACTTTTTGCACCTATCAAATTGGCAAAAATTAGGAAATACGTGACTACGTGGAGAACAGGAGGGTTTATTTTGCTGGTTAAAGCATGAAATTGGTACCTCCGTTGTACAAAACAGTTTTGTCATTTTATAAAATTGAAACTCTAGCCCATTTAGGCTAGGAGACATGCACAAAAATTGTCACAGCAACAACAACAACAACAACAAACTAGGAACAATTCAAATACCATTGAAGGGTAATAGATTAATTATAGTATATTTCTATGACGCGGTATTATACCGCCATGAAAATCAGTGAATTAGTGAAGCAACAACGTGGATGAATCTTAGCAACATACAGTGTGATATCAATTTTTAAGGCTCAATAGTAAGTAAAACTAAATATTATTTAGGCCATATAATGTGTGCAAAAAAATTTTTTTTGAATGGGAATGAGAAACATAGACTTGAAGATAGGTATTAGTGGGGCCTGGGGAAAGGGACAGGAGGAGGCAGTAGAGGGAATACCAAGACAATGCAGTGATATCTGTTTTCTTAAGTTCGGGGGTAGGTTTACAGTTGTTCATTTCATTTTTATGCTACACAACTCAATACAGGTTGCATATAGTCTTTTTTGTATAAATATAAATTATATGATCAATAAAATGCAATGGAATTACAAAATAGGTAGAGTATTAATAATTTCCAAATCCCATAATTTTATAACAGTATGTTTAAAATCCAGCTCAGAGTCTGCAAGGTCTGGGCCCTTCTAGTGTAACATATTTCAAACCTCCTAAGGATCTTGAAATGTGGCTTGACCCAGTATTTCGAGGTTCTGGATTCCCTTAGTGGCTGTGAAAGAGAGGGGGTGGCTCAACTTGAATGTAAGTCAACATTCTTTCACAGGTTTTTGGTAACTAAACACAGAAAAGCCAAAAGGAAGAAAGAACCCAGAAACTCTTTTGGACAAATAAATTGCTCCCTGCAGCTTTGAACAGAGAGTCTCAGAATATCTGATGGGTCCCTCTCAGTAGTGGCCGCATCGGGTACCCTATTCTAAAACCTACCTGACTCGTTGAGGACTCTTCTCCTCCAGTTTCCAATGCTTCAGACACCCCACAGGATGGGTACATGCAAATCACAGTTACGAGCCCCAAAACAAGAAATTTGTCACTCTGAACCCCATTTCTAGCACAGAGTATGGCAAGTCAGCTTTGGAATCTGAGAAAGTCAGACACCAGTGTGTTCCCATTTCTTGCTCTATTAGTTAGAGAAATTATGAGGAATTCTCTCTCATTTAGAGTAGTAATGGTATTATTATCCCATTTCTCTATATCTCTTATTTAAAACCGTCCTCTTCTAAATCCCAGCATGCCACAGGATAGATTGTTCTTAGCCTTGTTCTTGGAGCGCTAAGGAGAGTGAATGAATTAGTGAATGGACAGATGGGTGGATGAATTTATGCCATTTTCTTTTTAGTCAAGATAAGAATCCAATTGGGGGAAACCCCACCACTAAAATGAGTAAAAATGTTTTTTACAACATATTTTGAGCACCTACTATGTGCTTGACGCAGAGCTCAGGACTCTACAACCCCATGGCAAATGAGTGGTAGATTTATGATCCAGCTACAGGGCTTGGTGCTATAGAAAGTGTGTTTTTCCTTTTGCAGAAGAAATCTTTCAAGAGCAGAAACTGAGGAAGCCAAAATGAGATAATGCATCCAAATGGGAACTTGTAACCCTGCAGTTTGTACATAAAATGTCCTAGAGCTGCTCGTGTGGGGGACTGTTGTTTGTGAGCTCTAACTCCGGGTGAAGCCGCTCTCCACTTATTTATCCGTATCTGACGTGTGGCTTCTTTGATTCATGCTCCGCCCTGGACTGCAGCCTTATTGGGTCCTTTTTTGTTGATTCATACGCACAAGAACCCTTGCAATTCTTAGAAGATACGGTGAGAAAGACTAAGATTTGGAGCAAGGCAGGCAGGAGTTCATACCCCGGCTCAGTTTCCTTATCTATAAAATTTAGAACTTTAACAGTAATTTCAGAAGCTGCTATGAGGATGAAGCACATGTTACCACAGTAGGTCTGATCACCGCATTGCAGATGCTCAGGAAATGTTACTTCCCAGTCTTCCTCCCCCAGTCGCCACAGCCTTCCTGTGATATTAATCTGACTGTCAGACTTTGGAAAATGGCCAGTGAGTGGCATGGACTTCCTACATTTTGGGTGATGGTCATCCAGTTACTTTCCATTGTGGACAGGTTTTCTGTGTGTCTTACAGTTTTTAATTCACTTAGAAGAAAGGACTTTTATTTTAAGGGCAGTTATTTTATTTTAGCTGCTATCTTGTAGGTTTTCAGTGCAGATTTCACTTGAGTTTTCAAAGGGAGCTAGGATAGAAGCTACACACCCTACACACACACACCCCCCCCCTGCATTTGAATTACATTCAGAAGATTTCAGGCTTTAATAGTACTTTAGCCAACAGTAATAGTTTGAGGTAAGAGTAGAGGGTTTGACCTGAATTAAGGAACGTTCTACAAAGTAGCTGGCCTGTACTCTTCAAAAATGTTAATGTCTTGTGACAAAGAAAGACCCAGAATTATTCTAGATTAAAGGGAACTAAGAGGACAGCTGCTTGCAATATATGATCCAGGATTTTCTTTTGCTATAAAAAGACATTATTGGAGCAATTGGTGACTTCCGCATGAAGTCTGTAGGTGAAATTTTTATTTTATCAATGCTAATTTCCTGATTTTGATCATTATACTGTGGTTATGTTCTTAATTTTAGAAAATACAGTCATTTCCTATAATGCCTGTTTTAACAACACAAGATTGTTCTAACGCAACTGAGAGATTTGGGAGCAATTTCAGTGTAATGCGAAGTTCATGTTTGACTATGCATGATATCATCTGTGAGAAATACTAGGTGAATATAGAAAACTGCACCCAGATTAGCCAAGATATGTAGGGATACACAGAATGCACACATGCATGTAGCCCTCACATCTGCCACCTACCTCAGTTCACTGCATGTGTTACAAGCCACACGTCCTGTCCATAACAGTGTTACAACGCTCCATCCTTCTGCCACCACATCACAGTCTGGCCATATGCTGCAGTCTTCCTGACGCACACTTCCACAGCAAACTTCAGGCCTTTTTCAAGGTAAAATGACATATTTATTGTTGTATTTATTTCTTACCCATCAAACATGTATAAAACAGTGCTACTGTTTTTATTAGGTTTTTATCTTATTTCTAACGTGTCACTGATGAAGTTTGTGAGCATTAGGCCCCTAAGCATGGTGATTTTCAGAAGCATATATGTCACATTATTGCATAACTGACTATACTTAAGAATGCAGGGGGTAAAAGGACATGAGGTCTTAAATTTATTCTCAAATGGTTCAGAAAAACACTTTATACAGATAAAGCATTTATAATATATAATGTGTATATGTTTGCGCACATACATGTGCAAAGGGAAAGAGAAGGGATAAAGCCATTGTGGAAAGACGTTAACATTTGGAGAATCTGGGTGAAAGGTAAGTGAGAATTCTTTGTACTATTCTTACAACTTCTCTGTAAATCTGAAATTGTGTCAAAATAGAAGGTTAAAGGGGGAAAAAGAGTGGAGTATTGGGGAACTTTTTTTTTTTTTATTGAAGTTCAGATGTGAAAAGGAAGGAAATTAAAAGGGAAGGGAAAATGACTCATCTGGGAAAAAGAGCAAAGCAGATGGGGGGAGAGGATCCTAAACACACCTTCCACAGAGTAGATTAAAACATGAGCTGAGTTTGAGGCAAGCATTTATAAAATATTATAGGAAGAGTACATCTACAAAATGGAAAAGAGAGACATTTTGCTTTTCCAGGAAATTTCTTTTTGGGAGTCTAGCCCAGAATACTGAAAAACAGAATAAACTTACATATATGGAAATCACATAAATTAACAATTCTAAATTAGTATCTTTATTCTCTTCCTAAATAATACAAGGGTTTTAATATACTTATTGGACACCCCCATGTACAAATCTTATCATTATTAGAATATTAGTTTCACTTTTTAAAAGAGCACTAACAGTAAAACTGTAATTAGTTTTACAGTGTATCAATGTGTGTGTCCTACTGTTTCTGTGTGGGGTCACTTTTGTCTTTGTATGTCTGGAAGTATCTTTATTTTCCTATGACTTTTGAAGGATAGTTTATCTGGGTATGAAACTGTATATTGACATTTTTCCTTCTGCCCTTTGAAGATTTATCTTTTCTCACCTGTTTTTACTGGTAAAAAATCTGCTATCCAACTGTTTTTTGTTTTTTGTTTTTTTAATAAAAACCCATCTTGGGGTGCCCAGGTGGCTCAGTTGGTTGAGCATCCGATTCTTGGACTTTTGGTTTCAGCTCAGGGCCTGGTCTCATAGGTCATGAGATCAAACACCGCATCCAGCTCCGTGCTCAGTGGGAGTCTTCTTGGATATTCTCTTCCTTTGCCCCTTCCCCTGCTGTGCATGCTGTCTCTCAAATAAATAAATCTTTTAAAAAAACAAACAAACAAACATCTTTTCTCTCTAGGAACTTTTCACCTTCTGTTCTGCAATTTTGCTATAATGTATCTAGGAATGGGTTTATTTTTTTTTTAAGATTTTATTTATTTATTCGACAGAGATAGAGACAGCCAGCGAAAGAGGGAACACAGGCAGGGGGAGTGGGAGAGGAAGAAGCAGGCTCACAGCAGAGGAGCCTGATGTGGGGCTTGATCCCATAACGCCGGGATCACGCCCTGAGCCGAAGGCAGACGCTCAACCGCTGTGCCACCCAGGCGCCCCAGGAATGGGTTTATTTTTATTCTCCTTGGGTACTAATAGTGTCTTTTCAATATGAGATATTTATTTTCTCAGTTCTGGAATAATCTTTGCCATTATCTCTTCAAATATTACTTCTCTTCCAAAGCTTAGGGTTTCTTTGTTTTTGTGTTTTATTCTGAACACTCCTATATAAATAGTTCAAACTTCCCAACCTATTAGCCACGCCCTCACACGTTCTCCTTTTACCCTTGATCTCTCTCTGCTTTGTTCTGCTGAACTCTTCAGTATAATCTTCCAGAATAGGTGATAATTTTCAAATTTTATGGCTTAAAAAAAGAACTGAGATTATATTTTACCCAAAGTGAAATTGCTAGTAAGATAGCCTGGGTTTGACCCCAGATCTGCTTAACTTCTGACCTGGGTTCTATCATTTGTGAATTAATAAGTTCATCCCCAAAGTTAAAACCCCAGAACAGTGAAATAGCTTCAGATCACTGCATTATCCTGTCATGTGGGTGGATGTAATTGGGAGGATGAATGTGACTTCAGCCCAGACTGAGCAAGATGCCATGTGCTGGAAGACCTGAGAGGTGTCAAGAGTTATATTTGGCCTCTTTTCCATTTTCACCCTGAGTTGTTTCTGAGAACGAGAACTTTAGTTCCTTTTTGTCTTTAATGGTGCACAAAATTTCCATCTTTCCCATTCTTTTGGCTGTCTAAATAAACTGTTTACCAAGGTTTGTTTGTATACCACTTGTCTCTTCTCAGTAGCAGAATTTTGGTTTTGTTTTATTGGGCAGATGTTGTTAAACTTAGAATTTTTCAACCACAGGGAAGTGATGAAATGTTTACAATGTTATTCTATAAATATAAAAGAGTCTATTGTTGTTATTATTCAACATTTGTTAATCACCCACAGAGTGCTGGGTGTTGAATATCACTATGGGGGGGGAGGAAGGGTCCAAGCTCACAAATTTTTTTCTATGTAAATCACGTCCCTTATAATTTCTTTGTAATATTATATCTATTGTTTATCTCAAGTAGTTCAGTAACATTTTGTGGGAGCTCACACCACCCAGCTTGGGCATTACAGCCAGAGATGAGATGAGGGTGACACATATATTATTTTGTCACTCATTCATTTAAAATATATTGATCATCTGTTACTTGACAGGGGAACTCACGGACACATAAGGAAAACAAACACAAAAAGCTGTTGCAATGCAGTGTGATGAAGGAGAGTGCTAGAGAAGAGCGACGTGAAAGAGGGTGTGGTGAGCTCTGCTGGGGTAGGTTAGGGGCGCTTCCCAAAGGAGGAGATACTCACTTGAAATGGGTCTTGAAGGAGTTTTCCAGAAAGCAGGATCTTACTTTAAATAAGGGAACAGCAAAGCTAACCCTTTAAAAAACTCAAGTTGTTCTGTGTGGCTGGATTATAAGGGTCTCTTTGAAGGGCATCGTCGAGAAGAAGGGGCCGGTTTGTGGAATTCTTTGCTTCACAAGAAGTTTGTGTACCCTTCTGTCATCAGGGGAGGATTTTAAGCAGGGAGTGTTCACATTTCTGGATGCATGGAGGAAGCTGGTTGGAAGGAGGTGAGACCCCAGCAGAGACCAGTGGGAAGGTTGTTGTAATAGTTCTGGAAAGACAAACCAAACCCAGAACGCTAAAGCTGTGGAAATGGAGCAAAGAGAACACATCTGAGGAGAGAGAGCAGAGATGAAGTCAATCGGTCAAAAATGGGGGACTGGCTAGAAAGGGAGTGGGCTAGGATGACTTCAAGGATTCCGGCTTGGGGGCCCACGGTGGAGACATTTTCACACCATTAGGCTCCAGCAGTAAATATGGCAAATATTTCTTTGCAGTCTTGGTTCCTGTCAAGTGACCCCTTGGTCCTGGAGGAAACCAACAATACTGCTTTCCTGCAAGGACAGTGTACTAGAGAAACGGCCCAAGGAAAAAATGGCCTCGCTTTCTCAGCTGCTTGCGAGGAAAGTAATGAGAACAACGTGTGGAAACTTAGTTCTTGTGATTTAACGTCTTTGGAGGAATCCTCTCCTTTACACAGAATAGCTTTGATATTGAGTTCGTGACTCCTGCCTTTAGCTTGCTTTCATCATTGCAGATGGAGCGCCGGTCATGTGTCTTACCAGCCAGCTCTATTCTCATGTGCCTCAAAATGTTCTTTTTGAATAATTAGACTTTTTCACTTAATTTTTTTAAAAAAACATTTCTGATGCCTGTTATGCACCGTGCGTGGTGGCAGGAGCTTTCACGTGGCATCTCATTTAATACTCACAGCGACCTGAGACATAAGCAGTGCACCAGTGTTACAGATGAGGAACTGAGATGCCAGGACATTAAACAATCAATCCCAGGTCACAAAGTCAATCAGTTGCAGAGTCAAGGACAGAAGCTGATTCATACCACAAATCTGGTGTTTTTTTCTCCCATTGTATGGCTGTCCACTCATGCAGCTTGAACTTTTTTTCTTTAACAAATGCATCTTTCTTTGAGATTTCTCTCACTCATCCATTCATTGTTGCAAGCCCAAATGGCCCCTCTTACGTGTCAGTAAGCAGATTGGGTGCTGGGTTGGCCACAAGGAGGGAGACAGACCGGTGGAGAGAAAGACAAGCAAATAGGCCATTATAATCCAGTTTAATGAGGGCTCGAGAGGGGAAGTAGGGGAGGAGATGGGAGACCTTCGGAGGGGCGCCTGATCACAAGCTGGGGCTCAGGGAAGGTGCCCCAGAGAAAGTGATACCCAGGCTGAGATTTGAGGCGTAAGAGGTAGCCAGGAGAAGAGGGAGGAGAGCAGGCCCCAGGCACAGGGAGGGCATGGCCAGGGATGAAATTTAAAGGTAGATTTGGGTCAGGTCAGGGAGGACCATATAAGCCAAATTGGGAAGCTTAAAATGAACTCCGATGTCAGTGGGGGCGGCTCTGGGCGAGTTTGTAAGCAGGAAAGTTACACGAGCACGCAGGCATTTTCGGAGGTGGCTGTGGTAGTCGTGTGCGAAGACGAATGATTCACGGGAAGACAAGCACGGAGGCAGAGGCCACCCGCAGGCAGCTACCGTGAGGGGAGAGCGGAGGGTGACGTGGCCTGCGGAAGCGACCACAGGCATGGCGAGAAGTGGGTGGGCTTCAGAGATGTGAGGGTGGAATCCATAGGTCTCGGTGACTAAAGGAAGGAGAAGAAGAGAGAAAAGTAAAGCAAGACTGACCCTTGTGACTAGGGGGAGCCGTTCACTGGGATGAAGAAGGAAGAAGTGGTTTGGGAAGGAAAATGAGTTCAGTTTTATTCAGGTTGAGTGTGTCCGTGGACATCCGACCAAGAAACGCCCAGTTAGGCAGCTTTGAATATGAATCCGTGAGGTCAGGAGAGGGGGGTGGGATGGAGACATAGATTTGAGAGATGTCAGTATATGGATGATAAGTAATTAACCAGGGAAAGTATATCAAGTAGGAAGTAAAGAGAGCGTAAGCCAGAGAACATCTGTATTTACCAAAGAAAGAGGAACCAGTGAAGGAGCCCGAGAAGGTGCATCCAGTGAGAGGGGTTAAAACCAGGATAACACACTGAAGCCAGGGATGAGAGTGCTTCCGCGTGTCTAGCCGCTGAAGAGAGGTTAATTAGATAAAGACAGAGAATCTCCTGTGGGCTTTAGCTGCAAGAAGGTCTTGGGAACCTTGGGTGGAATTGGGCCGCTCCTCTGGGCAGCTTGACTGGTAGGAGGCAGAGAGAAAGAAGGATGACAGCCACATGGTTTCACAGGGATAAGGAAAATAGGGGGGTTATAGTGTGTGCTGTTTTAACATTGTAAGAAACTCAAGCACATTGAAACGCTGATGAGAAAGAACCAAAGGCCCTGAGATGGAAGGGTTTGGGCAAAGCAGGGTGAGTGGGTTGGCCTTGGAGCAGGGGACAGGCCCTGTGCCCTTCTGCCTGAGTATCACTGGGGAAGGAAGCCTGAGGGGTGGCGTTGCAGGGAGGGTGTGTGTGTGTGTGTGTGTGTGTGTGTGTGTCGGGCAGTGGTTAGGGACTAAGAGGATGGGTCAGCAGCTCCCAACTCCCAGCAGATGGGAGAATGGAGGTTTGAATAGAGAATGGTGGAGAGTGCTAACTGAGTGAACCTGGAAGGTTTATGATTTTCTTTGACCTAATGCTGGGGGATTTACCCAATTGTGAAGAGAAAGTGGACTTTCCATGGTCTGCCTTCTTTGGTGCTGTTTGCAGTGTGTTCTTAAATTTTTTTCCCCTGTGGCTCCTGTTGAGAAAGGTCATAATGCCAGATGATCATTGTTCAGTGAGTTATCGATCAGAGAGGGAAGGATCCAGTTAAAGCAGTCTTCTCTCTGCCCTCTGGCGTGTGGCATTTGCCTGCCACCTACGTTAGTACACAAGTGATTGAGGCGAACTCCCACATAGTGTCTTCTCTCTTGGATTTTAGGTGGTTAGGACATGTATCAGGGATGCCCTTGAAACGGGAGGCCAGGATTCTTGCTCTGCTCCTTCCTTCAGTTATCTTCCCACTCCCTGCAGCAAGGGTCAGTTTCACCCAGCAGGCCAGGTTGTACCTAATGGCAGGTCCTGAGAGTGGGGGCAAGAGCCCTTTCCACAAGAGAACTCTCTATGAAGAGGGCTGCTTTGCGGGTCTGGGTTCCTGCACCAACATCCCCAGCCTCCCCATAGAAATAAAAGGCATGTTTAGAAGGAAGCCTTGCCTAATTTCAGATCCTGGCTCTGCTGCTCATTCACAGTGTGACCTTGAACGTGTCTCCCCCTTTCCTGAGTCTCAGTATTATCATCTTTAAAATGGAGCAATGATAACTACTTTTCAGAGCGCTTTAGAGGTGTTCCTGACTCCTCCCTGTCCTTTCCCCACTTTGGCTTTCCAGGGCTGGGCCCCCATCCATGGCCAGTCTGAGACATTAATTGCAGAGGCATTTTTGATGGTAAGACTGGTGTCGTCCATCCGTTCCTCTCTCAGAAGTCAGAACTGGCTCTCCCCGGTGGGCCAGATTCAACAAACCCAGCCCTTATATGTGATAGTTTGTCAAGGGGTGTTTTAACCTTTTTTTGGTGGAGGGGGATTGCTTTCAAATACTGGAAGACATGGAGACAGGGCGTGCCTGCTGTTTACACTGCTTGCGGTTGTCTTACACCTGCTCTGTCACTCATCTCATTTATATTCCTATGGATCCGTGAGGGCATTGGAGTTTGCAGCCTTTATTTCTAGATCCACTCTAGCCTTGAGTCCTGAAGTAAGCCTGACCATTAACCCCACAGATATCACTGAAAGAGTTTGGAGAATCCACTTACTGTTTTTGCGGAAGCACATCGTTGAGGATGTTGTTCGCTTATTTGTTCAAAGTCCATTTATTGAATGCCTACTTATGTGCCAAATATTGTATGTGCCCTATTGTCAGTATCTCTGTGCCTTCTGTTGGAAACCCCCCAGAAGTGGCCGCTATCAGGTATCAGCAAGCAGCAATGTTTCCCCCTTGGGTAATTACAGAAAAGACACCATTCATTGCCAAGTCAACTCTGCCATTTACATACATTTTCATCCCCAAGATGCCACTGGATCCTTCTCTCTTTTTCATTCAGAGTCAATGCTCAGATGACCCTTTCTATCACCATGCTCTTTCTGCAAGGTACGAAGGGCCTACTCTGTTGTTTCTTTAGTTTTTAGGGAGTCTCAGGCCCCTGCTTTTATCACCTCTTAAAGACTCCAGCTTCTGGCCCCAAATTCTAACGGCAAGGTTGATTCGAAAGAGAAGACCCAGACAGTTCTTCGTGTATCCCATACACTGAAGTACTTCCAGGTAAATTCATTCTAAAATCTGACCCTGGAATCAAGTTCTCCTTCCCAAGACAAGGCAGGCTGAGGAGCAGAGCCCTTTGTGCCGAGCCGCCGAGCACCTCTGGCATGAGAGCTCTTCCTCTGGGTCATTAGTTGCCACTCTTTTTTTTTCTTCCCCCACTTAACTAGTCCTCCTTTTCATTAGAAGTAGGTTAATTTAACGGTATGAGGTGTCTTTCAGTTTCACCTCAACTATTCCAAGAACAAGCTGTGAACTTTTCTACAAGTTGACATCCCCATCTGAATCTATTCAGCACACCAGATAAACACGACGAGTGTTTTCCCAGGATGGCTTGGGTTCACATCTGTGACTCTGTACCTTATTAGCTGTACAATCCTAAAAGCAGGCCATACCCTCCTTGAGCTTTGGTTCCACATCCTATCATACACATGGAATACGAACTACCACTTCCCGAGGTTCTTGTGAGGAAGGCCTCGGCAGGGTGAGGATGAGCAGACCATGTGGCACGCAGTTGGGGATTAGCCTACTGTTGCTGTAACAAGTAAGGGCGTTATAGTGTGGTCCTGGAATCTGTTTTGTTTTGTCAACGAAATACCGATGTGGTCTCCTAACTGCACATGTTAGCAATTAGATGTGACCTCACATTGATGCTTTACCTCCATGTTTCTTCCCCTCCCCGCCCCCCCCCCCACGTTATACTGTGAGCTTTTTGAAGGAAAAGAAAGTTTCTTTTCTTTTTTTTTTTTTTTAATTTTACTTATTTATTTGACAGAAAAAAGAGACAGCCAGCGAGAGAGGGAACACAAGCAGGGGGAGTGGGAGAGGAAGAAGCAGGCCACCAGCAGAGGAGCCTGGTATGGGGCTCAATCCCAGAACGCGGGGATCATGCCCTGAGCTGAAGGCAGACGCTTAACGACTGAGCCACCCAGGCGCCCCGGTAAAGGAAGTTTCTTAGTCGTCTCAGTGGGTGCCCACTGAACGTTCACTCAAGACCTGGCTCAGGTGCTGCCCCTTGCCATAAGCAGATTTGTTTATGACTCCCTCTCACTAGACTTCAGGCTTCTTGCAGGTGGGGACAGTGTCCCAGCACGTCTCATGTCCCCAGGGCAGATACAGTTGGCACTCAGTAGATGCCAGCTGATGGAAGGAAGGGAAGTTTTCATCAGTCCAAGGCCCAGGCCATAGTAGGAGCTCATTAAAAGGTAGCTGCTGTTATCATTATCAGGACCAAAAAAAAAAAAAAAAAAAGAGGGAGGAAAGAAGAAGGAGGAAAAGAAGATAGGCATCTAGTCACCCACTTTGGCATGAAGTGTGGACATTGATTGCAAGACTATTTTAGAGAAACAAAATGGCCCTTTATTCGCTTTGGGGAGGGGAGGAGGGTTAACAAGAGAGTCTTTTTCAAGTGTTTGCTCCATCTTGCTGCCACTTTACTATGTGTGGCTGCTGTTGCTATGGCAATTCTTTAAGCAATTGAATAGAACAGCACTGAGTTGTTGCAAACCGGCTCTAATTGCTCCCATGCACCAGGCCTGCCCACACGACCACTCTCTGCACAGCAATCCCTTTTTCAGATGCATATTTTCATAAATCTCTGGGCATTGTGCAGCTCCCTTGCTCTTGTGACATTGCCATCCTCGGGCAGAGGGCACAAGAAGCAGCTCTGAGTGGGGGAGAGGGGTCTGCCAATTTTCTCTGTGTGAGTGAGCCGTGCAGACCCCCATGTTCAAGGGGGTTGCGGGATGCAGGCACAGCAGGGCCTTAAAACCAAATAAAACATTTGTGGGTTAGGTTTATTATATGTATTTGCCATTGTTGAGCAATTTAGTCATCTTTTTAAAGGCAGCTGTACCATTCCTGTGCCCTCCTGCCAGGGGACCCAGTTCATTGTGTAGTGAGAACTTCTGGTTTTAACCTGAACGTGATTGGGAAGAAGTGAGAAAGGGAGTTGGCACGGACTGTGGCCCTCCTGTGTGCCAGGCACTGTCCCAGACACGCTCCGTGTACTCTGTTACTCAGTCCACAGAAACATTGGGCTGGGGGTGGGGGTAGCATGATCCCTGTTGCAGACAAAAAAACCGAAGAGCAGAGATTTAGTGTCAAACCCCAGGTCACAGCCATCGAGTGCAAGCTGTGATTAGACCCCAACTCTGACTGATTCCGAGGCCTGTGCCCTTCTCACTGGGCCACACTGGCTCCCAGGAAGGAGGCCAGCTTTTGGCAGCACTGGGAATCCAGATCTCCCCTGACCTGTGGCACATGACATTTTGCTAACTCCCATGTCCTTCAGCATGTGAGGCCCTTCTTTAAAGAATCATGACATTTTTAGGAATTACTGTAGGAACAACTTCACCATAATTATAGCTTTTTTTTGAGGATTAACAATATACCAAGCTCAGTACCATATGACCACCACAGCTGATGGTACTACTACCCAAAAAGTCTATGAACTTGATATTGTTACCCTTTTATAGATGCACAAGCCGAGGCTCAGGGAAGGGAAGTGACTTACCCAGAGTCACAGCAGCTAGGGGTGACAGAGCCAGGATTCAAATCCAGCTCAGACTGCAAAGCCTTTTAACCACTAGGCTGCCTCCCTTGGGGCCTATTTGGAAATGGGTGCTCCATATACACTTAAAACTTGTCCTGTGAATATTCCGGGAAGCTCGATCACCAATGGGAAATTTTTCCTCCTATTCCTGAGCTGTTTGTAAAGCTACTTTAAACTTACACTGCATTAGTACCATAAAGCCACAGCATCGCTTTGGAGAGCAGGGGGACTTGCTGAGGCACTTGGGAAACTGCATTTCTGTCAGCTGCCTCAGTGCATCGGGTCTGTGTTTACAGTAAGAACCTTCACTTTAACAGCTCAGTTTTGCACTACATCAGAATGGTGGAATTGTGTCTAAAATTTTTTTCTTTTTTTTTTTTTCCTTTTTTCTTTTAGTGTAGTTTGTGTAACAAAAAGGAGGGGACAAAAACTGTGAATACTTTTCTCCTAGAAATGGTACGACTCCTACTTTTAGCAGCAAGATTTTTTTTTTTTCTTAATACTTTACAACGAACACTCTGATTCATTCATTCAGATAAGTTTTATTGAGCCTACTATGTGTAAGACACTGTCCCGGATGGGAGGAACAGAATAGTGTACCAGGAAGCTTTCAGCTGCAGGTGACAGCAGTCTGGCTAAAATAATACAGACTTTATTATCGATTGAAGGAGGGTCAGAGAGTGGCTAATTTAGCAATTGGCTGATAATATCAAGAACCCCATTCTTCTATTCTTGAGTCTGTTAACCTCAGCCTGTCAGCTATGCCATCAGGCGGGCTTCCTTCTTGGTCTCAAGATGACTATGTCACTTCCATGCATTACATCCTCACAACAATCTTTCAAGTCAGGAAAGGGACCTTCCCTTCCTGGTGACTTCTCATGCGTCATTGACCAGAATTGAGTCACATGCCCATGCCCTAACCAATCACTGGTAAGGAAATGGGATTGGCTCAGATGTGAGGACCCACACCCTGCCTCTGGGATGGGACCTGAATCACTTGTCCTCACAGAGGAGGTTGGGGGCATGAACAAGTTGGGGTTGTATTGGGAAAGAGAAAGGAGAGAATGAGGGTTGAGTAGGCAGCCAACAGTAGGGACTAGAAACATTACATTCCAGTAAAATAGGCATAGAAAACAAGGAGACAGACCTTTTATTTGAAATGTGTCGTCTGAGTTATCCTGCCATGCTTCTACTTCAGATGGAGTGGTCAAGGAAGCTCTTCTTGGAGCTAACATTTCACCTGAGAAGCGAAGGATGAGAATTCATCCAGCCAGACTGGGTGAGGGGACAAAATGTTCCAGGCAGAGGGAAGGAGGTAACACAGCATCTTAGAAGAAACAAAGGGAACTGGGGAGCCCAGGATGTAGTGAGCAAGGAAGCAAGTGGCATGCGTTGAAGTTAGAGAGTTCGGCGGGGCTGGATGACACCAGGTCATTCAGGCCACAGGAAGTTTGGATTTTATTCTAAGTCAGTGGAAAGCCATGAGGGTTTTTCAAACAGGTGTAACACAATCAATTTTATGTTTTTTGTTTGTGTTTTGTTTGTTTTAATCACGCTGGCTGCTAGGAGGCAGGGGCCTTCATGGAAGCACAGAGAGCAATTATCCAGGCAGGAGATGAGGGTACCTGGACTGTCATGGCAAGAGTGGGAACAGAGGGGAAAGTTCTTTGGGAGATGGGGTTGATAGGACTTGGCAGGGGCTATGCCTCTCTTGTCCAGTCTTCTCTCTGCTCTTAGACAGAATTTTCTTTTTGTAAAGTAAATTATCATGCCCACTTTACAAATAAGAAAGTTCCAAGAAGTGGCCTGCACTGGGTCGTGGCATTCAGACCAAGCCAGAAGAGAGGAGCTGGATTCCAGGAGAGGTAGGCAGGACCACTCAATCAGTATTGCACTGGGGTTGTTTTCCTAGGCGAAGCTTTTGTTTTCAAGGGAGTTATTTTGAGAACTACTGTCTCCGTGGGAATATCTCCGTTGTGTACAGCAGAGCCATCTCTGCGTCTACGTTTTCTTGTTTAGCACATGGCTGTCTTTATAATGAATGCCTTCTTTTATGGGGTTATCAGAGTAACTCTGAATCTATTTTACAACTAAATTAATGATATCCAGGAAACATTTATTTGGCTCCTTTTCTATTTATAATATTGTTACCAACTAATTGCCTTTGAATGTTCCTGCTTACAGGGTCCTTTGTGCTAGTTAAAATCCATCCCACATAGGTGAATCCCTAATGCCACTCAGGGCTACCCAGTCACTTGTGAAGTTTACCTTCTTGTTGTAATAACAGGAGCAATCATAAAAATTTACACCAAGGCAAAGGTCCAGGTTGGGACAACATCTGAAAAATAATAATGTGTATTGTTTTTTCGGATTATTAAAGTATATGTTTTCATTGTAGAAATTTTAAAAAGACGGAGAAGCATATGAGAAAAGGTCACTTACGTTCCCACTACCCTGGGGCAACCAGCATTAAATTTTGGTGCATCTTTTCAAATGTTTTTGTGTCTTTTTACAAAATTGGGCTTATAGAGGCAATACTATTTGTTGCTTCTCTTTTCATGTGACCTTCATCATACAGATTTTCCTCACACCATGACAATAGTGTCTTTATAAATAGTTCTGTAATTCCTTTGATTAGTGTTGCCACAGTTTACCTAATTGTGCCCCTCCTGAGGAAAATTTAAGGTTTTGTTGTTGTTTCTGACGTGAACAGTTTTATACATAGATACTCATTGGCATTTGAGTTTTTTTCCTTAAGCTAAATTCCCAGGAATTCCAATATTAGACTAAAAGATGGACATATTTTTTTTTAAGATTTTATCTGTTTATTTGAGAGAGAGAGAACACAAAAGAGCAGGAGCAGGGGGAGAGGCAGAGGGAGAAGCAGACTCCCTGCTGAGCAGGGAGCCCCACACAGAGTTCCATCCCGGAACCCCAGGATCATGACTTGAGCCGAAGGCAGACGCTTAACCGAATAAACCACCCAGGTGCCCCAAGATATGCATATTTTTAAGGTTCTTGGTGTACTTACCAAATGACTTTTCATAAATGTTGTACTGTTGTCCATTCTTATCTACATTCCATTTACTGTCACCCTGGGCTATAACTAGGAGTCTTTATTTTTTTTTAAGATTTATTTATTTATTAGACAGAGAGAGACAGCCAGTGAGAGAGGGAACACAAGCAGGGGGAGTGGGAGAGGAAGAAGCAGGCTCCTAGTGGAGGAGCCTGATGTGGGGCTCGATCCCGGAACGCCAGGATCACGCCCTGAGCCGAAGGCAGACACTTAACGACTGAGCCACCCAGGCGCCCCAGGAGTCTTTATTTTTTATCTTTGTTCATTTAATATGTGAAAAAAATTCTGTCTTAATTTTCGTTTCTTTGATTACCAGTGACATTGAACTTTTCATGTTTATGAGCCAGGTATTTATTTTTGTGTTGTGTCTTTTGCCCATTTACCTTCTGGGCTCTCTGTGTTTTTTGTTTTTAGTTACATGAGCTCTTTATATGTTTTGGATAATAAAAGGCTTACACATTCATAGCAAATAACTTTTTCTGAACCAGGACTTTATTTTATTCTTTTTATTACAAGGATTTCCAAATATACACAAAAGTGCAGAGTACAGATCCCCTACCTCTCCATCACACAGCTTCTACCGTCAACATTCTTTATTTCTTATCCCACCCTCTCCATATTTTTTTTCCTGAAGTCTTTTAAGGCAAATCCAAGTATTTCATTTTACCCTTAAGCTAGTAAGCATCTTTTAAAAATAAGAATTTAACATTTTCTTTTTTGTTCAACTTTTTTATTTAAAAAAATTCAAACCTATGGAAAAGTTGCAAGAACAATACAATGAGCACCCATTCACCTAAGTTCATTGACAATTAATGTTCTATACATTTGCATTGTCTCTCTAAATATGTATACACACTGCATTTGTTCTGTTTGCTGAACCAACTTGAAAGTTGCAGGTATCATGACCCTTCGTTCCTAAATATTGTAGCCTCAGTCTCCTAAGAATCGGAGCATTCTCTACCATAACCAAAAAAGCCACCATCACTCTCAAGAAGTTTGACATTGATACAATAATATTGTCTAACTTACCATGTATATTCAGTTTTCAAGTTCGTTCCAATCTTTTTTTTTTTAATTTATTTACTAAAAGAGAGCACATGCAAGCAGGGGAAGGGGCAGAGGAGGAAGAGAGAGAATATCAAGCAGACTCCCCGAGGAGTGTGGAGCCCTACTCCAGGCTTGATCTCACATCTCACGACCCTGAGATCATAACCTGAACTGAAACCAAGAGTTAGACGCTCAACCCACTGAGCCACACAGGTGCCCTGGTTCCAAAATCGTTATAATTGCCTTTTTCAAAATACCTGACCTCAGATCAAGGATGACACATTGCATTTGGTTGTTATTATCTCTTAAATAACCTTTAATCTAGAACAACCCCCTTGCTTCTTGTTTTGGTTTGGTCTTTCATGACACTGACATTTTTTAAGAGTTCAGGCCAGTTGTCTTATAGAATGTCCCGCAATGTAGATTATCTGATCGTTAACTCATATATTCCAGAATGACAAGAGGCTTCCAGTTCATTTTGTACATTTCCTACCCCAGATCTGGAATCAGCCTTTCAACGAGCCCTGGTTCCTTTCAGTAAGAAATGGTCTTTAGAGACCATTTTCTGAATACAGGCAGTGGTCATTGCTACTGGTCTCTTATTACTTATAGAGATTTTCAGTGGACAGAATTCAAATGTCTTTTTTTAAAAAAAGAAAAAGAACAATAATGAATTAATTCATATTGCTATTTTCTCTTCAAATTTAAAATTTCAGAATTTATACTTTCTTGATTTTATACTTCTGCATTTATTCTATCTTGAAATTCTTGGTTCCTAAAAATGTTAATGGATATAATTATTTTATCATACAATATATACATAATCTTTTTTTTAAAGATTTTATTTATTTGATAGAAAGAGAGAGACAGCGAGAGAGGGAACACAAACAGGGGGAGTGGGAGAGGGAGAAGCAGGTTTCCCGCTGAGCAGGGAGCCTGATGCGGGGCTCTATCCTAGGACCCCCTGGGATCATGACCTGAGCTGAAGGCAGATGCTTAACGACTGAGCCACCCAGGCGCCCCTGTTTTTAAATTTAAAAATCAACTTTATTGCTGCCAGTAATTCTCAAATTATGTTTATTTTTTTTATTTTTTTTTAAGATTTTATTTATTTATTTGACAGAGAGAGAGACAGCCAGCGAGAGAGGGAACACAAGCAGGGGGAGTGGGAGAGGAAGAAGCAGGCTCATAGCGGAGGAGCCTGATGTGGGGCTCGATCCCATAACGCTGGGATCACGCCCTGAGCCGAAGGCAGACGCTTAACCGCTGTGCCAACCAGGCGCCCCAGTGTTGTTTTTTTTTTTTTTTTAAGATTTTTGTTTATTTGAAAGAGAATGAGTGAGAGAGAGAGAAGAGCGGGGGGGGGGCGCAGAGGGAGAGGGAGAAGCAGACTCTCTTCTGAGCAGGGAGCCCTACATGGGCCCCAGGATCATGACCTGAGCCACCCAGCCACCCCTTTATTGTTGTTCTTATTGTCCTTAAAGAATACCCCTGAGCATAAATAGTTAGAATACTGTCTTTAGGGTTTATTGCAAAAATTCTTTTCTTCAAGTGGATATGTCACCAATGAAATATATAATTAGGTTCATCTGTTTCAGTATCTTCTCAATTTTTAGGAATTATTTAAAATTTAATTTTTTTTTGATCTTGTGAACTCTTTACATGCATGATTTTAAATATAATATAGCAAGGTTCATTTGGAGAAACCCTCTACCTCAGTTCTTACCTCCCTCCTAATGCCTCTCCATTACTTTAAAAAAAAAAGAAAGAAAGAAAAAGGAAGGTAACTGCTACATTCATTGTTGTATATCTTACTTTTTTTCACTTAATCTATCCTGGAAATCAGTCTAGAACAGTGTAGAGAAATCTTTATCATTTTTCACAGCTGCGCATTACAGCATAGTATGGATGTCACAGTTTTTGCAACCAGTACTATGTTGATTTTTTTTTTTTTTTTAAGATTTTATCTACTCATTTGACAGAGAGAGACAGGGAAAAAGGCAACACAAGCAGGAGTGGGAGAGGGAGAAGCAGGCTCCCCGCCGAGCAGGGAGCCCAACGCAGGGCTCGATCCCAGGACCCTGAGATCATGACCTCAGCCAAAGGCAGATGCCTAACAACTGAGCCACCCAGGCGCCCCTATGTTGATGTTCTTAGACTTTTGCTATTAGAAGTAATGTCATGACAAATAACTTTAATCATATAATCATTTTCTGTTTTCCTAAGTATATCTTTGGGATAGGTCTTGTAGGTCAGATTGCTGGGTCATGAAATGTTGCTGGACGTTGCCAAATTCCCCTCCATAGGAGTTGTATCATTTTTCATTCCTGTCCTGTTATCCCATGGCTTTATCAATAGAGTGTGTTGCTAAATTTATGGGTTATTTCCAATCTGATGGGTGAGAAGGGATATCTCAGTGAAATTTTATAAAAATCTCTATTACTGCAAGTTAGATTAAATATCTTTTCTTACATGTAAGGGTAATTTGTGGCTCTTGTTATGTAAACTATATGATTCCCTTGTCCATTTTTCTATTGGGTATTCTTTTTCTTGATTTTTAGGATTTTTTTTATGTTTCAGGTTAATACCCCCTTTGTTTATGATATAGATTACAAATATTTTTTTCAGACTGAGAATTCTCAAAACGATTGTTGATATTTAGTTCCTTGAGTACTATGTATATAGCTTCTATTTGTCCCCAGCTGTTTCCTTCCTATCTTTTCCATGCTAGAGAATAGAGGCTTTGGGGATAAGTATTGGGCAAGGCTGCAGTGAGGAAGTGAGGAAGGTTTTGAGTTCTCATCTAAGATACATGTCAAGCAGACACCCTAGTGGGCAGTGCAGGAAATCATTAGCAGGGCTGTGTGTCACTATTCTTTTTTTTTTTTTTTTTTAAGATTTATTTATTTCTTTATTTTGACAGAGAGAGACAGCCAGCGAGAGAGGGAACACAAGCAGGGGGAGTGGGAGAGGAAGAAGCAGGCTCCCAGCGGAGGAGCCCGATGTGGGACTTGATCCTGGAACGCCAGGATCACGCCCTGAGCCGAAGGCAGCCGCCTAACGACTGCGCTACCCAGGCGCCCCTGTGTGTCACTATTCTGCACAGTCATTTGCCTTCCAGGCTGCAGTAAGCCCAGCTGTATGGACCAGCCCTTCCTGTCCATGAAGCAGCCAGCTAGCCCCTTCTTACCAGTGGTCAAGGGCAAGTCTCTGTATGTTGACTTTAGAGGCAGATCAGGGCAGCACCAACCCCAAGCAGTACTTCCAGTTCCTTGTATAACCTGGGGGCAAATTGCCTAACCCTTTTGGGCTTCAGTTTCTCCAACAGTAAAAGGAAGAGATGGGCTCAATGAAATCCAGAGACTCTTCCAGCTCTGATATCCTTAGACCTGGGCCTTAGTTGGCTTCCTAGCAACCAAGGAAAGAGGTAGAGATCTTGACTGAGAAAATGACAGTGTAGCACTGGGGTCTGTAGAGAATCTTCTAGTTGTATCAGTTTTGTTGGATCTCACCTGTCCATTGGGATGCATCCTAAGAAAAAACGTATTTCCTGCTTGAAATTTCTGGTACCGCCTGCAAACAATTTGTACAGAGAAACTGCTTTTACCACATCAAGCAAGTAGTAGCTTTGGACTTCTAACCAGAGTTGCTGACCACAAAGCCTGAGCTCCTTCCCCTGTGCCAGGCTGACTGTCATTGTGGCTGTGGGGTCAACAAGGAGGCCTGGGCTGCACTGAGAATCGGAGTCAACAGAGAAACTTGCCCTGAGCTCTTCCACCCGGAATTCAGTCCAGGGCCGACTCACAGGGTGCTGGAAAAGAACGGCCAAAAGGTAAACAGACCTCAGAATGACATTTCAATAGTAATAAACTTGAACGATCCAAGTTCCTGCAGCCCATTCAGACAAGAGCCACAGGTTATGTAGCTCATTCTCTAGTTTCCAGAAATACCAGAGATGTTTTAAAATATGGCAGCATGACTTCTTCAGATTCTCTCAATTGCACAGCCGTGAGGCAGACCCACTGCCAGGCATCTTCCCATCTCATTTAACTTAACCCTCACAGCACCCCTTACGGTGTGTGTTTTCCAGTTTAGGAAGCTGAGACTCGGAGAGATGAGGTAATTTGGCCAAGATCACATAACCATTAATGGCAAGACTGGTACTAGAACCAACATCCGCTGGCTCCAAACTGACTCCTCCTTACGCTGTTCCAGGCTGCCCACAGTTCTTTATTGTTGCCAACCCAATTTATAGACACCCTTTCTGGGGCCACCCTGCAGATTTGGGAGCCTTCCAGTTGCATCACTTCTGGTAAGTTTCTGGCTCCTGCTTTGTTGAGCTCTGTGGCACTCTGTCATCGCCGGCTGCTGGAACAGCCAGGGGGCCCATTGCAGCAAGGAAGGACACAGAAAAGAAGAGCGAAGGAACTCTAGTCCCCGTGATGCTGAGAAGGACACTCACCTTTCCTCATTTGAATCTGTAAGTCCACGTCCCAGGATGCTGTTCTTGCCCGAGATCTGTGTCTATAGAGGCCTCTGAGCTTTCAAGTGAAGTGAGCCAAGTGCCAGCCCATTCACTCGCACCCCACTCCCGTGGCCAGGGGCCACGCTCCCCCCCGAAGCCAGCACAAGGCGAGGTCCTCCTGGGGCCTGGCCCTCGGTGTTCACAGAGGAAAAATGAAAGTTGCTTTATTCCCCGGCCTCTTCATAGCTCCCATTATGACGAGAGGGCTCCACAGTGAGGAGCCAGGGCTGTGATATTTCTGCTTCAGCATGAGAGATTCATATGTTTGACTAATCAATTCTTTGGCACTGACTTCCCGGCCTGCATTTTGTTCTCCTGCTTTTGATCGTCTGTTTGCCTTTTTGCCATTCTGCTGGTTCTTGTTTGGAGCTTTTATTTTCCAGGAACACTTTGACCTACTCGATCCTCTATACTCTTCTCTCTCTCTCCCTTTGTCATTTTCCTCTCTGATTTTGGTTTCCCGTGTGATTGACCGCACACAGCTTCCACATACAAGCGAAGTGGAGACCCTCAAGTCACGAGGCGCTGATAACTGCAGGGTTTTGTTTTGAGAGCCCAGGGACCCTGGACTGCAGCCAGCCCCCGGCCTCCCAGCCAGGCTGGGCGGTAGCTCTTCCGTCCCCTTCCCAGCCTCGCCCTGCAACACGCAGTCGCTGATGTCGCTCGGCGCTCTGGGGTTCACAAAGGCCCCTAGAGCACACACAGCAAACTGTGAGGGAGGAGGTGCAAACAACTCATTTTGGGTCCCATTTCTCAGTGGAAGGAACGGGGCGTTGGAACTAGGAGGTGACTTTCCCAATGTCCCGAGCTAGTGAGCGGCCAGTCGAGCACCAGCCCTGGGGCTGCTTCTGTTCTCGGCCGGCACTGGCCTCGCAGCTGTTTTGTCCTCAGCCCGGGCTTGTCCGGTGACACTGGCGATGGCGGTGCAGCTGCCGCTTCCTGAGCACTTGCTCTGGCCCGGGCACAGTGCCGAGTTCTTGGCCTGTGTTAGTGCTGGGACCCTCGCGGGAACCTGGGCTCGGAGCCCTGAAGGCACTCTGCTGAGGTCACCCTTCCAATGCCATGGCTAGAACTGCGGCCAGCCCTGACTGCCTCGGACATCTGCACTCTGAGCTGAAGAGGCATGTACACTGCGCTTTGGAAGCAGAGCAGAGGGATCCTTACCTCATGAGGGAGTCTGGGAAGGCTTTCTGGAGGCAGGAGTATGGGAACGGGGCCTCTGGGATGAGTGTCAGAGGAGGGCTGTCGCAGGCCTTCTTTGCAGCCTGCTTCCTGACCCGTGCTGGGTGCACATTGTTTTCCAAATCTGTATTTTCCATCTGAGGATCTCAAGGCCAGAAGGATTTGTGGTTTCATCACCTGTTCCATGCTTGAGTCTCTTTCCCAGCATTCCCCCACCCCCACCCCACCGTGAGGCTTTCTAGCCTCTGCTGCACACCTCCAGTGCCAGGGAACGTGCTTTCTTCTGAAGCAACCTATTCCATCTTTCAAATGCTCCTATGGTGGGGCTCCTGGTCAGTTAAGCAGCCGGCTCGTGATTTTGGCTCAGGGCATGATTTCAGGGTCCTGGGATTGAGCCCCGCATCGGGCTCCCTGCTCAGCATGGAGTCTGCTTGAGATTCTCTCCCCATCTGCCCCTCCCCTTGCTTGCGCACGCTCTTTCATTCTCTCACTCTCTCTCTCTCAAATAAACGGGGGGGGCAGGGTTGGGAAAGAGCAGAGGGAGAGAGACAAGCAGACTCTTTGCTGGGTGCAGAGGCCAATTCGGGGCTTGATCTCATGACCCTGAGATCATGACCTGAGCCAAATCAAGAGTTGGATGCCTAACTAACTGAGCCACCCAGGCACCCTGGGAATCTTTTCTTATTTTAGTGAAAAGTTCCCCTCTGTGCCCACCACCCCTCCAGGTTGGGGAATGCCACAGGGCCACAACACTCGTCCTTGGGAGCAGTTGATAGCAGTGGCTGGAATGTGAGCCAGAAGTGAGGTTTCTGCACGGCTGTTTGCGGAGAGGGGCTTGGTATGTGGAAAGGCCAGTGGTGTGGAGTCCAGAAGCCCTTGGTTACATCTCACTCGACCAGTTTTGCTCTGTGATCTCATATGAGTTACTCTCCTCCCCTTAACTTCCTCATCTGTGAAATGGGAATAGCAGTCCCCACTCTACCCATCTCAAGTGGCTGCTGTCCACAAAACATCACAGGCGCGCTCATATGCGCTCGTACTGAATAGCCGCAGAAACCTCGCCGTCCGTCTATACTCCATTGCGATGGTGCACGTTTGGAGTTTGTCCGTGTGAGCTCGCTCCGGTTATTTCATGCAGTGTTCTTTATCAGTTTAGTGTACAGGTGTGCGTGATGCGTACAAAGTTGTGATCCACAGACTTCACCCACGTTCCTGGGTAGCCGTTATTGTCCTGGGTCTGGAGTAGATGCAGGGAACAGGAAGGTTCCTAAGACACAGCCTCTGCCTTTGAGGGGCTCTCAGGGTGGCAGGAGAGACAAGAGTGAAACCCTGAGAGGCTCAGGGCCTCGGGCAGTGCTGCCGGGGCTGTGGGGAAGACGGCAGCAGTGGGCACCTTTATCTGGACTTGTGAGCTGTCTTTGAAGAGGGCAACTCTGCTGACCCAGGAAGGGAAGGAAAAGGAGGGAGGAGGCAGGGACAGCCGGCTATAGGCACTTTACAGGTGGTTTCATCTGAAGTAGGTGGCTTCTCAGAAGCGGAGGAGGAGGAGGAGAGACGGAGCAGTTGGAGACGGAGCAGTTGAGCGCAGAACCCGACGAGTGAGTGAGTGGAGGTTTCTTGGCCGAGGTCCGAAATGCCGCAGGCTGATGGCAGGGCAGAGACTTCAGAGTTGAGGTGTCGGGTTTGAGATCCACGTGGGTCATCCTAGGGGAGGCTGCCAGTGTGTTGTTGGAGAGACAGGTCTTGGAGTTTCGGTGGAAAGTCTGGCCTGGAGATGGAGAATTGGAAGGCTTTCCTCTCTTGTCAGTTCATCTAAAATTGTAGAGGCCTGTTTGGTGCCACCCAAGAGTATGGAAGACACCCTCGTGCACTCACTGGGCGTGTGCCGTCCATTGCCGCCTGGAGCAAAGGCTGAAAAGAAGGTCATGAAGGTGGGACAGTCACTGCTAGGTCCCTTTGTTGAGCACCACCTGGGTATTAACACGCTGGCTGCAGTGTCCCTAATCCTCCCACCAGCCCTCCCAGTGAGTATTGGTATCCTCACTTTAATGAGAAGGAAACTGAGGTTCACACGAGTTTAAGTAGGTGACTGGCGCCAGTGGAGAAGACACACCCCCCTGACTCCCAGCCCCCTGGTGTGGTTGTATACTTTCCCATGTGCTGTCTAGTGGTGAGCACCTTCAACAGACTGAAGCTTCGGCTAGTGGCCTGGCTGCTTTGCCCTCCAAGCCAAGCCCATTCGTGATTAGATGTGTATATTCATTATCCATCAGGCATCTGATTTTTGCAAATTATCTACATGTGCTGGTGTGTGTTTGAGTGTGATGAGCAGGGGACGAACCGTCCCCTGCTCACCTTTGAAACAGTGTCCCTACGACCCCGTCCAACAGATGCAAAAGAGTCTTGTCTCATCTCTTTCCTTCATTCCTAGTTTCCTGTCCAGTTCCTTCACTGTGCCTTTTGGGGGCTAATGGTATATCGTGATGTGAATATGCATTATGTAAGTCGTAATTTTACTTTATGTTTAAATAAACTATGTGCACGCAGAGTGTAAGATGTATGCAGGACACAGCCGGGGGTACTCTGCTCTGAATTCCTCTGGCTTCTATGTTTTTTTTCAAGTTTGAAAATGTGTTAGGAAGAAGGTAACATTATGATAATTGGAAGTTCAGTATATCTGTCTTTTTCCTCTATTCTTTTATACTTTTTTAGATACAATTAACACTTCACACTTCACTGGTCCCTCCTCGGTTACCTTTGACACTTCCTTGATATTTATTTAGATGTTCATGGCACCTTCGCTTTGAACTCTGGTTAAGAAAATCAATAACTTTAACATAAGCATTTTTTCCTCACTGAAGATATGCAATTAGTGAATTACATACATGTGGACATCCACTTACCTTTTTTTTTTTAACGTGTCAAAAGATCATGACACAATTATGTGAAAATAATAAAGAAAAGTGATTTACTATCAAATCTGTGTACCTGCTGTGAAGTTGCAGAAACAGCTCATTTTATTACATTTTCCAGAACAGAGCATTTCACAGAAGATGGGAAAACGTATAGGGAGAACTTCATGGGTGTCGTCTCGGAATTTACGAACCATGCATGACGCATTTATTTTGAAATGGCTGTGTTTTCCGTAAGCATTTGTCTGAATGCAAATTTCAAGGCGCACTAGAATTTGACTCCCTTCTATCAGGTGCAGACAACACGATCTATTGTCCTCACCGAGAACGAAAGTAAAAAATGTGCCTTTTGCCAAAACTTTTGCTACTTTCCCAGTTTCACTTTAGGAGTCTTGTCTTGTGTAACATTGGTTCTGGACTTGCCAAGTGTAGCTGAGGCAATATTTCCTTGATTAGTTCCATCCCTCTTTGCCTATGCTGTTTGGGAGCTGTCAGATAATGTCATCATTAACCCATTGCCGACGTGCTTGAAAAAGAATCCTGAAACTCTAGATGGATTATGATGCTAGAACTTGAAAGATAAAAAGAAAGTTGTTTTCTGAGTGAATACATTTTAAGGGCAACTGAACAAGGCTGAATGAAATTTCACAGTAGAAATGGAAAACTATCTTTTGAGTCTCTGAACACTAGTTATTTTAAGACCAAAAAAAAAATTGTTTTTCTGTGTTAATATTTCCCTGGCTTTCATCCATTTGGGAGAGAAAAGTCCTAATCTCACATATCCACTTGAATGGCTCTCAGCCTAGAGCCTTGCCCATAAACGCACAATGAATGAGTTAACCCTCTTAATCGTAACTCTTGTGATCCTCAGTTATAATAAAGATGCCAGTTTTTGTGTTTGGATCATTTGCTACATCAGATGACTTAGGTCATCTTTTTGTAGATAATAAAATCTATTGGAATTTCCTTTTGGACAGAAGTTGTGGGTCTCGTAAGAGAAAATGGTGGTGATTACACTTAATTTTCCTCCCACTTACCCAGACAAAAATATAAGTTTTTTTTTTTTTTTTCAGCGTATGTGGAAATTTTGAGCCATGGTTGGGTTCTGAAGTTTAAATAAGTGTTGATTCTGTTTTATCCTGGAAGCAACATCTCTTAGTGAAGAGAGCCTGAACTTAAGACAAACCTGGGCTGAAAGGACCACATGACCCGGAACAAATAACGCCCCCTCTCGGAGCCTGTTTTCTCATTTGTGAAAGGGCCTTACTTACCCTTACCTCAGTAAACTGTTGTAAGGACAAATGTGGAAATATTTATTAATAATAATAATAATAATAGCGCTGACTCGGTGACAGGTACTCTTTAAAGCACTTGACACATTACGCATTTATCTTCACACCAACGCTGTGGATACTGTTCTCTTTCCTATTGTGTAGATGAGAGAACTAAAGCACAGAAAGTTAAGTGACTTGCCCAAGGTCACACAGATAGTAAGCATTAGGGTTGTGACTCTAATGCAGAGGGTCTAGCTCCAGAGTCCCTGCTCTGAATCACCATCCTGTGTTGTCCTTCAGAGCGTGGCATGTAGGAGGTGTTTGATAAATGCTTGTCATATCTGGAACCTTTCAGCTCAGGTGGATGAAGGGGGCAGACTCATGCCCGCTGAGGAGCAGTGGCACCATAGATGGCATTCCTAGCCTCCTCTTCTTGATCACAAGGTTCTTGTCTAAGGGAAGCCGCGTTGCTGGATAGAAGAAAGAGCACCTCTGACCCAAGGCTACCTGGGATCATCATGTCACTGAGGAATCTTTAAATATGCTATTTCTAAATTTCAAAGCTAGTTTGAGCTATATTTACAGCATTTAGCATATGAAAAATCGTTAGGAAAGTGGGCTTTTAAGTGGAACGGTTGTGTAATGGAATATTTCACGTTCCGGTTCAGCCATAAAGCTCAGGGCTGATAAACAAAGCATCTGAAGCCAAATGGCTCCTCATCTGACCCCAATTAAAATAAAGATTTCATTCCATTCTGTCCTGACAGAGAGGAACATATTGTTGCCTTTAAGGGAGTTTGGTTTAGTTAATGAAAGAATTTTATTTCGTTTTTCCCCCCAAATACAATATCTAATTAAATAAGATTCAATTTGTTAGGACTTCTGGTAGGGATATGTTAACTCTTTTAAGGCTGTGTTGCCTACGTGCCTTAAGATGGAGAGGGCACTTGTAAGTCCCTCTTCACACTCTATTGTTTAAAGAAGAAATAAGCTCAAGTCATCTTAAAGACAAACATCTTCTTCAAGGCGTCTCTGTTGATACAGCCATTACAGCAACCTGTGTATGTAGGTAGCGTGATTCTGTATAAAATATCACATATTTACATAATGCCCTGTTTCCTAGAAGCATTTGTACTTGTACATATTGTAATTTACCAATCACCATAGATCTGTCCGTATAGAATATCTCACACAGGGAGCTGTAGCTGCTAAAATATGTTAGGTAACATAAGTTGGATATTGATGCCAAATTATCACGGAGTTCCTTCGGAGTTATCTTGAAGAAATATGTGACTGTCTAAAGAATTCATCATTTAACATTAAGAGTGAACACCAGCCAACTCTTATGAGAGGTGGGGGGGGGGGTTCTGGTGTCATGCTGTCACTGCTTTCTTGTAGCCTTTTCTGTACGTGCCATGGCTCATCATGACTGCTGAGTTCATAATTACCAAGCAGAACATTTTGGTGTCATTGTGGAGAAGTTCTCTTCCACCCAGCGAGGCATGAGGAGGTGGCTGGCTTGCAGGACCCTGGTCGGTCACCTCCACGCCTCTGAGGACTTGCCATTGTAGTCCGTGAAGCTGCAGGGAAAGAAGGTGGCCTGGGCATCAGGGCACCTGCCTCCAGGCAAGCCCCTCCCTTCTCTGGGCTTCAGTTTCTTTGTCTTTAAAATGACTGAGCAGGGTCAGTGGCTCTCCGAAATCCCCTTGGCTCTGCGCCGCTCAGATTCTGCATTCAGTAGAGCAGAAAGTACATGATGCTTTTAAATCCACTAAGAATTTATAGTCAGATGCTGAGGATTTATGTTCTAAGAAATAAAAAGTCTTTAAGACTATAAAACCTAAGGCATTTAAACCACATTAAAAAAAATTCTGTGAGTTTGCGTGCAGTGGCTCCTTCTGACATTCAGGGAGCGCTGACTCAGCATAATGAGCACCTATTCTATGCAGGCCCAGTGCCAGGTGTACAGAGACATAGTATTCATGGCCCTGCCTTCCAGGAACTTATCTCCTGGGCCGAGGGCAGGTAGTCAAAAAGCAAGTAAAGAGGCCAGCCCTTTATTAAAACTGTACTCTGGGGCAGGGGGAGAGATGGGATGAGGGGCACGGGTCACAGAGGAGAGCATGTTTTGGCTGGACTTTGAAAGGCGAGCGCATTCACCAGTTGGAGAAGGGGAACTAGGCAGAGACACACGGGAATGAGGGGGGCAAAGCAATGAGTTCTGCACTGTTGGAACCTGGGGTGGGCTGAGGGAGGAATGAAACTAGAAAAGAAGGCTTGTGAAAAAATCTTAGACCCTTATAAGTTCTAGGGTAAGGTGTGTGCCCCATGTTTTTCCGAATGGTAGGAGTGGGTATTCTTTGAATATATAGGGTTCTGTAGCCAAGAGATTCTGGGAATACAGGTGAATCGGTTCCCCTCTTAGAAGTACACAGTGTCTAAAAAATGCTCTATGTACACCTCAGCAATTATCTGTACTGAACTTGATTGAACCCAGTGTTTCTCAAACTTCTGACCGTTGAACCTCTCTGAGACAGAAGACTTATTTGATACCGTGGGACCAACTAGGACAGAGAGCTTGAGATGGGGAGTTCCACTGGAGAGCTATGGTCTGTGGAAATACAAGATCCAATCCGCATTTTAGAAAGATCATTCTGTCCTGGGAGGAACAGGAGCTGGGGGAGGCAGGGAGAACGTCACCAGCATCAGAAAGGTAATTAGACACCTGGTTACACTTGGAGCTGTTTGAGGTGCATTTCCAGGAGAACCCCATCCCCCCGCCCGCCACCTACAATCCATGCCTTTACGCGCTTATGTGAGCCTTGAGAGAGCCCTACAAACGGGCTCTCCAGATGCTGACATTGAAAGTCATCTGCCTGGCAGCCTTTCAAGAGCTCACAGATAACATTGGTGGTTGACCGAGGAATGAACTTGGTGTTAGGAGGTTGGGAGCCGGAGATGAAGACTGATGCTGAGGGCCTCCTGTGGGTGGGGACTGTGCTAGGCACTTTTACATTCGCTCCCAGCTATTCCTTGAAATCTCCTCAAGGCATTGCTGTTGTGCCACTTTGAAATGTAAGGAGAAAGAGGCGTAGAGAGGGTAGGTGACTCTCCCAGTGTTCCATGGCTGGTAGGCCTCACACCCATCTGACTCCTCAGCCCACGGCCGTACCACTGACCTGTCTGGCCTGCCCCAGAGAGCCTCCCTTTAAAAGCACTGACCATCTGCCAGGCCTTGTGCGAAACACGTGCATTCTTGAACGTACTCTGCCCAGCAGCCCTATAAGATAAGTGGTTTATCCCTGCCTAACCCGTGGGCAAACTAAGGCTTTGTTAAGTAGCCAAGGTCACAGCTGGACATTGTAAAGCCGGGAATTGAACTTCAGTCTGGCTGCACACTACTCCCCCTAAATAATTCTGAGGAGGTTGTTCAAGAAATTGCTCAGAAATGTTTTTCTATAGAAATGCTAGGAAATTAGTGGGCTTTATTTTTGATGCAATAATACTCCAGCTCTGGGCTAAGAGTTGAGCCCAGTGGTTCGATCCTTGCCTTGATGTTGGCCATGCAAAACTCGGATTTGAGTGAAGAGGTTATTGCAATAAATTCGTCATGTGTCCTCAGGCCCCTACTCTAGTCCTTTCCCTGGGCTCAGAGCTTGAGCAGAACACTGTCTTTGCTCTCACTATCGAGTAGGGTACCCGTTTAGAGAGCTCGCAATGCAGCGTGTTAAGTATGATTACCGAAGCCTGTTGAGGGGCGCCTGGGTGGCTCAGTCATTGAGCGTCTGCCTTCGTCTCAGGGCGTGATCCCGGAGTCCTGGGATAGAGCCCCACATCAGGCTCCCTGCTCCGCTGGGAGCCTGCTTCTTCCTCTCCCACTCCCCCTGCTTGTGTTCCCTCTCTCACTGTGTCTCTCTCTGTCAAATAAATAAATAAAATCTTTAAAAAAAAAAAAAAAGCCTGTTGAAGTAACCCAGAAGAAGGGGAGATTAACTGTATTTGAGAAACTAGTGCAGGCTTCCCAGGACGTGGTCTGCAGTGGGTTTTAAAGGATAAATAGGAGTTTGCCAAACAGTGAAGGCAAAAATGTCTGAGCTTATTTTTCTCTCTTGGATTGAATGTTGATGATCCACTAAGAACAGTAACGGAATTCATGTAGAGCTTGAATTTGTGCCCTTGTTGCCTTGGTTTGCTTTTAAGAAAAATCTAATCCCACCCTGTCTGCCAAGCTGACATGATTGGAATCCTGAGATGTGGTGACCCATGGAGGCCTTTTACGTCTGTCTTCTCTGAGCAGCATTAAAAATGTTTGTTTACTTAGAGACCATGATGTATCCAGGTGACATGCTTCATTTAAAATCATTCAAATGATGAAACCTGGGGAAAAATAAGCAAATGATTAGACTTGGGCTTTGTAATTAAACCCACCCGCCCTCCTCACCCTGTGTAGGCTGACTGGCTGGAATGAGCCCAGTTGTGAAGGAATCGAACGCTTCCTTGTTCACCAATTCATTTGTCAGTGGCAGGGTACTTGCTGTGTGCTGGGCGCTGAGGGTTCGAAGAGGAAGGACACGGGTGCTGTTTGCCAAGTGCTCACAGATGAGTAGAGGAGTCAGAGGTGTTTGATGTGGGCAAGGAGTGCCCTGGGAGCAGCCAGCAGAGCCAGAGAGAGGAGAGATTGCTTTAGCAGCACTTTCCCGAAGAGGTGCTGAGCCGAGCCTTGAAGGATGGATTACCACCATCGCCATGAACTTGTAAGCAGGAAGAGGCGGTGGGGAAGCATGTGGGCTCTAGACGCCAACTGCAGGGTCCCCACACCTGTTCCAAGTGTCCTGGGCAAGTCCTTAATTTCTCTGTGCATTGTCTCCTCATCTATAAGATGTGAATCATTAATAGGCTTCCCATCTTGGGGTTGTTGTGACCATTAATTGAGTCATTTGCAAAGAGATTAGAACGCTGCCTGGTGCATTTGTGAGGGCAGTAAACGTCCATTACCTTGTACCAGACACTGGATTATAATACTTCAGCTCCTCCCCACAAGACTTTACGGTATGTGATTTTATGCCCATAATTCAGATGAGGAAACGAAGTGTTGAAAGTGCCTAGTGATTTACCTAAAGCCACGAGTCTAGTACGTGACTGAGCCACGAGCTGGACGCCAACCTCCCGGGCTCCAAAGCCCCAGCCGCCCTCTATTACACCCATGCTCACAGCTTTACTGTGCACCTTCTTCCAAGCCCTGGGATTTTTTGAATAGTGTTTTTGCTTTAATGGTAGCTAAAGCTTTTTTCATAAGAGAAAAATTTTTAACCTATGTAAAGTATGGTATACGGGTAAAGGATGGGCTGAATTTCAAATCCCAGCTCCACTTCTGCCCAGCACACTGGTGATCTCGGGCAAGCTCCGCTCTTGACCTGTGCACTGGTGACCTGACATCAGTTACCTTCCTTCCTGAGCCCCCTCAGTAAGACAGGGATACTAATTCCCACCTCCCAGAAATGGTCGTGGAGACGGAGGAGAGGTGTGTGTAAAGCTAGTACGTGCCAAGTGCACAGAGTAAGGAAACTGCAAAGTCAAGTGTCCCTTCGTTTGTCCCCACCCTTCCGTGATGTACCAAATCTCTTCTTCAGAATTCCCCAGCCGTTCTTTCAGCCAAGGCTTTACGTATTTAGACCATCTCTTAGTTGTCAGCTTGTAAATTCCTCTACTGGAAGTGTCTTTCTGACACGGACCCTAGAATTGCGCACATCTTTTTTAGAGCCTGTACGTACGTGCCCACGTCCACTCTTCGGGCTCCTTCGCACAGTGATTACGAACTTTTCCCTCTCCTCACGTGGGGTCTGGCTTGAGGAGGCAACTGCCACTTTTGTGGTTCTGCTTGTAAAATCAGTGTCCCGTTTCCCAAGGTTTGGGACGTAACTTGAGGAGTGGAGTTGGGTTTTTTGGGGTTTTTTTGTTTTTTGGGGGTTTTTTTAGATGGCAGGGAGATGGGTCTGTGGAAATGTCACAACAGCCAGTATTTCTATGGCTAGCCATAGAAGCTGGATTCAGCACGCTCAATTTGGACCGTGGGAGTAATACCCCAGGCCCTCTTCTAGAGGAGCAAGGTAGCAGTTCACATCAAGAGCTTCAAGAACGTTCATGCTCTGTCAGATTCAGCAAGCTTCTCTTGAGTCACTGCCACATGCCAGGCCCAGCGTTAGGCAGTTGTTCCTCGGCTCTGGCTGCGCACAGTTGAGGAAAGGAAGTCAGCAAGTCAGCCGTGGGAACAGAAGCTTCCAAAGCAGTATGGGTAGGTGCTGTGATAAAGGGAAGCACCAGAGCCATGAGTCCCACAGAAAGCCTGCCGAACCCAGCCCGAGAAAGGCATGAGGCGGCTCAGTGTTGAATGTTGTCACCCCAGGAAAATCTGTAAGGGGACCTGTCATGGAGGAGCGCTGTCCTGGTAGCCACGTAGCTAGAACGTACCAGAAGGGGTGGGGGAGTGGTGGGAGACTGCACAGGACAAGCAAACAGGGTCCAGATCCCGGGAAACCAAGGAACACACATTCTGGTCCTCTACCCAAAAGGAGTTTGATTTCAGCACAGTGTGAGCAGCCCCCCCAAAACGGTTCCCACCAGAGGCACCAGCAATACGTACGCTGAAGTTTTATCTCGATGTGCCCCTGCAGAGGAATAGCAGTGTTCTAATAGCAGCTTCTAATTAAATCTTGTCCTGGTCCTGAGAGCACCACTGACCTGCGCACTCTTCCAAGTGGGTCTGATTCATAGGACGTTTGTCCCGTTCTGCAGTTTTGAGGAGGAATGTGTTCTCATTTTTTTGCCTCCGCAGTCCGGCAGAAGTTCTAATTTGTGGAAGGCAGTTTGGGTAATTAACGAAGTGTGTTCTGTGGAATGAGGCAGGAAAACTCAGAACTGGGCCGTCTTGCTCTGTGTGTTTATGTGCTTAGTTGTAAATACCAGTGAAATCCTTAAAATGAAGACCTGTTTGTGTTAAAAATAAAAAAGAACCCACGCCAAACATGTCCTGTTCAAAATCACTTGATGAAGCTGAGTTTTTTGAACTCTGACTAGTACTTAATTTTAGCTACTTTTTTGTTTAAAAGCACCAGGGAAAGCAGTGAGGCTTTCAGATCTTTGAATTTCCTTTTTTGGGAGAGATGACAGTGCTCCTCTAAAGTTTGCTTCTTACCTTTCCACCTTTGAACAATTGATTTTGATTAGAAACATTACACCCAGCATTTACTTTGACATCCCTGAGTACAAACAGTCATTTTAATGGTTTTTTTAAAAACAAAATCATGACGGGGACATCAATCCTTTGCCTGGTGTATGAAGGCCTGGTATATTAATTGGCTGTCAGATTCTGAAGAAATAATGGATTAATGTGCTTGATCGTAACGCTGTGTTCAGAGACTGAAGTTTGATCCTGATGTCCCCAGTCTCTCTGCTTAATGCAATTACAGATATGCATTCAGGACATTTGAGTGGATTGCATTTCATTAATATGATTTGAGCGGACAACATTAGGCTGCTGTCGGGTCCTCTCTGACAGCTAATTACTAGAATGAAGCGTGTATACCGCTAAGGAACAATGGTGCCCTTATTGGGGCCATTAAAACAATAGAAAAATAGTGCTTTAAAACACTCAGAGTTACTTTCCATACTTGTCATGGGCCATGAAGGTCGCTCAGAGGGGAAAGTTAGGAAGAAAGAGATGGACAAACACTGGCGGAGTCTCTAAGAACAGGACTCTTTCTTATCTTTGAAAGAATCCAAAATTCGAACCAATAGGTGAGGTCCTTCTGAAGGAATTGGGCATCACTTGCTCAGTATTGATCTGGGGGTTCTTTCAGGAAGTATGATCTCGGACCATACAGCCCTGACATTTTGCCTCCTCCCCACCTACCCCACCCCGAAGAGGTCTTTCATACTGGAGAAGGTGTCCATTTGGAACATCCATGGTTTATTACATTTTTCCTTTGAGGAGAAAAAGTGTCCTTTGTCTGGTGGTGTTATAACTGGGCCATATGGGCCACTCGAGTGTCTACCTATGGAGGGAAGAGGTGTGGGGGATTCGTGAAAGTTCATCGTCCTGGGGGTGTTTCTAGCTCCCAGAACCACCTCCCACCAAGTCTTAGGAAAACCATGCATTCAAGAAGCATTCATCTGACTCCCACTGTGTATCTAGCACTGCTGGTAACGTGATAAAAAGATGAATAAGGTGGGGCACCTGGATGGCTTAGTCAGTTGAGCGTCCGACTCTTGATTTCAGCTCAGGTCATGATCTCACGATCGTGGGGTCGAGCCCCATGTCAGGTTCATGCTCAGCAGGGAGTCTGCTTGAGATTCTCTCTCTCCCTCTGCCTCTTCCCTAACTCATGCATGCACACTATCCCTCTCTCTCAAATAAGTAAATAAATCCTTTAAAAAAAAAAAAAGATATGAATAAGATGCAACCCCTTGTTCCAGAGCTCCTCAAGTCCCGTGAGGGACAGACATTTAACAAAACAAAACAAAACAAAACAAAAAAAGCATTTGCAACCATGTGGCTGGAGCTAGAGTGTATTATGCTAAGTAAAATAACCAGAGAAAGACAATTATATGATTTCACTCATGTGTGGAATTTAAGAAACAAAACAGAGGATCATAGGGGAAGGGAGGGAAAAATAAGATAAGAAATCAGAGAGGGAGACAAACCATAAGAGACTCTTAACTATAGGAAACAAACCGAGGGTTGCTGGAGGAGAGGTGGGTGTGGGGATGGGGTAACTGGGTGACGGGCATTAAGGAGGGCACGTGATGTAATGAGCAGTGGGTGTTATATACAACTGATGAATCACTGAACTCTACCTCTGAAACTAATAATATACTATGTGTTAATTAATTGAATTTAAATTAAATTTAAAAAAATGAACGAGACAATGCTGGATTAGAACAGATGGATATATAAGAGAAGTATAGAGAAGGGAGAAGCCTGAAGCCTTCTCAGAAGAGAAGGTAACATATGAGGCTGATCTTAAAAGATGAGTAGGAGTTGGCTGCAAAGTTAGGAGGTGAGCTGGGCCTATGTGCAGAGGCTGGGAAATGGGGCGGTCGGACTGTGTGTCCTTAACAGGGAGCAGCTGGCTTAGTGATCCATCTAGGACTAAACTAGAATATTCTTAGCTGCACTCGTGAGGGTGTGTTCTGCAGCCTTGAGCCACCGTTGGCCAATGCTCCCCAGAGGCTATGGAAAAATCTTGAACTCCGTGTCAGGGTTTCTGGATTCTAGCCCTAGATTTACTCCCTAAAAGCCATGTAAATCCCCCCAAAGTCATCTGGCCTGTTTTCCCATCTACGAAATGGAGGTAGCACCCACTCTGCCAGCCTCACGATGGAGCAGGTTTGACTTAAGAGGATGCAATTGTTATGTGTGCCCCGGATCCCCTGGCAGCTGCTGAGTGCCAGAATCCAGAGTTAAACTCAAGTTAGGCCCACTTCAGGGCCTATACGCCACCTTGCTCTAGGTTCCTGTGGAGAGCCAGTGTAAAAAGTTGGGATTATTAGCTAAGTGGTAGGCTCGTCTTCAGAACCTCCTTTAGCAACACAAGGTGACATGAAAATTCCTGCCACTGAAGCAGCCATCAGTTGACAGACACGCAGATGCGCCCCACCCCTCTACCAGGAAATGTGAGGAGCCTCTGGCCACCTGCCCATTCTGTGTCCCCAGGATGTCACAGCCCCGGTGGAGGGCATTTCCCCAGAAACCAGGGCAGTCTGTTCTTCGAGTCCTAGACAGGTCATCACCCCCCACTTCCCCCTAAGATGTCTGCTTTTTATCCAAACTGCCATCAGGAGACAGAACCACAAGCTGTTGGTGAAGAATGGTGGTACAAGGCGTCACCCTCTGTCTCCTGCATCGTTCATACCCTGTCCACTCTCACCTGTAACTCAGCTCCTCATCCCCTGGCAGCACTTCTCAGATGCCCCATAGGCAGAGTGTCTAACTTTGACCCCCAGGAATCAGTTCCGTGGCCAAGCTCAATTTCTTTAAACGTGCATACCCCAGTTAGAAACGCCAGACCAGACGGTACCTTTTAGGGCTGTGATTACTCATCTCTGTTCTCTAGCTCCTGGCCTAGGAGGGGCACCCCAGGAAACTCTTGGATGAGGGGGTGTCTGGAGCCTGAGAGAGTTGCTGGTGTGGCGGCACCCCTCCCTGGGTAACCCCCGTTTGCCATAATGGCATTTCCTAGCCCTCGGTTTTCATTTCGACTAGTGAGTCACCTCTCTGCTTCCACTCTCAAAATCCTGAATGATTGCTAGGACAAGAGGAACCTGGTTTAAGTGGAGTAGGAGGGAATGGATGCGGGGATGATGAGGCCTGCCCGGCCTCCCTCGAGGCTCGAGTTCCACCACCTCAGGGAGTGTGAGCTTCGGGAGTCGGCACACGTGTCGGGCGCATCACCCGGTGCCGGGAGGGTGGTCCAGGGGTGCAGGGCCAGCTCTGGGTATCACGGCCCAGCCTGGGAAGGACGCCATGCTCGCCCAAAGCCTGTCACAGAATGTTGGACGCGTGTGCTGCCTCATCCGGGGTTCCTCACGTGGGAGCCACGGGTGCCATTATTCCCCGGGAGCCTCACCGGGTGAGCTCAGAAGCCCCTGCTTTCTTCTCTGAATTGTATTTGCTAATTTCTCCACGGGCAACACAGCCCTGCCAAGACCTGTTTCCCTCCTATTACCTGGCTGGCATTTTTCTAATGGTTTCCTTCCTAATGATCCTCCAACAAAGAGACGATGGCGGAGGGTAATGCATCACTCCTGCCTCTCACTCCCTGGTCATTCTTGCTAACAGGCTTAGCCGCGCTTCACAGTCATTATCACATGTCGCACTGTCTTTGGGATGCAGAGATGATTTGCCAGCTCCATAATGCTTCATTTTTACTAAAATGAAGGCAGGACCAAAAAAAAAAAAAAAAAGATTCTTATAATAAAAAAGTGTGTACTCACTCCTGACAGATCTGATCTCAAAACCCTCCTGTGTCCCCTAGTCCATGCAGGATAGTGTCTCCACTCCTTGGCCGGGCATCCAAGATCTTCACGATCTGGTCAGGGATCTCTTTTCACTTCACCGACTCTTCTCGTCACCCTGAGTCCCCTTGTGGAGACGCTTGTTCCCACGGGCCCCAGCTACTCCGCTCTCTGTTCCTGCTCATCTCTCTGCCCGAGACGCCCTCCGGGGTCCCCGAATGAGGCTTCCAAAGCTCAGTACATGCGCCACCACCCTGTGTTCCTCTGTGACACTCTTCCTGGTAGCCCAGGCAGGGTCAGCCCCTCCTTCTCAGCCTCCTTGATACTGAGGCAAGCCTCTACCTACCACCCAAGCCCTTCCGTGCCCTTATTCACGTGCCAGGCTCTCCTGGGAGGCCGCCAGTTCCTCAGTCACAGGAGCTCCATCTGAGTCCTTGGTGGCCTCTGGGGCCCAGCACAGAGCCTGGCACACAGGAAACCCTATGAACGTCTGGCAAAGGAAAGGAAGTCCTCCCCCAAGAGGCCTTCCAGGCTTCCCCAAGTGAGATTTGTCTCTGTCTTCCTCTGCTACTCCAAAGGAGCTCCTTGAAAGCCCTCTACTTTTGCCATTTTTCTTTTTATTATTTTCATGTACCTCTCCCACTAGGTTGTGAGATCCAGTACCCAGGTCAGAGAGAGCCACCTGGCTCAATAGTGAACTCCCCCAAATCTGGGGTCACAGAGGAACAGGGTGATGGATGGAGTAGGGGATAAGGAGCTGAGTCTGGAACATATAACTGTTGAGGTGTTCATGGCACATTCAGGCAGAGATGACGGATGGGTAGTGAGACATTCAAAGCAGAGCCTTGAGCTTCCCAGGATCTTTCATGGGCCTGAGGCCCCACTAGCCTTGAAATTCATTTTAGGGCACCTGGGTGGGCTCAGTTGGTTAAGCGTCTGCCTTCAGCTCAGGTCATGATCCCGGAGTCCTGGGATCGAGCCCCACATCAGGCTGCCTGCTCAGTGGGGAGTCTGCTTCTCCCTCCGCCCCTCCCCCCACTCTCTCTCTCTCAAATAAATAAAATCTTTTTAAAAAATTCATTTTAAATGATGTGTCTCTTGGAAGAGCTGTTATTTTTTTTTTAAGATTTTTTAAATTATTATTCATTTATTTGACAGAAAGAGAGAGCACAAACAGGCAGAACGTCAGGCGGAGGGAGAGGGAAAAGCAGACTCCCCACTAAGCAGAAAGCCCAACATGGGGCTCAGTCCCAGGACCCTGAGATCATGACCTGAGCCGAAGGCAGACGCTTAACCAACTGAGCCACCCAGGTGCCCCTAAAGATTTCTTTATTTATTTTAGAGCAAGAGACAGAGCAGCAGGAAGAGGCAGAGGAGAAAGCATCTTAAGCAGACTCCACGCTGAGCGCAGAGTCCAGCTTAGGGCTCAGTCTCACAACCGTGAGATCGTGACCTGAGCTGAAACCAAGAGTCGGATGCTGAAGCGACTGAGCCACCCAGGCGCCCCCAGCCTTGAAATCAATCCATGAGGGCAAGTGGAAGCGTTCCTTTTCTATGAGAGGGCAAGAGGAGCACTCACACACAGTCTTAAGAGGGGAGGCCTCAAAGACCTTTCTGATAGTACTTCCTGCCACTCTAGTCAGCCAAGAGCCAGCAAGTTGACAACATTACTCGAGGAATGTTCACTGCAGACACTCACCAACTTGTTGAGCGCTGGAACTGTACAAAGCCAGACCCTACAATCCCTGTTTCTCACAACCAGAATGACACAAGCAGCCTGTGAGGGTTGGCCAGAATACGCCTGTTCCCTCCCAAGAAGACTACTTGAAGGAGAAACATCTCTGTGTGTGTACATTCCGGTTTGTCCGGTAGTCCTTTTACTTCATGGTCCTTTTTAGTGTCTCCAAGCCTTGAATCGCAGAGTTGATAGGGAACTCAATGCATATATCCTCTTTTGCAGGCCAGCTGGCTTCTGCTTACACACCTCCAATGTCAGGGAAATTTACTCTTTAAGAGCCAAAACCTTACTGCAGTTTTCATCCTCTAGCCCTTAGCTTTATGCTTGGTAGTCCCATAATGCTAGTATCATTTATGACTTTTCTACCTGTACTAGAAGAACGCGGTCCTCTCACCCTGAGCCTTCTCATCCCAGTCTTTCAGCCAGCCTTTGGAGGGCTACAGTTTGTCACCGTCCATCCTCAGATGTCCAAAACACCTGATATTCTGGATGTGGTCTGATGAGAACAGAACTTAGTGGGCCTGCCCTCCCCCTTCCGTTAGCCATACAGTGTCCAATACAGAGGCCGCTGGCTGTGTGTGGCCTCTGAGCCCTTGAAATGTGGCTCATCCAAGTGGAGAGGTGCTGTGAGGGTAAAACATACACTGGATTTCTAAGGCTTAGCGGAGTCAAAGAATGTAAAACTCACTACTAATTTCCTGTATAGATTACGGGTTAAAATTGCAATTTTTGTATATACTGGGTAAAATATAATCCATTAGAATTTCCCATGTTTCTTGTTTCTTTTCAAATGTGCTACTAGTAAACTTAAAATTACATATGGGACTCGCGTAATTGTTCCATTTTAGACTGCTGCACTTGAATGCAGCTTGAGATCTTCTACTTATGTGAGTATAGCGGGTGGCAGTATTCTTTTTTTGAACTGTATCACACTGTCGGCCATTGCTGAACTTGTACCGAACATAAAATTTTGCCTGTTTTACACCTGCCATATAAATTGCTTTTAAAACAGGTCAGCCTTGACTAGTACATCTAGAGTTGATTTTTTTGAACCTAAGTGTAAGAATTTACATTTGTCCCAAATACATCTCAACTTGTTAGTTTCAGCCCATTGTTCCAGTCGCCTGAGAATTTTTTTTTAATCCTTGCTGTCACCAGCTCCTTTACAGATCTGATCAGCATTTTCCCATGTTTCTATCTGAGTCACTGTCGATGTTGGTTGAGCTCAGAACAAAGTAGAGAGTCTGCGCACCAAGCACATTGGCCAGCAGTTTTAACAACAGCTACAAACCCATTATTCAGCTGTGGCTGTTCAGCCCATGTTTTACCATTTTGCCCACATGGAGACTGAGTTTTTCCAGATGTCTCGCTAACACCAGCCTATGTTATGTCTAAAGCAGCCTTCTCTTCTCCTATCCAGTCTCACCCCAAGCTGACTTACCACCCAAACAAACAAGAAATATGGTGTGACTTCTGGTTTTAGACACCAAATGGATGGACTCATTTTCACTAAAGTGTTAATGACTGGTAAGGTCTGAACTTCACCTTAGTATTAAAAAAAACAAAAATACTGAGGCTTTCAGTACCACAGACAGATGGAGAACTTTATTTGGAGTTCATGCCACTAAGGCAGAATCGAAGGGAAGAAGTCGTCTTGGGACTTAGTTGAGGAGGGATAAAGGGCCTTGTGCAGCCCCCTCAAGTCTTTCCTATAGTTGGTGATGAAGACCCAGTCAGCATGATCTAGCAGGTGCCAGGATTCGTACATGGAAGCATCTCCTTTGTATACCTACTGCTGTTCTGGTTGTGCACTTCTGCCCACACTCTCTCTTAACCTCCTTTAGTCCTTGTAATTTCTGGAACTAGGAACTGAACCTCTGACTTTAGATCACGTGCTTTTGGCATGACCTTCATCTGTGGCCTCAAACCCAGTCCCCTCCTTTTGAGCTAGGTGTGTAGTTTTGGTTCTCTTCTGCAGCTCTGTGGGGGGTGTGTGTGTGTGTGTGTGTGTGTGTGTGTGTGTGTGGTGGAGGGAACAGAAAGATATTCTCTCAGCTGGCATAGGGCAGAGGGAAAATCTTTTTCCCCTTTTTACCTTTGAAGCCTTCACTATAGGAAATGTTTCGAGTGTGGGAGGGCAGAGGGGAGCATTTGCAGACCTCCTGCCTGGCCGAATTGTAAGCATGAGCTGTTTTTCCTGGGTGGCTCAGCAGGCCCTTTCTCCCTTTCTTTGGGGCTGATAGAAGGCGGCAGACACCACACGAAGGTGCCTGTTTTCAAGTGCACTGCGTGAGGGATGCTCACTTTATTTCTAGTTTATGAAGCACCCCCTCCCCCGCCCAAGAGGCCAGAGCTCACTTTGTGTAATGTTAGCATCTTGCTGTAGTACTGACTCTTTAGGAGCACCGCGTCCTCTGCTTTACAGATTTGGAGGTTCCTGCCAAGAGGGTCACTGGCCCAGCACCATCGGGTGGCAAGGCCTCTCAGGGACCACAGGGAGTGTCTCTTACAGAACTGAAGCTGCAGCGGGGTGGGGATGATCCCTTGGCCACAGATTTAGTAGGGGATGGAGCGCCTTATGGATATCTTGCCCATCAAGAAGAGAATGATTTCTTGAGTCGAACCAAACAATTCTGGTCCACTCTTCAAACTGCTGCAGACCAGACTCCTTGCTTGGGGCCTGCCTCTCACAGGATGTGGTGTCCTTTGCATTTAGAATTAACTGGATGTAATGAATTCTGGGTTTTACATATTTATTACCATTGTCCGTGCTCCCTCTGGTCTTGTAACCACTTCTGCTACCCAGCCTGACTCCCTCCAGGGAGAACAAGAGGGAGGCTCAGAGGTGCTGGCAGTCACGGAAGCAGCTGGGGGAGAGGAAGCTCTAGCCGGCTTACAGTTGAACACACAGGGCTCATCACGACTCCATCATCCGTTTTTCTCCTCCAGCAAACATTCACTGCAGCCCTGCCCTGGGCCAAGCCCTGTGCTGCTGGATAGAATGTGGAGAGGAATGAAAACCAGTCTCTGCCTTGAGATGCTGTCTAATGGTAGAGGCCCACCTGTAGCCCGCAGGAGGGTTAGCCTGTGGTAATTGCCAGATGGAGGCTTTAGTTCACATGGGAGAAAATACTTGAGCTAGGCCTTGAGGGGGGAGGAGGAGGCATTTGCCAAGCAGTGTGATAAAAAGTAGCTTGTTTAGGGATGCCTGGGTGCCTCAGTCGGTTGAGCATCTGACTCTTGGTTTTGGCTCAGGTCATGATCTCAGGGTCCTGGGATCAAGCCCCACATGGGGCTCCACACTTGGCATGCCCCTTCCCCCCGCTCTATGCGTGCATGCTCTCTCTCTCAAATAAATAAAATCTTTAAAAAAAAAAAAAAGGAACTTCTTTAACCCTCTTTGAGTCTCTGTAAAAAGGGGGTTGGAATCCATCCAGTAAAGCTTAAAGCCTACGGACATATCAGCATCCCCTTTCAGAGTGCTTCATACTGTTCACTGGGGCGGGTCTTTGGTTCCCCTTCCCCCCCTTTACCCCAATTATTTTAAAGCTTTTGATTTTATAGGACATTGTATATATTTATGTTTTTGCGATTTTTGTTGTTCAGACCAAGAAAATGGTGGAAAACATTCTAAGTGATCTCAGAAAAAAAAAAAAAAACCTTTGAGAAATTAACAGGGGCCTTTATAAGGAGGATGTGGGGCCAGAAAGAGTCCACAGGACAAGTGCATCCAGGGGAGTCATTTGGGGGCCACAGGCATTGATCTGAAAGCAGCCTTGGGTCCTGCCATGTCTTTGTTCGCCTCATATCAAGAACTATGACTTTGGCTCATAACTAAAAGACAGGAGGGGGAGAAATGAGTATGGAGACTGTTCTAGTTTGGATGGTAACAGCAGTAATATTGGGGAGGAAAAAAAAAACAGACCTGCGGCCTGACTGAAATGGCCCTAGACTTGGTTAAACGCTGGCTTGGTCTCTCTCAGTTGTAGATGGTAGAAGCTCAGCTAACTTGGGCAGAAAAGGTAGGAGGGAGAATTTCTTGGCTCATATAACTGAGAAATCCAAGGCTTCTCTTGCTCCAGGCAGGACTGGACTCAGGAGCTCAAGTGATGTTGGCTAGTCTCTCACTGACCACTGTTTGGCTTTTCTTTTCTTTGCCTGTCAGTTATTACTTTCAGACATTCTCTTGCTTTGTGATAGAGGCATAAGGGTCTGTGTGGTCCTTAGAGCTTGAGGTGAGGCATGCACATTCACAGGAGGCTGCTTGGCCTAGCTTGGCCACATCTGGGCTCCCCTGAACCAATCACTGTGACCAAAGGATGGGGTCCTCCGGTTGGTCAGGCCAGAGTCACATGCACACGCATTGCCTGGGTGCAGGTTAGCAAGATCAGCCCCAGTGGGAAAAGGGAATTTTGCTACTTTACATTCACATTGAAATGGAAGAGACAAACATAGGAACAAATAATCCCGATAGTGGGTCAGTGGTGGGGTGGGGGGACTACAGAATATTGGGGGATGAAGGGGGGTTATCACGGAGGGCTTCACCACAGTGCTCATGTTGGAGCTGAGCCTCAGGGTTGGTTAGCTGGACACTTGTGGCTCAGCTGTAGTAACTTTCTGAGAACTCCTGTTGGCCGTGGCTGCAGGTATAGAAAATCAGAGGGGTGTGCTCTCTGAAGTGGGTCTCATGGGGGAGACAAGTTGCCAAGCTTCTTCCTTCCCTGCCTCCCAGAAGTCTCTGAGGGCATGTTGCTGAGATGGAAAGCCTCGTGGGCGGGCTGGTAAAGCCACAGTGAGTGAGCTCTGTAAACAGTGCAGACTTTCCCCGGCACCAGCATCCGAGAGCCCCGTTTTCCAGGTGCAAGTCTCTCTGCTCCCATGGCCTTGCCCAGGGAGGCCTTGCCCTTTGGCTAACTCAAGCCCTGGGTGGGGGCTTATCCTGCAATTATTTTTCCCCCTTCTCTGATGATCCACCCCTCTCTCCTTTTACTGAAATGTTAAAAACAAGATAATTATAAGTGAACTACTTTTATAAATGTGGTTGTTTTGTTTTTTTGTTTTTTTTAATGCTCTTGAGCCCATGATTTTATTCTCCTTTTACAGATGAGGAAATTAGGGCTCGGCTGTGACTTGACCAAAGCCACAGAGCTGAGAAAAGTGGCAGGGCCCAAATCCATCCATCTCTTCTCTCCCCATCACCCTCCACGCATCCGGTGTATGGATGAAACCTTGGGATGCCTGTCATGGAAGATCCCGGGGGAGTCATTCCCCTGTCCACAGGTCACTGAGCTCACAGACCAAGGAGAAGATGGATCCAGAAAGAGAAATGTGCCCAGTGCTAGCTAAAGATTAGTGGTGTTTAGAAAATCTGGAAATGTAGGCATGAGAGTTTTATCTTCCACATGTGGAGGCCAGAAGGAGATTCTTTGATCCATTCCTTATGCCCAGGAAAGCTTGTTGTAAAACCCATTGCACAGCTTCGCAGTACATGCTCCTCCAAGTTGAGTGAACACTGAGAGGAAAGCATCTTCTTGGATGGCCTGGCTCCTTTCCCTGGAAGCTGACCCCGTGCTGTGTGTGTGTGTGTGGTGTCTCCTGGCGGAACGTGGCAGGGGGAGAGGTAAGGCCCTTCAGCCTCTCCAAAGCCTGTGGTCAGGTACTCAGGTGTGGGAGCCCTGCTCACAGCCCCTGAGCCTGATCTGCTTGTGTTCAGTGGAGATTACAGAGCTTAATGATTAGCTCCTCCACGCTGCAGCTGATGCCAGCCTCTACCCCCTTTACACCTAATTAGTCTCATTAATGAGCTCCTCTGCTCTCCATAGAGAGAGTTTCCTCTTTGGAATAAGAGGCAAAAATACCTTGCCCAGGTAGATTGCTGAAGCCTTTAATTATTGCCCACACCTGCTAAGCCTTGTGACTCACACCCAGTGATAGTGCTGAGCTGAAATGGGGCTTGTTTATAAGCAGGAGCAGATTTTAACTCTTTCAACACCAAAAAGGCTTTTGATTTAAAGAGACATATTTCCCCAAGACTTCACACCTGCTCATTTCAAGCACACCGGGCTCCACGGCTCATGTGGGTCATCCTGCGGTGGCAGAGGCACAGCTGTTGCCCTCAGGGAGCTCAGAGTCTAGTTAGAGTGATGGGCAAGAAACTACATAGACAATTGTAATGGCTGCCATTTACCACATCCCTACCGTGAGTGTCCTGTAATCTCCAAAGTAAGACTTTGAGGCAGACGTTAGTACCTCTGTGTTATAGAGAGGACACTGGGCACAGAGAGGTGATGTCACCTGCCCCAGGTGCCGCAGGTGGGAAGAGTATGGAACTGAGTGGAACCAGGTATTCTGGCCTCCATAACCAGTGTATTCCCCACTCTTGCCCAGGGCCTCCCTTTCATGCCATACCGCACAGTGAGGACCGTGGTGGAGGTGAGCTCATGCTGTGAGGCCGGGAGTGAGCAGCAGTCACAGGCAGGCAGAGGGATGACATGAACAAGGACCATCCAAGCAGAAAGAACCTGAGCAAGACTCAGAAGAGTACGTGCCCTGTGCATTCACAGACCTGCATGTCCTTACTATGGCTTGAGTCCGGGAGGGGGGTGGCTAAGGGGCAGTGGAGCAGGAAGGGTAGACAGGGACCAGAGCAGGAGGCCCTGAAATGCCGGGTGAAGATTTTGGACTTCCTCCCCAGTACCTTGTCCCAACCCCGCTTTGTACCCTCTGTACCCTCCCCAGTACCTAGCATAGCTTTTAAGGTAGGTTTTTGGTCAGTGTCGGTGAGTGTTTGGGACAGTACCACAGGGCAGACTCTACACCTTCGCCATGTGTGCTGCTAGAGGGAGGCTCCCTGACTGGCTGGGAGCAGAGGGAGTCTCCTGGCGTGGGCTCCTTGGCTCCTGAGTACGACACTTCGGGATAGGCACACAGGCTTCCCAGAAACCAGAGCAGCCAACTCAACAGAACCGAGTCACTCTGACCAATTTAGACGAACTTTAAAATGAGTAAATGTAACACCTAGCAGCTTACATTCAATGACCACATTTACTAGGAGTCACTAACCAGTTTGCTACGTAGTCCTAGAAGAGAGAGGATGCATTAGGGGGGGAAAAAAGCCCTGTCTCAAGGACAGTAGTAATAGCTCCCGACCACAGCCTTACATGCCTGGCCCTGAGTCGCACTTTATATAAAATCTGTCCCTCATGACAGCTCTGTGAGGTAGGTTGTATTATTCCCATTTGACAAATGACGGAGTCTGGGGAAGCTAAAAACTCCCATACTCACGTGGAGAGTTGAATGACAGACGTTCTCAGCCCAGCCTGTCCCACTCCAGAGCCCGAGCCACCCCAGAACACACTCAGCCATCCAGAATGTGACACCTGTCAACACAGGGCATTTCCTTCATGAGAGATGGAATGCAGGACAGACTGGCAAACTGAGTGTGTGAGTGTTGGGTCAGCCAGGAGCTGGGGAACCCAGCAGCACCCCCAAGCCTGGGCTGAGAATCCTGTGCTTTTCAGACAGAGATGGTCTGCACACAGAGGCAAGCATCCAAGGCACATGCTCTGCTCTGCTTGGACTTGTTTCCGGGGTTCTTGGAGGCTGCCCTGGGGGGGTCATCAGGCGGCCAGGTGGAAGAGCTGAGCTGGTAGCCTCGGCGTGGCTCCCTAGGCCCTGGTCCATATACTCACCAATGTCTGGAGCACTTTCTGTGTGCCAGGCCCTGTTCTCAGGGTTGGGGATTTCTTGGTGGGCAAGATGCAGTCCCTAGTCAGGGCCTCTGCTGGACTCGTAGGAAGGAAGGGCACTGGGGAGTCCCAACTGGTCCTACCTGCCTCTCCAGGGCGCTCCGCTTGGTAGGGGGATGGTCAGTCTGCCAGATCTAGGCCATGGCAGTCTTACCTCCAAAAATAGCTCTTGAATCCCTCCCTTTACATTCCTGCCCCCTCACTTCCGTCATCTCTCACCTGCATTCCCCTGGCAGCACCTCGGTGGGATTCCTGCTTCCACTGTGCCTCTTAGGCAGACATATTCTGGAGGCCAGAGTGATCCAAAGCACAAATACCTCCCTTCCCCCCCCCCCCCCAAGCTTCAGGGCTTCCCTGTTGCTTTAAAACATCTTGGTCTACAAGGGCCTGCAAGATCTGGGCCCAGCCTTCTCCCCACCCTTGACTCACGCCCTTGCCCCATCACTCTCCGTAACCCAGCCAGTTTGGCCTTCTCTGGGTTCCTTTGCGCTCCCCCATCCCCTCCCACCCCCACCCCAAGGCCGGGAGAGCTCCTGCTTCCCTTTCTCTTTCAGCATACCTGTTACTTCCCCGGAGTACTTTCTGCTGCCTCCCGGCCAGACCAGACCTTAGCACCCTGCTAGATGCTCTGCCAGCAGCAGGACCTTCTCTAAAGCCATGCTCCCAGGTGGGATACAATGTGAGGTTGCTCGACTCCCCCCTGGTAGCTGCCATGATAGCCCCGCAGGATCCCAGCCATTACGGGCTGAATTGAAGAATGAAAGGCAGGGACCAGCCCTCCTTGCAAACTTGGGCAAGGCTTCTTGAAGGCAGAGTCCTTTGAGTTGGGGCCTGAAGGAGGAGTACATATTTGCCAGACCAAGGGAATGATCTACAATGTGAATAATGCATTAAAAGAGAAAACGTACAGACTGAGTTCCTACCGCACGCCAGTGCTTTCGGTCCCCGCAGTAACCCCCGTGAGGTTGGCCGCAAAGGCTCCGGTTTCTCGGGGAGGTGGCTAGGCTCAGCCCGGCCAAACTCGTGTGGCTCCTAGGCGCAAGAACCAGGATGCAGCGTGCCTCCTGCTCTGGCTCCGCAGGGACCCAGAATCTGTCACGAGGACAGGTGTGCAAAACCTCATGACCCCAGGGTGGGGGTCTGCTCACGAGGCTTTGCTGAGGTCAGTTCTTTTCTGACCGGGGACAAAGACGCATAATCAGATTCCATTCAAGTGGTCCTCCTCCAGGAGGCCTTCTTGATCACCCCACATATGGCAAATAGCAGGGACCATGATGCCTACTGCAAACCCTGTCTTCGTCACTCGCTGCTGGCAGCATGGCTGATAGAACCTGACCTGACCTACCATTTCCTTATTCGGGTTTCTTCATCTCTCAGACCTGCAGCGTCTCCACCTGTACAATCGGGATAGAGGAATCTCCTGGGCAAAGGCTGAATGAGTGAAGCCATCTCGCACAGTACCTGGCACAGATGGGCGCCTGCCTCCTGTTGCTTGGACTTTTCCCCAGCGTTTCATTGCCCCACTCCATTCTTCCCTGTTGCCACTTTGTTTCTGCGCATCCTCAGTGCTCCCCTGGCTTTCTAGGTAGCTGCCCTCCGCCTTCTCCATCTCTACCAACTACTAGCTGCTCTTTAGCTCGCCCGTGCATATTTTACCCTCATAACTTCTTCTCCTGAATCAGCCTCTGCAGATTCTAATCACCTCGCTTTCTCTTCCCTGAATTCCCTCCAATTTGGAGATTCAAAAGAGGCGCTTCTCTGCATGAACATGCTGTGATTCAATTTGAAAATAAATTTCTCCTGGCAGCAGCCATCTCTCTGAAAAGTGACATTTAAGACTGACAGTGGACAAGATTGTAAACAGGTTTCCAATAAGAAAAAAAGTCAGTGTTAAGTGCATTCTATGAATTTTTTTAAACAATGTGTGCGTGTGTGTGCACACGTCTATAATTGCAGCCTTGCTGTGACACCGTCTGCTTCAGGAAGAATTCTGGGATAGTGCAGGTCTGTTTCGAACTATCTTGGTATTCTTTTACTTCTCAGAAATCAACTTCATTTCATGGGACTCACTCCCACGCAGGATTGTAGATGCTTAGTTCATTCAGTCATTCGACCCACAGGTGTTCAGTGCCACTGTGGATGAGGCCGTGTGCTCAGTAAGGGTACCGCGACCTGATGAGACCATTCATTCTCTATCTGTGAAGAGCTCCCGTCCTCAAGAGGGAGGCTGGTGGGTAAGCCCACTGGTACCTATATGTAATATGGCGTAGAGGTATGCTTGGGTTTCATGAGAGCCCAGAGGACGTTCCACAGAGGGGAGGCCATGGGAACAGGGATGGCTTCCTGGAGGCCATGACACCTGAGCTTTTGCCTGGTAAGATGAGTGGGGGCTAGCCTGCTGACGGGAGGAAGGGGCATTCCAGGCAAAAGGAGAAGCAGGGAGGTCTGAAACAGTGTTCCGTACGGGAAGCAGTAGGCAGTGTGCAGTGACTGAGACTTCAGCGTGCAGGGGAAGGTGTCAGGAAGCATGGCTGGAGAGGGGGGCTTTGCGGGGCTCACAGGCCAACCGAGAGTCTTGGAGCCACTGCAAAGGCAGCAAGGAGTAGTACGGCGCTTTAAACATGAGCGATGGGATCAGATGGTCAGAGGGGCCCTTTGGGAAGATCCCTCGGGGGCAATGTTGCAGCAACATTGGGTAGAGAAAGCCTAGAAGCAGAGCCCAGGGGAGGTGAGGAGACCCCGAAGCAACCAGGGCAGCCTAACAGGGTCAGAGGGAGGGCTCAGGGGATGAGGCATTTAGAAGGTAAACAAGGTAGTTCTATAGCAGAAAATCTCTTATGTTGCATTTCTCTTAAAACAACTTTGTTCCTAATACCAAAGTTACCAGCTGGTTTTTCGTGTTGTGTTGTGTTATGTTGTGTTGGTCTGCCCTGACACAGGGAATGAATTGCTAGTAAAAGGAATTCAGTTGACGCTTGCCTTCACCATTCATTATTACTAAATGAATCTCTTTCCAAGGCTTCTTGGAATGTCTTTTGACAGTCCCCCTGGCCAGACCACAGATTACCCTGCAGTTACTTTCCAAAGGAAGCAAGAAGTGGGAGGCTTCCAATGTACCAGCAGAGCAAGAGGGAGAATTATTTGGTCCCTGTAGAAAGGTTATTGGCAAGAGGCCTTTGGGGTCCTGGTGGGGCAGACAGACCCAGTGGGCACTGAAGGGCCTGGAACTGTCGGTCAGACTGTCATCCAGATGCTGTCTGGGCAGCTTCTCTTTTCTTCCTGCCAGCCCCCATGGGCTCTGGAGCCCTGGGGCAGAGGGAAGTGGAGGCCTGAGCAGGCAGTCTGTAACGGGTCAAACGGGCTGTGAACTCCAGGAATTCCAGAGTCATCTCTCAGGGTCATGTGAGGATTAAATGAGGTAATGATTGGGAAGCCACCTTAAAAACTCAAGGTTTCCCAAGTGAAAAGAATTGAAACTTTTGGTTGCTGGTGTGCTGGGACTCAGTCTGATGAGGGGCAAGGTGGAAAAGAAGGACTAGAATGAAACTTGGAAGCGACCTGGGGATGTCACTTTTTCGTGTAGCTCCTGTCATCAGGAGCAGATGAGATCTGATGACGGTAGTGACCTTTTGAAAGGTGGCAGGCAACAGAGTGAAGAATGCAGACCTTGGACTCAAGACATGCCTAGATGTGAACCCCCACCCGCCACCTACTCGTTACGTGGTCGTGGGCAAGTCACTTGACCTTTCAGGGCTTTGTTTCCGGATCTGTAAAAAGAGGGTAGATGTCTTCATATGCTTGTCACATATATATTTGTGTGTGCATGCACACCTGAGAGAGAGAGAGAGAGAATACCTCCCCACCTCTTTTAGGAGAGGGTCCCTGACTGGTTTAGCAATTACTATCCCGGTGCTTAAACAGTGCCTGGCTCATAGTAGATGTACAATAAATCGTTTGTTTTTCATTTATAACTCACCTTTAATAGCTCCCTGTCACTAGATCAGCAGTAAATTGGATAACAATCCCCTTAAGACTAGCTGATTGCAGAACAGCACATCCTACACCGTCCTGTCCCTCCAAAGTCTGGTATTGCCTGTCCCCTTGTGAGAATTTGACACTGAACACTCTCATACCTACCACCTAGCTTGTAGTACCATTAACATTTTACTATGCTTACTTTGTCACACATCTATCCTATCCATTGATCACTGCCTCTTGCTTTTAATGCATTTTAAAGTAAGTTCAGACATCAGCACTTTCCCCTAAACAATTCAACACATATATCTCTACCTATAATAAATACTTTTTGTGAATAGCAGGCACTCAGTAAGTGCTCGCTGCTATCATCATCTTCACCATCACCATTAAGGAGAGGAGGACAGTCATCACCATGATATTCCAAAAGATAAGTCACCTGCATGCCTTGGTGTTAGGAGGAGCCTGCCATTTCCTGGGAACCAAACTGTCCTTACTTCGTGGACTAGCCTCAGGCAGGGGAATGGCTGGGAGTCACGACTACTGTGGTGCCCCCAGGCACAGACTTCAGCCCGTCCCCTGGACACTCATCCCCTTGACAACCTCCCGAAGCCTTTGGAAGACTTAATAATGCCACTGTAAAATGAAGGTTGGGATTTTCACAATGGATTTCTGCAGAATGAGGTTGGGTTTGGTTATCTGGTCTTAGTCTCTCTCAAGTCTTGCTGGGTTAGAGACAGTCCCACCCTCCTCTCTCGACACCATCTATCACAGAAGAGACTTGGGGCACAGAGATCAGGAGCTGAAAGGTCATGAATCCAGGTCCTAGAAAGTCAGAATCTGGGGCCCTGACCAGTGGCCTTGTCCTCACCTAGGACTGTTACTGTCCACATGTCCTAGTGAAAGAGCCCAGGGTATGAAAGACTCCTCTGAGAACCTCCTCTTTTCCAAGAACCGTGTGGGGTCATAATTGCAATTGGTATGTTTACATTCAGTCAACAAATGTTCATTGAGCCCCTCATCTCTGAAGATAACCACCTTGGGAGAAACTGAGGCAGTCAGTCAGAAGGGTTTAATAAGCAATTTCGTTTATAAAAACATCTTACATCCATTTAATCCTTACTTCCATCTCCTGGAACCAGGAATTTGCTCTCATGTCCCACTAGGCTGTGGTAGGAGATGAAGGAGTGAGCCAGGCTTGGCCTCAAACCCCGGTCTCGTCCTCACTGGGAAATGGCCTGAAGTGGTTCAGTGTACTGTCCAGCCCTCGAGTCCATCTGAAAATGGATCCCAGCTTCCTTGGGATAGTGTGTGATACAGCCTGTGTAAAAGTGTATAAGTGTTTAATGAACATGTCCATCACCTACTCCAGAAGCTTCTGCCCTGGGCTTGGGGATATGGTGATGAAAAAGAGAAGCAGAGCCACTGTCTTCTTGGCACCACAGTCTGTCAGACCAGAGCCAGATCACCTGGGTCAAATCCTGCTTGTGTGAGCTCAGGGAAGTTGCCTTACTGTTTGTGTGCCTCAGTTTCCCATTTGTAACGTGGGACAGCAGCAGTATCTAGTTCATGGAGTTGTTGTGAAGATTAAGTGAGTGGGTATATGTAAAACCCTTAGGTACCTCGCACAGGGAAAGCACATGGGTTTGTTACTCTTGTTACTACTATACTACCACCCCCACAACCCCTGTCTCCACCCCAGCCAACCTCCAGGTTCCCAAAGGCATTAGAATCATCTAAGCAGTTGTGCAAAGGTCTGAGCCATGGCCCAGGAATCCGCATTAAAACCCTCCCTAGGTGAGTCTCCTTGGGATACCAGTTGTAGGAACCACTGATCAAAGTTGGCTTCCCGTACAGGTGCAGACACTGAGACTCAGGGAGGGAAGCAGCACGCCCAAGGGGACACGGCTAGCCAGCGCTAGACCCAGAACACCATCTCAGACTGCTGACCCCACATCTGGGCCCTCGGGCAGATGCTTGCCCAAGATCAGCCAGCCAGTACGCTGGGCCTTGAACCAAATCTGGGCTCTCCATACTGTTGAGTGCCCTTTACTCATGTAAAGGGTCCTGCAGAACTGAGTCAGCTATTTGGTCTGGAGAAGCTCATCTCTCAAATAAGGAAATCCCTCTATCATGTGTATCAAGACACTGCCCAGATAGTTTAACCAGGAATTCCCCAAATATTGAGAGTCCACAGCCAGGAAATAACTCCCTGGAAGAGGTGTGTATAAGAAGTTGTCTCCCCAAATGGTCTCTTCATCTACATATGTAGATGTGGGAATAGTTACGCCACTCCAGCGCTCTATCTGGGTGACTCTTATAATTAATATTTACTTAAAACAATCATTAGTCTCTGCTGGGCGACATTAAACCCACGTTAGCAGTATTTTTAGCTGGGCCTTCCCCACACCTGTGATGGCAGGCGAGCGTGCGGCAGCGGGAAGTCCTGCGTGCTTTATAAATAAGCCTCCTTGCACCTGGACGAGCCTGCTGCATTGCCACTCAGGCAGCAGGCCAGGGGTCCTGGGCGGACAGCTGTCCGGATGTGTGCCTGGAGCCGCCCCCAGCTTGGGGTCCTCACTTCGCATTACTTGCCCAACATCAAGAATGAAATTCATGTCTCTTGAGACAGTGTGGCCTCTGTGCCCCGGGCTGGACCCACAGAGAAGTCATGATTTTTCCCAAAACAGTTGAGGATTTCTCCAGTAAGGGTAAGGAGGACCCTAGTAATAACCATTTATTGGATGCTAATGGCTTTTTGTTCATTGTTCCCTTTAAACCACACCACAACATGACAAGGTAGGTCGTATTCCCCTCCTCTTCTGGAAGAGGACACAGATGCTCGGAAAAGAGGAGTGCTTCCCCAAGGCCACACAGCCAGTAGGTGGGATCCCAACATGCTCTGACCAAGCCCATGCTGTCCTATACTTTCTCAAGCTGTCTTACCTGATTCTGTTAAACCAGTAGGAAAAAGAGTAGCGGAACGTCATTTATTGAGTACCTACTATGTGCTAGGCAGTTTGCATATATTGTCTTAATTAATTCTCACAAGAGGAATTTGTTTACAGGAGATAAGAAGTATTATTCCCATTTTACAGATGAAGAAACTGAGGCTCTGGAGAGTTTTAAGCTACATGCTCAAGATCACATGGCTAAGCAAGCATCAGAGCCAGAACTCAAGCCCAACTCGATTCTCCAACACTAGATGTTTTCCCACCTCACCAAAGGCCTTAAAGAGAGACATTTGCCATTCATGTGGGGAAAGAAGAATAGTTTCCTACAGAGCCTAAGATTCTGTCGTTTTTCTTCTATTCTGCTTACATCTTTCTACTTAAAATTGTTAGGTTTCTAAAGAACCTGTATCCCAGTACAAAATTTATGTAGAGTTTTATAATTTTCAGGGATCTTCTATAATAATTTAATCCTTATAATAAGCTTGTGGAAGTAGGTGTTACAAAGCCCATTTTACAGAGAAGTAAATTGAGTTCAGAGGGACCGAGTAGATGCCCAAGGCGGGTCCCCTGGCCTGCAGGTGCTCAGCCTCAGAGCCTGTATTTTCCCCACACGCACACAGCGTTGCTCCCAGTCCTGGATCTGTTCAGTAAGGCCCAAGGAGTGAGGAATTCAAACGCTATTCACCGAGAAAGAGATGGGGGTGGGGGGGGGGCCTGCAGCCGTGGAGCCCAGCCTTCGAGGACCCCTTCATTGAAGGTGGTGACATTCCCTCACCCGAAGGAGCAGGCCGGAAGTTGTGATGGTCAGGGAACTACAAAAATAGCAGCTTTCACACTGATTCCTACATGGGAGGAACTGGTGGTTCCAGGGCAGATAAGAATGACTTTACAAGATGAAAATGATCAGTGAGGGCACGCAGGTCTGGAGGGGAGCGGAGTTGGCATTTTTTGGCCCTGCAAATAGCTGCCCATCTGCTCTCTGTCAGAATATGTTAGGAGTGCATCTGGATTGCTGCCCCTGAGTCTCAGCTCCAGGCTGGTCATGTGGTTGTCTCCACGACAACTCCAGGAGCGGTGTAAACTGCTGTGCTTTGAGCCAGATGCTGCTCTGCACATGTGGTCTAATTAGACGGCGTTCCGGCCTCCCGCCTCCCTCCTCGGCCCCTCCAAGCACACATACCACGTTCTCTTTTTCCTTCCTCCCTTCCGCTCACCCTCCTCTTCACGTCCTCAGTCTGTCTGTCTTGCTCTCCACCATGTTGGCCTCTTTCGCAGAAATGTTCCTGTTGCCTTGTCTGCAGTGAATAATTCATTCGACAAGCATGGGGGTGTCTGCACTGACCTAGGTCCTGTGCTAGCAACTGGAGACGCAGAGACAAATACGACGCTGCCCATACCCTCGAGCCATCTAGCGAGGGGACCCAAGGGCAGCCGGGCTGTGCAGAAATGGCAGCCAGCGCTGTGGTGGATGGGAGCACAGGGGCAGAGCAGGGACACCTAACCCCACCCAAGGCAGGAAGGAGGTGCGGGGAAGCCTTCCAGGGGAGCTGTCCCCATGTTAATTCTTAAAGGCGCGGGGGGACTTCTGTAGCCTGAGAAAGCAGGAGTGGACCTCCTGGCAGAGGGTACAGCTCCTGCAAAGGCAGGAGCCTGCGGACCAGTCTGGAGAACTGTGGCCGGCTGTGTGTCATGGGAACACGGGGTGTTTGGGGAAGCAGGGAGTTGTGGTTGGCAAGATGCATGGGGTCACACCTTGGAGGGCTTTTCGCCAGCTCCGCTCTCCACTTGGATCTGCAGGCTCTGGGAGCTGGGGAAGGGGAGTGACACTCGCTGTTAGGACAGCCCGGCCTATAGGGGGTGGTTTCAGGGGTGAGGCTCTGAGTATACGAAGCCCTTTCGGTATTTGTCCCTGTGGATAAAGTCTGCTTCTTGGACCCAGGAGGCTCTGCTCAGGGCTAGGTGGGTTGCTCTGGAGCAAGCAATCGTGTGTTCCAGGGCCCGGCGTCCACTGCTTCTCAGAGCGCTCGCTCTCAGGGAGATTGCCCCCAAGTAAAGAAGGAGAGCATCAGCATCTCACCCCACCCGTGACATGCCCCTGGAGCCCGAGGGACACCAGCTCCTCACTGCACCATGTCAGCAGGGCCTTGTCAGAGCTCCGCTCCTCTGCTCATGCTGTCCTCTGCTTTTCCATCTAGTGAGTCCCTGCTTCTTGGTTTTTATAGCACCTCTTCCCCCTCTCGGCCTTTCTTGGGCCCCAGCCACCTCAACAAAGTCACCTGGCAGTGCTCCCAGTCACAGGTTCTCACACAAAATATAACACCCAGCTCTCAAAGGGCATCTGAAAGAGCTGTTAGGACTTTAAACCTCCATTGAGCCCCTCTGTGTGCTACTCAGTATTGGCACCTTGACAAATCGTGTATCATTTTAGACCTCTCAGTATGAAGTAAGTAACATCCCCAGTTTACAGATGAGGAAACTGAGGCTCACAGAGGCTCATTTGCTTCCCCATTCATGGAGCTCTGGGCTGTACTAAGCCTCTTTTGAGTCCCCAGGTGATACATAATCCCCACCTAGAGACTCTGGACCCCTCTGACTGGGGCTGTGGTGTGTGGAAAAGGACAGTTTTGTGTGGGAAATCATCTGTAGCTTGAAATCCCCAGAAGCCCAGAGGGGGGAAAAATGTGTGTGGGCAGCTCACATGCTCAGAGTGCCTTGGGATGTTGTGGGAAGAGCGTGCCTGGGCTTTGGGGTCAGACAGAATTGACTTCAAGTGCAGCTCTGGCTTTTCCCAGCTCTGTGGCCTTGGGCAAGTCACGTCCCCTCTCTCTCTGTGTAAGATGAGGATAAAAGAGCCTCTCCTAATAGGGTTATTATGCAGGTCCATGCCTCAACCACAGTTAGCGTGTGTCTGCTGTGCTCAGTCCATGGCAGAAGGCAGCTTCGGTGCCTTCTTTTTTGGGGCAGAAGACTGGTCAGTGTTGAGCCCCTCTAGAGGTCAAGCCCTGATCTAAGCACTTTATATGAATCACCTGCTGATCCCATGAAGCCCTGTGAGGAAGTACTCCTCCATGTTATGAATGAGAAAATGGGACTCAGAGGGTTCAGGCCACACACCACATTCCATATGCAGTAACTAGCAGAGCTGTCCTCCCTCAAGTGTGTCCTCTGTTCCCAACTCTGCACCAGGAGCTGTGCATCATGACCTGACCCGTTTCTCTGTGCGGGATGGTGGGTGACCTCATAGAGAAAGGCCCTTTCCATGTCTTCCAGCATTGCACCTTCCCATTTTACAGATAAAGAAACCGAGGCCTGTACAAGGAAAAGGAGTCAAGACCTGAATTGGGTGTTTTGACTCTTCCTGTGCTCTTTCCCCTTCACAATGCCGCCGTCTGTTCCTGACTAAAAGCTTGCTGCCGAGGCCTCGTGGGCACAAGCCCCCACCAAGCACCAGAGATGGGCCCTGAACAAGTGATGTCCGGGAGAGGGGTGATCGTAAGCAAGTGAGCCAGCGAGGGAGCCCGATAACTCAGTGTGTGGACAGTGCTGCGGAGGACCACGCTGAGGGCTATGTCATCAAGCCTGGCAGGCAGCGCTGAATTCAGTCAGAGGGGTGGGATTTTTCCTTCCTACAGACTGATCTGTGCCTCCAGTTTTAGCTCTGTGTCCTTTAGCCTTCTGACCCATGAGTCCCATATTCCTATGGCTACGACTAATGTTCATTTTCCTGTCTGTCACTCTCAGGCTCATTGACTTCTCTCCCAGGGGCCCACCAGGCCCTCCAAGCCACCCTCTGTTCAGCACATTCCCTGACGCCGTCTTCTCCTCACTCTCAGGAAACTGAAGGCCTCTTCTCGAATCCATTTAGGACCTCCTTTCTTGGGACTTAGGGATACAGCAGTCATTGTGTTAAACCCAGAATCTGGCTCTCGGTGACAGGCAAGCTCTGGTGTGGCCAAGATGGCGGAGCCAGCAGGAGTTTGACATTGAGATCTCAGTGTGTCCTGCCTGGTATCTTTTTTTTTTTTTTTTTAATAATAATTTTTTATTATGTTAGTCACCATACAGTATATCCCTAGTTTTTGATGTAAAGTCCGCCTGGTTTCTGTACTGAGGAGGGGAGCTGTCCCTCTTCTGCTGCGTGGGGGTGGTCACCAGCTTTCTCTCACCTCCAGCCAGGCACTGTTGCTTGGAGCTACCGACATCATGGTACTGGACAGTTAGAGCACGTGGTAGGTGTTATTGCCAGGATATCAGGAAGCAGACGGAGGCTCCAAGTAACGAGATGGCTCCTGTAAGCACACAGTGCCTTTCCCAAGTCTCCTCTGCTCATCACTGCCTTCTAATCCATCTCTGTGAACTGCTGGAGCAGCCCTGGGCAGCTGATAGGTCAGATACCATCGCGTGTTGCATGAGCCCAGGACCAGACTTCGCCTCTCTGAGCCTCAGTATCCTTATCTGTAAAATGGATATCATAACACCGCCTACCTCACAGGGTGGTGGGGCAGAGTAAGTGAGGTAATGCATGGAAAACCACCTAGCACAGGGCCGGTGCTCAGTAAGCGGGAGCTGTTTTAATCACTGCACCTGCTTTCCTAGTAGAGCCAATTCCCATCTGCATTTCTTATGGAAAGAAAATCTTGAGCTAGTATGCATGAAGACCCTCTTCATTGTGTCTCCTCAGCTTCCACAGGCCTCCCCGCTCATCTGCCGTTCCTGCGCTAATCAGAATTTCCTGACTTCTCCCTGTTTGTCTCGGTTAATGCAGAAGGAAGGGGCTGCTGGCACAGAGGAGCCAGGCGTGGGCCGACGCGCCTGTGATTTGAATGTCTTTACTGTAATCTAGCGAGTATGTGTGGGGGCTTCTGTCAATACTGGAGCGGCTGGCCAGAACGGGCAGATACTGTCTTCCCAGCAGCCCCGGCCCGTGAAAATTATCAGAGTAGCTCTTGTTGGACACCCACCTTCCCCTTGACTTAAATCATCCGAACAGTGAGCCGGCTTCCCAATGGCACATCGATTCTTTGTTTAGGGCTTGTTACGGTGATGGGGGCCCAGGCTGGGAGGCTGCCCCCGGCGTGCCTGGGCTACCCTACAAATGGTTCAGAAAGCTGTCTTGGGCCAGCCCAGCCCAGCCCGAGCCTTCCGACTGCAGCCATGCGACACCCGCCTTCCCAGGTCCACCTTGGTGAGGGGAGAATGTCTGTGGACCTGGGAGTCATTCAGACCCTCCAGCTCTGGGACCTTAGGCAGAAACACTTGACCTGCATGGATGTCCTTTCCGCATCTGTAAAATGGGAGTTATTTATGAACATTTCTGAGCTCTGGTGAGGATTCAGTGAGGGGAAGGGTCAGGCTGGGCCATAGCAAGTGCTCAGCTGACATTGGCTCCCTTCTCCCTCGACTCATGCCTGCTGTGGCTAACCTGAAATTCCTGTAATCTAACCCAGCTGTCCCACTCCCTCCCTCCCTCCTCTGCCTCCAGTAAGGATTTTGCATTCTCTACGCCAGACACCGTGCTAAACCTTTTCTGTGTTGGCTGGGCGTTCACCCTGCTTCCTTGGCAGCCACCACAGCCGATCCTGTGAGGAGCAGCCCCTGGGCAGGGGGCTCAGCATGGGGTTTCCGCATGGGCTGTGGGGCAGAATTAGCTAGTCGGCAGGGGCTAGAGAAGCCCCCTTCAGACTTCAGAACAGGGCTCCTGGCTGTGCTGCACTTTAGCCAGTGACTGGGTATTTTATTAGGAATTTGGAGATATTTAGGGGCGCCTGGGTGGCCCAGTCGTTAAGCGTCTGCCTTCAGCTCAGGACATGGTCCTGGAGTCCTGGGTCCTGGGATCAAGCCCCACGTCGGGCTCCTCTGCTGGGAGCCTGCTTCTTCCTCTCCCACTCTCCCTGCTTGTGTTCCCTCTCTCGCTGGCTGTCTCTCTCTGTCAAATAAATAAATAAAATCTTTAATAAAAAAAAAAAGGAATTTGGAGGTATTTAAACAAAATGCAACCAGGTTGGGACTGCTGGTGATAAATAGGGCCAGATTTTCCAACTCTCTTCATTCTTAAATGTAAAAAATGAATGTTGATTAGTAGAGGTGCTGTGCCAGTCTCTTGTACCTACACCAGAGATTATCAGCTTTGGGTATACTGGAATCCTGGGGAGTTTTAGAAACTGTGGCCCTGGCATTGGGGATTTGAAAAGTACCCCTGGTGATGCTAATGCGTGGAAGGTTGAGCACTACTGACCACTCCAGCGAGTCCTTCCCAGGGTAACCCCCTGCAGTCCTTTGAGGCAGGTGGGAGAACGAGGACCTGAGAGGTGCTGTCATTTGTACACACAGGCAGAGCTGGGACCGGAACCCAGCTCCATATTGCACTCCCCCGCCTGCCTCTTCCTGCAGTGGGCTGGGGGCACTGGCTGGGCACAGGTGGTGGTGGTGTGGAGTCATCGAGGTGGAACTGGGGGCTTCTCTTCACCTGAAGTCATCAGATGAGGTTCTCAGAGGAGGTAACTTGAAGAAGGAAGCCAAAGGGAAGCGTATGCCAGGAGAGGTTGGCTGTGGTGGACAGCCCAGAGTCTCTGGAGCAGGAGATGAGTGTGTGGCTGAGGTAGATGGGATGTCGTAGCAGGAAAATTCAGCTGGGGAAGGTCACAAGTAGCCTTGAGTGTCCTGCTCAGGAGTTTAGACACCGCACTTACCTGGACCCACAACCTTGCTTGTGCTACCGCCACTAAGTTAGATGGCAAACAGAGTCAACCTCCAGAGCCCCTACTGACTATCCCACAAGGGGAGAGGGGGCAGGGAGGGTGTGGGGCCTGTTGCCTGGTTCAGTGCTCCACTGCCACATCTTGAAATTCCTCATCATTTCCCCTTGAAAAGCAGTTTTGCGGGACCATGGAGCATGTGCGTGTGCAGAGGGGGTCTACACCGATGTCCTCCCTGGAGTCTTGCCCTCCCAGCCCCCATAGAACTTCTCGGTGCTCCATGCACAGAGTTGCAGTGGACCCACAGTGCATGGGGTTCAGCAAGACTCAAAGCGCTTACAAGGTAAAGCTGTAAGGTTCACCGCTGAGGCTGTGGGGCACCGACAGCCCCAAGAGGCCACTCTTTGTGTTAGAACTAGAACTTGCTTCGGTGCGGACAGAAGGCAGTGCTGTTCTAAGACCACGTAAATGATGACATTTCTCTTTCACGTTACTTCCCCGTATTAGCCTGCTACTACCTGTTGTGACAGTGATGACCTAGAAGGAGAGGAAAAGGTGGAGCAGCTTTAGTTCATTTTCCGTTCTCATCAGTAAGCCGAAGGCAGAGAGTGTTAGTAGAATGTGTGTATATCAAGAATTGAAATAAAAACAGTTGAGTTTTGTGCAGCATTTCCACTGTCTGATAAGAACAAAATACAAATGTGTTTGTGAGTTACGAAATACGATTCCACATATGTTAGCATTTAAAACTGGCATTGCACGGTATAAAGTTGAGCAATAAGATTCATGCTAATAATTTAAATTTTTATTTTTTCTTTACATAGAATGACATTAAATAGTAAATTTGAAAAGCACCATTATAGGCCTAGAAAGAAACCATGAAAGAAAGAAAAAGCTTTCTATTTTAGCATGGCACTTAGAGACTTAACAGCACTTCCTTTCCCGCACATCCATTTTGCCCTGTGTTGCACAAATTATGTCACCCACTCTGGAAAAACCCAATCTCTGCCCTCAAGAAAATGGTTATTTGTGAAAAATCTACTTGCTGTACTTCGCCATAATCTTCCAAGCAACGCTGTGAAATGGACCGGCCTTGAATAAGTGTCGTAGGTGAGGAATGACAAGTCACCTGAGAGCACACAGCTAGTGTGGTCACAGTTCAAGACCAGGTCTTTCTGACTCCAAGACATATTCTTTCTCCACCGTGTTGTGTTACCTTAACTGAATCCATTTTTTTTTTTTTAATTTTAAGGGTTTTTTGGGGGGCACCTGGGTGGCTCAGTCGTTGAGCGTCTGCCTTTGGCTCAGGGCGTGGCCCCAGCGTTCTGGGATGGAGCCCCACATCAGGATCCTCTGCTAGGAGCCTGCTTCTTCCTCTCCCACTCCCCCTGCTTGTGTTCACTCTCTCACTGGCTGTCTTTCTCTCTGTCAAATAAATAAATAAAATTAAAAAAATTTTTTTTAAGGTTTTTTTTTTTTAAAGGTGCCTTTACCCCAAAAAAATTTAAGAATAAAAATAACCAGCCCCCTGGTGTGCCAGTTTTCACACTGTATTGTGGTTATTTGTTCCCTGAACTAGACAGGATTCCTTGATAATAGGAGCTTTTCTTTTAGACTTTCTATTATGGAAAATTTCAAATGAAATTTGAAATGAAGTAAATGAGCTCCCACATACCCATTGCCCAGCTTCCACAATTATAAACATTCTGTCATTTTTTTAGATTCAAAAAAATTTTTAAATTATAGTAAAATACACATAACATCAAGTTTACCCCTATAGCCATTTTTAAGTGTTCAGTGGCATTAAGTACATTCACATTGTTGCACAACCATCACCACCACCCGTTTCTAGAACTTTTTTCATCCTTCAAAATGGAAAGTCTGTACCCACTGAACAACTCCCCATCCCTCCCCATCCAGCCTCTGGCAACCACCATGCTACTTTTTGTCCCTAAGAAGTTGACTCCTCTAGATATAAGTGGAATCAGGCAGTATTTGTCCTTTTGTTAATGGCTTATCACTTAACATGATGTCTTCAAGTTTCATCCATGTTGTAGCATGTGCCAGAAATTCTCTCCCTTTTAAAGCTGAATAATATTTCATTGTATGTATATTTTGTTGATCCATTCATCTGTAGACACTTGGATTGCTTCCATCTTTTGGCTGCTGTGAGGAATGCTGCTATAAACGTAACATCTTGCCATTCTTGTATCTATACCTTGGTCTACTCCCCACCCTCAATTGAGTATTAGTATTACCTAGAGGAACTGTATTTTATTCATCTTTGTATTCCCCTAATGCAGAATCTGGCACATAGTAGGTGATTTTAAAATGTGTGAATGGATGAAGCTTCCAAAATTATTGTTTTTAAAATTTTAAGTGAGGGCCATAAAGAATGAACGCCTTTTTTTCTTAGAATTGCAGAGTAAATGTGCACATAACATTTTGATAAATTTGTGAAGGAAAATAAGAGTTTTGTACTGTTAGTATGGATCAGCAGAACAAGGAAAGTTGTCCCTTCAGAAGACTCTGAGAGGAGATTTTATTTTTATGCCAGTATCCACAGTGCCATGGATAAAAGCCATTTATTTCTGGAAGTATCAAAAACGTTTGGAGTCACCAACTTCACCTGTTAACAAAAATGGATTCATTAGTAATGGAATTTTCAACTGATTCCATATGTCAAGAAGATAATCCGAGACTAAAACTTGTCTGTGTAACAAAATCCTTGATAGGGTTAAGCAGCAGTGTTTAACTGTCCTCCGGGTCATAGAAGGAAAACTCTACTAATGTGATCCAAGCTTGAACGCTCACGGCCTGGCTTGCCTGCGTTCACGGAACTGTCAGCCAGTAGTCCCATTGCTGAGTGTCGCCTAAGAAGACAAAAGATTTAATCACCTTAACAGCAGAACTAAATCAGCAATTCTTACAAAGGAGGGGTGAACGAAACACCTGGCCTCGCTCCTCTCCACTGCAGAGAGTGGAACGGGGTGGCCATTTCAACTACAGGAGGCGGAACAGAGTAGCTGGGGCAAATGGCTCAGCATCTTTGATATGGACGGGCCTGTGGCAGAAGGAGCTTTCGCAATGGCTTGCTTACTGCCAGGAGTGTTCACCTCTGAGGCGCTGGTGCTTTAAGTATCCATCTTCCAGGAGAACCTGAAGGGTCCCAGCCTGTAAGAACTCACCTGCTCTCTTGCAGGTGTTCACGGACACCTCAGTTAGAACTGAGGCCTCAAGAGAAGCCCTGGGCTGGGGGTGGACCACGTTTATGACCGCTGCGCTTGGGAGGCCAGGGCATATAAAATCCTGACTCTGCCATTTATGGGTCTCGGGAGCTTGGGCAAGTGACCCTACCTGTTATTCTGCAAAGATTAGGTGAACTGTGGTTGTTGTCATTTCCTCAGAAAGTGAGTAGCTCCAGGGGAATGAGCCCTCCTCGCCTGTGGCCAGTCAGGCCTTTATCCATGACAATGGGTGGCAATGTTGCTGTTTTTCACTAGGATTAGGATAACACAGTCGCTCTGAACTGATGGGATTTGCTTACCTAACTCCTATTCCCCCTTTTAGACCCCTCCTGAATGTGCCTGCTTCCTCTCACGATTCCTGACCTGCTGCCCCGGGCGGGTTAGCCTTTTCCTGTCCTGTGGACACTTCGCCACCCACCCCACTCCAGCAGCGCTACACTCTGTGGTGGTACCCATTCCCGTGTCTGACGGACACTGCTGATGTTGTTCTTGAAGCTTTTTGCAGAAAAAGCCCCCACTGTCACATTTGCCCTTCATCTTTTCCATCCATGCCTGTGTCCTTTTGTCCATTTTATGGCACAGACATCTGATCCAGGGGGGATGTCACCTCCAGTAAGTAGACAGCAGGCCCAAAATGTTCATGTCTCCCCAAAGCTGAGATTCTTTCTGCTCTCCTACAGCTAAATCCTGCCTCAGGCTACCCTTACATACAAATCTGGTTGCAAACTCTCTCGAATTTATTGGTCCCTGAGCAGACCACTTCCTGGCAATGCTGGGCCACAGCTCTAGGAGTGAATGCTAACAACTCCAATGAGCATTTCCTCCAAGGAACTCTAAACTCCCTGGACACAAGTGTCACTCACCTGGCATCGTGCTCGGAGACTTCTTTACTGTCAGGCCAAGTGGTATCTCAGCCACAGCGAGACTCCTGGGCTCCTGGGGCAGGAACCGGGGTCAAGCTCATCCTGTGGTTCTTTAGCCAACATCCCTGAGCTTCTAACTCGGGGGGGTGGGCTCTGCATTATCCCTGGGCAATGTAGCGAGGAGTCTGTCAGGGCCTCTGCCTGCCCTCTTGAGCTCCTGGTCACAGGGGACACAAGTAAAGATTATCAGCACCCGGGGTTACGCCAGGCAGAGTGGGAGCTCTGACCAAGAATGAGTGACTACCATACAGAGGCCTGTATTTAAGAGTAGAATAGTCTAGGGGCGCCTGGGTGGCTTAGTTGGTTAAGCGTCTGCCTTTGGCTCAAGTCATGATCTCACGGTCCTGGGATCGAGTCCCGCATCAGGCTCTGCACTCAGCAGGGAGTTGGCTTGAGATTCTCTCTCTCCCCATCTCTCTGCCCCTCCTCCCCCTTGTGTGCTTGTGAGTGCTCTCTATCTCTCTCAAATAAATACATAAAATCTTTAGAAAAGGGAGGGAGCGAAGGAAGGAAGACAGGAAGGAGGGAGGATAGTCCAGGTGTAAGGAACAGCACTGGAAAAAGTGGGAAAGCAAGTGGTAAAGGACATGGCATATGATCAGGAGATGCATTTGGAGCAGAAGGTACCTGGAGGAGCAGAGGAAAAGGGACACAAAAGGACTCTGGAAGAGAAAGCTGGGCTCAGCTCAGGAAGGGTTCGTTTGCCCAACTAGGGAGCTAGGACTTTTTCCTCTCCTCTCCCACACAGGACCCTGTGTACGTGATACACATTGCTGCGTGTATGGTGTTGAGGGAAGCAGGTGCCATTCCTGCTCACATGAAGCTTACAGTCAGTAGAAGAAGTGAACATAAATCAAATAATCACCCAGCATAATGCCTCTGCAGTCAAGGTTCCTTGGTAGGATAGTAGCGTGATCCAATGTGCATTTTAGAAATCTTGAAGAATTGGAGTAGACGGAGGGAGGCAACTGGAAGGGACATAGAATTGAATCTCCACCATGGCGGGCAGTGGGTGTTGATCAGGGACAAACTTGATTCCTTTCACTGGCAAAGCAAGGAGGACTTGGACAGTGTGATAAGTCCATGGGGAGCTATGATAATGCCAACTTAAGAAAGAAACAGATGTGGGGTACAGTCCAGGGGGACTAATAATTGGGAGTGTGGGCCATTTTGGGTTTGAGGTGCGAATGGGCCATCCAGAAAGGGATTGAGACATATGGTTTGGGAGCGAAGGAGGTCTGAGCTACGATTTTATCACAGGTCATCAGTGTAGAGGTGACACCACTCATGGATGAGATGGCCTGGAGAGGGACATAATTGCCCTGCTGTGCTTCCCAGGATGGAAACAGAATTGCAGGCCACATGGATAGGACATAGGTAGGCTAGCCCATCTCCCAGCTGTTCAGCAAGAAAGATGTAAATCCATGCCAAAATAGTCAATGTCATGGAAAGTTCTTTTTCCTGAGGAGCCAGTTATGCTTCTTGTCCTCACAGACAACATAAAGTTTGCATGTTTCCCTTCTTGCTTTTGCAGCCAGGAGGCTCAGAGCTAATTTTGAAACTTTGTTTTAGAAACCACATAGGACCTGCATATCCAGATACTGTTTTCCCAAGTAAACACATTTCATATATTTATGTATTCTTAAACTCTGATTTTTTTTTCTTTCTTTTGGGTGCTTGGGTAGGCTATCTCAGATCCTTTGTAAAATTAGGTGGGGCTTTACCTGTATAAAAACAAGCCCTCCCCCGACCCTAATTTTTTTGCACCTTTTGTGTAATGTCTGCCCCATTGCTGAGCTAACATTGGCCAGATTTAAGCAGGAGGAACCCTTGGAATTCACAGCAGCCAGACAGTAAATTTAACACTCACGTAACTCATTAAAACAGGATAAAAGTACAGCTTCAAACAGCTCTGTGTTTGCCACCAAGTCTGTGAAGGGAGGGGTACCTTTAATTCAGTTCAAGGTGTAAAAGGCTGATCTTTCAGAATTGAGGATACACCACCGAAATTAAAGACTTGTCTGAGGAGATGAGCGCTCCAGATCCCTTCAAAGAAGGATGGAGGTGTTGACTATGAGGATGGGATGTGTCTTCAGCTTAGGCTGTTATTTTCTTCACTCACAAAGCGTAGTTTGGTAAAAGCACGCTTCCTCATCAAACAGCATAAGGACGCAGTTGACTGGATGGTAAATCTTATTTTTGGTTAGCCCTGCTTTTTAATATAAATAGTCATTTTAATTGTAATTAATTATAATTTGCTGTTGGCCGAGATCACTGTATAAATGGTTTTCAGACTGTGTTCCATGGCCGGTACCTCAGGGACTGCAAAGGTGCTGGGGTGAGGGAGGAGGCTGCCCAGCCACCAACCCTGCCCCCCCACACCCCCCCACCCCCACTTCCCGAGGAGCAGCCAGGCAGTTTTATGTAGCAGGGCTCCTTCTGCATAAGGTGCTTCTTGGATTCCCTTCAAAGTGAAAAGAAAAGTCTGGAAGTGATCACATTGGAAGGCACATCCCACTAACTTGCAGTTGGGATATGACTGCCTCCTACGGAAGGGGCCAGGGGTGGGGTTCAGAATCTCGGCCTCCTACCAGCCCTGGGACTTCGGGGGATGACTTTTCCCCTCCGAAACCACCTCCTCTTCCACAGAACAGAATGTCTTTGATGACAGTAGCCACTTCAAGTAAATGAGGATTGAATAAAGTAGATGTAGAAGTGCCATCTAACCGAATTTAAGAACTGACCGCCCTCACGCTGCTCCTCCAACCCTCTTCTTCCATCTCTGTTTCCCAGGAGGAGCCAATCACCTTCTGTGAAGAGGCCTTCGTGTCCCACTATCGCTCGGGAGCCATGAGGCAGTTCCTGCAGAACGCCACCCAGCTGCAGCTCTTCAAACAGGTACCCAGCCCTCCCCGTGGAGGGGGGCCTGTCTGGACCCCCGATGGGGATTTCTGCAGCAGTCTTACTGTAAGCCCTGAGGCTGCGGGCATGCTGGGACCCAGGCCCAAACAGAAGGGGCTCAGGGTCTGGGGAGGGGGATGGGTGCAGAGGGTGGTCAGCCATTCAGTGGTACAAGTTACTGTAAATGCGCAGCCAGTGTTTTAAAAACTTGTTCTTTCTTTATATAGTTTATAGATGGTAGACTGGACCTTCTCAATTCTGGCGAAGGTTTCAGTGACGTTTTTGAAGAGGAGATCAGCATGGGCGAGTATGCTGGTGAGATACAGTCCATTTTCCCTTCTGTGCTGTGGGCTGTCATGTGGGACTAGGGTGTGCGTGGCAGGGAGTGGCAGTGGCTTCTTTTTTCCTTCAGTGGGGGGTTGGAGAGAGACTCACTTCACCCTTGGCCTTGAAACATGTGAGGAATCCCTCTTCATTTTCTGATGAAACAGGTGCATGTTGGCCTGTCTGAGATCCTCTGTCCTGGGGTCAGTCGCTTCCCCTGGGTGGCCAAAGTCTAGTGGAACGTAGTGAGCAGCATGCTGACGCACAAAGCACTCGAGGCGCTGAGGTAGGAGAGCTGGCTTCACATCAGGGCCCCACCTCCAGTAAGGCCATGAGAACTTGCTCAGGCCATGTCACCTCTTCAGCTGAAGTGTCCCATCTCTGCACTGAGGAGATCGGCACCCACGTCACAGGCATCCTGTGGAGACTGACTCAGAGTCCATGAGGACAGATGCTGGCACAGGATCGCTGCTAAGTGAGTGTTTCTTTAAAAGGTGAAAATCATCAGTGCCCAGTCTCCACAGACCATTAGACCTGGAGGGGTCATCCTCTCATTATTCAGAGGAGGCTTCTGAGGCCCTGAGAGGTGTTCGTGGTGGACTCTGCCTCCTGAATCCCAATCTGGCCTTCTTTCCAGGTCCCGAAGCCTTAAGCTGTGGCAGCAAAGTCAAAACCAAATGCAAAGTAATAATAATCATGCTGTGGGCCCCCTCTTACTGCTGGGCACGTGCCTGGTCTGGACTAAGCTCCTATGACACAACTGGTGGTCCATAAATTCATAAAGTCAGGCCTAATCTCATCTGCAAAAGCCCGTTCACAGGCCTGACCAGCCTGGGCTACACAGAGCGCTCACGTGACCAATGAAACCAGTCTGTGGACAATGACAGTGAGTCAGTGATAGGTGTTTCCCAAACTCCTGCCACGTCCAGAGCCCCATAGAGCAAGAAACAGAGGATGGGGTTTTGCCCTCAAGGAGCTTTTTTACTAGTAGGAGAAAGAGATGCATAAGTAAAGGCAAATACAGATTAAACCAGTGCAGGAAAAGGAGCAGAAATAGGCTTTTATGCAGTTAGAATAGGACTCCACCAGTCCTCCCTCTGTAATGCGAGAGCCTCACAAAGGAGGCAGCTCCTCTCAGAGTCAAATATGAGTTCTGAGGAGAAGACGAGCTTTATGTGTTGTTAAACTAACTCAAGTCATTCGGAGCTTCTAGAAAAGCTGTCCAATGGTAAGAGCTTCTTATCCCACCAGATAAAATGAACAAGTTCCCCAGCAACGTCTCCTTTTTCTTTCGCTATCACTCCTCAAGTGTCTTGGGGCTGAGTGTGTGTCCGGCAGTGTGGGGATGCGCAGCCCTGTGGTTCCTTCCCTGGGGTGGCTCACAGAACTTCAGAGAATGTGGACTTTTGAGTGGGAGTTACCTGTTTTCAAGGACTGTTTGGAGGAAGGGGTGGGAGAAACTTACAGAGGAAATGACGCCTGAGCCGTTGCTTGAGTGTCCTCAGCGGAGAGAGTAGGGAATGGTGGCCGGCAAGGGGAACAGCGTTTGTGAGGGAATGGAGGGTGGCGGGGATGGACGTACAGGATGGAAAGGCCGAGGGTGGGTGGGACCAAGACAAGACTGGAGAAGCGAGTCTGGAGTGGTAAGGAGTCCGACCCGACCTCTCTCCAGTAGGCAATGAGGAAGGAGGATTTGGGTGGTACTCACGGCACTGATAGGATCGGAAATCTGTTTGAGGAGGAAAACTTGTGGCAACAACTCACTGCTGCCTCCTGCGGGGAGCGGAGCATCGGCGCCTCCATGTGATTCTCCAGATTTTTTAAACTTTCCAAATCCTGCTTGCTCAGCAACTCAAGGAACTCCTGAGAGCACAGAATTTTAACCGCTTCTCTGACTCCTCTTTCCCCAGGCAGCGATAAACTTTACCATCAGTGGCTCTCCACAGTCCGGGTAAGTGTGCACCCCCACAGAGCCCCTGGGCCCCCCTTGCAGCTCAAGATGGTTCTGCTTGTAAAGCCAGGCCATCTAGTGCCCTCTGGAGGCTTGCGAGATGAGACTGTCTAAAGCCTCCCTCGGTGAGGGCAGGGAGAGCCAGGAGAAGCATCCCCATCTCAGGAAGCTGGCCAAGGCATGTTGAGTGGATGTTGTTATCCTAGAGCATGTCTGGGGGTCTCCTTCTAGACCAGTGCAATTGGGAGATTTTTATAGGAAAACCAAAAATGTGTCCCTCTTGCTGCTCTGCAATGTTTGTTACAGCAAAGGCTCCTAGGAAGATGGAGAACACATGACTGAGTTTTTCCCCCCGTCGCTGTTGTTATGAACAACGTCTTGTGTTGGAAGCTAGGTCTTCAGAAGCCCCTAAAGCCTCCGCATGGGTTTGTCAGTGTGTGTGGCCTCCTATGGACTGGGCACCATACTGGGGATACAGTAGGGAGCAAGAGGACACAGTCCCTGCCCTGGGGCAGCTCCCTGTCTTCTTGGGGTTGCCCACGTAAACAGGCAACTCCAGCATAATGTGATAAGTGTTCTCTTCTGCTTGTGGGCCGAGTGCACTGCTGGCAAGGCAGGTCCCTTGGAAGTGGCTGCAGTTGGCCGAGAGTAAGCAATTCCTCAATGAAAGACCTCTTTTGTTCTTCTTGTATGGCCAAACACTGCGCTTGGCAAATCATAGACAAGCAATAAGGACTTGTTGATTGATTGATAAAAGGAGTGTTAATACTCCAAAGGGCCATTGAAATAGGATACTGAGTAATTTTGGAAAGCAGTATGGAATAAATGAGTGGGTAAAAATTTCATATTGTCCTACAACATAGAATACTTTCTAGGTCAAACTGCAATGTTTTTAATTAAAGCTCAAAATTTCTAATGTGGGCTGTTACCAAAAATTGTACTAAGAGTTAATCCCCGTAATTACATTACTGTATTTTATTCTTTTCTATACCCACTTGATCCCATCTCTTTGTTCAAATCAGAATTATCTTTCCAAACCACCACAAATCTGATTTTTGATGCATCTGATTAAAAATCCTCTGGAGTATAGACTCCATATCCTGGCCCCTCATGAGCTGGCCCCATCTGGCCTCAGCCCCACGTGCCACTCCTCCCGTGATATGCTGACCACTTGCTAGGAACACACCAGGGCTTTCCAGTGTCTGCACTGTTTTAATGTGCAATTCTCTATCCCTAGAATGTCCTTACCCTTCCTGTCCCCCACATGAACTCTTCATCCTTCCCGTTTCGTCCTCTGACGCTTTCTCTGACCATGCGAAGTGTGAGCTGTGTCCACACACCTTGTGCACACAGCCAGTGCAGCTGTCCCGACCTTCAGCTGCAGCTGTTTACCCTGGGGCGCCCCCCAGACTGGAGGCCCTTGAGAGCGAAGGCCAGCCTCCCTGGGACTTAGTACCCTCCCAGGCTAACACAGGGTGTCTCTGCAGTGAACCCTCACAAAATGTCTAGAGCCTGTGCTCTTCACATCCATTCGTTGCCTCCTTTGTGTACTGGGGAAGCCACCCCTCCTCCTCCTCTCCCCTGTTCTCCCAAAGAAACTGCACCAAGAAATTGGTATGTTGGATTTGTACGAAAGCCATGATTCACGTTGATGGCTACTCATTCTTTCCTTCCCTCAAGATATCGATGTTAAGGAAGGCAGCCTACCAGAGTGATTAAAAATAACAACACAGAAACCCAAGGTGAGGAAAGGAAGGCACGTGACCGACGGTAGCCAAATAAACTAGAATTTCTTGAGAAGCCACAGATTACTATGGGGAAGCCTTGCCTCAGAGAGCCTGCGAAGAGCTTTTCTTCCAGCCAGCAGACAGGTGCCAAGCAAAACACTGAGTCCCCCTGCAGCTAGTTATCCCTATCCTCGTCCTCACCCCGCTTTCCCAGTACCCACCCATAGCGATGCTGCCACGGCCATAACTAATTGCCCAGGACCGGTTACCACCTAGGCCTGTTTCTCTAATTAAATTACACCCTCTTGGAATGTTGCTTAACTTGTTTAAAGAGAAGAGGTTTTTGTTGGTGTTGGCCCACTCTGCCTTGAGTCCCAACAGCTAATTGACGTTTCTATTACAGAAAGGAAGCGGAGCAATTCTGAATACTGTAAAAACGAAAGCGAACCCGGCTATGAAGACTGTCTATAAATTTGTGAGTACTGGTCTTGATCTCAGGACCCGAGCAGATCTGTCCCTCAGCCTGATGAAACTCTTCAACCTACCTGACCCTATACTGCAGAGAGGATTCAGGGGCTGCTGTGCTGTTTCCTAAAGCTTCCCAGGCTCTTAGAATTACTTAGTGTTGATTATTTGGTGACCAGGTCAGTGATGTTTTTCATGTTAAACTGTTTCTGCTCACAGCTGCTGCAGTCAAGAAATGGGAAGCCACTGGTTTTAGCTTTTAATAAAATGCAGACCAGGAGGCTGAAATGCTGGCTGCTCCGCGCCTCTGTCCCTGAGACCCAGAGACGTGGTCTACCGGGTGTTCTGGTAAAACCTTTGCTACGGGGATCCCCATTATCGTGTCGAAATGAAGCAGCCCCTTTGCTGGTTACTGAAGAGTGTTCATGGTGGGACGCACTCCCCAATTGTGGTCCCAAATTCTTCATCGTCTCTCTCGCCACTGCCCTATAGGACGTGCATTGTTTGTGAGACTTATGCCCACAGCAGAGAGAAAATAGGAGAACACGTCAGCTCCCGATCCGATGTTCCATCTCTTACAAGCCTCAAGTATTTTTTTTTCTCATGGTTTCTCTTGCTTGCTAATTTGACTGTGAGCCACTTAACTGGGGTGGTTTTGTTTTATTTCCATTTTTAATTTTGTTAGTCCTTTCTGTGCTTAAATTGTAGTTATTTTAGCTGGGCGGGTGGCTGCCAGCAGAACCACACAGGTCTGAAATGACAGAAAATAAAAGCCAGGGCGTGTGCCGAAATGAGATTTAAGAAATGGCACCAGGGGAACCCAGCGATGTGTCTGCTCAGGCCAGTCAGCCCAGGCAGAAAATTGGTCCTGAGGCCCTGCCCCGGTCAAATGTACTAGATATTCGGATTCTTGCAGCCGCAAAAGCTGCTGCTTCATCCACACGTCCTGGTAGCTGTCACCAGGCTGCTGATGATAAATAATTATAGAGAGCAGAAGAAGGCCTTCGGAAGGGGGGAGAAAAAAAAATACTCAGTGCCATCAAAATGCAGAAAATAAAATCTCTGTCACCTCTTTAAGGGATTTTTTTAACCTCTTAACATTGTATTTGTTTTCATAGCCATTATGTTTTCGACTTGATGATCCCATTTTTCCTTCTTTTTTCTAGTAATCAGAGAAGGTGATTCGCGATGGATTGAAATCAAGCATAGTCCCTGCTGGAAACAGAGAGGGAATCTTAACTTAAATTAATTTTTCATGCAGGCAAAAGATCATGCAAAAATGGGAATAAAAGAGGTGAAAAACCGCTTGAAGCAAAAGGTACTTGAAGTTCTTATTCAAAATGTATAAGCACCATGTATGAAATGCGTGGCCACAAAAAAGTACGATGTGATCAATAGAGGGCTGTTTGATACAGTGTTGTTAGCACACTTCAAAATGCATTACCAGCTGTCCGGGAGTTTTCACACTGTTATAAATATTCACAGACAAAAAACTGTCTTCAAATAACATTAAGACTGGCTTAAACCCACAAAGGCAAGCAAGTTCAGAGTTACCACTGTCGGTCTGCCCCTTGCCCACCCCACCGGGCCTGGGGTTCATGGGGCTGTGTAGAAACTGGCTTGGCCTCCCCATCTGGGCACCTCTTCATCCCACAGCTGACCTCTGCCCTGGGGCTGCCGGTAACCAAAACCAAGAAGCATCTCCAGGGAAATGACATTTGTGGTTTGGGCATGCATGTGGCCACCACACAGACACAGGGCGCACAAAGGGTGGGTTTCAGGAGGACGCTGTGGGCTCTCCTCACAGTGCTGGCCAGACCAAGAGGAGCCCAGCAGTTCCTGTTGGAGCCTCTTGAGCAACAGGGAGAAGACTCTGATGGTCTTCATGGACCATCAGTAAAATGGTATGAAATCCTACAGGCTCCATGCTGACCAAGAGTCCCCTGCCTGATTCTCTAGCCTTGTACAGGGAGGTTAATACAGCAGAGGGCATTTTTATGTGATAACGAATGTCATCATTTTCACAGTTGCCGCCCTTCGATAACCACTTACTGAGGATGGTCCAGGCTGGGAGCTTTCACAGTTAAGCCTTAGAACAACCCTGGGGGGTATGATTCCCGTTTCCTGTGTAGAGTGCCTAGACTATGGTTCAAAGGTGAAGGAATTTGTGCAAGGTCACTGTTGGAATCTAGGGAGCCCTGATCAGGTTCCAGACCCATCCATTTCCAGTGTCCGTGCTCTTACCACGACAGCGTTTCATACTACCCTCCTGAAACAAGTGTTTGCTTTCCAAAAAATGTTTGGGAGCACTTCTTTCATTATCCCACACCCCCAAATGTGCAACTCTAACAAGGGCCTTTGTCTATCTCGGCAGTTTTTTAAAAATTGAAAGCAGTTTTAATTTTATGAAGTCAGAAAGGACCTCTAATTAACTTGAAATGGTCCAAGGAATTGATTCCTTTCTTTTAATTGCAAAATAATTTGTTCCAACTAAGTATTTAAATTCCTAGTTTCAGCTGAGAGGGAATTTTCTTTTTTTTTTTTTTTTAAGATTTTATTTATTTATTCGACAGACATAGAGACAGCCAGCGAGAGAGGGAACACAAGCAGGGGGAGTGGGAGAGGAAGAAACAGGCTCATAGCAGAGGAGCCTGATGTGGGGCTCGATCCCATAATGCCGGGATCACGCCCTGAGCCGGAGGCAGACGCTTAACCGCTGTGCCACCCAGGCGCCCCTGAGAGGGAATTTTTAACACCTGAGATTCGAGTCCCAAAATAAAGATCCTGTCCTGTAAATCCAGGCAGACCCTAACCGTGGTCTGTTGTGCCCTGCCAGAGGCTGGCAGGTGGAATTCTTTCCTTGGATGTTAAGTCCGATCTATACTTTTTGTTATCTCCTATCTCAGTCGCATGGAACTGAGTTGGATAAAATATAGAGTGGCAGGGAGGGGGTATTTCTCTCACCAAATTTTCCCTCCTTGATGACCTGATCGTAGGCTCAGCTGGTGTTAGAATACTCCTTGAAATAAGTAAAGAAAGGGGGTCCCTCCTCAGGCAGAGGACAGATATTCCTCATTGGTCAGATCTGCTCTCTGCCGGCCTTCGCCTCCCTACCAGTACGCGGAAGCCTTGGGCCTGACGAAAATCCCCTTTTTCTGATACGTAACATTTCTGCAAATAACCAGTTAAGCCCCAGTTTTTTGATGTTGTTGTTCAAAGCTTCACTTAAACAATCTAGATCACCCTCCTTCCACGCCACCTCCCCTTCCTTTCCTTGATAGTATCTAAAGCAGATTTTTTTTCCCTCCCCTTCTCCTCTTCCCCCTGCCAGTCTTTTCAAGAATAGCTTCAGGAGATAATGTTCTATAGAAAGTGTCAGTACATTTCAGGTGACACAAATGGTGAAGGCATTTTATAGAAATGTGGCTTGTCACCATCGGACTGTTGACAGATCTATTAGTGCACCTTTTTCAATTTTCACTTTTCCCCCCTTCGGTCTTACAGATTTCTACAGACTTGATATTTTGCAGTTGTTCTTGGAAGAGCTATTTTGTAATTGAAACTCTAGCATTGTTCAGTGCAGACAGGACTTGGGCTTCAGCGGTGCTCTCCTGTTCCCTTTCTTGAGCTAATTTAGGATTTGGCTCCATCTGACCTCTCTCACTGCAGTAGAAAATATTTCCTTGGCTTTTTTGTTTCCCTCCCCTCTGCCCCCTCCCCTTCACATGGCAACATATCTGTGTGGCTCCCCAGATGTGTCTAATACAGACATCTCAAGTTTGGTTTCTGCTATGAAATTGAGGCAGTTCCCAACAAAGATCCAATTTTCAAATGTACTGGGTTGCCACCTGGCCTCCTCTAACTCTGCATAGTGATGGTGACCTCGCAGATATAATCAAGAACCCAGTCTTGCCCTCTGCGCTCTCGCCTTGGGTTTGAATTGCAAATAGAAAATGTGGGGCCGACCTGCGGAGAGGTCACCATGGTGTGTGGAGGGTCCATCTCTAATATGACTGAGCGGGGCCCCTTTTCCATCCCTTGTTCATTTGTGCTGCGGATTTTCAAAGCATCTGAAAGAGGAGCTTTCAGGGTATCCGTGTGACCATTGGCAAATAATTGTTAATAGATACTATAGTGTGGCTTTATTCCGTACCTGCTCTGCTTCAGCCCAACAACAAAAAAAGAAGGATGGATAACATATTTCTCTGGATAAATGCAGCAAGGTGGTCAAGTTCTTCTGTAGCTTGGCCTCCTTTGAAGTCTGACTTGCTCAAAATTAGGAAGAAGAAGAAATGGCCAAGATGCTACCCGGCTGCCGCTTTCTAAAGGGAGGATGTGGTGCTCTCCTCCAGAGCGTCTCCCCGCCAGGCCTGACGTGCAGGAGAACGCCGCATGGCTGGGCTCCTGCCTGTCAACACACTGGATTCTCTGGCGGCACCACGCAAGGCTGGCATCAGAGGGCCCTGTCTGAAAGATGATGGCCACACACGTGCTCCTTCTCGCCCGCAGGGAACGTGAAGATACTCACATGAGGATGTTATTTTTTTTGTACATTGGGAAACCCCTGAAAAATGATCTTTTTTTCCTCTGTATCAGAATAATTGAGTCAAATGGGCCCATTTCACAGCCCTTTTGAAAGTTTCTACATCTTTGATCTTGGAAAGATAAATCGAGCTTGTCGGTGTAAGAGTTTGTGACGGAGAGGAGCGAATTCACAGTTAGGTCAGCGAAGCCTTGAGTCTGGCCAAATATTTCCTAGTGTATTGAAGGGAGGAAGCATGTGTGGGGCAGGAAGATCTAGGTAGACTCTCGTAGAACAGACATTTTCACACCTTATCACACAACTGTCAGCTCCCTGTCTCCAACACATTAAAATACGCTGCAGCCTCAATCATAGAAATTCCAACTTTGGATATTGTTTTGATATCAATATTCATATTTTAATTTGCATTCGCTGTGGTGTGAAGTAGACTGCAAGAGAAGGGCACTGCACAAATCTGAAAATGGAGACCAGCAATCTGAGTCAGAGATGTGAAGGGCTCTGCCTCACGCCCACCAGGGCCTTTGAACCCCTGACGCCACCGCCACCGTGTGGTGTTTGGGCTTCTGAGGTAGATAAGCTGGGTTTAGTGCTGGTTGTGTAGGATATTAACTGTGTGACCTTGAGTAACTTAGTAGACCTCTCTGAACCTGTTTTTTTTCTCATGTAACTAGGGGAAGGATCAATTTTCACTGGATTGTTGTAAGGATTAGAAGAGGTAATGGCTTTCAACAGCAACAGCTAGGAGCCACTCATTAGATGGGAATTTCCATCCTGTTTATTTCCTCATGTCTCACATCCAGAGCAGCTGATCTGTCCAGAAACCCATGTGTACATACCCTGAGAGCATGGCTGGCATGGGATCACCTCCCTTTTGGTCATCCACATGGCCACCAGAGCAATTTTTCTAGAACGCAGCCCTGACTGAGTCACTCTCTTGATTAAAACCTTTCACACCTTTCAAACCTTCCTCCACCCCAGCCTGGGGGGCTCTTAGAATGCCCCAGCTGCTGAGCCGCTTGCCCTTCCTTAACCAGGCAGTGCTGTCTGCGTACCCCCGGCCAGGAAGGCTCTACCTGCATCTCTGCCTCAGGAAGTCATATCCTCGGCTCCATCCTGGTCCAGCCCCCTCCCCAGCTCCTACCCAAGGCCACTCAGACCCCTTCTTGCCCTGGGTTTCTGCCTCCTAACTTCTCAGAGGTCCTCTGTCCAGCGACGTCCTGCACACTGTCCCTCCCTCCTCCACAGACAGGTGGACGGTAGACCCCAGTCAGGATTTTTGATTCCAGAAAACTCTTAGGAAAGTGACGGGAACTGAATTATTTTCTGACTCCTTTACTTTACCGAGAGGTGTGAACTGGTTGGGGCTCAGGGCTCCTGGTAAGAGATTTGTCACCCTGTGGTGACCTCTGACCTGCAGCTCTGTCTAGTGCCTTCCTCCTATGTGACCCTTTGGGAAGGAACAGATTTACCCCTCCTGTCAGCTTCTTGGTTTTGCACTTCCAAAATGACATTTCAACAGTTTTTTTTTTGTTGTTTCTGTTTACAAACAAAAAACGTGTTTATTGGAGACAATTCAACAAATCAGATGAGCAAAAAGAAAATGATCTTGTTTTATAACCTGCATTTTCATTTACTGTATTCTGAGCATTTCCCAGACCACTAAATGTTTCTTCTGCATGTCATTGTTTTAAGTGGCTACAGAAAATTTTATCTGATGGGCATATATACATTAATCGGCCCTTTTGTGGATACTTAAGTTAGGTCCAGTTTTTTTTCTAGGCCAGGTATTCTCGTAGGTAAAACATTGTGGAAATTCTTAATTATTTCATTAGGATAAATTTCTAGGAATATAATTAATGGGCCAAAGGGCATGCACCTCTTTTAGGGTTTGATATAAATTGCCAATTTGTATTCCCTCCAGAAGGGCATGAAAGTGCCTATTTTCCCAAACCCTTTGCCGACAGACAGCTCCTCAGCTCATTCTGAGACCACAGGTTCTTTAATCACAGGATCTCGACTGTGTATGAGATCTCTGCTAGTAGATACAGTAGAAGATATGAGTTGGCCATCTTTCTTTCTTGACTAGGGCTCCTCCCACTCTGCTGTCTATGAGAGGAAGCCATTGTCCTTCTCCAGCTATAGGAAATAGGGAAGAAGTGAATAAATTGGCAGGGTGAGCCCCACAGAACTTTGTAAGAAGTCTTTTGCACTTTGGGATCTTCTAACTGAAGAAAATTAATGTGCAGCACTGTTTTTTGATGCACAAGCACATTTGTATATCGGACACATTTGCCTTCCAAATGTTCAACTCAATTTACAAAGATTTGTCGGAGAGCGTGTGCTATATATTCAAGGCTCTGGGGCAGAGAACCCAAACCCCAAGGAATTGACCGTCTTTAGGGATAAGAAGTTAGTGCAAAGAGAGCATAAGGGGTGGCAGCAGAGGGTCAGTGTAACAGAAGGGGAGATCACACCTGATGGTCCGTTGAGCACCTCCTCAACTCAGAATACCTTCACGTATGCTGCTGTTACGGGTCGATATCGGTACAAATGCCAGAAATCACATAGCTCTTGGTTCCTCCACTTTCTAGCTGTGTGGCTTTGGGTGAGTTGCCCTCTTTGAGCCTTGTTTCCTCACCTACAAAAGAGCGATAATCCTGTTTACCTTGTGGTTGCTGTGGAAACTAAGTGTGCTAGTGAAGGTCAAGGGTCTGGAGAAGTGCCTGCCAGTAGTAGGCGCTCAGCACGGCCAAGGGAAGCTCTTTGTCGCTGGTGCTCTTTCCATTTTGCAGGGGATACGGAGCTAACGTTTAGTTTGCACAGGACTGGAACATTTTTCAGGTTCCCTCACATTTCATCTCCTTTAATTCATTCTCCCCGTAGCTTTGAAGTTCACCAAGCAGGTGGTGGTCTCCCTGTTGTAAAAATAAATAGGTGCAAAAAGGTCAAAAAGATGAGCTAGTCAATGGTAAAAACAAATCTAGAAGACAGTGTTTACTTATAAGTTTAAACTAAGACACCTTTCCCAAAACTACCACATACATTTTTTTAAATATCTATCATCTTATAGTTTTTATTACTATCAATATTTTCTTACCATGTAACCTTACTGCGCCATTTATTTTTTTTTCAGCCAGTCACTCACAAACACTTGCAGTATTTTTCCTGAACTAAAAATGGATTATTTTTCTTTTTTTTCTTTTTCTTTTCTTTCTTCTTTTTCTTTTTTCCTTTTCTTTTTCTTTTCTTTCTTTTCTTTTTTTTTTTTTTTTACTGTTTGGCTTTACTCAACCTTTGTGTCTGTCTTCTCAGTAACCCCACCTGGATCCAGAATGCCCCTTTTGCCCTTTGTTACTTTCTGGCGCAGATGGAGCCCCTCCCCTTCTTTGTTCCACTTGACCTGAGCACCTTAGGGCAGCCCCTTTTCTAAAAGAGCCATTTCTAATTGGCTGTCGGCAGCCTCTCATCACACAGCCTCAGCCAGGCTAAGACTTGGGGGCCACTTACTGCACACCCTCCCTGCAAAACCAAGAGGCCATCACCTCCCTGTGTTGTTACCAAGCAGGGCTAGAGGCTGCAGCTGGGTGTATGGGTTTGAAGGTAGCAAGATCCCTACAGTTTATTATAATAAAGTCTATACCTTATTAGTAGGTATTCCGTTACTATGAAGTGCTATACATAGTACATTATCAAATCATAATGTTCTAGACACATTTATGTCACTTTATTTCCTTTACTCCTCACAGCTACCATATCCCCATTTTACAGATGAGGAGACAGATTCACAAATGTTCTCATGTGTTTCTTCCTTAATGCATTATTATCCAATAAGGGACCAATTTCCTCCATTTGCCACCATTCTCTTTATTTGGCTAAGTTAAAAGCAACCCGTTGTCAAGTCTTGTGTGTGCAGAATTTAATGAGTACTAAAGGTGTGTGTCTTGTTGACCAAAATATGTCTTTGTTTTTGCAATGAAAAGAATTGGGATTTTTCTTTATTACTTCATTCTGACTGGGAGTATTTTTACTTGGTTAAAAAAAATCATTATTTAGATGTTTTTTATTTGAACATTTATTCTCTGCCTTACTCCAATGAAGATCTAAGTAACTTTCACAACTTGGGTAAAACGTGTGGTCCGTACAACACAAGTGGGCACCATGGCCCCCCCCCCCCCCGCCCGCAAAGAACCAAAGGAAGCATTACCTGCCTTTTGCACATTGGGGTTTTTCTTTTCTTTATACTTTGACTTCATTCAACAGAAGCCCAGATTAAATGTAAATTTCTGAATTTCAGAGTATTACTTTGGTTCTCTAAATGTTCTCCACATCATAAAATCCGAACTCAGACTTGGGTCTCCGCGTTCTCTGCCAGAAAGACTAAGTAAGGCGAGGAAAGGGGGGAGGCCAAACACCTCGTTTCCACAGACAGTAACGTCATCAGTAAGCAAGCATGGAGAAAGTGTCCACACTCACAAATAACAAAGTATGCAAATTAAAACAACAATGAGGTCTAATTTTGCACCTCTTAAATTAGCAATACATTTTTAAAATGATAAGGCTAACAAGTACTATGAAACTGATAACTCATCCATTGTCAGTGGTTGGTGTAAATTGGAAAGCAGTTTGGTAGAATGAATAAAAAGGCTTAAAGTGTTTACATCTTTTGACCTAGTAATTTCATTCCTAGGTATTTCTGTAAGAGAAATAATCCAAAAGAAAGAAAACTTCACTGTTTATCACTATGGTGTTTAGGAAGAAAAAACAAAAAAAAAAAGAAGAAGAAAAAAGGAATAACCTAAATGCTCAATAATAGTAGAGTGGTTTATTAAATTATTACATAGCCACTCAGTGAAATATTATGTATCTATTAAAATTATCATTAAAATGGCTGTAGCACCATGGAGATGCTTATAATATAGTAGGAAAAAATAGAATGTAAAATTATGCATGAGCTGTGATTGCAAGTAATTTTTAAATGTCTGCATGTGGACAAAGTGAATATGTAAAAATGGAAATAGCTGTGTAAGGTAGTAGGACAAAAAGATTCTCCCCCCCCGCTATTATGAATTATTATATTGTCTTTGTAACTTAACGTGTATGATTTTGATTTCTCCTGTCCTTAAAAGTCAAAGAGCCAAGTTACCCTTCTGCTCCCTCCATCTCCAGCAGGAGGAGAGGCTCTGAACATCCCAGAGGGAGTGTTCTGTGGCAAGCCCCTGAGCTGGGGGGTTGGAGGGGGCACCTGCTTGTGGCAGGTGCCGTGACCCCAACACCAACCCCGCCTGGCTTCTCCCCGCAGGACATCACCGAGAATGGCTGCGCCCCCACCATGGAAGACCAGCTGCCAAAGACGGTGCCATCCCCGCTGGTGGAGGTCAAGGACCCGAAGCTCCGAGAAGACCGGAGGCCAATCACAGTCCACTTCGGACAGGTATGTACCCTGGCCCTTGGACTGGTCTTGTTTTGTTTTTTTTAGCAGAAGCTAGAACACTGCAGCAGACAGGCTTTCCATTTCCGCTCTCTTTGGCAAAACCACTCCATGGAGCTGTGCACATCTTTGAATGTTTATTTGGTACAAACGTGGTTTGAAGGGGAATTTTTCAAAAATTTTGAGGAGACAGCATGGCTCTGGTCATAAATGAGCTCAACTCTTGAATGAAGTCATTAAATGCGGCTGCCACCTCCCCCACTCCAAGGCACTCTGTTGAAGTCGCCTCCGTTAGCTAAGCATCTCATTAGAACACTTTAGCATCCCAGGCCCTTCTTTGCACCTTCAAATAAAAGGCAACAAGCGAAGTCTTAAAAAAAAAAAAAAATCAATTAGGAGTTCTTTATTAATGTACTTCCTGAAAATCAATACCGGGAGTCGTGCTTCTCGGAGTAAACACCCACGCTACTATTCTAGAGATCTGATTCTCTCACCAACAATTTTTGATGACCTGAGCATTTGAAAAATTGTCTATTTGTTTGATTCCCCCCTTAAGTAAAACATCGTATTCCTTATAGAAACTGAATTTTTAAATCTATGTCCAAGCAGTGGTTATATTTTTAGCTGAAAAGGATTGTGCACTCTCCCCTTTCTCTTGAACTGACTCTCTTGATGAGCAAAAGTCATAATTATTTGGTTTGTGAAACATGGCCGTCAGCAAGATGAGACTATGACAAGAATTTGCACGGTTACTTACTTTTAAATCACTTGATTCTTGAGCCATTTATTAGATGGAGCATGATTAAAATCGTCTTTATGATTTTATCTTAAATATGATTGCTTTTTTTTATCACATAATGGATCTAGAAACATACCTTTTAAACACTCTGTTTTTGACACTTATCAAGTACCTACTGTGTACCGGCATTAAGCTATTTAGAAATGAAGAGAATTAATGAAATGGTTGCTCTGGGTTATTATGGTTAGGGGTGAGTTTGTTGACACGTAAGAATCTTCCTCTGTAATCAGTATTTTCAGATAATACATTCGTACAATTTAAAACTTGGGGAGGTTCATCCCTTTTTCGGATTTTACACTTAAAAAGGACGTTATAAAAATTAAAATGTAGTGCAAGAAAGGAGCATTCCCGGGGCAGTGCTCACTTGGTTAATGCTTCTCTTCAGATGGTGGTGTGTTTCCACCCCTGAAGAGTGGCCTCTTCGGGGCTCAGGCCCTGTTGGAGAAATCTGCACCCCAGTTTCCTGGCGGAGTTTGCTAAAAGCACAGCCCCCGTTGTAACCAGCATGGCATTCCAGAGCCAGCTTCCTGCTTTCCTTTGTCCTCATTCCTGCACACACTAACCTTCCCATGAAAAGAGCCCCTCGCTGGAGTTTGAAGCCCATTACAGAGAAAGAGGGGGCGGGGAAGAGGGATTTCATGGTGTTAAACATTCCATTTTCGAAACACAAAAAAGGAGGCCCTATTTGAAATGGAGAAAAACCTTCTTTCCATTTCAGCAAGAAGTAGAGATGCTTTAATGTCATTCCCAGCTAAATGCAGCATAAGAGTGTGTGTGTGCGCGCGGGTGGGGGATAAACAATTAAAAAAGCCACCCCAAACTCTGTTGAAATAAGAGCTGTCTGTGCCTTCACAGGTCTGTAAACTGGAGAGGATGAAAGTGGCTTTTTCTCCCCATTTGTCACTTCCCTCACGTGGCTGCCAGCATTATGCAAGTGTACAGGAAGGCAGGATTTTTTTTTAATGCATGCATGCGGATTAAGGTCAAGCCCCAAGTATCAGCCATGCAGCGGGCTCTCCCTCACAGCTGCAGCCGCAGAGCCTACCCACAGCCGCGAGATGCCTTAATTGAGACGTGCTGTCAAAGTGACAAACACATTTGCATACAGTCTACACTCTATTTATTTTCTCTGGAAAGGTCTACAGTCTGCTGTTGGTTGAACATTCTTAATCAGTTTGCTGTAAGTGAACTGCCAGCTAGCTCACTTGTGCCGGCCGCTTCTTCATTAGGTGACAGATTAGCTGCAGGGGGGATGGGCCAGGGAAACTGCAGACCCCTTTCTTTTAACCCTTTCTGGCTTCGCCCCTGGGCTAGGTTGTCCTTCCGTGCTTTTTCCTCCAGCGCCGGCGCCCGGTTTGATGGGCCTGTGACCGGAACCAGCAGTGTTTCTAGAGCACCTACTACTGGCAAGGATGAGTTTTAGGGACTTTCTCTTCTCCTCAAAGAACAGTCTTTTGAGTTCCATTTCAAAAAATTTTTGCCACACCCTCCTACCATCTGTGCTATTCTTTTCCTTGCTGTTTTTCTTTAAATAGACCCAGACCTGACATCCGTACCAGCTTTAGCCTCATCTTAAGTAATGACGTTGACAAAATCACAGGTCTGACGTCCTAGTCCAGTTTTTTTCTAAGGCATATCAAAAAAATCTTTTAAGTGTCAGTCCATGTATCGCCTGCACCACTCATGTGGCCCCAGCAGTGTGCCTTCTGTTTGGGGGAAGCCTGTCATCTCTGCCCCAACCCTTTGAGGAAGGGACTATTAGCCACATATGCGGGACCCAGAGGTAGAGCCCAGGGACCTGAAGGGACCCAGCCAGGGCCACAGTGCTAGCACAAAAACCTAGGACAGCCCACCCGCAGAGCCCCCTCCAGCTCCCTCACCAAGCAGGCATTTCAGCTCTTTGATGTCTGGTAAAGCCAACGCGTCCCAGCAAAATAATTTAAACTAGCCAGACGGTGACGCTAACCTCAGAAAGATTTTGCCTTGGGTTTGCATTTCTGTGGATCTCATTCTTGAAGAACGCTTAGCTTTCCAGCGGGGACAGAGACTGTTGAGCTGGTTACTACATCCGGTAGCACTCGCGTAGCCAGCCAGGGGACCTTCGTGGGGATGCGGGGCGCGGTGGCAGGGAGGGGCAGCGGCCTTCGTGGAGCCCTCAGGCGCAGCTGTGCGGGCGCTGGCCAGCGCTGCCTCTGCCAGGGGAGGGAAGGTGCTCTCCTGCCTCTCTGCCTCACTGCAGCTTCCTCCTTTGAGGCTAGGACCATCCCTCCGTTTAATTATGCATCTGTTCATCCATGTATTGAGACCTACCATGTGTTAAATAAAAAAAAAGTCCTTGTGGGGCATAATGAGGGAGACAGACTAGCAAATGGACAGTCCAACCCAGAGTGATGAGAACAGAAGTGAGGTGAGCTCGGGGCACTCAGGGCCCCCAGAGGCCACCTCTTTACCCCCAGGACCGCTCTCCGGAGTCCCAGGTTGAGCCCTCTAATTAAAAAATATTTTGTCAACAAACTGAACTCACGAACAACTCGTTTGTTTTCTAAAGCAGGCACAAGTATCCCCACTCAGCGCTCGAGATGAGCCCTGTTGATGGTTCCAGACAAGAGCGAAGTAAATGGACTTTTAGTGAGCCTCTGCGTCCTTAGCCTGTACGGTTTCTTTAAAGCGTTCAAAAATCTCAGAATACACAACTAATGAATCATCGAGCCTTACATCGAAAACCGGGGATGTACTGTATGGTGACTAACATAATATAATAAAAAATCATTATTAATGAAAAAAAAAAAAAATCTCAGATACCTTGAGAATGCCTGTTCCTACCTCGGAAAGTATTTAGGTTTAGAGAGCCTTTAAATAACTCTTTTTTTCCCCTCCCAAGTTCGGAATAGTTGAGAAATAAGGCCCGGGAGATAGTCAAATGAAATAAAAATGCCAGCTTTTTTACTGATAAGGCTGAAAGGAGAATACTGTTTTAGACCTGAGGCCAGATGGGCTTGCTAAAACTTCACTTCAGAATTAAAAAGACTGCGCTCCTGCACACAGGAGAAGGGGACAATGGCAGGCAGCACCCAGCAGTGCCTGTGGACTGACTGCTCCACAGAGGGAGCCGCAAGGGTGCGCGGAGCCCGGAGCATGCTCAGTTCTTCTCCCAAACCCCAAGGGAAGCACGCCTCTTCTCCCTGGCAGGAGTGAGCAAGAGGGTGCAGAGAGAAGCTAAGCATCCCCCCGTGGTTTTCTCTCCTGGGAAGGGGAGTGGACATTCCCTCGTCTCTGTAGGTGTGGAGAGGTGAAGAAGCAGGGTCCTCCACTCACCCCTCAGCCAGGACATCTTGCCTTGACCCCTTCTTCAGGAAAATCAGCAGAGGTAGCACCTCCATGGAAACTGCTTTGCTCCCTGCGTCTAATAAGGTGGACAGGCCACTAGGTGCTTTCACATCTGTGCTCATTTCGCTGAGTCTTTACCAGCTGATAAGGAAGAAAGCACAATACCCGTTGTACAAACAAGGAAACAGGCGTGGAAGACGTGTGCTTGAACTAGTAGCTAATTGACACTGCACAGCCAGCAGCACCTCTGCTTCTCGGCCCTCCACCCTGGCCAGGGGCACCCGACTAACCGTGGGAGCCTCATGGCCCAGTGACTGAGCTCTGGTCCTGCCTACATGCTGGCAGTGCTGTGTGCCTGGCCAGGGGCCAGGCCTTCTCGGTAAGTGGGAGGACAGGGCTCCCCCGAGAACATCAGGCATCAGGGTAAATCCACAGGGCCCCCTTCATGTGTTCCCTCCAAATGATTGATCCTGCAAATGAAATAATTGGCTGCCTTCCAATCTGGTAGCTTCCAAAAAGTACATTCTCCCAATTGAGCCAAGGTTTCTAAGTCTCTTTAACAGGAAGTTTGAAAAGCCAGTTAAACTGAAGCCCAAACTAAGCACTGTCATGTCTTCCAGAGATCTGGGACAGAGGGGTTTGGATACACCCCCAGGAACAGCTCTTGGAATATGGTTGCCTGCTTGTCTGTGCATATGGAGAGCTCTGGCTTGACAAAGCACGAGCTGGGTCATTTTGTGCCAATCTCGCACTAGGCTGGAAAAGCTGCCCAGCCAGTGAACGCCTTCTCAGCACCCTTGGCTCCGAGTGCCCTGAGAAACCCCTTCTGCCCCGTTGAGCTTGGAAGTCACACACGATTCCCTTCAATTTAGCCATTGCATCCCAAACATCTCCAACAGATGTTCTGGTGTTCCCCAGACACCTCAAGCCACAAGCCTCCAGTCCGAACATACACTCCCCGACAGACTCTCTCCTCATCCGCCATCTCCACCTCAGTGAATGGCACCACTGTCTCTCCAGAAGCCTGAGTACACTCACTGTCGCCTCATGGCCTCTCCCTTCCGCCTCCTGGGCACTGCTCAGTTCCTCTCCTCCCCACGGCCTCCCTCACAGCTTTGGTTCAAGCTGTGTTGTCACTCAGCTGGGCGGTTCCACAGTCTCCTAACTGGCCTCTGGCCTTCAGACTTACCCCCACTACACACCCCACATGGCCTTGCAGGGTCCACTTGAGGCATCCACAAGTGGCCTTGTCACCTCCCTCTCCTTCCCACCCCCAAACATTCCCTCTTCATCTTTGGCTTGGCACATGAGGCCCTCCGTGGTCTACCTGTCTGCCCTCAGAGCAGGTCCCTTTTGTAAATCCCCCGACTCCCCTGGGAAGAGTTAGCTGCTCCCGTCTTTATGCTGCCCTTAGAACTTGGCACATGCAGAGCGTCTCGCACAGCCTCGTAATTATTTCTTTAATGCTTGTCCTCCCCTGTGAGAATATGAGCCTCTGGAAAGTCTACCACAAGCCCTGGCGCTGAACTGGCAGGCAGTAAACGTCTTAAGGTTTTATTATTGATGTGGATTTTTAAGTTGATTAATAATTGATTGATTATTGTTTAAGTACTTGCTGTTTGTCCGGCCAGTTATTTGGTTTTATTTCAGTTGCTATGCTTATAATTCTGTTCATGTGAAGAAGAAAAATGAATATTCCATTAGTGGCCAAAAACTACTTCCAAATCACTTTCCATAAATAAGGGTTTTATTTCCAAGTAGAAACAGCTTTGTATTATAGAAATTTAGATCCTCTTAGTTCGTGTTTTTATGAACTCCCAAGGTCTAGTCCTGTATGCCTCAGGAAAGAGGGGTAAAAAGCAGAGTACTGGAATCCCCACCCCCACCCCCGTCCCCAGGATGGGTTGACCTAGGGAGCAGGGGAGCAAGGGAGAGAGCCGGCAAGGGAAGGAAAAGCCTGGTGTCCCTTGAATTATATCATATAAAGCAAAGATTTTGTCTATAAGAGACGAAGCTGCATGACCAAATGCAAAGTATGAATTTAACTTGGGTTATGGTGGGTATTTTTTTTTTAAGCTTTAAAGACATTCCCAGGGAAGTTGGCAGATTTGAAGATGGACTAGGATGTTAGTCGATACGATGGAATTATTGTTAATAATCATGGTTGGGGGGGTTCTTCCTAGGAAATGCACACTGAATCATTTAGGGGCAAAGTACCAGGAAGTCTGAAACTTGCTCTCGAGTGGTGTAGTCAAAATATTATGCGGGTGCGCACACACGTACATACCACCTGTTCACGGAAACAGAAAATGCAAATACAGCCCCCATCCCCCACAAAAACGTAACTACTGAAAAGGCAGATGCTGATCGGTTGCTGGGGGACAACGTGGGAGAGAGGACAAAGCACAAAGCATCAGGCAGCTGTGGAATTAAATTTCGGCTCTGTTACTATCTAGCTGTTACTAACCTCAGTGAAATCAGTTTCCCCATCTTGGGAGTGGGGATAATAGTCCCCATGTCATAAGTTGTTGTAATGATTCAGTGAGTCTCTTCAACTAAGTGCTGCACTTAGGCCCTCAGTAAATATGTGTATTTCTCCGGGGTGGGGGGGTTGCGGAGAAGGGCCAGCTGTCAGTCACCCCCTGACTCAGCGGCAGCCTGCCTGCCTGTACACCCTGGTGACTGACCTGTGTCCCCACCGCTCTGGTGGGAAAACCAGCACCTCAACGGAAGAGGGCTTGCATCATGGAGCAGAGGGTGAGGGGCTCACAGGATGGCCAGGAGATGGCGCTGGCGGGAGCAGATCCCGAGCTTCTGGCTGGCTAGGAGAGTGAGCACAAGAGGCCATGGGGCACGTTGGGGCACCAGATGTGAGGAGCTGGCAAGCATCGTGGTCCGTGGTCCAAAGTCATTTTCTTGGCCTAACTCATCAGCCATGCTTTCGCAGTCCACAAAGCAGAGTCCCGGCCTGCTGGTCTTTAAACCCTGTTCCTTCCAAATCCTAGTTCCCCTTTTCTGTCACCCCCTTCCTGCTGTCTCAGCCGTGTGTGCACATGACGGCAGGTGCTACCGTAGTGGTCCCCCAGTCCAGCCCCTCTGGCTCCAGTCCAGCTTTTGTGCCAACTGCAGCGAGACTGCAGACCATCCTGCCTCCAGTCCTAGTGGGGTGGCTATCCCAAGTTGTTTTGACTCATTCACTGCCGTTCCAAAAGCAGCAAGGGCCCTAACTGCTGGTGGGTTTTTTAAGGTTTAAAAAGGTTTAAGGTTAAAAAAGACCCTTGTCAGGTCTGCCCGGGGAGGGTGACCCTAGGCCTCTCTTTCCATGTGGACTCACTTTTTCAGAGCCCAGGCTACCCCAGAGACAGCTTTCCATTGGAAGGTTAACAAGGCCAGGGTTTGCTCCTCTGAGCACACATGTTCGATTTGGGAGGGAACACTTGCCAATCAAAGAGAGAGCTCAGATTCTGGAAATTCATAACAAGTGGAAAATTCTAGAGAATTCTGGTTAAGCCTTCTCAGAAACTATTCCTGTCATCCCTGGGAGCTTGAGAAGGCCGGAGAGTTCAGCACGGGGGGGGGGGGGGGGAGTGGATTTCCTGACGCACGGTGGAAGGGCTGGGAGGTGTCAGCGGCCAGGAAAAAATCCAGGTTCACGAGCAATGTGCTGCCTGAGCTACAGCCCCCGGGCCCCATTCAGCACAGGTGAGGATGGCTGCAGACCAGGGGCCGGGGTCAGCTCCCTCCCTGACCGCCCCTGCCCCAGGACTTCTGAGCACTTTAACAACAGTCTGAGCACCTATTCTATGCAAGGCATTGGACGGTCTGAGGGCCCTCGTGGGAGGAGTGTGAGCAGGACTTGTTCACTGCGTGCCAGGCACTACCCCGAGACCCAGAGAAACGTATTCCAGCTCCGGGTGTCGTGCTAGGCAGTTCCCACAGGTTAGCCCACTTAGTCCTTTCAGCCCCCCAAGGGATCCTCAGGTAGCGTCTCCCCTTGCAGAGGGGGAGACAGGCCAGAGACAGGGACGATGGAGACTTGCTACAGCTTAGAAGCAACGGTCAGGATTCAAAGCCATGTTGCTTATGACTGGAGCTCAGGCTTGTACCCCAGCTCTGTGCTGAGAGCACGGCACCTTTGTTCTGGTGGCCCCAGTATCCGCTTCTAACTCATTCCTGTTTCATGAGCTTCTCTCACTGCCGTGTCTTAGTCTGTCGTTGACCTCCCCCAGAGGTGCCCCACCCCACTTCTGCCAGGACGTCAGTCCACTGCACCCCTACATCTCTCTCTTTCCAGGGTCACATGTTGCTCTCCTCAACTGGTCTGTGAGGCACAGGGGTCTCAGAAAACATCAGCGAGCACTGAGATAGGCCAGCTCTTTGGTCCTGCCAAGTGTGCGACTGTCCCCAGGATTCTCTCCCCTATCACAGATTCGCCTGGTGGTCAGAGAACTTACCCAAATATTAGGGCCCTGCCAGAGTCACCCCCACCCAAGACCCCCTACCCACACCCAAGACCCCCTACCCACACCCCTTTTGGGCTGGAGGCACTTGCCATCCTCCAAGGCCAGTGCTTGTCACCTTGCAAGACCCTGCTAAGTGCCCCCCCACCCCCCGGACAGAGTCCCATCCTTTTGTCCTCAACACACAATTTGTACTCATTCATTGCACTGCTCTTCGTGGGTATCTGCTCCAGGCCAGACCGCATGCTGGGCGCTGGGGACTGTGGGGCAGGGGTGGGGGGGCTCCATTAATCAACTCCTACCCTATCCGCTGCCAGGAATATCCTTCCTCTTCTGTTCCTCCTGACAAAAGCCCATCAACCTGTCAGGCCACCTCAAGAGCCCCTTCCCGCAGAAGCCCTCCCTGCCGCCTCCGAGCAGAGCTGTCCCCTCCCTGCCCTGGGTCAGCACCATCCCCTTGCATTGGCACCCTGTCCCGAGACAGGGACCGTATCAGCCTCAGCTCCGTGACCTTGGCAGCCTCACAGGGCCTGGTGCAGATGACTTGCCCAGGGAGAGTTTGGGGAATGACCAAGTGGTGAGTGAGTGAATACATGAAAGGTGGCGAGTCACAGGAAGAGGTGGGGGAAGTTCGTGCACTCCTTGAGCCCTTGAGCAGCCAGTCAGTTCAGCAGAGAGGGAGGAACCAAAAGCAGGGGTGGCTGGTGTTCCGCAGTGCTTGTGTTCCCTTTACAGCCCCACGTGTGGTGCCGCACCTGAGCGACAGGCCTCCTGCGTTCCCTGAGTCTGTACACGCTCAGCAGCGTGACAGCGGGGCCTCTTTGCCAGAGGACTGACCAGAGCCTAAAAACAGCATTTCTTTTAAGGTCTGTGCTGGAGCAGCTCCGAATCCAGCTCCCTGCCAGGGAGATATTGAGCCCAGCAGGACAAGAGCAGGAAACCTGATTCAGCGAGACCAGAGGAGGCATTTTCTCAGATTAGAATTCTCTGTGCCAAAGGTGGGGAGTTTATCACAGTAGGGAAGGGGAAATAAAACATAAAATATTGAAAATAAATTATATCCCACAAGCAAGATCCTCTGAGAGAATCGACTCGGTGTCAGGGGCCGTGCAGGGAGTCCCCACCCCATGGCTACAGGAGTGCTGTGCCAGGAGCTGCCTGTCCCGTTTGGCCCCCATCGGTTCCTAAGCACATGTGTGAACTAGGTAAATTATTAACCTGGCCGTGCCCAGAGGGAAAGGATGACGGGGACTAACGGAGCGGTGGCACTGGAAGGAGGGGTCAGATGGATTGGGTTGGTTTTCATTATAACGTGGACGGACGGTGTGGGACTCAGGCCTCTGACAGGCATCACCTCACTTAACCTTCTCAACAATCCTTTAAGATTGTGCAGTTGCTATTATCTCCGGAAAGCCAATGCTCAGAGAAGTTAAGCAACTTTCCCAAGGTCACACAGTAAGTGGCAGAGCAAAAATTCCAAACCAGGTCTATCTGATGCTGGAGACTGGGCTCTCCCTCAGTCTGCCCCTCTCGTCAGACCCTCATCATCATTTACACCTGGTTCCTGAGGCATCTGGTGGTAGCTGCCGGTGGTTTGGGACTTGCTTAGACTCCAGCAGTGTGGCATAGGATGGCCGTGGAGATCACTGTCACTTTGTTCTGGCTCTCCCTCACTCCTGGCTAAAGCTCACGGCCACTGCCTGGATTTGGGACTTGGCTTTCTCCCCGAAATAAACCTACAGAGTCCCAGATTCCTTAACACCATTAAGGGGCAGTGGGGGGGGGGGTTGCAAAAGCAGCAGCAATGCTGCCCTCCTGGTGTCTGCCAGGTGTTGGGCAGGGTGCCCAGTAGGTGTTTGCATTGTTTCACAAGGTCTTACCCAGACTGGGGCACTAAGGTCTAGAGTGCGCCGCTTTTCAGGAGGGGCAAGGGCCTCACTCTAATCCCCTGGCCGGTTGGCTGGATTCGGATTCAAAGCCCTGGCTTCTCCTACCTGACCTCCAGCCCCCCTGACCGGGAGGCAGCTTGGCAGCAAAAGCTGCACGCCAGCCTCCTGCACACTCGATCTGAGATCGTGCTGAACGTGTCCCTGATTTAGGTTATTGTTTTGCCCGCGTTAGTTTTATTGTCAGTCGGCTTCGTTCCATATCTTCTGGAATATTGTATCACATTTGTTTGTTTATACTGCAGAGAATTTTAAAATGTAATAAAAGTACGAAAACAGAATATATAAAAGGGACTTCTCCCAGGGGATTGTTGATTATATCCCACTTGAAATGCAAAGTGTGGTAGGGGATTAACATTGCCTGGAAGCAGTTGAAACTGAATTTCTGAGAATTTGCTGCGCATCAGCCATATGGTTCCATGGTTACAGCTACCTCCTTGGCCCTCCCTGGCGTGCCCCAGTCCCAAACTCCTTCTAGGTGGATCCCTGTTTGCACTTTCCAGAGAAGTAGACAATAAAATGTTTGCAGAGGGACAGTGGGTTGGATCTTGGCAAAACGGTGCCTTGAGAGGCCAGGTGGGATAAAGTAGTCAGCAGAAGCCAGGAGATGGGGACTAACCAGGGGATGGTTCTCTCCACAGATTGGAGGGTGGAGGTGGGGAAGGGGCAAGAGGGAAGCTTCTGCCCCAGGGCTGTCTTCCAACACTTTTATTTGCCCAAACCATGATGACCAGCTAAGAATTCTTCCCCTGCTGCCCTCCTGTCTTTGTGACTAAAATTCCTGAAGTTTTTTGCCAGGCAGAACTCTGAGTTATTCTTTTATGCCCTCTTTAATTCCTTCCTTCACTTATTCAACATATAATGAGCAGCATGCGGCTGCCAAGCCCTGCCCAAGGCCTCCGGGTCACAGAGGAATAAGAAGTTGTCCTGCCTTCATGGCACTCGTTGTCTGGGAGAGACAGCAAACCATACGGAAAGAGCAACGCTAATGGACATAAGGGTACTGGCGGGAGAGGGGCCCTAAGATGTCTGGGGGAACCAGGGCAGACTTCTCAGAGGAGGTGACATTGCTGCTGGATATTAGGTGGAGCCAGAGGAGGAGGGCATTCCAGGTAAAGAGAGTGACATACGTAAAGGACAGGAGAAGCTGGCTCTTCAGAGAAGAGGGGGGCTAATGTGGGGAAGCAAGAGGCCAGGAGGCAACCGGCAAGGGCTGGGAGCCAAACTGCAGAGGTGGGCAGTGCCCGGGTCTTGGGGGAGTTTGAAATGTATCTTGTGGGTGTCCAGGAGCCAGTGAGGGTTGTATCTGAGGGAATGGCATCTGGGAAGATTTACGCTGGGCCGCCATGGGAACGGGGGAAGTAGGGAAACTGCTAATGAGGCTGCTAACTCACAGTCAAGAGCTAGTGGGAGTCTGACCCGGGACCCCATTACGGGTGTGAAGAGGAGGGAAAGATTTGAGAGAGACCTGGGAGACAGACAGAACTTGGTGATCTGCAGGATGCTGTCCGTGGGAGCTGTTGGCGCTCTCCCTTAGAATGATACAAGGCTGGACGCAGGCTGCATTTCTCTTCCTCCAGCCAACACGCTCTAATGAGATCTGAGGCACGGCCCATGACAACAGGAACGTCTGTTGGGGTGTGCAGGGCCAGTGGCCATCCGCCTCTGTAGCCCGGGGTTCTGCTGAGGGACAGGATGGGCAGCTTGGAGGAAGTAGGATACAGTGACCTCTACCCTCTCTGTCCCGCTTTTGCCCCAAGGCCATCTACCAACCCCCTTCCTTTTTCTACTCTCTCGGGGACCTGGAACCAGGGTACCCATAGCTTCTTCCAGCCTTCCAGCCTCTCTCCCATCCCAGGGTGTGGAGTGTTATGGCTCCTGCTCTCTGGGTTGCCAGCTCTCCGGTGTCCCGGGTCATCTCCGCCAAGGATGATGTACAGTATTATGCTAAACCCACTTTATGGGCAGCCCCTTAAAATGCAGCCTCTGCCCGTGATGGATGGAGAGCATCCGGTTGTTTAGCCAGCCACTTACGGTTTGTCGCAAACCTGCAAGAACCACACTCAGGCGTCTTGTTAGGCCTGTTGCGACAAGGACCCCATAAATAAATAGCAGAGCGTGTCTTGGTGCATCAGGGCTGGGGTATGGAAATAGAGGCACTGTATAAATAATACATATTTACAAAATAAATATATCAGTACGTTAGCGTATGCAGCCATAACCAAATCACCCAGCGTAACAACCCGAAAGGCTCCGAGGGTCGGCCACGTGATTGGCTCCCATCCATCAGTGTGCATCAGCATTAGAAATGACCGCCGAAGGGAGGGGGTCCTCCTCCTGCCTGCTGACCTCGAGGCCTTTGAATTGAGACAAGTGGTGCGGTTGCAGGTGGGCATCCTGACACACAGCTTTCCTGCCAGGGTTTGAAGCCTACCGCGGCCGTGTGTTCCTACAGATGTCTTAAGGTCTGCCGCCAAACAGAAGGCTGATTAGCACCAAGTTGCAGGATGTAATGGGGTGCACCTCCAGGAAGATGGCTAGCTGGCGGCGGGGGGGGGGGGGGGGGGCGGAACGGATTTTCAAATCGTGCAGATTTGCTTTAGCTTACGAGGAGAACCCGTGGCTTGACTTTCCTGGTGACTCTTACCAGAGGCCTGTAACTTTCAGCCTTTCACCCTGAAGGTAGCGCTGCGTTTTCAGAAAGGCGGTTCCCTGTCTCTGCCGCCCCTTTCTGAGCCGTGAGCCCCACTGGACATCTGGCTCTAGCATCTGGAGTTCCGAAGCAGCAGCTGACAGAATGGCCACTGGAGTGGGCGCCCCTCCCCTTGCTCGTAATGGCACAATGCTGGATTTCAGTATTTTAAATGAAAAATATATGCAGTTAGCTGTGCGCTGACAATGTCCTTGAGGATTTGACAGTGAGATTTTCCAGCAGTTGGTCTTCGTTAGGATCCTGGCGGTGTTTAATAAGGCAGTCGAACTGCTGGCACCTTGGGTTCCTGTTTGTTCTCCGAGGGCTCTGGGGCTGCTGCGGTAAGCACATCGACCAGAGCTGATCATTACAAGGGCGTACGCCACCATGAATAAAAATGTCACACGTTTTCCCATCTCACAGCGGTACAAAATGTCAGTCCTGTCAAACACACATTGCGGGGAGCTGTGTGCAGTCCGTACAAATTGGAGAGCTGCATATTCCCCCAGCCTTCTGATATTCTTCATTTGAAGCTGAAGAAAAACAGTTGTTAACCTATTAGCTAGGATTTTAAACTCTGCTGAGGCGGTGGAGGGGTAGACTTTGACACAGATAGAAATGTATTCCAGGGTCCAGGAATTTTAAAACCCGGTTCTCCATCCATTTGTTACAAGGGAAGAAAAAAACCCCTCTGTCGAGTGAACCTGACTGTCTTTCTTTAACAGACACACTGGGGAAATTTGGGGATGTTTCACATCTAAGCTTCCTAGTGCTTCCCGCTTTTGCATTCCACTCAAAAAGTCTCCTGCTTTTTGGGATGGCCCTGGGGCGCAACCTGTTGGACCAGGATACCTCTAGGTTGGGAGTTTTTCCTCATCAAAAGCCTGCCAGAAATGTTGCCAGCCTTGCAGACTGAGTGACTGGAGTCCAGGGACAATGACTGGTTGGTCCGGGTCCGTCGAATGCTGGGCGATGGCCTGCCTGATCATTTCGTAGCCAGTCCCACGGTCTTGGGCAAGCGTGTACTTTGCACGTAACCATGTGCGGGCCTTGTGCCCGGAGCCAGGGGTCCAGGTGTGAACTAGACACAGCACCACCTTTGAGGGGCCCGCTGTCATCAGGGGAGGGACAGAAGAAAGAAACCCGACTCTGTCAAGCCAGGAAGAGAGAGGTGGCTTCCAGGGAAGGGAGAGACCTGAGGGATGAGCAGGACCCATCAGGAAGGCGAGCACGAGAAGGGCACAGGACAAGCACGTGATCACAAAGAGCGGGAGCATGTGAGGGACAGGGCCGGGTCTGTATCGGGCTAGCCGGAAGGGGCCGCTTGTGGTAGGGTGCGTCATGGGGCGGGTGGGGGCAGGGCTGGCCTGCCAAGGACAGTGTGTGGGGCTGTGACCAGCTTCCCGGGCTGCAGGTGGATGGGAGGATGGGGGAGAACAGCAGGGAGAGCAGTGTGGAGGCCGTTGTGACATCAGACTCTCTGTCCAGAGGCTGCAGTGCAGTCCTATCTGTACCACTGCAAAATCAGGCGAAGATTTTTATTTTAATTTGCTGGTGGTGTACTGCTTGGGGTGGACATCATTCTGGAGATGATAAATTAGCCTCGGTTTTGCTGAGCTGGCCCCGGCCCTTAAATGCACTGAGCAAACCCTCACTGAGTCAGGACACAGGCCTGGTGAAATGCAGGTGGTGGCAAAGATGGACCCTTCTGTGTGGTCAGAACAGACAGAGCAGGACAAAAAGCTCAAAGGATATTGGAGGAGAACTCCCAGGGAAAGGGGAGCACCCTCAGTCTTGAGGGGATACATTTCAGCACCTTCCTTCTGCTGTGTATATCGGGTGTGATGGAAGGAGTGTGGGCTCCTTTGGGGCCAGACATAGCTGGGCTTGGATCCTGGCTCTGCCACCTGTTAGCTGTGAGGCCTAGCCTGGACAGGTCACTGAGCCATGTAGCCTGTTTCTTCATCTGCCAAATGGGGATTTTACCTTCTCTGCAGGGTTGTTGAGGTCATTAGAGACCTTACGTGTCGAGCTCCTAGCACAGGACCTGGTATGTAGCAAGTGCCAAAACACAGTAGCCTGTGCTGGTACCTGGGGGCTTTTCTCTCCCAACATCTGGAAGCCCCTCCTCCTATCCCCCCACCTCCTGGGAATGTCACCCAGGCACCCACCTCCAGCTTCTTTCTGGGCAGAGAATGGCACGTATCAGCAGAGCTCCCTGCCCAGCCCCGGCCGCATCTGGTGCCCGACCTCCAGCCTCCAATGGGATGCCCCCTATTCAATGGCTAGCAGCTGCACCTGACTAAAAACAAAAGGCTCCCCTCCCCCGCCCCACTTCTGGCCCTCCTCCCTACCTCCCCGCCTCTGTCCCCCAAGCGGCTGGGGTCACCCGGCCCCCTCACAGCCTTCCTCACAGCTGCCTTGCCGCTTTTGTTCAGCATGTGAACTTCCCCATCAGCCAAGCTCCTTGCACGGGAAGTAATCAGGGATCTTGACAAGGCTTCAAACCACAAATGCCACTACAAATTAACCAGCACCACTACAAAATACTACTCCTGTCAACATCAGGGAGGAACGCAGTGCTCTTCAGGACCAGGCTGAGATGTCTTTCAGCTCCGCACTCACTCACTGTGGAGAAAGTGCCTAGGACCAGCCTGAGAGAATGGCCTCGCCAGGTGACTTGTTGCGGGGACTGAACCCTAAGCACACCCTCTCCAGAGACGATGGCTGACAGACCCAGTGGCAGGTGCTGTGGCTTTTCTCGAAGGGCCACTGTCAGTCCCGAATGTCCCCTCACAGATGGTGCCTCTGGATGGCGAGTCACAGGGCATATTGAGACCTTCCTCTGGAGCCCAACAGCCACAGACTGAAGACCAGCGCCACCAGCTCCCTAACTATGTCGTGTGAAGTTCAGCAAGAGGCTTCTGTTTCCCCATCTAGAGAATGGGGATCATGATAGAGCCTCTATCCAGAGTTTTAGAACTGACTGGGATATTCAGAGTAACACTGGCCCATCCAGGGTGCTCCAGGATGAAACACCACTACCCCCCCCCCGCCCCCGCCGCCCCAGTCCCCTTTCATATGAAGAAGCACCTCCTTGTCACCTGGTATGGGCCGGTTGAAAACTTCTTCCTCAGCCATGATAGAAAAGTCCACCCTGGGCCACATCTTTTAAGAGATTATAGCCTGGAGCTTAGAGTTACCTCTGCAGGTGCTCAGGGCCCGAAGATGCCAGGACCCCATCGAGGGGCCCCAGGCCCTGCCCCACGCTGCTGGCACAGAGCGAGTGCCACAGGACACCAGCGCCCAGCCTCTCCAGCCATCCTCGCTGAAACTCTGAAGACGAGGCAGGCATTTGATCCTCGCACCAAGCAGGACCAGCTCTCTCAAGGGTGGACGAGAGGACCGCAGGTAATGACAGGAGCTGGGGGACAGGTAGGAGCTGTGCCTAAGAGAGCTGGTTGGGCATTTCAAAGGAGACACTCCACACAAATATAGCTTTAATACACTCCTTTTTGGAGGCATATCAAAAGGAGCCCTCTTTTATTTCCATATCTTGCATAATAGCGACTTTCCAGTCCCAAGGAGTAGAGGAGCCCTGCTCTCAGCCCAGAGGCCCTTTGTAAAGCCACGGAAAGCTTTGTCTTCCTCTCCCTACCGGGGCCGTTTCATGCATAGGTCAGAGCATTGATGTGGCTACTAGCCAGGAAAATTAACCAGGTGAACTCTCTCCTCGTTAAGCAGTGACAGAGTTTAATTGTGAATTTTCTCTTTCTCCTTCTCTCTTCCTGGGAGCGTTATCGGGTTGGGTCATGTCCCTAGGACAGAGAAATCCCAGGCATCTGTCCAGCCTCCCCTTTGGGGACACCAGGGCCTCCTCCTTGTGGACTAGACAGTCTAATGGGGAAGAGACAACTCACCACCATACAGACACAGGACCTGAGACCCCCTTTTGGGCCTGGGAGGCCAGCTCTCAACCTGCAGCTGCCATCAGGCACCTTCTCCAGCCCTTGAAAAGAGGAAGTGTGGGGGCCCTGGCTGGCTCCCTAAGCAGGTTGCCTCCCTACCCCCAGCTTTGCATGCACAGCCTTCTGCCTTCAGCAAAGCTGGTTGGTCCCTATGGCCTCAGGCATCTGTGTTCTACTTCCTTCCCCATGCCACCAGGCTTTGGTTGGCATCTGGCCTGTCTCCCCACCGACTTTGACATTTCACCTTCTGTGTGGCCTTAGGTAGCACCTGTTCCTCTACCCCCTCCCTGCACCTGGTTTCACAGAAGCCAAATGGGGATGCTGATGGTGACGTTGAAGGGATGATCGGATGATCCAAGGTGTGTCCTCCATGGGGACTGAGTAAATCCATGCTTCGCTTCCTAAACAGTCAGCCCCTCCCACGTACATCACAGGACCCCTGCCCCAGCCCACAGTTAACTTGAGATGAGCTCTTTGACCCTCTTCTGGAGGCCTGTCATCCACTGCTCTATGTGACCCTGGGAAAGTCCTTGCCTCCCCCTCATCTGTGAAATGGGGTGATGACCCTCATTCCTGTCCAGAGGATTCCCCTGGCTAGTGAGTGAGCTGGTTAGTGGTTAGGCACTGTGCAGGCTGACCCTCCCCCCCCCAAAAAACACACACACTGCACTCTCTGCCCCAGGTCCGTGCTGCCAGTCAAGCATTCTCCACCTCGTAGCCCTGTGCAGGGCACCCGCTCATCCATGCTGCCCGGGTAATTAAGTTGATATTCCAACACTGCTTCCCCTCCTGACCTTTTGGAAACAATGTGTTCTGCTGCATCAACAAATTAACTGCAAATCAGATGCTGTCTTCATAAATGTGGGTTTCATATCCAATGAGCATACTCACCTGGCCCACACGGCTGACTGATGCAAATGCCAAGGGCCGGGCAGAGGCCAAAAGTTCCTCTTCTCTTTGGGACTTCGGTGTCAATCATACTTCCGAGCTTACCCTCTCACGTTTACATCTTGCCGTAGTTGGGTGGCCAGGGCTGGTGAGTTCACAACACGGAGGCCTAGGCAGGACCCTGTGGCTGGGGGGGAAGGTCTGTCCTTAGAAGCCCACCCATCCTCCTCCCATCCATCTTCTACACCAGGGACACCAGGGCCTCTGATATGTCCCTCCCTGCCTAAATCCCTCCCATCTGCTCTCAAAAGAAAAGTCACATTTCTTAGCCTGATATTCAAGGCCCTATTATGTGACACCACCCGCCCCCCCACCGGCCCATCCAAGGTCCTGGCCTGCCTTGTCCTCATATTCATCCTTGCTCTATTCGTGTTGGGCCACTGTGGTTCCCCATACCATGCAATTGAACTCCCTACCACGCCCATCCAGGAAGAAGCTCTTCCTCTGTACCTCCACAGACTTCTGCAACTCTCTGTCCCTGCTGTGTTGTAACCCCTTCGATCAGAGAGGGAGCCTTAGAGGACAGGACCATATCCTGCTCACTGAGGTGCAGCATATACACCACTGTTTGTTAAATGAATGAACAAATGAATCATGTGCCTCCTTTGGAATGCCCTGGAAAGAACTGCTCGAATAAAGAAGGAAGGGGAAGATGTGAGTCACTCTCACGAGCCTCTTCTCTTAGACACAGATCTCTAACAACAGATTCTAACTTCAAATGGATCAGAAAAACCATATCAGAAAGGATTCCAGATGACTTTAGAAATTTGGGTTGACAAGGGTAGTACAGTATACTAAGAATACCTGCTTGTCTTAGTTCCTGCCACTAGCTATGTGACCTCCTGCTAGTCCCTTAACCTCTCTGGGCCTCCTGTTTCCTGCCACTATCGCAGGGAAATAATCCTTCTCTAACTTACCTCACCAGGGGATGTGAGGCTCAAAGGAAGGAAGAGAAGCAGAAACCCGTTGAAAGGAAAACACATCATATAAATAAGAGAGATTATTATTAAAATCCAGTACCTTCAACAGTGCCTTGCTGACAACACACTTCCTTGGAAAACCAAGGTCTTCCCATCCACAGGACTTTTCTGGGAAGACTTGTGAATCCAGCGGGGGAACAGAGGATCGGCTGGTACCGCGCATCGCCGGGGGCTGGGCCAGAGCCCCACAGCCATGATTGCGCCCCAGCAACATCCTCACATGGGTGCCTGCGACTCAGGCGTTACTTCAGACAAGTGAACTGGGACTTAGGTTTATAAACTCACCCAAGCGGCCGAGCTGGTATTGAACTCAACTAGAAAACGACGGAGTCAAGACATGAGCCCACATCTTTCTAAGCCAAAGTATATTTCTGGGGGTTTTAGCCCAAATACTCTTTGTACTGTAAGAAAGATTTTTTCCGTGATGTAGGTCAGATGCCACCAGACCATACATTTCTTAAGGACAAGAACTTTATCTTTTTTCTGAATCTGTGGGCCCTGGCTCCAAGCAGTTGTTCCATAAACACACATAGGAGGAATCTTTCCACTCTGTGGGAATGAATCTGCTTCCGCAATTGGACATGACCTTCGGGAAAACAGGTGCATGTGTTCATTATCAAAACCTCCAGCCCCACTATCCTCCCCCACTCCCCGCCGCCCCAGCCCAGCTCAGGAAGTGCCAGATGAACTGTTGAATGGAACTCTTCTAGCAGAAGATTGCCAAAGGCCCAGGCTTTTGAATTCACTCAAGAAACAGCAGTCAGTGTAGCCACGTTTTGATCTAGTCAGGGAATCGGGGATCTCATACAACGTGATTTCTGTGCAAAGGTTCCTGGCCCTGGCCCTCTCAGTTCTCTGCTCCTTCTGATTTAAGGGGCTCCGGGGTTTGCCTCCACCTACTCCAGAGGCGGGAAGAGCCCTGGAAGCACAGTTGAGGCCTGAGACCCACTTGCAGCAACACTCCCCGTTACCAGCTGGGGGCCGTGAGTGGTCACTTTCCCTCTCTGCGGTCTGTTTCTTTGCCCACAGATGACGTGCTCCTTGCTGCTAGGGCCATGGGAAGACATGAGCAAGCTGCTCCCAGCCCTGGACTGCGGGCTGAGGTTCAGAGAAGAGTGAGAATAGATCTGCACCCTCAGGGAGTAGGGGGGCGTGGGGGGTGCTCCTGGCTCACCTGAAAGACTTTTTTTTTTTTTAAGATTTTATTTATTTATTTGACAGAGAGAGACAGCCAGTGAGAGAGGGAACACAAGCAGGGGGAGTGGGAGAGGAAGAAGCAGGCTCCTAGCAGAGGAACCTGATGTGGGGCTCGATCCCAGAACGCCGGGATCACTCCCTGAGCCGAAGGCAGACGCCCAACGACTGCGCCACCCAGGCACCCCACGCCTGAAAGACTTTCAGTGTGTCCTGGCCAGATCCACAGCCTCCCCTGGCCCCGCTCACACCGTCGTAGCCCCCACTTTCACTTAGTCCCCGATTCAGCTTCCAAGCTCTGGGGCCATGATCTGGAAAATGATGTGTCGAGTTGATCCTTCCCTGGCTTCTTTCTTCACTCTCTCTTCCCACCCAGATCACTACCAGTCACCCCTGTGGCCTCTTCTAATTGTCCCCAGAGTCCTCGGCTCTCTCCAGCCTGCGTCCCCAGCTGTCATCCCACCCCAGCAGGCTTGGGAAACTCTCCGAGTGTTGTGTTCACTGGCACCTGGCCCTGTTTACCCCGGCAGTGGGGCCCTCACAGACATACCGCATTACCCTTTCATAGTGTCTTTAAATCCCCTTGACTTACTCTGCTCGCTTCTAGATCGGGTGTGACCAAGAGTCTGCCTTCTTCCCACCATTTATAAATTCAGTTGCAGAATAACCAGCACTTCCTGGTGACAAAGGAAAAGAAGTTAATTTTGAAATCTGGAGAACTAACTTTTTTTGACTCTGTACGTGTGCCAGGAAGTTAAAGCCAAAAATCATTTGCTGAGCACCTATTATGTACCAGTCCTATGCTGGCCCCCAGGATAAACAGATGAGACGACGAGGCTAGGAACGACAGCCTGTGTGCTGTGAATACACATTGGCAGGGGAGGGTAGGGAGGGCCTCTTGGGGGAGGTGGTGCTTGAGCCCGACACCCAAAGGACAAATAAGAGGCACCCAGGGTGAGACAAAAGGAAATGGAAGGGTATTGCAGGCAAAGGGGCCAGCATGGAAGCACAAGAACATGTGAAGCACTGGGGGGGGAGCTGGAGGGAGAGCTGGGTCGGATGGCGGTGGTGTGGGGCCCAGGGGAGATGGGGGGAAGCACCAGAGATGAGACAGCAGAGGTCTGTGGGTGGGGCCCAGCGTCTGGAGGGCTTTGAACACTTCGGGTGGCATTTTCCAGGGGCTATTAACGCCTAGTATAGGGAAAGGGAGTCTGGGTTCAAATAAATTGGAGAAATAGGACGTAAAAGAAGAAAAGTTAATAGGGTTTTGCCTGTTTAAGGTGGGTTTTTTATTGCAAGACTTGGCAGCCTTTGCTGTGCTAACTGGCATTGTGAATCTCCAAAAGGAGCAAGGCAGTAGACAGCATTTCCCAGACTCATCTGGCTGGGGAACCCCCTTTTCTTCCTTCGTACAATGCATCTCCCGGGATGCACTGGGAGACGCTGGCCTTCCACTGAGATGATTTAAGCTAGCGAGCGACACGACTGGGCGTGTATTTTTTTTAAGTCCCCTCTGGAGCAAGCATGGAGATGGATGGGGAGGGGAGAGGCTGGAGGGGGGGATCCTGCTAACAGTTAATAGTTGCTAACGTGTACTGACGGCCCTGTGGGAAGATCGTGGCCAACATGGTCTCTCTGAGTCTTCCGGACAGCCCCCTCAGGTGGGTGGGGCAGTTACCTGCATTTGCAGGTGAGGAACGGAAGGCTTAGTTGGTTAAATCATGGGCCTGTAGAAATCCAAAGGGTAGAAGGGTGCTAGGGTTCAGTCCAAGACTGTCTGACCCCAGGGCCGCCCCAGGAGCGCTCTGCCACCCCCACCAGCAGGGGTGGAAATAGCTCGGTCAGAGGCAATGAGCCCTGAGGACTGGGCTGGAGAATGGATCACCCAGCGGCAGGCAGAGTGGCCAAAAACAAGTGGCCAGTGGCGGGGAGGTGGGGAGGGTTGCGGGGAGTCGTGTGACGGGTATGGACAAGGCAGCAGCCTATGCCTATGGGACTGTGCAGGCGGCTCCCTCTCCCTGTCCTTTTACTTTCCGCTGCGGAGCAGTGGGAGCTGAGGGGCTCCATTCCCTTGTGCCCCAGACTTTTCCTGTAAACATGAAAGAGAAGAAATAGGGCTTAGTGGGTTGCCATGCTCATCTCACTGGGTGGCGTCCCCACCCCCCAGGTGGCCTCCAGCTGAAGACAGGTCTGTGAGCATAGTGTGGCCCACACTGCCAGCTAACAGCACAGGACCTGGGAAGCCACAGTGTACCTCCCTCCAGACGTGCTCTGAATGTGCTGTGAGGGACCCCAATCTGGTACCGAGTCCCTCTGCCAGCTCTCCCACAGGCCCTGTCCTGGGCAGCAGGGACCCAGGGACGCCTGAGACATGGCCCCTACTCTCCAGGAGTTGGGTACAGAGAGTGAGTCCCAAGGCAGGTCTGGTATCTGAAGAATCACTCCAACCCAGTGAGGCTCTAAAGCGCTGTCCAAGAGAAACGTAGCAGGAGCCTCGATGCAAGTCACATGGGGAATTCAAAATGTTTTGGTAGCCACATTAAAACCTAAAAAGAAATATGAAATTAACAATATTTAACCAAATGGCCAAAATAGTTTTTATTCCAACATGTAATCAATATAAAAAAATATTGAGATGTTTTACATACTTGTTTCAGACTAAGTCTTTGAAATCCAGTGTGTATTTTATGCTTAGAGCGCATCTTAATTCAGACTCATCATATGTGGCCACTGGCTGCTGAAGTGGGCAGTACAGGGCTTGACTTGGTCAAATAATGACATACCTTTGTGAACGGAGTGGCTGAATGGGAGGAACCAACTGGAAGCCTCGCGGGGTTTGCAGAGGGTCCGTGGTCTTGGTCTGTCGCGGGTACTTACTTTCCTTTCTCTGCCTGTCCATCTTCCACACCTGTTCAGGGCATCAACATGGGCAGGCGGTTGAAAGGACAAAGCTTGACTTTCAAAATAAAGGGTTGGTGAATACAGCCAAGAAGCCTGTGCTCTCTTGGTTTTTATTCAAATCCTGATTTCAAAAGCCAAGTGTTTTGTACAATTTTATTTGTTCATCAGACATTTATTTTGCAGATATTTTTTCCCAAGGAATAAGGATGAGTCCCTCAAGGAAATGAACATTTGAAAGATAGTGCAGGGTGCTGGTGGGAGGGAGCCACTGGGCGATAAGTCCCACACAGCAGGGGACATGGGGCAATGGGAGCATTGAAGACTTCATCGGACCCACTATCCTGAATAACAAGTAGACATTTACCAGGCAGATTGGGATGGGATAGGTCATTCCACCCTGAGGGGCAGGCAGAAAACAAGGCACGAGAGCCAAGGACCAGTTGAGGGCCTGCCCAAGGATGAAGGTTAGGAGGGGTCTGTGTGGGGAACGATAGAGCCCAGGTCTCGGAAGACTTGGAATGCCAGCCCAGAGCCTTGTTGCACTGTCACCCAAGGAGGCAGGGAGGACAGCAGAGGTCTCGAGGCTGGGGTGCAACAGGGTCACGTTGCATTTTAGAAGCTTCCCCTGGCCTGTGTGGAGAATGGCTGGAGGAGATCCAGACGGGAACCCTGCTGAGAAATGATTACAGAGATCCAGGCCTCAGAAATGCACGTGCAGGACCCGGTGACCAGTTGACACGGGGGTGAGAGAGCGGGAGGCATCGAGGACGTTCCTCGGGGTCTGGCTTGGGTAACTGGATGCTTCCTCTCATGTGCCATGTGTGCAAATGCATCCCGCCATCTCCACGTGTACTGATGTTTTAAGTTTCGCTTTAATGCAGCCACAAAGACTCCGTCCCACTCGCCCGCCGCCTCCCAAGATACAGCGCTCGAGGCCCGTGAGTAGCCGGTGGTTCTGCCCTCCCACCTAACACTGCCTGAGCCGTTCTCCCCGCCTGACTAAACCTCGGGAGTTTGAACTCAGCTGCCTTGCAAAACCGAACCGGGAATTGGGTTTTTCAGCTTCCCTTTCTGCGTGGCATGAACCCGAACTTGCATTTTTCTGGGCTTGTCTCTCCTTTTTCCTGAGCCAGTTTGGCGGCTTGCAGGTCGGAGCTGTAGGTAGCCGCGAGCCACGTGTGGTGTGTCTGCCGTGTGTACGTCGTTTGAGCACGTCTCCTAGGTTGAGTCCTGTTCTAGCCAACGAGCTTTAAAGTGTAGCTCCAACTGCCTCTTCCTCAGCAAAGGAAGCAGAAGTCTGGCAGCAGGGGTCTCGTTCCTGCCAGAGCTGGGTTTGGAAATGCATTTGATGTCCGTTCTGCGAGGGCAGAGGCTACGCCCAGAGAATCTCGAGCTGCCCCAGGCGGAGATCGGCCTCACATAGAGCCCCACCTTCCCCAGTGAAGTGCCAAGCCGGGGGGGGGGGGGGCAGGACGACATGGGACAAACCCCCCAACACCTGGGAACGGGGTAGGCAAGGCAGCAAGACCCATCTGAGGTTTTTCAAGATAAATGCCGTGGAAAAATATGGGGTATGGGGCCCCCTTTTCCTTGGAAGCTCAGACTTCGGCCATGCCAAGGCATAACCACTGTAACAGGATCCCTTAAAGTAGAAAACTTGCCGGGACCATTTGACAAGGGCTGTTTACCAGGAGAAGAGTCGCTCGGTCTCATTCAAAGCAGCCACCACTCCCGCAGCCGGGCAAAAGGGGTCAGGTTCCCGGCCAGCTGTGACCAGAGGTCCCGCAAACCCATGTCCCAACCCCCGCCCTCCTCCTTACAAGCGCACATGTCCACCTCCATCCTGTGACACGTGGCAGCCAAGGAGTGCAGGTGGCCTGGCCCAACGGTGTCTGTTTTTAATCCTCCGTGCACACGCCCGGCATCACTTGGGTGGCTGCTATCTGCATGGATGTTGGAAAATTCTGTGGCGCTGTTTTCCTTCCCTTCCCTTCCCTACCATGTGTGGGAGTTAGAGGGCAGGGGTGGAGGTTGGCGGGGATTTAGATCCTTTACCTGCAGCAGTCATGAGTCTGCAGTCCCAGCCACATGTGACGGATCCCTCCTCGACCCAGTCAAACCATGATTAGCCCAAACCCGGTCCACACGGCTCTGGAGGGGCCGGCTGGAATGTTTCTGCTCACTGTCATTGGAAGGAAGGCACAAACAGCAAGAAGAATCTGCTTTGTGGAAGTCTCTTGTGGGCTCAAACTCATGTGGCTCAGTGAGAGCTTCAGGACAAGCATTAGTGTGATGGTTTGGGGGGTAGGCAGAGCTGAGCTCGGGGACCCAGGCTCTGTGACCTGTGGACAGTACTGAAGCTCTGAGGCTCACCTCTCTCTCCCTTGAACACACGTCCTCTGTCTCTCACGTGCCCTCATCCTTAGAGGCTTTGCCAGAGTGAGCGGAGATGGCCCTTGTACAGCACGGTGCCTGGCACACAGCAGTGGTCCTTACTCTTCTAAACGGGTTTGTAAACCTTACAACTTCTGAGGAATGACTCGGTTTCTTAGTGAGTATCGTTTGCCTAGGACTTTTTAAAGTCAGCAAGTCATCCCCAGCTGGGCCTCACAGTAACCCTATGAAGTACGCATCATCTCCGCCCATCTTAGAGATGAGAAAACTGATGCTTGGGAACTTAACCCAAGTCCCTCAAGTGCAGACAGGGGGTCACCAGACTCGAGAACCCACAGTCTTTCCGGCATACCCATCTCCTGGGACCCTCCGTCTACATTTCCATGGAGTCCGTCATAGTATAAAATACTGGGGCAGGAGGGCACCTGGGTGGCTCAGTCAGTTAAATGTCCGACTCTTGATTTTGGCTCTGGTCATCACCTCGGGGTTGTGAAATTGAGCCCTACGTAGGGCTCTGTGCTGGGCATGGAGCCCGCTTTCGATTCTCTCTCTCTCCCTCTGCTCCTCCCCCTTCCCTCCCTTCCTCCCCTCTCCCTCTCTCTCTCTAAAAAAGAAAAAAATAATTTCTCTCTCTCTCAAAATAAATAAATTTTTTAGAAGGCGGGGACGCCTGGGGGGCTCATTCGGTTAAGCGTCCAACTCTTGATTTCAGCTCAGGTCATGATCTCAGGGTTCTGAGATTTAGCCCCGCATCTGGCTCCACACTCCATGGGGAGTCTGCTTGAGATTCTCTCTCCTTCTGCCCCTCCACCACGCATGCATGCGTGCGTGCGCACTCTCTCTTTCCAAAATAAATAAAATTTTTAAAAATAATAATAAATGTTTTAAAACTTTGGCTTTTTAAAAAATAATAAAAATAATAATGAGCCGCAGCCAGCTGGGCTTCTTATGGAATCTCTAGGGTAGTGTTGGGGCTTGGCAAGGGTACAGAGGTTTATTTACTGGGCACCTTTTCTGCACCTAGGACTGTGCCGGGCACTTGTACAATTATGGTCTCAGTTGTCCCTCCAGCCGGAGGAGGCAGAGGCTATCTCCCCAGCTTGCAGCCAAGACCACAGAGATAAGAGGCTAGGCTGGCCTTGGAACCCAGGCCTGCCTCTCCTTAACCCAGCCATCCAGAGGGTTGCTCTCAGAATTTCTTGTAGGGACCTAGGACCCAAGGCAGGCAGGGACTCTCTTGCAAAGCATGACCTGGGGCAGGAGAGGTATTGGAGACCACTCCCGTAGACTCCATGCTGTCTTACCCGTGGGGGGACTTGTGCAGCCTGGGGGAGGCCCAGCCATACCCACTGGCAGCTCAGTACTTGGGAAGACACACGTAACCCTGAGAACAGCCCAGGTAGCTTTCGCCTCAGCCACTGCACTGGTGCAGGAGGCAACTAGCCTGGTACTTGGTGCTGTACCGGCCCTGGGTTATGGTACGCTAACGAGGCAGGGTGCCTAGCGGAACCAGTTCTCCTGGGCTTGGAAGTCAGAGATGCCTGCCCTGATTTGAATCACAGGTTGGCAATTCCTGGCTGTATGACTTTGGGCAAGGCATTTAATTTCTCTGAATCTTAGTTTCATCATCTGTAAAATGGGTTTAGCAGCACCTGCCTGGTGAGAGTAGTGAAGTCACGTGTGTACAGTGCCTAGCACAGTCCCTGGCATGAAGTGGACCCCACGTATACCCCACTGTGTCACCCCAGGTACCTTCCGCCAAACAGGGTCACTGTGGAACTAAGCTGGGAGTCCTGGAATTTTGTGCTTTCTGGGCCCAGCAGTACCCTGTGCCCCAGAGTCTGTTCACTCTGTGTGCACTCACGTAAGCCTCTCTAGTGGGCACCACTGTCCACTAGGGGTGAACCAGGGAGACATGGGGTGTGGAACCCCTCAAGGGCCTTGAAAAGAATGGCCTGACCAGCGCTCATGTCAGGAGCTTCTGGCCCCCAGCTGGGCTTTATCGGGTACTTATCCGCAAATGTCTGGGCAGGAGTGGGGCCATTGGCCCAGGGTGGCAGGAACATGGGGGCTAGCCATTCAGCCTTTCTGGAAGGAGCTTTGTAGCCTGGCACCTGTGGCTGGAGTTCAGATGTTACCACAGGATTTAGATTTTCTTTTTTAAAAAGAAGAAAAAGGAAAGAGCAGAAGAAAGCTTTGCCAGCGTCTGGTGGGCTAAAGGGAGTGGGTTGGGGCGTGCAGGGGAGAGGCAGGCCGTGGTCGGCCGCATGTGAAGCGCTTTATAAGCTCTGTATTTATTATTTCTTGCTCACCATTAAAATCAAATGTACTCGGTGCTTTTGTATTCAATACACATTTAACCCTGCCGACTTAGATTTCTCAAGTTTTAAATCCAGTGGGGAATTGGCTGGTTTCCCAACTTTCCCCACAAGTCCCCCTTGAACAGAGCTCAAAATCCCTGTTTAGCATTTTCTCCCCTGGCGCTGCTGGGATCCCAGCACCAGCAGGGCCAGTCACCGTTGTGTGTGTTGTGTGTGCATGCGGTTTCTTCCCCCCTCCCAAGCCCCCAGCCCTCCTCAGCACCCCCGAAAGACGGATGTGCTCGCTGAAATATGACGGGCCAGTCGTCGGCACTGTCTTGTGATTTGGGCTTCATTAAGCCATTTTGTCTGTGTGTGTCAGTGCCTGGTTGTGGCTGTGTGTGTGTGTGTGTGTGTGTGTGTGTGTGTGTGTGTGATTCGTGCACGTACCTTCGACTCCTGTGCGTGCCTCTGTGAATGTGTAGTTGTGAGACTGTGAATGTCGGCGCCTCGAGGCCTCTGTGCATGTCTCTGGATGGCTGGCTGTGAGTATAATTTTGTGTCTGGCTTTGTCCACACCAGTCAGGTGTGTGTGACTCTGGGTGTGTCTGTAGCTGTGCAGGTGACCGTCTCCAGGTCTGTTGTGCCTTCCTCTCTCCCCCGCCTCACTGCCTCCCTGCTCCCCTCCCCCACCCCCTTCTCCCTGCTCTGTCTGTTTTATCATCCCTAATGAAGCAGTCTTCTCCATCGATCCTGCTGATTGCCAACCCATTCCTTTTGTTTGTTGGCGCTGAGCCATTCGGCGGCACTCTGACAGCTCAGCTCGTCTAATTAGCTCTGTTGTTCTTTTTCCCCATGTTTCACCACGTTGCAAGTTCAGTTGAAGTTGCCACAAACTTAATCCCCCCATTTCAAGCCACAAGTTCACATTCCTCACCCGCCTTTATTGTAGCGAGGAGCGGCCATGTGCAAGGACAGGGTAACAGGCCTTCATATCTGACCTTTCCTGAAACCCCCACCCCAGGACCTCCAGGGCAGGGCAGAACGGCTCCGCCACCCCACACTGCACATCCGCCTCTGTGAGGAAAAGTCTGGGGGAGCATTCCAACCCGGTGAGCCTGTTGAGCAGCAGCGAGAGGGAGAGGAGTCTGGCTGTGGTCAGGGAAACCGGTTCAGGGTTTGAATGGGTGGGGGATCTAGCCATCCATTTGTTCAGCAGTGGTGACTGGATGTCTGCGTTGTAGCAGGCCATGCTCTAATACGCTGATAATAACAGCAACGTTCTTGTGCACTTCTTAGATTCCAAGCAGCCATGTCCATTTGTTCCTGAAAGTCTTGCTGGGTGACCGCCGTAACACCAGGCACTGAGCAGGAAGCTAGGGAAGGGTCAGGTCATCTCAGATGGCATCTTCTAAATTCAGAAATGCCCTATCCCCATCTCCTTTGTGTGGTTGATAAGGTCACAGAGAAGCCACCGTGTGTGCCAGACTCCTAGCTGGCGCTTTCCCTGCACCATCTCATTGGATCTTCATTCAGAGGAACCCTGTGGAAGAAGACAAGTTTGGTGGAATGCATTTGGCGGTTACCGCATCTCTGATTTGCCAAACAAGGCTGAGATCAGGCTGGCCACTCCGCAGGAAAAACTTTGGTTAGATCAGACATGCGGAGACCCGAAAGCTTGATGAGACTCTGCAAAGACTTGTCTTTCGTGCAGCCAACTTCTGTAATCTGTGTTCTCCAGCCGTTATGCTGTGTCGCCCATAAATTGCTGGGGGGGGGGGGCGGGGACAGGGCCTCAGGTAAGAGGGCAGGCAGTAAATGGTGTGCGTGTGTACTCTCCTTCCCTGTCTTGTCTGAGAACCTCAGCGGTTGTGGCATTTCATCTACCTTGTTCCCTCATCTGCAGAGAGAGAGCAAACCCCCTGCACTGGGGTGTCCACGCATTTTTATTGGCAACAAAAGTCACAGACAGACTTTCTTGGTTTAGCTGTCTCCAGTCCCTCTCTGGCATTGGAAATGCTCCGAGATGATGGTGCCAAATTTAAAGCCATGTAATGCTGATCGGCCCAGATGAGGATCCTTCTAAGGGCACCTACAAATTCTTAGCCTAACTCCCAGCACAGACCCTGGCGGGGGAGGAGGTGTCTTTTTCTGTGGGCCCCCATCTTGGCTTTCAGAGGCAGCAGATCAGGAAAAACAAAAAACCAAAAACAAAACATCTTGTTGCAACAGGCCAGCTATGGATTAGGAAGCCGTGTACTTCACTGTGAAATACACCCACCACTGCCGAGCCTCAAGCCGGGTCCACGTGAATGCAGGAGCTCCGTGGGGCGTGCGCTGTGCAGGCTGAGCCCTGCTCAGGAGGACTGCCCAGAGATGGCCTGGGGAACAGAAAGATGATTTTTATTGACACTTTGTAATGCTATCATCTGCTTTATTCCCCCCTCCTACTCAGAGGGGCAAATAAGCATCCTATGATTCAGTTGTAAAAAGAATGAAATAAGTACGTGTACCCTAGACATAAAGCCCAAGTGAAACCTTTTTGTTCTACTGAACCAGTTTCAGGGTTCTGGAAAAAGGTGAGCGGGGACTTATCGTTAAGTGAGGGCCTCCGTGTTTTGGGTCCTGTATGGGCACTGTCTCGTTGAACTCCCACGGCAGCCCTGCAAGGAGGCAGGTGGCGCTGTCCCCTACTTGCAGATGAGAAGACCAGGCTCTTCAGAAGACCCTTTCCCACTTGAGTAGGCCATGGAATTCTAGTTCTTACGTCTGCTGCAAATTCAGTGGCAATGTTCTTGCAATAAGCAGAGCTTTTGTAGCCTGTACCATGCAGATGCCTCAACGTTTATTTGGGGGCTGCTTATCTAGATCTGCAGAATGTTCCTGTATGGCTTTTCCAACTCACTCCTTGGGGCCTTTCCCCTGTGCCCGTTCTAGGTGCGCCCTCCCCGCCCACATGTCGTGAAGAGACCGAAGAGCAACATCACAGTGGAAGGCCGGAGGACTTCTATCTCAAGTCCTGAGCAGTGAGTACCCCGTTTCTCCCCTCCCCTCTGTCTGCCAGAGCCCAGGGGGCCAGGCCTTTGTGGGGTCCGTTGCTGCAGCTCTGGCCTTTGAAAGACTCCCTGGAGCCCTGAGCAGGTATTTCAACAAAGAGGTCAGTCGGGGAGCTGGGCTTGATCTTCCATGTCGGCTTTTGCTAGCAGTTGTCATATCTACAGGAGGCCCCAGAGGCCAGGGAGGCAGGCCTCTAGGCTGGGTTTTGAGTGGTGACACCCAAAGTGTACTCAAACAGGCTCAGAAGAAGGTTCCAGGCCCAGGTCAGCAGGGGAGAGCTAGGAACCTGGTCGAGGAGGCAATCTATTTAACAAGGACCATCACTCTCCTAAGCCTGGGGTGCTCAAGGGCTCTAGAGCTTGGATTTATACCCAGAGCTGTCCTTATCTACCGCCCCACCCTCACCAGTACCTTTGCTCCCCTGTGCCATGGCAATCATTTTATTAGGGCCTGGCTTTTCCACCTCCCCTCAGGCCCAGGGCTCTGTGGGCAGGCACTGGGTGTTCTGCCCAGAAGCTAGCACAGGGCCTGGCTCGGAGTCACATGCAGGATGGATGCCGGATAGAGGAGGTTAATAACGAGGCGGGTGGACAAGCGATGCCTGGAGATGGAGCTGCCCACGTGGCAGAAGACTTAGAGCTGCACACAGCCCCAAGTCCAGAACCGTCTGGAGTGCTGCCCTTTGTCCCTGAGGCCCACAGCCCTGGGGCTCTGCCCAGACAACTCAGCAGCTACACACTGGCTTCCTGTGATGCTTTGAAAAAGTACACGAAACCATCTCAGTCTGGGGTTTGTTAAGGGAACCAAAACAGTTGCCCCAGGGACCCTGAAGTCCCTTGGGCGAAGAGAGGAATTCTCCTCCTGTCTGCTCTACTTTCAGAAAAGTTGTCAGGGAAAGGAGCTAAGGGAAATGGCAGGCCCTAGCCAGGAAAGGAGCCAGAAGGAAGAAACAATTCTGAAATGTCAAGCCGTGTCCTAATACAGGTTGCAATATCCTTCAGCTCTTCTAGGGTTCTCTGGTTTACAGTCTGGTGTTGCTTGAGATCACTGTGTTGTTACAGAACCAGCCTACCGAGGCCTGCTTACACCTTGCCCAGAGAGCTATGGGAGACTCTGTGTGTGTGTGTGTGTGTGTGTGTGTGTGTGTGTGTGTGTGTGTACGCGTGCGCACTAGCAAAATCAAGATGCTTGATTATGCAAAATTTAGAAGAGAGGACTCCAGAAGTTGGTGTAGGCATAACTTCTCTGCACAATAGGACGGTGGGAGTAAGGAATAGTTCCCTGGCCGCCACTGTCATGGATTATCATTGCCCCCTTGTGGAGAAAGTGCCACATAGCTTCAGAGTTCCTCAGACCCTAAAGATTTCTCCTTAGGGAGGGATGAAATTAGTTACTTTTCTTTAAAACCATGTCTTTAAAACTGGGCTAAATCTTTTAGACACTGTGCAGCGATACAGAGTCTTGGGGCTGGGGATATTGAAATGCAAACCCAGAGTGTCCTTGCATTGCCCAAGAGCACGCCAGACCAGCAACGCTCCACATTTTACTGAAAAGCATTTCCCATGCTGTGTCCGGGTCACTGATTAGAGGTCGGAATTCCTAATTATGTTTATTTATGCCGTTGCTCTCCCAGCCCCGTGATAGGGGATGCCTCTTCAGTACGTGCCAAAGAGCCAGTGTCCAGTAATCCCATCCTCCTGGGTGTTAGCAGAACTGTGCCCTTATCACTTTTTATTTCTTTTTGCAATATGCCTTGTTTTAGATGTCTATTCAGGAAACATTTGGGGTTGAAGTGAACCAGTGGGAACATGGGAGCTAGTTCAGTTGGTTGGCAAACTGGCAGCGATCGAAAACAAATGAGAGCTTCTCTGTGGCCAGAGCTCACAGCAGCTCCAGCCCTCCAGGTGATCAGGATGCACATCTGGGGATATTATTCCAAGAGTTTCTGTTCACATTTTTTAAGGGGGGGAGGCATGCTGCTCTCCCATAATACCGGTGACATTTATGGTGCAACTGGGGTATTTTCCTGCATCTCTTCCCATGCTGCCTCCCCACCCCCACCCCCCCGTCGTGCTCCTCCATCTCCAAATGCCATGTCACAACAGCACTTGGATGTGTTTTTCTCAACTGTCATCAGCTCCAGCTGGCAAGACCAAGTTCTTGAAACACAGGAAGCATCCAGCGGAAAATATTTTAATAAAACAGACTCCTCATAAAATATTGTTCTGGGGGGGAAAGAAACCAGCTCCACCAATCTGTCAGCATTGTGCTGGGAGACACGAGAAGACAAGCCGGCAGGCAGGAGCCAGATCCTAATGGGCCTTTGTTGCGGGTGGTTCCGTGTGGGGCACATGGACTCCGTGCCTGGCCCTTTAATCTGGCCTGGATTTTCTGGACTCACGGATCATTGTCTGTCCCGGGAATATCGCAGTACATCGCCAACTTGAGGGTTTGGCCGGCAGAGAGATACACAAGATCTTTGAAGTGGAGGGAGAGGTTCGGTCCTCCCGACTTCTCGCCCCAACTCTCACTTCCAAATAGCACATTAAATAATTAACTTCGTGGACAGCAAGATGGAGCTGATTAACAATAAGACGGTCTCCACGGCCTCCCGCAGCAGCTCAGCGTCTGGAATTCATCAAGGCCCAGTAGCGTCGGCTGCCAGCTCTGTGGCCACAGATCCCGTTCTTCCTTTCCAGATGATGTCCATCTGTCCATTCATGTATCCATTCATTCAGCAGATAGTTTCAAAAACCTACCAGGTGTGAGCGATTTGGGATTTTTAAGAGGGGGCCTTTAAAGAGAATCCCCATGCTGACTCTTTTGTGACTTGCATTTTCCCGAAACGAAATTTCTCGTATGTCAAATGTCTTTTCCGAATCAAAGGTGGGTGTCCTCACCCCTTAAAGCCATCCAATGACAACTGGAAGAACACTTCAGAAAGATTTCTGAGGAAAACATTCCCTCTGTTTTTCAGCTAACACTAGCTGATTAATATTCAGTGACTATTTCTCCTCAAGAAGTACTAGCTACTCGCATTATTATTCAGAACAGGCTGATGGGATGCCCTGAGGATTCCCTAGGGTGAGAGCTAGGGCTCGGAGGGGTCAGGCAGCGCGGGCTGTGGGTCAGGGGCCACCCGACAGCAAGTACAATCGAGCACCTCTTGTGTTCTAGGCCCTCTTCGGCTGGTGTTTGTTTCTTCTTCCACCGAATGGGAACTCAGGCTCAGAAAATATGTGACCAGTGTTCCTGGGTCACGCGGTTAGAAGGTGGAAGGGCCAGGACTCCAGATGCTGCTTGATTTCATTCTCTCCGATACACTCTGCTACCCGCAGGGGTCCCTTGTCAGTTGGCTTTGCCTAGAGAGACGGTTCTGGGTCCTGTGTCCTAAGATGACTTGTCCCACATGCCGCCCTTCTTCTCTGGTTCCTGGAAGTCAGGAACTGGAGCTGTTCAGTCCTCTTCCTGGCACAGAAACAGTGTCCCCCTGGTGCCTGAGTGTTTCTACCTGGGGAAGGAAAGACAAGCAACAGGATGTTTTTGTGAAGGGTAGGTGGTGTCTTTCCCATCTAACAGGGAAACTGAGGCTCAAAGGGAGACTTTCTAATGGAACTAGCCCAGGGTCTGAGGGCTAGAAACTGGTAGGATCAGCTGTCTGCTGACACAGCCCTCACCCCTTCTTCTGCACCATCCGGCCTTTTCGTTGAGAACCTAAGTATGACCCTGAGCTACTCGGAGTGATGGGGACAGTGGTGGCTGCAGGGGGCATGGTGAGGTTCACATCTCCCACCTGTTAATTGTCATTTCAGCCGCAGTGTGTGGCTGTCCGGCCCCACCTTCCGTTCCCCTCATCCTGCCAGGTGTAAGAGAATTTCCCATTGAACGTGATGCTTAGAAGGAGCCGACAGCAAACTCTAGAAGGCAGCACTGTGCTCAGTACTCCCCACCCTTCAGGACCACGCCCAGCATGCAGACAGAGGCCAAGGCAGGGAGTCCCCTGCTGGTCCTCAGGCTGCCTGTCCTTTGTTCCCCACAACAGGGGGCCGGGCAGTAGCCCTCTCAGGGTTGTGGAGGGTACTGACTGCCATGGTCAGACAGCCTCCACCTTGTTTAACCTTAACAGCCCTGAAGGGTGGGGCTGTCTTCTGAGTCTTAGTGGCCAAGAGGCTGGCAGTCAGTAGAGCTCAGAGACGCACCCAGGGCTGACCAGCTGCACAGCCTGAACTTTGACTGCACACCTCCGTCTCCCTCCAGCGGGTGAGCCCCACAACCCCCTCTCGGGAGTCCTGACTGGCTGCAGGCTGGTACTTTGAAGGTTCATTGTACTAAGTAGGAGTGGTCCGGATTCAGGCACCAGGAGCCCACAGGCCATTTCCCTGCTCACCTGGCTGGCCAGATTTGTACCAAATCTGCTCTTTTCAAACAGTTTCGTTTGTCTGTAAAAATGACCCCAGAACCTTATAATCCGGAGGTTTGGGGAAAGAGACAAGTTCATTCTGAACCTCCGTCCTTAGTGTTTCTGCGGCCTCTCCTCCAGGGCTCATCCTAAATATAGTTTGCAGCGCTGCATCCTCCTTGCAATAGTCCGTCCTCCGGACTTGCCCCGTGTCCTTGCAACCCCTGCTGCTCACAGCTGTGGCGGCGTCCCGCTTCGTGAGCATGCGTGGTCTGCCTCGCCATACCCCTCCTACTGGATTTGTAGATTGTTCCAGGTGTTCACTAACATGAAATGCCAGAAGAAATGCCCTTGTTCTTAAAGCTTTTCTCATCTGATATCATCCTAAGGAATGGAATGATGAACAGCTACCATTAGCCAAGAACGGCCTGCTAAGCACTTTGCATACACCATTTCATTTAATCCTCACAAGAAATCTGGGGGAGTAGGTATCATGAGCTCGATTTTGTAGACGTAATTGAGACCCTGAGAGGTTGTCCCTGACCCGTACCCCCAGTCCTAGAGGCAGATTTCTGTTCCATGTTGCTAAACAGCTTGCTAAAAGAATTGTACCACTTTATGCTCCAACCAAAACTCTGGACTCCCTGTGAATCTGGGTCTGGGGGACCCAGAGGAACATGTGTTAGAAATCCTTCTGACCAAGGAGAAATCCTGCGGGTTGCACTTGGCTAGACAGGCAGTCTGTGCACCAAACTGCCGGCCCACGCCGCTTAGGGATGGCAGAGTCTCACCATCCAGCTTGCACCACGTGACCCCAGCACCCAAAGCCCCAGAAGATTAAAATAAGATCAGAAGAAGCTGCCAGAAGCATTTAGTGAGAGCTCTGCGCAAAGACGAGGTCTCGGGACATTGCAGCTGTATCTCTTCGAGCCAGTTGCACACGTGCTCAGGCAAAAGATGATGTGCCGCTCCCCGCCGTCTGCTCAAGACCTGGACTCAGCGCGGACTCAGTGGTGCTGGTCGTGGATCACAACAGGGGTAGAGCTCCTCTCTCTCCTCCCCAGGCCCAGAGCTGCCCCAGCGGCATGGTTGGTGAACTGCTGCCACGATGGGGAGTTGGTGCATGGACAGGGCTCTGGGACCCCACAGACCTGGGTCAGCCTCCTGCCCGTCAGCTGCCAGCCAGAGACGCTGGGCGAGACTCTGCCCTCTTTTTTCTCAACACAGTGTCTGTTCACATCCCGAAGAGCACGATTTGGGAAGCTGCCCGTAGGAGCCGCACTAGCATCCTGAGGTGGCAGGGTGCACTAGTCTCCCCCCACCTGCAGCAACACTGCTGTCAGTGGTCTAATGCTCACTCTGTTGCCTCCCCATGAGTTGCACCCTCCCCTCCCCATGCCCACAGTCCCCTGACTTCCCCTGATACAGTGCTGACCTTCCATATTGTAGTATTCTCTTTACATCATGCACACGCATACACACACACACACACACACACACACACACACACACACACACACACCGGGAGCCTGGGAGCTCCTCCAAGGCAGGGTGACCATGTGCCCTTCAGCTTCGACTCCTCAACTCCTGGACCAGAGCCCAGCCCAGACCTCTGCTCAGGGATGTGTACTGAATGAAAGAACAAGGGAATCAGCGAAGGCAGCCCGAATCTTATAGCCCAGTACTCTGGAGATGGGGAAGGGATGAGTGTTAACCATAAATGTGTGAAGAGCACCTACTGCGTGCCAGGTGGGATTGGGATGGGACTATGAGGCTGCCAGCACCTCTCCTGCCCGGGGCCATCTAAGAGCCAGAAACTGCCATCAGCCCCAGGAGCAAGTGTCCAAGATGCCAGCTGGCCCTGGGCCCCAGGGGTGGGGACAGCTATCTAGGTCCTACTCACTGGCAGCCTGCCAGGATCCACTCCCTGAGCAGCCAGGAGTCCAAACACCAGAGCAGAAGGTCCCAGACCCAATTAGGAATGTGAGAGGCCCCTGACCCAACTCGGTCCCCCCATCCCCTCTCCAACAGTGGGTTTTGAGCCCTGGAGACAAAGCCACGCCAGGAGCCAGACGTGAAGTCTGAACCCAGACTGGAAAAGCAGGAACTGCCAAGGAGTCCCCAGGAATGTGCAGCAGCCCAGGAAAATCCAGGTCTCCCTGTCCCCAGCCCCTTTTGCCTGACGCTCGAAGGGAAGGACCTCTCCCAGGAGCAGTCACAACAGGAGGCGTTAGTGCCAGCTGAGACACCAAGCCTTCAGCATGCCCTGAGAGAGGGTGCCCCACCCTCCAGACTTGCTGGTTTCAGCCTCCCCTGAAAGCTTGGCCACCTCACCTGAGTCCCTCCCTCTTCCAGGCGTCATGCCACCATTTCTCATGCCTGTTTCAGGCCCGGCACTTCACGGGTCACCTTGGTTCACTTCCCCAACGCCCCGAAAGTCTTCACGGTGCAGGTGTCTTAGCCTGTTCAGCCATGAAGGAACCAAGGCTCTAGCAGGTGGAATGACCTGCCTTGGACCCAGAATGTGCACCCACACCCACGTCCACTGCTTTCTCACCAGACACCCTGCCCTCCACCACTGCTCCCATGGTGCCCGCAGAAGACTCGGGCTCGTGGCAGGCAAAGGCCATCTTCGGGGAGAGGGACAGTTCTTCACAATCTACACAATTTCTCTTCCGGAGAGAAAAAGCATGGACAGTGTCCCCAGGTGTCCCTATCCCCCATCTTCCCTCTACCAATGAGCCTGAAGAGTGGCACAGTGGAGTGAAGCCCCTGTCCCGTGTTTGGGCCTCTCTGCCTAGGAGAGTGTCCCCCCAGTGGCCTGGGAAGGACTTCTCAGGGTGTCTGGGGCATGGGTGTGGACATGTGAAATTGACACTAGTGATTTTTTGAAAGAAGGAGTGAATGAATGAGCCTACAGGTTGATAAATAGTCAAACAGATGGACTAATGAAGATCGTAAATGCAAAGGGCATTACCAATCAGAGAGAGAGAGAGATGGGGCCAAGCCAAGAAGGCCCCCTGCTGCCTCCCAGCCATCCCATCACCCCCTAACCTCTCATGTCACCTCAGTCCTCGTGCAGGTTCAAGACCCCCCACCACCTGGTCCCTGCCAACCCTGTCAGCCTCTTTTCTTGAAACTCCCACCCTGACCTCAAGCCCCTTGTGCCCACTCCTTCCTGGGACACCTCCAGGCCATCCTGCAGCCTCCTCCATATTCATGATTGAAAGCCCAGCTCCTACCTCACCTCCCAAGTGGAGCCTCATCCAAGAGCCCCTGAGCCAGGTATACCCCCACCACTGCCCTCTGGCAGAGCAAGTCCCCATGGGGTGAGATGAACCTGATGTCACACCCACCCGTCCCCATAAGAGCAGGTCCCCTGACAGGAGGAACACTCTCACTGGTGACCATGACTCATGACAGCAGTGATTCTCTCTTATTGTTTTAGAGACTCACATACAACAGAGTGGAAAGATCCAGTGTCCAGCAGGTTCCGTGTCTGTCTCCTCTTCCTCCCTGAGAATGATCTTACCCGTTAGCCTGGGTCACACAGAGGATAGCCCCGGTGAAGCTCCAGTTTCCCCCTGTGGGTCTTGCGGCTGGTTTCCCCCAGAGACCAGCCTGACTTGCTTCAGAGCCCTGTTCTGTTGTTTTCACCTGGTGCATGCTCAGGCATGGTCTGGAGTCCTGGCCCTGTTACGGTGATGGAGAGATGGTATAGCCAGATCCCCGGACGGGTTCTCTCGGTGGTTCTGATGTGCTAGGATAGGCCCAGCTGGGGACCACTAACCTTGACCTGGAAGGGCTTTGAAGGCAGGACCCACCTTATATTCATCCTTGAACACCTAGGGAAGACCCTGCACGGGATGAAAATGCCCAGAATCTATTTGTTGGCAGGCGAACGTGGTGTGTGGGTAGTAATTGAATATGTACTGCGTGCTGGGCATTAGGCAGAGCCCTTTCTGAATAATTTCACTCAACTTTGTGATAACACTGTCAAGAGGGCTGTAGAAGCCCCATCTTAGAGCTAAGAAATTGAGGTGCAGAAAGGTATAAAATGACTTTCCCGAGGTCATCTGGCTGGGAAGTGGGGGATGGTTGGAAAGCTGGATGGACTGGCGTCCACTGGGCCAGCAGGACTGGCCTTGTCCTGGGGCCTGTCCCCACTCATCAGCCCAACGGGAGCCTCATCTTTAAAGGATGCCAGAGCAGCCAAGACATTTACCAAGTAAAGATCCTTTGTGCTGGAGTGAAATGATCCTTTAAAAATGATCACCAGCTCCCCTCGTTACCTCCGGAGACCAAGTCCTTGCTGATATTTCCCTTCTTTATCTCAAGTACATTTAAATGTCAATTAAATTTGAAATATCTACATTTGTCAGCATTTCATTTTGGGCCAGCGTGATGTGCTGCTGATTTGTCCACGCGATGTGACACATGAAAAAAACTCTCGAGATGCAGATCTTCCTCATTAAAAAATAAGCCCATGCGATCCCGGCACGGCGGAGAGCCACAGAGCACGTCCCTGCTTCCTGACGCCGTGTCTCTGACATGGTATTTAAAAAGGAACAGCCGCGCCTGTCACCACTGTCACATGCGCGCGCTAACCGGCGACACGTTAAACCAAACATTAGAAAGGGTTCGGGAAGTCATCTGCATGGGAACTCCGAGCCGAGATGAGGTGGGCAGAGGCGGGAGCAGCCGTGGGAGACGATGGGGTCTGAATGGTGATGGACAGCGGGCCTTTCTTCCTCGCCAAGACTCTGGCAGCCCTCGCTGGGTAGCCAGGTTCACCACGACCTGCCTTTTCACAGACAGCTCTTTGTGTGTAAGAAAATCCAGGCGAGTGGTGGGTGGCAGACTGCAGGGTAGTAGCTGAATTGGGTTAATGAGGGAAGAGGTACACTTTTTTTTTTTCCCTCATATTCTGCCTTAAGCTAATAAAAAATTTAAACCTGGACATTTTCAACGATTCATCCTTTATCTCTGACAAATATCTGACTGTATGTTTCATAGGAGGACATGAGCAGCTGAATTTAAATAAGCTTATTTTGAAATCTCACTTTTTATTAAAAGTAGAAGGGGGAACACCCTACCCCTTATTTCATTGTTTCGGATCCACAGAACTGAAGAGGCAGGACCACAAAGTGGTTTCAAGTCAGGCAGATCCAGGTTCCTGGCCCTGCCGATGCCTTCTGTGTGACACTGGGCGACTGACTACCCCTCTCGGAGCCTTGGCTTCTCTATCTGCAAAGGGAGGACGGGATAAGGAATTAATGAGAAACGGTACAGGTCGCACTTAGCCGAACACTTGTAAGTACTGCTGGTATCATCATCGTCGTCCATGTGACCCAATGCCTGAAAAACCGCTGAGCTGACCAGACCACCCGGCAAGGTTCACTGTCATTCTCAAGAGACCCCGGGCTTCTTGAAGCCACCGCCCAACCCGCCTGGCCTGGCCAGGAGAGCTGACCCGAGAGAGAGAGTGGTTTGTGAGCTCTTAGGTGAGGTTCCCTCCTCCCCCTCTCGCCCCCCAGGCCGTCACACCAGCGTGGTCAGGCACTGGATTTGACAGGGCTGCAGACCACAGCAGCCTGGTTTGAGGAAGCCAAGGTCCAGTCCAGCACAAAGGCTCTTTGCTCTTGCGTGAATCCAGACATTCCCAGCAGGTTTAGTGGCGTTCAGCTGCTGTGCCGAGCTGTGATCTCTGCTTCCTCGTCAAAGCCAGAGGAGGAGAGCATGCTGCTTGCAGGGGTGTCGGAAGGGCGTTCAAGATGGATTCAAGGGACACCAAAGAGCTTCATGGAGTTTGACTCAAGCAGGGGTGCGCATCCCCCTCGTGCACGTCTACCACCAGCCCGGCTAACAGGAAAGCGAGGGCCCTGGCCTGGAATCCCTGCTTGTCGCTTCCTGGCCAGGGCATATGGTCACATCTCTCTCCCTCACGGTGATTCCCGGGGCTCGGCCAGCACTGGTCTGCTCCCAACAAGCACCTCTCGCTCGGGAGTGTGGATGGATGGACAGATGGATGGATGGACTAATGACAGGCTCATTCTCTGTGAAGTCAGTGCAGGGAAGCCTTCAGCTGGGCTGTTGGGAGGGGTGGAAGTCACCTGTGTGAAGCCCCTGGCACAGCGGATGTTACTTCAAACGTTTTCCCCGAGACTCCTGCCTGTTCCTCTACACCTAACACCCTCACCCCCAGATGTGGTCCTGTTCTACGGTCTCAGCACCTCGGAGGACACTTTCGTACTGCAGCCAGAAGCTGACGGAAGGGACAGGTGCCGTGCTGGGGCTCCAGAAAGATGGGTGCGACGGGTGGGGCTTGCCCCGTCTCCCCCACACACTGGCTTCCCTTCCCGTGACTGCAAACCCCCATTGCACTAATGTTGTGCCACAGGTGGGGATAAAGAGAAGGATGAGCCAGGCCCCTGCCCTCGAGGAGCTGCACTCAGAACTGCAAGAGGTAAATGATATCGATGAAGTGCTACAACACGCAGCCCAAGGGGAAGCGGACTCCCTCTAGGGGGAGCACTCCCGCCGGGAATTCCAGGAAGGCTTTCTAGAGCGCCAAGTGAGCCAGTCTTCAGACCGGAGAGCAGTCAGTGCCTGAGGCGGAGACGACCGGAGGTCTGTAGGGTGTGTCGGGGAGGGCAGGAGGAGGCTACAGAGGTGGACAGCGCTAGGCGTACAGCACGGTGTCTACCCTGCATGGAGCTTGGACCTGGCACTGCCTCTCCGCAGCCTTCACCCCTGCCCACCCAGCATATTCCACAAGCTCCCCAGAGGGGAGTCTGAGGCCAGGGTACCTGTCCACTCCTCCACCCCTCCTCACCTCCTCACCTGCCCAGGAGAGCCGTCCAGTGCTCGAAGTGAGTGCATCCCCCTAACTTTTAAGCAGTTGAGTAAATCATTCTGTGAATGTCTGAACATTATTGTTCCTAACACTTAATGGGTACTCACCACACAGCCAACTCCGTCGACATCGCTATTTGGAGCCGTGGATGTGCAGGGAGAGTGACAAGGTTGGGTCTGTGATTCTCAGCAGGGTTCCAGTGGCTGTGCAGAGGGGCCCTTCGGCTGCGCCGTGTTTTCTGTCCCAGGGGGTGTGGCAGGAGCCTGGCGGCCCTGTTCTGTGAGTCATGTTTTCCTGCCCTCTCTCCTGAGTCCGGAGGAGACCACTCCACCTAAGCCGATGCTCTCTGTGGTCCAGGAAGAGCCCAGGCCCTACCATCAAGGTAGGCGGCCTGGGCAAGGAGAGGAGCCCAGTGACCTGCCTCCTCCCTATGCCTGTGTGCGACCCTGGCCAAGTGGCTTCCCACTCTGAGCCTCGGTCTCCACTTCAGTATTATGAGGACAAAGCTCTTAGCCTGCCTACCTTCCAGGGATGACACAGGAATGAAGGGTCTAGGCTGGCATGTGCCAGGGAGCTCCGCAGCGCTGGGAGCCAGCCCTGGTTCTACTTATAAAAGACTAGCATATTCCTGGCGACAGCTGGCTTAGCACCCGTGATGGCAGATGACAGCACAGCCCACTCTCCTGGTCCCTCACCACCCTCCAGTGTGGTTGCCATTCACTCTTTCAGACATGGTGGCCTTTCATGACATGAAACCTGGATGGAATCGCGTCGGAAAGCAGAGAAAGGAGCCCGCTCTGCCTGGGGGTGGTGAGAGAGGAGACTGCCCCCCACTTGGGCACCCCTACACTTCCTGCCCCATCCTCTCACGAACTTCACCACTGCCCCCGGCGGATCCTTGGGGCCTGCCCAGCCCGGTGTGCGGGCCCAAACAGTGGGGGGCCAGATGTGACCCGAGCTTGCCGGTCCGGCGCCCCTCTCCCAAGCCCGCGCCGCTCAGGGGCCCTGGCCGGTGTATAATTCATGGCGGCCGCGCGGACTTTCTCGGGGCTGCGCGGTGTTTGTTTATAGAGGTAGAGCTCACAGGTGGCTGACAAGGGAGATGTATTTTTTATAACAATGAATATTTAATTTCCACATCACAGATGAAAAAGACTCTCTGAAGAGGCGTGTGAGAGAGACTCCAGAGAGCAGCCGCTAATCAGAAGAGGGCCTTCTAGCCAGAGCCCCTCCACGGGGCTCACTTTCTTCTTTAACTTTCTATTTTTATGTTTTCCTGATTATTGAAGTCCATATGCACATTGTAGAAAGTGTAGAAGACACAGAAAAATGAGAAGGGGCAGAGTGGGGGGAAGTCACCCCTAAGCCCGCTAGCTTTTGTCGACATGTATGTACAGCCCTTTCCAGTCTTTTTTCTCTGCTTTTTCCCACAAGTAGGGGAGAGAGAATGGAGTATAATTACAGTTCTGCGTCCTGGTGTTGAGATTTTTCTCTTTTATAAACGTCGTAGTTAATGGGCGGCTACTTCAGTCAAGTGAACTGTCATTCACCAGCCTCCTAGTGCTGGAAATGTAGCATGTGCCATGTTTTCATATTATAAACATAGCAGCGATGAACATCTTCGTGCATCATTCTTTGCTGTGTTTAGGGTTATCTAAAGGGAAGTGGAAGGTAGGAGGTCATAGGTGACTGGATCACACGTTATCTAAAGGGAAGTGGAAGGTAGGAGGTCATAGGTGACTGGATCACACGTTTAAGGCTCTCGACACCTACGGCACTCTCGGTTTCTTTCCTGTTTGGGACCAGCTGCCTCACCTCGGGGCCCGTCAGGCCTCGCAGGCCCTCTGGCCTTCTCCAGGGAGCCTATACCTCAGGGTGGCCGAGGGAGGCCAGGGCCAGGTGCTGAGCCCAGAGGCCCCCCTCCCACCCCGTCACGTGGAGTTCCGAGGGTGCCTCCTAACTGCCTCTTCTCTCTTGTCTTCCTCTGCCCCAGCCTAGTAAAGCCCTTGCGACACTATGCGGTCTTCCTGTCCGAAGACTCCTCTGACGATGAATGCCAGCGGGAAGAGGGCCCGAGCTCTGGCTTCACCGAAAGCTTTTTCTTCTCCGCCCCCTTTGAATGGTCTCTCCTTCCTTCTTCCATTTCTCTGAGCTCAGCTTGGTGATTCTCCTGGGCCGCGTGGGGGAGGGGGGCCGTTGCTGCTTGCCCTTGTGCGTGGGGAGGGCTGTCTGGAGCTGCTGCCTTCCGGTGCCCCATGCCAGCTCTTGGGGTGAGTGCCCAGGACGTTCATTCTGCCAGGCCCCGCAGGCTCTGTGGTGAGGAGTAAAGGGACGGGAGTGGCAGGGCCTACAGGTGTGAGATGGGAGTGTGCATCCCTGTCCCTTACCCAGGAGAGTGCACCTGACTGTTAAAGGAAGTGGTTGTTGATGCCCGAGTCCTCTTATTTCAGCACATCTCCAAAAACTATGGAGATGGAGGGTCAGATTTTAAGCTTTAAAAAAAAAAAAAGTATTGATATGGAACGTGTCTATTATTGCTGACAGATCCAGGTGTTTTCCTTATCTGCCTGACCGTAAGGTAATTTTTATTATTGTTTAGAGCCTGAGCCTCATACTAATTAAAAAGAAGGTTCATCCACAACCCAGTACCCCCCCCCCCCCAGTGTTAAGCTTTATCAGTTTCCCTTCCTTCACCAGTTCTCGCCCCTCCACCCACAAGTTTTTCGGGGCTGGGGTTGAGTGAAGGGACCACTTTTGTCCGTGGTTATTAACAAAGCTGAAGTGTCTCTGATGGGAGCCTTTGAGGGAAGAGCGCTGCCCTTTGCTGAACACCCACGGGGCCCACAACCACCATCTCCTAGAAGAGGGGCTTCTTCCCTCCATCCCCCTCCCAGTTCCCCTCCCTTGGCCTGGGCCTCTGGGTTCCTCAGGGCACCTGATAACCCGCCCCCCAGCTCTGCTCCTGCCATTGCCCCCCAGGGGTAGGAGGGTTCTGGCCCTTTCTGCCACCAGCTCACCTAAGAGCCCAGGCGTCAGCCCTCTCCTGATCTCCTCACTTAGAAAGTGGTGGCCTAAGTCAGTGGTGCCCGAGTTCACATGCCACCTTCTCTGTACATTGAATCTTCCTTTAAAATTTTTCTGTTAAAACTTCAATAAGTTAACTTTGTCCTAAGTAATAATATCTCGATATTATTGGCCTAATGTATCAATTATCATTTCTACTATTAGTTAAAATAAAGGTAGAATCATTGGAATAAGAAATGTTCATCCATGTGTCAACTCAAAATCACCTTGTGGGTAAAAACGCTCTGCCCCGGTGACATCCAAGGACTCCCCATCAGAGTCCAGGGGGTCTCCTCACTCTTTTTTTTAATTCATTGAGGCCTTAATTATTTAAATAGTGAATAACGCTCACTCCCTTAGCCAGGCCCTATGAAAAGTATAGGCTTTTGTGTGCGTGTGATTAAAAAGGAAGTGGCCCATATGTTAACTATACTAGAGTCAAATAAAAACAAATTACACAGGAAAAGCAAAAAAAAAAAAAAAAAACCAAAAAAAAAAAACCCCACCCATCTTAAGTCAAAATAAAATGGTTTCTTTTTAAAGAATACATTTCCTTCCTTAAGTGTAAGGAGCACACTGACTTTTCTTTATCCCCTTCATTGTGTTCATACTTGGTTCAAAGGTCTTTAATTCCTTGGTCAGATGGCTTAGAGGAAGTGGGGACTTTTGAAGTCTCTCATACTTGGTGTCCATGGCTACCTTTTGCTGTGTGGCATAGGGTGAGTTACTTAGCCTCTCTGAACTTGAGTGAGATAATGAAGGCTGATGGAGTCCTTACCAAGGTCCGGTCTGGGTCTGTTCGCTGCGCCCTCCACTCTGTTGGGTGTTCCCTGTCCTGGTTCCTGCACGTGGGCCTTTGGGACCAGCAGGGGGCGCCCTTCCCCCACTTTACCAGAGGCATGGTCAGTCTGCTGGGACATGGGCTGAGCCAACCCCAACCTTTACTAGAGTCAGGGTTGATCCAGGCACCATTCTCCACGTACCCAGTGGTGCCCTGGGGCTCAGGCTTGTGAGAAAGGAGAGTAAGAGAAACCTTTTATCACCCATGCCTGGGTCAAAGGTACAGAATGCTGTTGACAGCTTCTGTTAGTCGGGTCACATAATTACCACCCCCACCTGCAAGGGAGGTGCACTCTGGAATGGCGGAGAGGCTGAGGTTCAGAGAGGTTAAGAGACTTTCCCAAGTCCCATAGCAAGAGATGGTAAGACCAGAGCTAGAACAGGTGAGCGCAGGCTGAGACCCTCACAGTTCCCACTGGGGGTCCTGAGCCACCCGGGGCAGTTGCCCTGGCGAGACTTTCCCCAGCTCAGTTCCCTATGAGCCACAGGATGGTGGGAGTACAGAACGGGCTCCAGAATGAGCTGCCTCCTCCCTTTTCAGTCATGTCCTGTTCCTCATGCCTTGTCTGGATGGCCTGCAAGTCCACTAGCCAGTTATATGGTGTGTCCTGTGGTTTTTGGGGGAACTAAGTGGATCCCCCAGTGCAAATCAGTCCCACAGTGAGCAGTAGAACCCACATTCAGCCTCAGGTCTGGCAGAGTGCCACTGCCCAGACTCCAGCACTCGCAGGGACCCCAGGACACTGTCCTATCCCCAAGGCTCGTAGGCGTACTCCTCAAGGCCTGGAAGTTCCGGGGGTGGGGGTTGCTTGCGCGTCCTGTGGAGGCTCCGGGTGGGAGAATCAGCCTGCTCTGCCCCTCCCCGCCCCAGGCCTCAGCCGTACCGGACACTCAAGGAGTCAGACAGCGCAGGCGACGAGGCAGAGAGTCCAGAACAGCGAGTGCGGGAGCCCACGGGCCCTGCCCCCGCTCCGCCTGACCGGGCTGCCAGCATCGATCTTCTGGAAGACGTCTTCAGCAACCTGGACATGGAGGTCCCACTGCAACCACTGGGCCAGGCCAAGAGCCTGGAGGACCTTCGGACCCCCAAAGACCTGAGGGAGCAACCGGGAACCTTCGACTATCAGGTATGATGCCAGCAGGGGCGGGTACCTGCCAGGGCTGCTACTGTCCACACGAGGCAGGTACCCCCATGTGACAGTGAAGGAGACCGGGGGAGAAGCAGCGACTTTCCCAGGGTCTTCAGCCCATGCTCGGGGTCGTTCTGCCTGTAAACCCACCGGGCAGGCCAGCGCCAGTGATCACTTAGGAATGTTACACCTGGCGGAAATCGGCCCCTCACTTCCGTGTGCGTGTCAGACAGAGGCGTGCTGCTGCTCCGCCCCCCCCCCCCCAGGACCAAGTCTCCTCGGACAGCCTCGGCCTCAAAATTCCTGGGTTCTGGATTATTTGCGTGGGACCACTGATCCGTTGCGACTTGCAATCTGTCACATTCCTTCTCTGTGCCTGTTTCCCCACTTGCAAGTGGAGGCTGCTGACGGAGTCGCGGGGTCTGTGGGATTCCCAAAGCTCCCGTGGGCACCGTGATTCATGTGATTCTTGCGCGCCCTCCCGCTGGGAGTTAGCGTTCCCTGCTGCTGACGCCCAGGTTGCGTCGCTTGTGAGTGGCAGAGCCGGACAGGAACCCAGTCCTGTTTCCCTGCCAGGGGAACCCATGCCTCACTCGTCCTTGAGCTCACAGGTGATTAAAAGTGCCCACATGCTTTGAAGAGTGAAAAAGGCCTGGCCAATAGATGGTCAATAATGGAGGCATTTTCCTAAAACTGCTTGGCAACACCGACGTAAAAGGACAAGGGCTTTTTCTGGAATCCCTCTGCACAGTGAGAAAAAAGCCCGGCATGGAGTCTGGAAAGTGAGGAAAATAGTGAAGAGAGCCTGGGCTTGGCATCTGGACAGACCCGGGCTCTCTGCCGGTGACCTGGGCCCAGCCCCCAGCTGCCCTGAGTCCCAGGGAACCGATCAGCCACACGCCCGGAGTCCAGCAACGGGAGGGGCCTGGGGCCGGGGACTTGCTGCCTTCGAGTCTGTGCGGGTCAGTCTCTGGTCACTGCCTCCCTCGTTCTCTCCCACAGAGGCTGGACCTGAGCAGGAGCGACAGGAGCCGCGGGATGCCGGTGGCCTTGAAGCTCACCCACCCTTACAACAAGCTCTGGAGCCTGGGCCAGGACGACATGGCCATCCCCAGCAAGCCCCTGGCCGCCTCCCCCGAGAAGCCCTCAGCCCTGCTTGGGAACTCCTTGGCTCTGCCCCGCATGCTGCCAACCCAGGACAGCATCCTGAACCCCAGTGACAAGGAGGAGGCGCCTACCCCCACTCCAGGGAGCATCACCATTCCCCGGCCCCAGGGCAGGAAGACCCCAGAGCTGGGCATCGTGCCTCCGCCCCCCACCGCCCGCCCGGCCAAACTTCAGGCTGCCAATGCTGCGGCCCTCGGGGACTTCTCAGAGCAGCTACAGGCTGAGCGGGAAAGGCGAGCTCCCCTGAGCCCAGCCCCGTTCCCTGGGCTCCTCCCCAGTGCTGCCCCCCAAGGACCCACCGAACTGCTCCAGCCGCTCAGCCTGGCCCCCGGGGCCACAAGCACAGGCAGTGATGCCCTACTAGCCCTCCTGGACCCACTTAACACAGCCTGGTCAGGCAGCGCTCTTCCACCGGGCCCTTCAGCCCCAAATGTAGCCGCTTCATTCACTCCCCAGTTCAGCTTCCCCCCAGCAGGGACCTCCACCCCATTTCCACAGCCATCACTCAATCCCTTCATCTCATCTGTGCCCGCAGCACTGCCTGCCATGCCCCTGGTCTCCGCACCAGCCGGGCCTTTTGGGGCCCCTCCTGCTTCCCTGGGGCCAGCTTTTGCCCCCAGCCTCCTGCTGTCCAATTCTGGCTTCTGTGTCCCACACAGATCTCAGCCCAACCTGTCTGCCCTCTCCATGCCTAACCTCTTTGGCCAGATGCCCATGGGGGCCCACACGAGTCCCTTGCAGCCCCTGGGCCCCCCAATGGTCGCCCCTTCAAGGATCCGAACGTTGCCCCTGGCCCGCTCAAGTGCCAGGGCTGCTGAGGCCAAGCAGGGGCTGGCCCTGAGGCCCGGAGACCCCCCGCTCCTTCCTCCCAGACCCCCACAGGGCCTGGAGCCCGCGCTGCAGCCCTCTGCTCCTCGAGAGGCCAGAGACCCCTTTGAGGATTTGTTACGGAAAACCAAGCAAGATGTGAGCCCGGCCCCGGCCCCAGCCCCAGGCTCAGTAGAGCAGCTCAGGAAGCAGTGGGAGACCTTTGAGTGAGCCAGGCGCTGAGAGCGAGGGTGAGCGGGGCCAAGCGCTGCGCCTCCAGCCACTGTGCTCCCAGGCTAGCCGGCCCTGCTTCCCCTGCTGCTGTTTCTGCCCAGGTTCTGCTGGTGGGAAGGGATGGGACCCCTGTCTGCCGCCCCTCCTCCCCTACACACCACCCATCTCTGAGGTCTGGCTGCTAGAGAATGGTGCCAATTCTGGCCTGGGAATGGTCCCAGCCCCTGGGCACCCACCCCACCCTGCCACCACCCCCCTCCCCTGCACCCCTCATTAGGTTTTGCACTAAAGAGGTCAGCTGGGCGAATGATTGCCCCAGACCCAGCCCTATCCGCCTTCCCCCTGGAAACCTCCCACCAGGAGCCCCGAGGCTCCACAAGGCCTCTCCTCCCTAGCCCTGTTCTCTTGGCCCAACTGCAAGGTGGCCCTGCGCACCCCACCGGGACCAGCACAGGCATCCGTGGTAGCCTTGGCGTGAGCGCATCTGCACCAGACCCATGTGTGGAGGAGTTCAGAGTAAGGAGAACCTACCTGGCGGGGCATTTCCAACCCCTCTCTAGCAATACACACACTCGTTCTTTCTTTCGTCAGGCTTCACCCCAGCCCTCAACCTTCAGTTGTTTCTGGCTTGGTAGGGATTTGGGGCTGGGAAGTCCTTGGGAACCCTCTGATAGGCAAACACAGCCCCAGTCAGCCCTGTGTGGGGGCTGGGAGCACCAGCACTCTTGATTTGTAAAAGAAGAACAGCAACAGGTAAATCGAGTGCACTAGGAGGAGTCAAGCCAGCGTCCTGTGCTCTCCCTCTGGTCGCCGGGTTTCTCCAGGTCTCCAGTGTTACTCAGATGGGGCTCAGCCTCTTGTCGCCTGGGACTTGCAGGGGCAGAGCTGAGAAGCAGGCACCCAGATTTCCAACTGGGAAGACAAGCTAAATGCCACAGGCTGATACAGGAGGCCCAGCTGCCCAGGCTCCCTGGGTCAGGAGCGGGCAGGGGCGCTGAGCCCTTCTCCAGGTCTTGGCGGAGTGGACAAACTTGGCTTCTCGCAGCTTGGAGAGGGGAGAAGGGCCAGTAGCCACCCCCTCCCCTGCCCACGTAGCATAGAAATTCCTGAGGCCAACGTCACCAAAGCTCAGTTGAAATGTTTTGTTATTGTTTCTTTTATCTATCTTTTCCTTTTTACTTTATTGATTTGATGAATCTTAAAATTGACTAGTTTCAATAAACCGAGTTAAAATATGGCCCATTTAAGAAAACAACCCTCTGAGACATGCAGGAAATTGTGAGCATTTTGACCTGATTTCTCATTTCCTATTTGTGAGTGGTCAGACACACAGTCTCAGAGGTGTCTGACAGGGCAAGGGGGCTCCCGGAGGCCCCTCGAACCCCAGGGAGCTTTGTCCCTGTCTGAGGGACCTGTGTGGGTCTGTGAGGCCTGGAGGGCGGGCCCTGAGGTTCTCCGATGAGGGGTGTGAAGAGCTGCTGACCCAGCACAGCGCCCCTTCCCAAGTCAGTCACGGCCCCTTGGGCAAGTGGCTCGCAATCTTCAGAGTGCTCTCTGGCTGCTGGAGGGGAGGGGGGAACCACGTGATGTCTGGGCACATGGGCACCCCCAGGCCTCTCAGGGGTTTCCATACTGGTTCCAGATCCACCCACCCATCCTGGGCAGACCCCTAAGCCCCGTCGGGAAAGGGCAACCTCCCCTCCCCACCCCCGTAGGCAGGGTATGAGATGAGAGGTACGGGTGGGGCCCCGGGGAAGCAGAGCCCACCCCGTGGTCTGTCTCCCCGGCTGGGCTGGGGCTGGTGGCGAGCCCTCCATGTTCCCAGGAGCATTGTTGTCTCTTCACTTGCTGGACTGAATTTGCACCCAAGGATGAATGTTGCGTGTGCATTCAATAAAATCTTCTTGGGGAGAAGGTCGGTATCCCTGTGTCCTGAGGAAGCTCTGGGGGAAGGGGAGGGCTCAGAGCAGTCAGGGAAGGATTTGACCCCCAGCCCACACCCCAGCTCCTTCCTTTTGAGCCTCTGAGCCCAGGCCCTTCCCCGTCCCAAGCAGGGCGGGGGAGGCGGGAGCTGGTTGCAGGCATGCACAGGCTTGGCCGGTCCGTGCAGCAGGGCTGCCGGTCACCAGTGGTGTTGAGTGTGCCCAGACTCCAGGGAACAGTTCAAGAGAACAGCAGGAAATTCAGCGCCATAGATCTCTCATTAGCAAGGGCAGAGCCTCAGAACCAGCAGCTCTGTTGGGTGTTCGCGTTGGGATATCTGGACCAAGCACCCAGAGGTGGTGGTAAACACACCTGGTTGCCCATCATCTGGTCATGCCCCCCCTCCCCTGAAAAAGGACAGGCGCCAGAGCCCTTAGGAGCAAGAGAGGACAACGTAGGGCTCCCCCCAAAAAGTGGCACTGTTTTTATTTATTGGGGTTTCATGTGTCTTAGAAGAGTCTGCAAGAATACAGGTTTGCCAAATCCCTGATTTAATGAAATAACCAAGGTACTAGCTGTGGTTAAGTCGCTGGTACCAGATGTCCCCTCCCCCACTTTCCCAGGAGTCATGATGGAGAAAGTTGGGGGAAAAGTACCATCTTCTACAGGTTAAGAACGAAGAAAGCCCCTTACCCTAGTCCTGTCCCAGCCTTGGCTGAACCCCTCGGTCTCAGCCACCCACCTGCTCCCTTATCACATGGTTCTACTTCAGATTTGACGCCTGTGCCTCTGGAAGCTGGTGAGACCCTGAGGGGAGCCGGGTAAAGTCAACCACCAAGCTCAAAGTGGAAAGGGGTCTCCTGGTCTTGGCACAGGAGGCACTGGCCTAGGAAATGGGAAGGACGGAAGGGCATGTCTCCAGATCCGGGACAAAGGGACTTCATGAAACTAGGAGGAGGCCAGGCACTCGGGGGGTGGGGGGGGTGGGGAGGTGCCCCTCTAGGATTGGTGTGTTGGCATTGCCAGGGAAGGGACTGGAAGCAAAGCAAATTCCTCCTTGGCATCTGTGTGTGTCTGCAGGACCAGCCCCGACACAAAGGGGCAGTGCCAACATTTGCTGAGTTCAGCAAACAACTCTGAGGGCTTCCTGCGAGTCCTGAATCCTACCTCCCACCCCAACACATCACACAGCCATTTAGAGAGGTGACCCGTCTGTGGGTGAAGGAGTGGCTTCCCCAGGCAGCTGTGACAGGAGTGCAGGTGCTGGGGAAGGAGGTGGTCAGCAGCGCGCTGGGGGCACTGGGAGCGGGGCAGAAGGTTTGCTCCTTCATCCTCTGGCCTTCTTGCCACCCCCGGGAAAGCCCCTTCCCCCACTTTCTCTCAGCCCCAGGCTGACAACCCTTCCTGAAACCTACAAGGGTGACCCAGAGAGCTCAGCAGCAGTTAAGGCCCAGAGCTCTCTCCCCGTGGTCGTTGCCGATGTCCCCACAAGAGCCCTGGGAGGTGGGGAGAGGCTGCTTCCCCTGGCAAGATGCTCTGCTCCCGCAGCTCTGCCCTGGGCGCGGCGTGTTCCCAAGCGTCCTGTCTCTGGCACAGGGCAGACACCTCTGCCTGCAGGGGCATTTGTTCTGGGAGCCGGGGGCCGCGGGCTCATGGCGCCCCCCCACCCCACAGTTTCCCGCAGCCTCCAGAGCTGGAGAAGATGCCAGAGCTCGGGGGCCTCGGTCCTGGGGCTGGCCCCAGCCCGGCCACCTGGAGGACAGGTACTGCCCCATGCCCCCCAGCCCAGCCACCCCTCCGGAGGATCGCCTGCACCCACGACCCTGTCACGTGCACACACAGCAGAGGCACGGACATGCCCCCGAGCCCCACGCAGAACACCACACACTGGTCTCTGCAGGTCAGCAGCCCCCCAGGGACGCGCTCACACATGCTCCTGAACATGCTATGTGTGCCCACGTGCGCTTCTCCCCGGCTCAGCTGCGTGCTTGCCGAGGCAAGAGCCGGCAGGCCCGGGGGCCAAGTCCACGGCCTTGCCAGGCCCCGGTCTGCTTCCCTGAGTGCTCCCCTCTCCTGTCCGCAGCGGGGCAGAGGCGGGGGTGGCCAGTAGGTATCCTGGGCCCCGCGGCTGCGGGAAGAGGCCGGCCACTGGTCGCGGCCTCCTGGGGTCCTCAGGTAGAAATCACGTGGGACCTCGTCGGTGCTGGAGCCGGCAGCCGGCAGGCCTAGATGAGTCTCTCCTCCGGCGGCACCTTGAGGACACTGTCCATCTCCAGCCGGGCTCCGGCCACCTCCTGCTGGCTGGGGCTGTAGGTGCCCTCTGATTGGCGGCGCTTCCTGGCTGCCAGGATCCCTGAGAGAAGGCCCAGGAGGAGGACGAGGAGGCAGGCGCAGGCCGCGGGCACGGCCACCTCCAGCAGCGGGAAGGGCAGGGGCAGCGGCAGGCCCTTCTGCAAGAGATGCGGTAATGAGGGCTGGGGGCGCGGGCTCCGTGCCTGTGCAGGGTGGGGGGGGAGGTACCTAAACTTCACAATGGTCTAATGAAGGGGGTGGGGATACTCCCTCACTCCTGGGAGGACAGGAATCTGTGCTTTATTTTGTTTACCAGTGAATTCCAAGTGCCCAGAACAGGGCCTGCCTGGTAGCACTGGGTAAGCAGTAAAGGAGAAAACAGAGGCTTTGCCCAGATTCCCCAGACACGTGAACAGCAAGCCAGGACTGGCAGTCAACTCCGTCTGCCCCCAGGGTCCATGCCATGCCCACACCACCATCCTTCAGCCTTGAATTCCAGCTGCAGGCCCTTCCTTTCCTGGCCAAAGTGGGCCCTGCCACCCAGCCTCCCCACTCGGCTTCCCCTCCCTGCAGTAAACTCATCCAGTCTGCGGCGCTGGGGACTCGAATCCGCCCCATCCCAAAGGGTGGTCTGGTTTTTTAGTGTCTGTGGAGACCATGCTTATCCCAAGTGGGAGACCTCTCAGGCAGGAGTAGGAGAGGCTCCCTGGCCAGGTGGCCCGTGCAGGGCAGGAGCGGAGGCAGGCCCGCCTAGCTGACAGTGAGCTCAGCATCCGCCAGGGTCTGCCCGGCCAGGGAGACTGAGACCAGGCTTCAGGGAGCCCAGGAAACCTCTCCAGCTCCCGTCACAGAACCAGGATGCCCCCATTGAAGATTCTATAGGCCTGGAACTGCGAAGCCCCCACATCACAGAATTCCTAGATTCCAGAGCCCAAGGGTCTCAGATTCACCCGCCCGCCCTCTGTTCTGTGAAGCCTCTCAGGCCACTGGGACCGGGGTCCCAAGTGCCGGTACCCAGCCCTGAATGAGGAAAGGTACCCAGGGCTGGAGAGAGACATTCATACCAGCCCGGAATGGGCCATCCCCAGCCTCCACCCCTGGGTACTTCTGGGAGAGCTGTAAAGCCATTTCCTCCCTTGGCCCTGCGAGGAGGGCAGGTAGGGGAGCCAGAGGCTGTAAAGTTCAACTTGAAAGGAAACATTCCCCAGAACCAGAGGGGATTTGCGGGTTTATGACGGGGGCTGCCAGCAGCCTGCGGAGATCAAGGCTCCTCTCCAGGCTTCCCTGCCTACATCTCTCCCAGCAGCACCCACTGTGGGCTCGCTGCTCACTGGGCCTGTGGCGCTGGTTCCGCCCCTTGGTGGGAAGGGGGCTTGGGGGAGGTTCCCGCTCAAGCTACCTGCTGGCCCCCACCTACTGGGCCCCTCCTCAGCTGAGCCTCCCTGGCTGCTCTGGCTCAGATCCTGGGCTCTCCAAATCTTCCTACTCTAGAATCCTGGCACACAGACCACTGGAGATTACAGGCTCTTGTATCCACCAACCGAAATCCCAGAATTCCAAGATCCCGTGGGTCCTGAATCCTGGTCCCAGAGAGGAATTGCCAGAGCCCAACTGTTTCGCTGCCAGTCCCCAGAGGGATGGTGGGGCCTCCAAGGCTCTCCCTGAGTCTCCTTCCCTACTACTCCCCGCCCCACCACAGGCCTGGTTCAGGAACAGCGCCACGACCGGGTAGGTGCCCGCCCCCCCCCCCCCCCGCCAAATCATCTCACTAAAGTCCAAAACAGGGCTCTCGCCAAGCCCCTGTGGCATCACTCACCACCACTTCACAGAACTGGCCCGAGAACCTCGCACTGCAGATACATTCGTACAGCCCTCCAGCCGCCCGGCAGGTGCCCCCGTTCAAGCAGGGGTTGGCCTCACAGGGGAGCTGACACCTGGGAAGCAGAGAAGGCGAGGCTCTGAAAGCTGCTCCCTCCTGTGCGGCCTCTCGTTCCCTGATCTGCTTCAGCTTCTCGAGCCCCCTCCCCCAATACGCAGGTGTCCATCCACTGTTGCCATGCAGTCCCCGCCTGGCAGGGCCCTGCCGAGTGACAGAGGCCGACTGTGACCTCCACAACCACCCCCCTTGGCCCCAGCATTCACGACAGAGCATGACCCGCCTGGTCAGAAGCGCCAGGGAGCCTGTGGGAGGGCAGCTCCCGAGGGATGCGGGCGCCTTCTCTCTGCAGTGGGCCCAGAACCTGCGCGGTCACGGTCTCCCCCGGGCAGTCCTGACGCAGTGGGCTGAGGAGGAGGCCCTGAGAACCACCACCAGGCCGCTACATCCCCAGGGGACGGCATAACACAGGATGGCCTCGGGAACCCCAGGAGGAAAGAACTCAAGTGACAGAGGCGGGCCGTCTGGCCCGGTGGTCACTGTGAGGGTTGAGAAGGTGAGCAAGGATCCACGCCCCATTCTGCCGGCCCTGACTGGAAGGGATCCCAGGCCCCACCCTGCCCGGCCCCCAGCACCCAGGCCCACCTCTGGCCAGCAAAGCCCTCCTGGCAGCTGCAGTTGGCCCCCGGGAGCCCCCCCTCACAGGGGCCGCTGAGGCAGGTGAGGTTCAGCCCACATTCCTCTGGCAGGACGGGCCACCTGGGGAGAAGCACAGAGGCTGCACTGGGGGCAGCTCGCTGGGGCCCCGGCCCAGCCCCCAGCCCCTGAGGTCACCACAGGCCACCACAGGCCCCCTGAGCCTCTGCGTCCTGAGCTGTGGCATTCAGGGCCCAACTGCTATAGACCCTGATATCGATCGTGGAAGTGGCACCTGAGGGGGAAGGGATGGGGCACCGGGCTGTCTTCCTGCGGCTCCAGCCCCACCCCCAACAAGGTGTGCAACCTCCAGACCCTGGATGGGAACGTCCCTCCCCCCGGTTCGTTCGGAGTCCTTGGAGAAGCTGATGAATGTCAGGGCTCTCCTTGGAACAAAAGCACGTTGCTAAACGTAAACCTTGGGCCTGACATTCCCTCTGGCGGAGGGGGAAGTCACGCCTCTGCCTGACAACCTCCATAAGCTTGGCTCCAAAGGGGGGGGGGGTCAAACCCAGACAGAAGAGGGGAAGCATCGAAGCCTCCAGCCGCCTCACTCTGCTCCTGCCATCCTCGCAGGGCTAATGGGGATGAAGGTCCGTCGATGGTGGGTGGCCAAGCAGAGAGGCTCCAAGCTGTCTTCCCAAATCTAGCTCTGGGTTCCCCCATCCCCGACCCCCCACCCCCCGACAAGAACGTCATTTGTCTCAAATTCAAACTTATCTGGGTTCCATCTGGCAATGCTAGGGACTGCCGTTCCCATCGCACAGACCAGGGCACGGGTGCTCAGAGAAGGGAAGGGGCTGGTCCACAGAACCAGAGCCGCGGCTGCGGCGCCCGCGGGCTTCGGTGCCCCGCCCCCACCCCGCCCAGGGAACCCCCGCCGTCCGCACCTGCAGCGCGGGCCCACGAAGCCAGGCGGGCAGCGGCACTCGAAGCGGCCGTCCGGGCGCGAGTGGCAGCGGCCGCGAACGCAGGGTGCCGAGCGACACGGGTCGGCGCGGGCCTCGCAGCGCGGGCCCTCCCAGCCCGGGCCGCAGGCGCAGGCGAAGGCGTCGAAGAGGTCGCGGCAGCCGCCGCCGTGCAGGCAGGGAGAGGGGACGCACACGCGCGCGCCGTGGCAGCCGAGGCGTGGGGCCGGTGCCCCGGGCCAGGCCGAGAAGTGCTCCCGGGAGCCGTTGGCTGCGCCGGGTCGCGGGCGCGCCAGGGGCAGCGGGAGGCCGCCGACGGCCACGCGACCCAGGCAGCCCGTGAAGTTCTCGGCCAGCAGCAGGCGGGCGGCGCCGGGGCCGCGGAGGAAGCCCAGGTCGCCGGCCAGGCCGCGCAGCGCCACGGGCACCGACGCCCCGTCCAGCCACAGCAGCCACCGCGACGCGCCGGCCACTGGGCGCTCCATGGCCAGGCGCACGCGGTGCCAGGCGCCGTCGGCCACACGCGGACCGGACGCCGGCAGCACCGCCCCGGGCAGGCCAGGGCCGCTGCGCACGCCGGCCGCCAGCGAGCCGTTGCGCACGGCCAGCCAGATGGCTTCCTGGCTGCCCGCGGAGGCGCGCAGCAGCCCGGCCTCGAAGTCGCGCGTGCGGAAGGCCAGCGACAGGCCACTGAGCGACAGCCCCGACGATGCGTTCTGCCCGCTGAAGGCAGCCACGGGGCCCTCGCGGAACGTGGCTTCGGCCACACCTGCAAGGAGAGGGAGCGTCGGGGAAGGGCCCACGTGCAGCCATCTCCGGCCCAAGCCCGAGGGTGACACACCTGCCGCCCCCACGGCCCCCCGCCCATCTCGAGGGGGGCACACCCACCCACCATCCAATCCTGGGAACCATCGCCCCCACCACTGTGGCTTCCACCCCTCCGAATTCCCTACCTCGGAGAACCAGCTTCAGGCCGTGCTGGGGAGACTGACCCTACCCAGCGGTGCCTCCCCTCCCCTCCAGGTCACAGACCAGGCAATGATGCCTCTGCCCCCTTCCGTCTTCAGCAGAGTTGCTCAGTCTCATCACTGAGGCTCACTATTCACTGCAGTCATCTTTTTTAAATGCAGATTTTTAAAATGCCAATCATGCATTTTAATAAAAATGCAGCCATCTTTCTAAAATGCTGACCATGTCCCTCTCCTGCCTAAAAGCATCCTGTGGCTTCCCACTGCCCTTGGGAGAAAGTTCTGAGCTGCCGGGCCTAGCTTTCAAGGCTCCCCCCGCAACATCTCCACCCCAACACCTGTAACTGTGTTTTAGTTGTTCTTATAAACCCCAGGGCCTTTGCACATGTTGTTGCCCCTCTCTAAAATGTCCTCCCCTATGCCCAGAGTCTTACTTGCCCTTGGAAACCTGGTGAATGCTGTCTTCCTCCAGAAAACCTGTCCCTATGGATGCAGTGGCCTAACCACACTGGGGGCTGTTGGCATCCTGGTCCACTGCCTATGAGCCCTCAGGGTAAGGGTGGGCTCTAACCCAGCCTGGGTGTCCAGAACCCAGCACGGGGGCTGCCCAGAGCACATACTCACAGACAAAGCCATCAGGGACCTCCTCACAGGTGGCAGGCGGGAGGCAGGGCTGGCCAGGACACCACAGCTGCTGGGCACATGTTGGCCCCGTGAAGTTAACAGGGCAGGTGCAGTGGAAGTCATTCCAGGTGATGAGACAAATTCCACCATTGAGACAGGGGTCGGGCTGCAGAAAAATCAGGGCAGGGATTGGCTCAGGCCGGGCGAGCATCATCCCACCAAAACCATCACTGCAGTGGCTCTTCCTTGAGCGGCTATTGTAAAACCCAGAGAGGAAGTCACTATTGTCCCCATTTTGCAGATAAAGAAACTGAGACTCAGAAAGGAGAAGCCACCTGCCTGGCTCATCCAGGCAGTACATAGAGGAGCTAGAGTTCACACTCAGGCCATTCCAATGCCAAGGCCGGTGCTTTGTCCATGGACCCAAGGACGTCCCTGTCCCCAGGCAGCTCCTACAGAAAGGCTCAGGCAGCCCTCTGCCTGGGTCAGGGTGTCTGTCTCCCACCAAGACTGGGGAGGGAGGTATGGGGCCCACCAGAGGGCAAGAGCAGCTCGGCCAGAGAGACTACTGTGAACCCTGCACTGCTGCTCTCTAGCAGTGGGAACTTGGGCAGTGCTGCACCTCCCACCATTGTCCTTGCCAGAAAGATGTGCTAACCCCCCGAGATGCAGGACAGACCTGAGAAAGGGACCCAGCCCTCTTCCCGGGGAACTTACACTGCATGTGTCCTCGGAGACGCAGCCCAGGGTGAGGTTCCAGGACTGCCTGCTGCCCAGCTCGCCGGGCTGGCTTGAGTTCCCCAGCAGCAGCGGAAAGAACGGGAGGTGGAGGTCATTGAGTCTCAGGTCCTGGAGGCAGCCTCGGAAGGGCCCACCCCAGGGCTGGGCGTCAGCAGGGAGGAGCCTCCCACCCACGTGCACCTGCTGCCCCAAGCCCTGCAGCTGGTCGGGCCCGAAGCTGAGCGTCACCAGGTGGCGGAGCCCATCGTCCCAGCGCCCAGGAAGCACCAGCGTAGGATGGCCCAGCACCTCAGCCTGGACCTGGCCGTTGCTCAGGAAGACCGTTAGCCCAGCTGCTGAGTCGTTGGCAAGCTGGAGCAGCAGGCCAGAAGGTTCCCGAGTACGGAGGAGAAAGGACACGGTGAGGTTGGGGCCTGGCAGCTGGTGGAGCAAGAAGGAGGCAGAGCTCAGAGTGCCCCCCAAGCCAAAGGTGGCCGCAGGAACCTCTGCAGGGAGAGAGGGTGTGGGGGGTGAGGCCTGTGGGCCAGGGGCAGGCACACTCTCTGCCCCGGGGGGCCCACCTGCCTTGCTCCTCACCATCAGCACAGGTAGGACCGCTATAGGGCCGGATGCATCTGCAGTGGAAGTGAGTCCACATGTCCACGCAGGCCCCTCCGTGGGCACAGGGTGGAGGCTGACACTGCTCTCGGCGCTCGCAGCCCAAGAGGACATTCTCGCCGAGGTCTTCGGGCAACACGAGGTGCCCGTCCACGTGCACATCCTGCAGGCAGCCTTCAAAGGCTCTGCCACCCAGCTGAACGGAGCAGAATCCGGCAGGCGTCGGTGCTTCGGAAGCCACAGGAGCTGGGGCCACAGGACCGGAGGCCACACAGAGCCCATTAGGACAGTCCTCGTGCCAGAGCCGCAGCTCCAGGACTGCCAGGTGCAGCGAAACCTCCACTTCGTGCCAGCGGCCATCATTTAAAGCCAGGTCCGACAGCTTCAGGGTAAGCACAGTGATGTTGCCATGGCCCCAGAGGGTTGCCTGAAGTGTGCCCCCCGCCAGTGCCAGCTCCAAGCTGTCCTGGGTGTCAGTGCGAGCGGCCAAGGCACCAGCAGGCAGTGTGGTGCGAAACCTCAGTGCCAGACCCCGGGCGCCGCCAGCCGGCACGGATGTCTGCACAGGGCTCCCGGCCACCACAGAGAAGGTGGTATTCTGGCCACAGAAAGGTCCACGGCTACCGGGTGGGCAGCGGCAGGCGTAACTGTGGATGCCGGCCTTGAAGATGGGGATGCAGGTGGCAGCCCGTGGGCAGGCGTGGCCCTGGCAGCCGGTGAGCCTCACGGAACAGTCATGTCCACCCCAGGCCTCCGGGCACCGGCAAACGTAGCCCGCCACGGTGTCGTCACACGTCCCACCGTGGAGGCAGGGCTCTGACAGGCATTCATCCACATCTTCCTGACATGCCAGGCCTTCGGGAGAGACCAGGCCAAGGCTCAGCACTCAAGGCAAGAACCAAGCACTCAAAGCAGAGCTTACATGCCTTTTGGGATGGGGATCTCTGCACCTAGCAACCGAACCAATTCCTAATCCCCAAAGGCTTGCTCATGGTCCCCTAAAGTCTCTGGAGGCTGGAATCCAAGATACCCCTTCCTTTCCCACGTCTGGCAGGTCTCCGGGCCCTGTGAGTTCTATCCCCTAAACACTCGCCAGTCTCCCCATTTCTCCCAGACCACCTCCCTGCCTCACCAGCTCGCAGGGCCATGGTCTAGTGCCCTCTACTTTGCCTGCCTTCAACCCCCTCTACCGTCCATCTCCCCAAGGAGCCAAAGGCCTATTTCTAAAGCATTGCCTGGCCAGAGTTCCCTGCTGCTTAAGGTCCCATCACTCACCCGGACACTCAACCCCCCTCAGGGGCTGGGCCCTACCCGGCCCTCAAGTCTCAACCCTGCTCCCTCCAAACCTTGAACTGCCCGTTCCTCCATGCATTTCCTGGAAAACATTTCCCTGGGGGCTTTGCTCATACTGTTTCCTCCGCTTGGAATGCCTTCTCCTCACTTATCCTGCTGGTCAAACTCCTACTCATCCTGCAAAGCCCAAATTCAAAGGGCCAGGCCCCCAGGAGGCTTTTTGTCTGATTCCCAGCCCCAAGCTTTTGCGTCACTCCCAACTCCCTGCCCACTCCCAGACACAGCTCCCCAGAACCCTGTACTGAGAGTATCTGTTTACTCAGCTGAGACCTCCTTTGGAGGCCTGAATGTGTCCTTGGTGCCCAGCTAAGGGCCTGGCATGGCTTTTGTGGACAGAGTGCCAGAATGGAGGTGGGAGTGGGGTGGATGTGTGCATCTAGGCTCCATCCCCCTAGCCCTCTGCCCCAGGACCCCATGCTGACTATGGAGGGGCCACCTCACCCTCCCCTCCAGGAGCGCCCACACCAGGTGCTCTGGCCCCAGCTTGCGTCAAGAGGCCACAGCCCAACCCCAGCTCAGCCAGAGCCTCCAGAAAACAACCAAGGCCAGCCCTTCCCACCATCCCCCAGCTGGAGGAGCCCAGGCCCAGAGAAGCCACCAGGATTTGAATCCTGGCCCCAGTCAGCCCCCAAACCCCACAGCCTCCTTTTGGGAACCGCCAGCCACACCTCATCCTGCCTAAGGCCCCAGCCCTGCATACCTGCCAGGAGCCACAGGCCGCCCAGGAAAGTCCACAGAGCCCGCGGCCCCATCGCGTTTCCCCATGGATGGCCAAGAGTGGCGGGCGGGTCGTGGGCCGGGGGAGCAGAGCTCCCTGCCTGACCAGCAGCCTCCTTCAGAGCTGACTCGGGTATGCCAGGCACCGGCCTCCCCCAGGCCAGCACGACCCAAAGGGAGGATGGGGGTGGACAGCGGTAAGGAGCCCAACCCTACGGTCGGGGCTCCCCCTCCCAGGCCCTGACCTCAGATCTGACCTCCCTGTCACCCGTCAGCTGAGCTCAGCTTGGGGAGGAGCTGGGCTCTGGCTGACACTGGTGAACCGCAGGAATGACACCCCCTCTCTCAAGCCTCCGTTACTTCATCTGTAAGAACCCTACCTCGTGGGGGTGTGATGAGGAGGGAACGAAATGCACAGAAATGCTCTTCAGGGGCAGTGCACGCCGTGGGGGGCCCGCCTGGTGCCTGCAAGGCCACTGCTCCCAGGCAGGACTCAGGGAGTCTCTGCCCACAGGGGCAGACGATGTGCTTCCAGGGCGGCCACCCAGGGGTGGGGGACACTGAGCCCAGGATCTTTGGGCAGCTGAGGTAGGAAGGAGGGCGGTGATCACCGCCTCCTTCCCCTGGGCGGGGGAGCCAGTGCCCAGGAAACCTGCCAGGGAGAGGAGGCCGTGTGCCCAAGCAGGAATGCAGGCGGGCGCGGGGGAAGTGTCGCAGGCATTCCAGAGGGGGCAGGGAGGAGTTCTCTGGGTTCACCAGCGTCCACGGAAGGGTATCTGCATGTCTACGCATCTGCTGTACCCAAGGCAGGGAGAGGCTTTCTGCACCCCAACTCCTGCCCAGTAGGCCCCAGCTTCCCAGAGGTCAGGCTCACCCTTCTATCTGTGATGCCCCCTTGACCTCTTCTGTCCTCTCCCTTAGGCCCCTCGGCCTCTGCCCGGCCCCTGGATGTCAGGTGCTTAGGGTTCTCTTTGCCCATCACTCCCCACGTTCTCCTGGACAGTCTTGGCCACCTGTGGCCCCCACTGCCAGGACTATACTCCTGAACCCCGGTGTCTGGTTTTTCCTGGGCCCCAGGCCCTGGGCCACCAGCCCCCACCCTGGCGCCTCCCTCTGGGTGCTCCGCAGACACTCAGACTCAGTATGGACAAGCAAGGACACCCGGTGTCACCCAGAGCAAAAGCAGCTGGCATCTCTGACACTCCCACTCATACCTGGACTAACCCCCAGGGCCTCCAGAGTGTCCCCCCTAAATAGTTCTCAACCCACTTAGTTCCCTCCATTTTCGTCTCCAAAGCCTGGGTCCCCACTCAGCCCCTCTTAGCTGTCACCTGGACCAGCACACACATGTCCTTTCTCCTCTCCTTGTCCCCGTCAATACAGCCTCCATGCATCAGCCAGAGGAAGCGTCTCACCCCAGGCCGTGACTCCACCCTGGCCCTGCTCCGCCCCCCCCCCCCCGTGTCCATCCGCCCCCGGCACCTGTGTAGCCATCCGGACAGTGGCACTGGAAGCCGTTGGGCAGGTCCTGGCAGCGGCCTCCATTGAGGCACGGCCGTGAGGCACACTCGTCCACATCCACGCCACATTCGTCCCCTGCAAGAAGGCCAGCGCCCTCAGAACCAGACTGGAGCTGGAAGGACCCGTTTTAGAGCTATGGAGACCGAGGCCCAGGGAGAAGGGCTGACTCAGGCAGACGGCACATACGGGGCAGGGCCAGGCCTCGAGCGGAACCCTGGCATCCCTCCCCCCGCATCCACACACGGGCGGACCTGCTCCCCCGGAAGGGTGGAAGGGGACTCACCCTCAAAGCCCGGAGCGCAGCGGCACAGGAAGCCGGCAGCGTGGCGGAAGCTGAAGGCGCCGGGGAAGGTGGCCTGGACGCCTCCGTAGAGCGCCGGGTCTGAGCGCTGCAGGCACTGCCCCCCGTGCTGGCAGGGGCCCGACTCGCACTCGTCCTCATCCACCTCGCACCGCGGGCCGCTGTAGCCTGGGGACACACGCGCGTGGGCCGGTCACACGGGGTCACCGGGCAGCACCCCTCCACGGCTCACGACCGCTCAGAATATGCTCGCCACCATGGGGAGGGAAGGACGCGGTGAGCACGGTGGGAATGACCATGGCAGCCTTCATCAGTGCCCTGTTACTGTTCTCTCTAGTACTGTACTGGGCACTTTGCACGATGCCAGGGCTTCACGGCCATCACACCTTTACCCGCCTCGCAACGATGCCAGGAGCAGGGGCTACATTAGCCCTATTTGGCAGATGCCCGCAAAAGTGAAGTTCAGAGAAGCGGCCGTCACATGCCCACACGCCGAGGGCAGGTGAGCGCAGGCGCACACCTCCCGGCCGCCCCAGGGCGGCGCACGCGCACGCGCACGCGCACGCACACACACACCTGGCCAGCAGAGGCAGCGGAAGCTCCCGAGGCCCTCGACGCAGGACGCGTTGTTCGCGCAGGGCGCCGACGCGCACTCCAGCACCTCCTGCTCGCAGCGTGCGCCCTCGTAGCCCGTGTCCGCGCAGTCGCACTGGAACCTGAAGCGGGGCGCGGGCCGGCTGAGCACGCCCCAGCCTCCGGCCCACCGGCCTCCACCTGGCCCTCCTCCCGCGTGCAGCCCCCCCCCCCCCCGCCGCCCTCGGGGCGCCGGCCGCCCGCTCACCCTGCTCACCCGTTGACCAGGTCGCGGCACAGGCCCCCGTGTGCGCACGGCTGGCTGTGGCACTCGTCCAGGTCCAGCTGGCAGCTGGCGCCCCCATAGCCCGGCGCGCACACGCAGCGGTAGGAGCCCACGCCGTCCAGGCACGAGCCCCCGTGCAGACAGGGCGCCGAGGCACACTCGTCTACCTCCGCCTCGCATGTCACCCCTGGACAGGACCGGAGACACAGAGACAGATGGACACCCAGAGGGAAGTCGCAAGAGGCCCAGGCGGGCCGACCTGAAACCAGCTTCAGACAGTTACAAGGAGCGGAAACCTGAGGATCCAGGGAGAATCCGCTGGTCCATTCGCCCAGAGCAGGTATTTCTTGAAACGGCAGTGGCAATGGGGTCGAAACAAGACAGCCGTCCCTGCCTCCCTGAGCTCCCAGCAGTGTAGCCGGGGAAACGGGGATTAGGTCAATATTACTTAGATGTGGGCGGATTTTTAATTGTGGTAAGCTCAGCAATGAGAGCTCCTGGATCCCCTAAAAGCAAGACCCAGGGTTCTGGCCTGGGGAATTAGAGTCAGGGAAGGCTTCTTGGAAGAAGAGCCTTTTGAAAGATGAGTAAGCATTCACTGGATTGGGACGGCGCTTTGCCAGCATTTGGATTCCAGGCTCGGGGACTGGTCCAGAGCAGCTGGGGGCAGGAGCATGATGCCCTCAGAAAGGGGAGCATGGAGGGTCAGGAGCAAAGGAGAGAGCAGAGGAGGTGAGGCAGGGCTAGGGGCTGTGGTGGCCTCGGGGGTCCCAATCTGGGCTCATTCTAAAAGCTGCTGAGTTACATGATTCTGTCTACACCGTGGAGGGCTCACTCTGCCGGCTTTCAAGGGAGTGTAGAGAGGGACTCCATGGGAGAGGGACAGGCCTCAGCGAGAAATGCTGGGGTGACCAGCTCATCCTGGTTTCCCCCACACCTTCTTGCTTCTAAAACCTCAAGTCTGGGGAAGCCTCTCAGCCCTGGGCACAACTGAGACAGTTGGGCGGCCGTCAGGGGAGGAGATGTGCGGAGACGAAGGGAGACAGAGAATCTCAGCGTTTGGGGATGTACGGCTGAGTTCACCTCAGGGCTCACATGTCACGATGGACTCCAGAGGCCCTGCCCCTGCGTGGGGTTGGTCCTGGGGGGCCAGGGACCCAGCCCGCTCCAGCTGGAACCTTCCCCCTTCCCAGCTCAGTGAGCACAAAACACAGCCCCTCCCTCCTATGACCCCTCACTCCTCCCACCCCAGTCCCACTCCCACCCTTTGTGCCAGGGGGAGCCAGGCCCTGGCTGCTGGAATCCCAACCTCCCCCGCCTGGCTCTGAATGGAAGGAGGAGGAGAGAAATGAGTCATGGCAGACTCTGCCCCCGCTCACATCCGCAACTCACCCAGAAAGTGTTACCCAGAGCACCCAGGGACATCTGGTGCACACACCTGCTGGCACTCACTCACCTCCGTCCCCATGGGTGCACACAGGGAGCCCAGACACCCACAGATAACAGACACACACTTCGCATGACCTCCCTCACACATACACAACTAACACTCCAGACACCGAGACTCTCACATGGTGAGAAGGATACGTGGGACCCGTTTCCGAGTCCATTTCAAAGTGCCAAGAGCCATCTCTGCACTATAACCTCCCTCCCTGGGACCCAGCCCCCCCTCAGTGTGCACCCCTTGCTTTGAGGTGACCTCAAACTGCCTTCTGCCTTCAGAGCAGAGTTGTCTGAATTCAGGGTTGAAATAGAACCAGGAGTGTCTATACTGCAGGCTCCCCACTGCCCTGGACATAGCCTGTCCCAGACCTGTGCCCAGCTGCCCCCTCCTTCCTGGCTTCTAGACGGTCACTCCGGAATGCTCCTGCTCACAGCGTGGAAGGGACTGGGGCAGGGCCATACCCTGGAGGCGAGGACCCACGTGTATGCATGCCAGTCCGTGTTCTGAGCCCTTGAGAGCCTCGTATATACATTACCCGCCCGCTTGAGACAGCGGGGACCCCCGGGGCTCACTCACATTACATTACACTCACTCACATTAGTTTGAACAAGACCACCAGTCTCCCTGAACAAGCTTCAGGGGCTACCCAGAGGGGAAGAGGGTCCACATTACAACCTGAACCATACCAGGAGTCTCCATACTCTAGAACCATCAGATGAGCCAGATGGTGTCTACACTACAGTCTGACACAGGTCTGAAGTGAGTAGATGCTAGAAAGACTCTCTAGACTTGTCCTCATTAAAGCCAAACCAGCCATACCTGCCCTCTGGTCCCACCAGAGATGCCTGGGGGTGTCTCCACCCCCAGCACCAAACTGAACTCCAGAAGGGACTGAAATAACCTTTGTCCAGTGTCTGTGAAGTGTCAGGCACCAGGCGCACTCACACGTTCCTACTGCCATCCAGAGCTGCCAGGTTAGCTCGAGAAGCATCCGTTCCATAGCAAGACCCAGAGCAGAAGGCCCTGGAGCGCCCACGATGCCTGGGGGTGTCTCTGCACTAAAGTCGAAGCTGAACGTGTGATTTTCCATCCCGAGCCACTGACGGGATGGACATTGCGGACCTCCTCCCAGGATGTGAGCCCATTACCTTCGTAGCCAAGGGGACAGCGGCACTCATAGCGATCAGCCAGGTTGTGGCAGGTGGCCCCGTGGTGGCAGGGCCGGGACGCACACTCGTCGATGTCCAGCTCACAGCGCGGGCCCTGGAACCCGGGCACGCAGTAGCAGCGGAAGCCGTCGGGGTCTGGACCCTGGGGCACGCACAGAGCGCCGTGGTGGCACGGCTGGGTGGCACAGCCACGGGGCTCCATGGGCGCACAGGAGTAGCTACCATTCTCCGTATCCTGGCACTCGGTCCCTGGAGCGCACGGGGCTGAGGCACAGACACTTGGGGGCTCGGAAGCCACCATTCCTGTAAAGAGAGAAAATGGGCTGGGTGGGGTGGACCAGGGCGTTCCCCTCCCCACGCTCGGGCCCAGCCCGGACCCCAGAGCCAGAAAGCTTGGGACCGTCTGTATTCAGGAGGCTAGAGGGAGGGCCAGGGGTTCTAGAAGCCATATCCCCACAGCCCATGCACAACTACGGGCAGAGCTGAGACTGGCTCAGGAGGGTCTCCATGAAGAGAAATGGGACCCGGATGTTTGCCCCCACCTCAGCCCCAGCGGGATTAGAGGGCAGACACTCTCTGACCCTGGGAGCTTTGTGCTCTGCTGTCTCACCCTCCCTGCAGCACCCCTTTGGGGCAGGCACCGTCGTGCCCATTTTACAAGAGAGCAAATTGAGACTCAGTGAGAAGGTGAAGACTCTTTTTTTTTTAAAGATTTATTTATTTATTTGACAGTGAGAGAGAGAGCGCATAAGCAGGGGGAGTGGGAGAGGGAGAAGCAGGCTTCCCACTGAACAGAGACTCCATGCGGGGCTCAATCCCAGGACCCTGAGATCATGACCTGAGCGGAAGGCAGACGCTTAACTCACTGAGCCACCCAGGGGCCCCGAAAGTGAAGACTCTTGCCTGAGGTCTCTCAGCAAGTTAGCACTGGGACAACCTTCAAGCCTATCACGTGTTTCAGCCCCCCCCCCCCACCCGCCCAGAGTGGGGTCTCCTCTGGGTCTCCCCTTCTGCAACTCTGTCTCCTCCCCGGGGGGGTGCTCCTCCCACCGTCCCCCCCACCTCTTCTGGCAGCTACATCCCCAGGGGGAAATGGGAGATGGAGGACTTCAAAGGCAGGGACTGTGAGCTGGGCCCCCCTCCTTGTCCCTCCTTCCAGCTCACTGCTCGGGCCTAGAAACCTCTCCTGGGATCCCTGGCCCTCACTGGATCCCCCACCTCAGCAAATGGCTGACCAGCTGGCCTGGCCAAGGTCACAGGGTACAGGGCAGGGGTTGAGACCTGCTGACTGACAGCTGGCTCAGGCCACTGCTGCCTCCACCACGCTAGAGGGTCACCTGCTAGTCTGGAAGCCAAGCCACTGGCAGGACCAGCCCCCTACCCTCCTGAGAGCCTGTGGCTCTGGTTAAGAACTAGGCTTTGAGGTAGAACTGCCCTGGGCCCAGATCCCAGCTCAGTTACGAGCTCTGAGACCTTGAGCAGGTCCTTTCTGCTCCCGAGCCTGACTCACACTGGAAGGGGGATGAAAACAGGGCATGCCTCACAGCACGTGGTGGGAGGATTCAAAGCCTCAGGTACTGCCGTGGGCCACGTGCAGGACCTCAGTAAGGGGTGGGGGAGGGGAACCACCCACAGGCACCCCCAAGCCGGGACTCTGCGAGCCACCCCTCCCCTGCCCAGGTTGTCATCCAGACACTAACCAGGCCTGGAACCGCTTCAGGCCCTGCACCTCCCTTCCCCCACCTTGGTGAAGACCCCCCAGATAAGGCTCAGCGTCATCCACATTCCACCAGGCAGGGCCGTCCACTGGCCGACCCCCACCCTCCCCAGCCGGGGCCCAGCAGGTCAGGGGACAGGGATATGGAGACACAGACCCCAGCACCCGGGAGAGAAGCTGGCTGTCACCGCCGAGTGTCCAGAGCACCTGGTACAGCTCAGCACACGCTCACTCCCTCCCCGACCGGGACCCCAGCACCCACCCGGGGCGAGACACATTGCAAGGGGACAGAGGGTCTGCAACACTGTCAGGCCAAGATGACCCTGTAGGGCTCTAGTGTCCACACCGCTCTCTGACCACAGTTCCCTCCCCAGCCCCCTCTCCCAAGCCTGGCCACGTAGGCGAGGGCCGGGGTGTCTGGGCCTCTCTCGGAGGGGCTTCTGGGCAGCTCATCTTTCTTTCCCACCCCAGCCACTGTGGCTCATCCATTTAGAGCCATGTCCTTTAGGGCTAGATGGCCAGATGAGGGTGGGAAGATAGTCTGATGGGGGTGGAGTGGATAGAGCTCCCTTAGGAAAGGACAGAGGTTTGGGCATCAGGCAAGCCTGACTTCTGGGGTTCAAATAGTGCCACCTCATGGGGTGCTGTGAGGAGCCACTGAGGGGACAGGAGTGAAGGCCTGGTACCCAGTGAACCTTCATGAAGGGCTGTGGCCATTTTGATCAGGGCTCCTCAACCCAGCACAGCTCAGGACCAGGAGACAGTGACCATAGCCCCCCGCTCTGGGGGGGCCCGGCTGCTGGGTCCTGCAGCAGCAGCCCTTCATTCAATGCCAACGGGGCGCTGCTCCTCACCTGTGTGGCCTGAGACCCCCACCCAAATCTGGAGCTTTGCCCCCAGTTCAGAGCCTTCCATTTCTTCCCACCCAGGTGGGACCAGGCTGGGGAGACAGGGCGTGGGGGAAATGCGCCAGGCACTACATGGCCATGGGAGCGGGTGGCCCGTGACCCTATATGACGGCGCCCCACGGAGTCCAGGCACAGGGGAGGAAGGAGCTCCTCCAGCCAGAGCCAGGAGGAGAGGGAGGGAGCTGCCTATCCCACAAGGCATGCTTAGCCCCAAAAGCCTGGATGGGAGACACAACCCTCTTTCTTGTGTACTGCCAGTTATCTTCATGTTTACCTTAGGAGACAGATAGTGCTATTATTCCTGCTCTAAGCTGAAGGAAGCGAGGCTCAGAGAGGAAGGGACTTCACTGTCCCACAGCCTGTGAGGGGCTGGAACCCAAACCCAGGTCTCACTACTCCAGAGCCTTCATCCCTGGGGTTCCTGAACCCCCGGCCTGTATTAAGAATACAGATTTCTGGGACACCTGGGGGGCACAGCTGGTTGAGGGTCCAAATCTTGGTTTCAGCTCAGGTCATGATCTTAGGGTCGTGAGATCGAGCCCCACGTTGTCGGGCTCTGTGCTCAGGGGGAGTCTGCTTAAGATTCCTCCTCCTCTCTAAAATAAATAAATAAATCTTAAAAAAAAAGAGAGAGAGGGGCGCCTGGGTGGCTCAGTCGTTAAGCGTGATCCTGGCATTCTGGGATCGAGCCCCACATCAGGCTCCTCTTCTGGGAGCCTGCTTCTTCCTCTCCCACTCCCCCTGCTTGTGTTCCCTCTCTCACTGGCTGTCTCTCTCTCTGTCAAATAAATAAAATAAAATCTTTAAAAAAAAAAAAAAAAGAGTGAGAAAGGAAGATAGATAGATACAGATTTCTGGCCCCCCAACTCCAGACCTAGAGATTCAGAGCTGTTGGGCCTGGGCACTGCAGTGTGGTCCCTGGGGAATCCTTTGCACACTGAGACACGAGAAGCGCTGGCCTCCGCTCTCTGTGTCGCAGGAGTGAGACCAGAAGGCCAGGCTAGCCCTGGGCTGAGAGGCAGAAAGGTGAGGGCAGCGGGGCAGAGGGGGGCCGGCCCTGGGCCAGGCTGGGGGCGTGGCCTGTTGCCAGGGCGACGAGGGGCCTGTGCTTATCTTTACAAATCCCTCCTGACCTCTCAGGCAGCCTGGGAAGACCTGGCAGGGGAGGGATTAATTGACACACGCCCCTCCCCTTCGACCTGCTGCCCTGTGCCCCGGAAGGCCCAGATCCCACCGCCAGGAAGGGAATTCTCTCCCCAGAGGGGACGATTGTACTGTGATAACGGCAACCGTTTACTGAGTGCCTACTATGGGCTCCAGGCCGTGCTACACGTCTTGCATCTACAATTGCGTGATTACATTTGATTCAAACCAGGAAAGGTGGGTGCTGTTAAGAAAACTTCGATTTTCTAACTCAGTGAGGCTACAAACTTGCCCCAAGTCAACCCTCAAAAAATGAAGAAGCAGATTATCTCCAGACTTCTGAAAGGCTCACATCTCCCAAAGCATGTGAAATTCCCACTTTGCAAACTCTAGTCCCCACCATGCATTGTCACCGTAGTGTATTCCCGCCCAGCCTTCCCCAGGCACTGGGGAAAGTCTCTAGAGGTTGGCACAAGCGTGGGGGTTCCAGGACGGGCCTGGGGGGTGGTCAGTCTTCCCTCTTTAACCACACCGGGGCTGTTGGCAGTCGCACTGGGCTTCGGGCCTCACTCAGTGCCTAGTAACTCCTATGTTATGTGCACTTAGAACAGGCGTCATGATAACTGCTAACAACGGATGGGCAGTGTCCACTGAGGGTGAACAAGAAGCTTCTTGTCTTGACATGGCGAGAAAGAGGATATTTCCAAGAAGTGGCCCGAGATCTCGTAAGATGTGGAAGCTTCTGACATGGGCAAATGCCATTCAGCTCACTGGGCCCCAAGGACAGGAGAGAATACCCCCTGCCTCAGAGCCACCAGGAAGGGGCTAAGTTACTCTAACAAGACGGGAAAGTTTGGGATACTCTTTCACAAAAATGTTTATGCCCCCCCAAAGCTAAAAGGGGGGCGACAATATTTATAATTTTGGTAACAGTAGCGGTGACAACGGCTGTCACGATTCACCGCCCACCTGTGCCTGGCACTGGCATATCCCAGTGTTTGCAGGCTTCAGTCTCAGAGCCCAAGACCGTGGAGACGCTTCCCCGTGTGAGGGCAAGGCAGACCTGGCAAGACTATGCCACCCAAACAGGCCACTTTTATTCGTGGTCTCCTGTCTAAAATGTCCTTGGAAACTGCAGCTTCCAGGCCAAGCCCGAGTTGGAGAAGCCCCGTGTTTTTCCATCAAGTTCTCGGGCCGGCCCGCAGTTAGCTGCTTGGTGCCCTAAAGGGGCACAGGCACAGAGAAGGGACGTGGCTTTACTGGGCTGGTACTGAACACACCAGCTCTGCGGCTCTGGGCAAGTTCCTGACCCTCTCTGGGCCTCGTTTCCTCCTCTGTAAACTGGGGGTGTTAAAGCCGACCTCACAGGGCTGTGGGGAGATTCACAGTCCGTCACGTGGGGCGCCTGGCAGGCTCAGTGGTAGAGCCTGTGACTTTTGATCTCGGAGTTGCAAGTTCAAGCACTGTGTCGGGTGTAGAGATTACTTAAAAATGATAAATAAATTTTAAAAATCTTTAAAAAAAATTTTTTTTAAAGATTTTATTTATTTATTAGCCAGCGAGAGAGGGAACACAAGCAGGGGGAGTGGGAGAGGAAGAAGCAGGCTCCCAGTGGAGGAGCCCGATGCGGGGCTCGATCCCATAACGCCAGGATCACACCCTGAGCCAAAGGCAGATGCCCAATGACTGAGCCACCCAAGCGCCCCTAAAAATCTTTAATTAAAACAACAACAACAGCAAAAACTAAAGTCCATCACATTAGTTCGTTAGCATAGAATCTTCCGGGGGGTGGCTGGTGGTGCTATCTCTTCATTGGCCAACAAACGTTTACTTGGAGCAGACGCCGTCTAGCTAACCAGTCCTGATGCTGGTTCACATGTGTGTGGCTCCGCGCTCCGTCCCTGCCTCCCTGCCTCCCTGCTTCCATCCCACAGCCTCCCCCCCCCCCCAAGCGCTGGTGGGAGGAGGGGCCAGACATGGGGACTGGACTGCTGCCCTTTGTCGGCCAGGCTCCCGGGGTGTGCAGGCGGTGGGGTGGGCTGTGAGAGCCCGGCAAGCCCCATTGTACTCCAAGATGCTTGGTCCTCTCCACAGCAACCAGCCAGGCTTTTGTGGCAGAGTGGGCCCAGGATGGAGGGGCTCAGCTCAGGGCCTGGCAGGCCTGAGCAGCAGAGCCAGGGGCCCAAGGCTTCCAGAAACCGCATCCCCTCGGGGAGGGAAATTACTTTTCAAGGGACACCGTCCCCAGCCCCTCTCCTCCTGGCAGCCAGGCCACGGGTGCTGGTATCCAGAAGTGCTCGTGCCCACGGTGCTCTCACCCCAGCTTTTGAGGATCCCCAGGGAGGGGGCTCCCTGCACAGAAATCATAGTGAGAAAGGCTGCCCCTGGGCACCCAGTGGGGTTGGACGGGGGTGAGCATGTCCCTCAGCGGCCACGTTTTCTGTGGCCTCCATCTCCTTTGTGTTCACTCTGCCTCACAGTTCACGGTTCACGTACATGCACGCTGGTGTGCAGGCACCCGTCACGTACCTGCTGGGGCGCGTGTGTATGCGTGTGAGGGCACGTGTCTGTGGACAACTCATGTGGTGGTGGGCTGTGCCCTTGCGCGTGCCACACTGGAGTGCAGGTGTGTGTGTCTGCAGGTGTGAGGAGGGCAGGGGGCAGACAGCAGGTCCACACCCCAGAATTTCACGCCCCTCGTGTGCAGAGAGCAAAGAGCAGGCCCTCGGTTCCTCTCCTGAGCTCCAGATCTGCGTCAGGAGCCCAGCTCCTGAGCCCCCATCCCTGCCTGAGCCTTAGGTCCTCCACTACAAAATGGGGTCCTCTTCCTCCCTGGGGGCCCTACAGAGAGGAGATGAAGGCAAGCAGCATTGTGAGCCATGAATGGGGAGGAGGGCCCCAGGTAGGGGCCTGAGAGTCTTGACCTACCCCCCTGGGAGTCTGAGGGGTGGGGCTCCCCCTGGCCGGCTGTGAAGTCCAGGACCCCCTCCCTGGCTGGCTCCCTCCTCCAGCAGCGGAGGCGGGGTCAGGGGACTTCCCAGGCCTGGCCCCGTAGCTATAGTGACCAAGACAAAGCGTCCCCCAGACCCCCCAGGAAGAAGTCCAGGCTCGGGCGCACACGTGAATCCTCTGGGACAAAAGCAAAGCCGTTTGGCGAATGGGGTCTGGCTTCAGGAAGCCCTTTCAGCTGGGTCTGGGAGTGCCGGGGAGGGGGCAGCGGCGGACACACGTGCTCCCGAGTGCCTGGCCACCCCCAGGGGCCCCAGAGCACCCCCAGCCCCCAGGGCAGGCAGGTAACACACCCGTGAAGGAGATGCAGGTAGACCCCAGCTCCCCGGCCTCCTTCTCCCTCCCCACCACCATCCCCTGAGCTGGGGTCTGCTGCCCCCACCCCGGGTCCCCCTGCGCAGCGCTAAGACACAGTTCAACCCACTTGACAACTTATATCCCACAACTTGTGCTAGGACGCAGCCCACCACTCCCAGAAAGCCTCAGACGACGACCCGCGGCTCAGCCGGGTCAGCTCACAACTTTCACACACCCACAGTCAGCACCCCACAGCCCCACGCACACTCACAACAGACCCAGGCCCCTCTGCCACACAGCAACGCCCCAAGGCCCGACACGCTCCCCTCCACACAAGGTGGCCTGCAGAGCGCACCCCTCTGAACCCACATCTTGGCCTGTGCCCAGCCCCACAGCCGGGCCTGGCACCCACACAGACAGCCCCGGGGCCAGGGTATCTGCTTCGGGAGACAGACCCTGCCCCAGTCCCCCACCCCCACCCCAAGGCTCGTGTCCCAACTCACCACCCAGCAGGGAGAGGACAGGAGCCAAGAGCAGAAGCCGCAGCAGGAGGGAGGCCAGGGGCCTGGAGGCCGGGGTCCCAGGCCCGGCCAGCGCCATGGCAGCGCGCTCAGCTCCCGGCTGTGGGAACAGGCGGCCTGGCTGGCTCCGCACCCCCCTCTCCCTCCAACCAGCACTAATGCCATGGACAGAGGCCCGGCCCCTCCCTCCCCCCCCTCCCGCCTCCTCCCCCGCCCCAGGCCCGCCCAGGCTGCTCCACCGGGAACAGATTCTAGAGGAGGGGTCTGACCGACCCCATCTCCCCAAGCCCCAGGGCTCCAGACAGGCCTCGGGGGCCCCTGCGGGTCTGACCTGATCATCGTGCACCCCCCGCTCCGACCTCTCAGGTCCTGCTGCCTCAGCCTCCTGGCTGAGGAGGATTTCTATTCTTTTTCCCCTGATGATGCCAGCTACTCCCAAGTCCTGGGTTATCCCACCCTGCTGGACACGCCCCCATCTCTTCTCAGCCTGGACCCCCCTCCCCAGCCCAGGCCTGAGCAGCCAGCAGCCTCGAGACCTCCTCTCTGCTCAGAAGCCCCAGCCCTTCCCACCCAGCTTGTTCCCTCACGGTGCTCCCCACCTGAACAAGGTATCCCCACCCTGCAGCCAAAGCCCCCTTCCCCTCCCCACACTCAGCCCACCAGCTCCTGGTGGCTCTTCCTTCTCACTGTCTCTTAATTCCATCCCTCCCCTGGACCTATGCTAACAAACGGCCTCTCCCACCGTGACCCTCAGGATAAGGCCCCTGGCTCCCTCCACCCTCACCACTACTTTACCAGCCAAACTGAACTTTTTCCATTTCTCCCCTTTGGCCTAAATCTTTGCCTCTGCCATTTGCAACTCTGGAAAGCTCCCTGCAACCCAAGGCAGCCCATTCTATGGAATGGCAGTTCCAACTAAGCAAATTTTCTCGCTCCCCTGCTGGGAAGTCCTTCTTGTTGTCTAACCTTACAGTCTCCTGCTGCATTTGATGTCTGCTTGCGGCAGGCTGGAAAAGGAATGTTGTTTGCATGGTTTGGGGGGAACCTGGACCCAGGAATCCAAGCCATCTCAAAGGCACTACAACATCAAAAAGCAGCCCATTTTCTCCTCCCCTGTGCTCAGCTCCAGGGGAGGAAGAAACTCTTGCTGAAAGGACTAGCCACTGGCCTCTGCCAGTGCACCCCATTTGGTTCCATTCAGTGACCACAGACTCGGGTCAGCCGGAACCTGTGCTGGGCTCTGGGATGTGCCCTGACACCCGGAGGGCACAGTCTGGAGAGACAGACCCGAGCCACGAGTGAGGGAGCTCAGGCTGTGCTGGCAGCTGGGAGACAGAAGAGCAGGGAGAAGGGCAGTGGGTATCACACAGCGCATGGGTGGCCCATAGCCACGCTGGTCCTTCAACCCTGGCGAAGTGCCCAGAAAGGGAGCCAAAGCCCTGGGGGGACCCCTCATCCACATCCCACGCCGTCCCCACCTGGAGTCTGTTTCCTCTGGGGCGGGAGGTGCTCCTCAGTTTCTGGGACCTTCCTCACTCCCAAACCACCTTTAATTCCCTGCCTCTCAGGTACCAGGATCTCCCCCCTTCCCCCCCCCCCCCCCGCCCACCAAGCCCGTCTCCACGCTATGAGAAAAGCACAGACCCCACAGCTAAACAGATCCCAGTTTGAGCATAGCTCTACCACTGATTGTCCCAGCCCTCTCAGCGCGTGACTTCCTTCCCTGGGCCTCAGTTTCCTCATCTGTATAATGGAAATAACAGTTCCCATCTTGTAAAGCGTTAATGAGCTGAAGAGGCAGTGCAACTTCCGTCTGTTCTGCGTCTCAGAGGTTCCCGAGAGGTCCAAGCTGCCGGGGAGCGGCGGACAGGAGGACGGGGCCTCAGGACACAGACACAGACATGGGCACTTTTACACTGAGCCCTGAGGTCAGAAGGACGCCAGTGCGAACTCCCGCCCGCACCCCTCCCCTGTCCTGCCGCCGCTGGGCGCCACCTTGTGGCCAGACCCGGGACTGTCCTGCGAGGTCTGGGGGGCACTGGACGGGCAGAGGCCGACACGGAGGGAAGGACGTAGAAACTCCACCGCGCGGGCAGGGGTGCCCACGTGAGCGAGAAGGAAGAGGCCGAGGTCAGATGGAGCAGGCCGTCCTGACACACGCCCTGTGCGGGTCTGGACAAGAGACAGGGAGAGTGGGCCAGCCCCGGTGCGGAGATGGTCCCTTAGGAAAGTCTGAGTGCCCGTTTCCCCATCCTCCCCACTTGGGGGGCAGGGGTGAGGAAGGGGAAAGGGGACCTTTTGTTACCCCGTCAGCAACACTGCAAGGTCAGCGTTGTCCCCATTTTACAGATGGGGAAACGGAGGCTGGGGGAGGTGGGATTGGCGGCTGGGCTCCCACAGCTGGGCAGTGCAGGGGCGCGGTCTAACACCAGCCCTTTCCGCTCCTTGAATCTTTGACTCCAGGTTGAGTAGGTGCGCTCCACTCTGCTCAGGAGCTGTTTGCCGACCTCTCCCTGGTCGAGGGCACCCAGCACCCCTGGAGCCGAGGGAGATGTGACAGGAAAGCTGAGTGGCCCCTGCTTTGGCATCAGCCTCACTTCGTAGAATCGGGATTCTGCTCTCTGCCCTTAGGCAAGCTTTGTCGGTGTTTTACGTCTCTGGACCCTCGTTTCTCCATGTGTAAGTTGGGAAAACAGCATCCACGTCACCGTACTCTGAGGAGTGGCTGCTGCCACCAGGCACTGGTTGGGGGGAGGGGAAGGCGGCCTGGGGTTGCTCCCCACTGAGATCTCCAGGAGGGATGCCTCTGGACCCTTCCAAGCGATGCCTGCCCTGGATCCCCCGACCAGGGGCCTGCACCTCCCCCTCTCCACACGGACCCCTCCCGCCTCTCCCTCCCTCCCACTGATCCCCAAGGACATCCTTCCCTCCGGAAGTGGCCTGTGGAGGCACAGCAGGAGAGGTGAGGGAAGGAGAAGGGGGAGGCCGGGGTCTTTCCTCCCCCTCTGGCTCCCTGCGCCTGGCCTGAGCACTGCTGACTACAGCTCCAACCAGAGGCCCCTCTGTTGCTTCAGTTCTCACCAGCTCAGGTAACTCCGTTCCCTTTGTGGCCAAGTGGGGCCACCTTCAGCCCTGACCTCCCCGATGTCTCAGAGGCCTTCCCCACTGTCACCCACTCCCTCCTTGGAACCTGTTCTCCTGGCTTCCCTCCTACCTTCCTGGCTGTCCCTTGCTCTCTTTCCTCCCCAAGTGTTGGGGTGCATGGGGGTCTGCTCCCATCCCCCTTTTCATATCATACCTCCCTCCCTGGGTGAGCCCTTTGATGCCTGTGAGCTCTTCTTAACCATTTCAGTTCCCCCTTGACAGATATCTTGTATCACCCTTTATTCCCCTGAAATGAAAGGGCATATACGTATGCATGTAATTCCCAGAGAGAACCATCCAAGCGTCCTCACTGAGATACCAGAATGAGCCATTATAGGCTAATGGTGAAGTGCACGAACACTGGTTCAAATCCTGGCTTCTGCACTTTCCAGCTGTGTGACCTTGGCTTAGTCCCTTAACCTCTCTGTGCCTCAGCTCTCCGGTAAAAAGAGAGATTTTTTTCCCCTCTATGTAGCACTTTGCCGCATAGAGTTGTTACGAGGATGAAGTGAGTAATTATTCACGAAACATTTAGAACAGTGCCTGGCACATGCTAAGAGCTAAGCGAGTTCTGATTAAACTAATAAGGAAAGTAATTTAAGAGGTTGTGTATTTCAAGCTGTAAATACTTTTATTTAAAAGATTTTATTTATTTGAGAGAGAGACAGAGATAGCGAGAGAGAACACGAGTGGGGAGGAGAGGGAGAAGCAGGGAGCCCAACATGGGCCTGGATCCCAGGACCCTGGGATCATGACCAACCGAGCCACCCAGGTGTCCCTCAAGTTGTAAATGCTTTTACCAACTATGCTAGAAGACATGGTAAAACAACAAGACACTTGTGCCTGTACATACAGGACCCTGAACATGACAGCCCCAAATGTGGACGGGTGGCAGGATTGTCACATTGGTGTCTCAGGTACCACAAGTAGTGTTTGACATTAAGTATGTACTTTTCCAAAATGGTGACAACTCTGGGTAAGGTTCTGAACAAGATAAAAAGCAGTCTTCCTTCAATTTACATGGAAGCTGTATTTCTGGCAATTTCCTTGTATGTCAAAATTCAGAGCATTCATACAAAAATGCTCTGTATTTATGTGCAAGACTTGGGCTCTTGCTCAGACAGAAACAGGTGTTTTTTCCTCTACTTTGATGTCTGGTAGAACATTCCAAGTCAGACGGCATATGGGACATTCTTTGTGGTTTGGGCTGTTCTGCACATCGCAGGGTGTCCAGAACCCCAGGCCCCACCACTAAATGCCAGCCATGGCCCCCAGTCATCGTGAAAATAGATAGCACCCCCTAAAATTCCCCCCAAGAAGCATCCAGAAGGCCCCTGCGTTCTATACCCACTCCAGACTTTTCTGAATCCCGAATTGTGTCTCCTGCTTGTTGACTTCCAGTTAGCCTCAGGCCAAGTTCAAGTTCCTGAGCCTGATGCCCAAAGTCCTCATAATTCAGCTCCCTGGTTACCTTCCCACAGGTGCAGATGCTGCTCCGCGTCTGCCCCCGCCCCACTCCCAACTAAAACACACACACACACACACACACACACACACACACACACACACACCAGGTTGTTTTTTGCTTCCCTCCCGGGTCTACTCCCTGGAAAGCCCACCGCTCCTCCCTCCACCTGTCTGAATGCTGTGAAGATAACCTCGCCAATCCTTTAAGACCTGATTCTGGCATTCCCCCCCCCCCAGGCTTGGCTGGGGCCTCCCCTGTGCCCCCCAGACCTGTGGGCTTCCCTGAATGACCTCAGCACTGAGCGTGCCCCGTTGCGGTTGCCAGTCTCCGTCTTAGGGCGTCGGCACCATCCTAAGGCAGAACACGTAGCAGGTGAGAGCCGTTCAGCCCTTGGCCTTCGGAAGCTCCCATCTAGCGGAAAGACAGACACATGGACAATGCTGGGAGACGCTTGCTCAGAGCCTGGCGGGAGCCCCAAGGACAGAGAGACCAGTCGCCAGAGGGCAATTTCCCGGAGGAGGTGGACCCTTGGAGTGCGAATAGTTTTCCAGGGAGAGAGAGAGGAGGCAGAAGGCTTCCCTGGCTGAAGACTCAGCGTGGGCAAAGGTCAGTTGTCTGCAGGCTGGTGAGTGTGGCCTGCGGTCAGGATGTGGAGGGGCCGCGATCTGAGGTGAGGCTGGTGCTTCCGCAGAGAAGAGCTCATGCAGAAGGTGCCAAGGAGGTGGGGCTTTGTCCTGGGGGCACTGGGGAGCCATGGGAGGGACTGAATCACCGAAGCAACGGGAATGATACTTTCGGCTTGCATGTGGGGAGTGCCCTCTGGGAGGAGTGTGGAAGATGCGCTGTAGGAGGGCAGGAGTAGAAATAATCCAGGGAAAGGTCACGAAGCCTATTTAGGACAGGGATGAGGGTAGAGAGAAGGGTGGGCATTTGTGTGGCTGAAACAACAGAGCTTGATGTCTGCCGGGGCTGAGAAAGAGGGCGAAGGCCAGTGTGCTGCTCTGGTGAGGCATCCCAGCTTGGTGAACCCCCCCAGTGATGAGGGTGGACACAGGAGCAGTCAGGGTGGCTTGGGGTGGGGTGGTCCCCACAAACCCCGTCCTCCCCAGTCCACAGGACAGGCTGCAGGCCCCTCTTGAGTCACTAGGGGGAGCTCCAGGATAGGCCAGGCTCCCTTCTCCCACCGGCGGCGCCTCCACCCCCTCCCTGAGGGGATAGGACCCACCACTGCTCAGATGTGGGCTTTGGGGGTCCTGCCAGGACCTGGCCCTAGTGCAGCTGCTCACAGACTTGGGCCACCTCGTCCCCCAGCCACTGGGCTTGCTGGGGGCGGGGGGCATCTCTTGAGCTGACAGCAGGTGGGGGCAGGGGTTGGGGACCGCCGCAAGCAGCGCAGACAGCCTGTTCTGTCTTACCTTGCACCTCACCCTCTGCTCCCACCAGGAGAGGGGGAGCAATCCGCTCAAGGTCACCTCACTGTCAGAGGCGACACCAGAGCCAGCCAGAACTGCTGTCCCCAGCTGGGGATGGAAATGGACCAGCGCTCCCAAGTCAGAGCAGCTCTTGAACCAGAACAGTGCAAGCAGCCTTGGCAAGACCCCCTGAACTGTCCTACAAAAACCTGGGGTGGGGGCACATTTCCTTGAGCCACCTCCCTGCGTCCCCCAGACTTGGGGGAGATAGCTTTCCAGGCAGAGGGGTCACCGGTCCCTAGGCAAAGGCCTGGAGGCAGGGAGAGGCAGGCAGTTTCAAGGAATGGGGCAGAGGGCAGGTTGGCCAGAGTGCTGACAGCTGCTGGGGGGGGGGGGGGCGCATTAGGGAGTCTGGGGGCCCCCTGAGAGCAGGGGGGCTTCCGCAGGCCTCCTCCGTAGGAGGAAATGCCGGGAGAGCCCAACGCCAGGACAGCCTGGCCGCTGCAAAGGATCCCTCCAGCTGCAGACTGGGGAGGGGCAGGATTAGAATTTTTGGAAAAGTGATTGGCCTCTCTACTTGAGTCTAAATGGCACAGTCTTTTAAATTTTAATGAAAAAAAAAAATGAATAACGAATGGAGACCCAGAAAGAGGAAATCCATTTCCTTTTGAGTCTGATAGAGCAAATCCAATCCCCAAATAATGCTGGGAGGATTGTATCTTGGTAACAAAAGGTGTGATCCCCGCAGAGCTCACTGCAAGCTGCCTCAGCCGAGTCTGAAGTCGCTTTCAGCTACTGGGCTCTGGCTGCCCCCGCCTGAGGTTGAGGTGGGGGCAGGGACTAACCCAAGGTCATAAGGCAAAGTTGGAACTGGAACGAAGGCTCCTCGCTCTCAAGCTTGGGTCTCCTCTCTGTACACGCCTGCTTGTCTGCACACACTGCAAACACACACACACACACACACACACACACACCCCACACAGGAAATGCTTTCCCAACTCAGATATGCAAATACCTGCATCACACTCACATTTGCTCACCTAGCCACACATATACTTGCCTGGCTGGGGGTGGGTGGACGTCCACGTGGTACCCCCGGACCCCCAAATACATAGACAAACGTGCTTGCGTTCACACACACGGGGGCTCATACACACAGATACCGGATCCGGCCAAATCTAAATAGTCCGGTACACGCAGATACCGACACAGGGCACACGCGTGCGAGTATCTACACACGAGAGTCAAACACATCCCTCGGTTCGCATCTACGAACACCCCACTCTCACAGCAGCCGCACAGACTCCTGAGCGTTCACGGGCACGCTCCTGCGAACAGCACACACACACACACACACACACACACACACACACCCCGGCCAACACTCGGGCTAAACAGCCATGTCCTCTGGCTCACCCCCAGGCCGTGCTTGCACTGAGGTCAGCGGGGAGTGTCCCCGAGACCTTGCCACGCCTCTGTAAGGGCCTGGGGATCTCAGATGGCAAGTGCTGCCTCCTGCGGGAGCCCAAGGACACCACCACGCCCGGGGCAAAGAGCACGTGCCCAGGCAGCTGGGGCGGAAGCCGCCCCCAGACCCAGCCTAGCTCAGCCCCACGCTCCCCCCCAACCGTAGGAGTGTGAGAGTGGGTGGGTTCCAGTGTGTGTCCTATTATGGGGGGGCAGGGGCAAAGTCAAGATGGAGGAGTTCAGCTACTACCTGGCTTTAGGATTCCTTCTTTCATTCATTCCTCTGATACTTAATAACATTTTGTGAATCAGGCAAAACAAAGACAAACAGAGGCTAGGAGTGCAGTCTGGGAGGCAAGCAGGCATGCCCAGAGCCCGGCTCTTGTATTACACATTGTGACAATTACACAGAACCCAGGAGGCCTCAGAGAGACCTGAGCTGCAGCTGGGCTGTGGGACTGAGCAATTCACATTCTTCTCTGAGCCTCAGTTTCCTTCATCTGAGAAGTAGGGACCACGATCTCCCTGACCACCTGTTGGGTTTGTTGTTAGAATCAAATCTGATGACGGATGGGACAGTGCTTGTGTGGGGGGGGGTAGTTTTAGTAAAATAAGAGTCAGACATTTATTAGGCACCAGCTGTGTGCCAGATCCATGGTATGGGAATGTGGATAGGTTCATGGGCCGTGGAGTCAGAAGCCTGGCTGGGTTCTAATCCCTGCTTTGCCAAGACTAGCTGTGTGAGCTTGAGCAAGTTACTTAACCTCTCTGAGCTTCTACTTTCTCACCTGGAATAGGGGTGTAATCCTCACTGTATATGAGTGCTGTGGGGGAGTGCACCGCAGGGCCTGCCGCAGAGCAGGTGTGCAAGTCAGTTCCCATTATTATGTATAAGCTTTCGTGTATTCATTCAGCAAACAGTTGCTGAGCAGCTACGAGGAACCAGCCATGATTCTAAGGGCTCTCCAAATTCCGACTCATTTAATCCTTTAATAACGCTATCGTGGTTTACACTGAGGAAACTGAGGCACAGAGAGGTCCCATCACTTACTCGAGGTCATGCAGCTGCTAGAAAGCAGAGCAGGAATTGGAAGCCAGGTCTGTCAGCCTCTCTAAACCCATAGAGAAGACATGTGTTTCCCTCTTAGGGTTCAAAGTCCTCCCCTCTCCCCAGGAGCGGCCCCTGTTAAATAAATCATCCAGTAACGGTTTCTAATTCCCAGACTTGGTTGCAAATGAATTATTCACATTGTAGGGCCTGCGAACGGCTGGCTGGGCCTCATTACCCGAGAAGGGCTGCCCGCCCGCAAGATGCCACTCCCTCCCCTGGGCATGGGTCCTGGTGGGCCAGCCAGAGGCTGCCAGAGTTGGCGGGTGCCAGGCTGCTCCCGGAACTGGGAGGAGGGGCTTTCCTCCTCCCATTCCCAGCCTTTGCTTTCTAATAAGCTCATAGCCTGGCGTTGTCAAGACAGCATAAGCTCTGGATCCAGGCAGTCCTGGGTTCCAATCCTGGCTCTGCCCTGAGCAGCTGTGTGACCTCAGGTAGGTGGCCTACCCTCTCTGAGTCTCTGGGGAGGCTGACTGGCCCAGCCTACTTCACACTCTCTTCTTGCTCCATTTGTGGGCTGAGGCTTATGCCGCCCAGCCAGGCCCTGTGCTGGAAGCTGGGGACAAAGATCCTGTCCTGGGGGGACATTCAATCTCAGGGTCTCATCTTCTACTTCCAGCTTCTGGCTGAAACCCATTGTCTGAGCCAGAGCCCTGGGGCTGGTTGTAGGAGATACCGGCTGCTCCAGAGCCCCCACCCAGGGCCAGTTACCAACCCCCGCTGATTGCTCACGAGGTCATGCCCGCTGCCAGGGGCAGCAGGGGCCAGTGCCTGACCCATGCAGCGCTACAAAGGTCCAGCCCCCTTGCCTCAACTGGGACAACCCTGAAGGGCTGTCACAGCCCCAGGGGCCTCTGCAGGGGCCTCAGCTGCAGCCTCATTGGGGGTCAGCTTCTCTATCTGCCCAGTCCTGCCTTCCTGCCTCCTTCCAGGTGTACCTTCCGAGGGCATGCCTCAACCAATCTGCGTGTAATCCTTCAGCTCAGGGTGTCTCCAGGAACCCATCTATGTGCTTGTCACAGACAAGGCCCGATCTCAGCAGTAAAGGGCACCCAGTGCAGGTCAGCAGTACTGAATACTGCTTTTCTGTATTCATTGTAGGCTCAGCCTACCTTCTGCCCTAGTCCAAGCCCTGCTCCTTCCTCCCAGGCTGAGCCCAGTTATCCCATGGGAGGCAGAACTAGGGGACAATCAGTGGGAGGTAGAAGGGGATTGGAGTCTGGCTTAGACGGAGAACAGGACCAAAGCCAACCTCATTGGAGAAGATGAACTGATGACCCAGGGCAGCCAGGAGGTCAAGGTCACGGACTCTCACTTCACAGGGAGGTCTTTTTCAAAAACAACTAAACAGGATCTTCTTCATGGAAAAACCAAATCTGAACCAAGAATGATAAGATTACTCATAACAGTTGCCATTTCTGGAGTGAGGAGTACGTCCTGGGCACCGTGCCTCATGCCCCTACCGTCTCCTCAGAACAACCTCATGGGCTTATCTTCTCACCCATTTTACAGATGAGGAAGCCAAGGCTGGGAGGGCTGCAATGACTTGTGCCTCAGCCGTGGCAGAACCAGCATTCAAATCCCGGACCATTCTGTGCTTCTGTGGGATCTAGGCTCAAGCAGAGACCGGCGTCCCGAAGAAAGTCCCCTAAGGGAAAGCCCCGTGGGTCATCCAGACTAGCTGTTCCCCGAGTGCCTGTGACTGCCCAGGGCAGCAGGGGAGTCAGGAAAAGAGTGGTGGGCAGTCCGTGAGTCTGTGTCCCTGTGACACAGTCCTAGTCTCAGGGGGGCCACTGTTCCTCTCAGGACTCTCCAGTTCATATATTTGATGCCAACACCCATCTGCATGGCACAGAAGAGGAAACTGAGGCCCAGAGAGAAGACACTGCTTGCCCAGGCTTGCAGAGCTGGGACTCAAGAATTCCTGACACTTGATCTCCTGTCCTCTGTTCAACATATGGAAGAACCAAGACCACTGCTAACCGACCGAGTGTTTGCGGCCCTCCAAGATTCAGATGCTGAAACCTAGCCGCCAGTGTGATGGGTATTTGGAGGTGAGGCCTTTGGGAGGTGATTAGGTCATAAGAGTGGAGCCCTCGTGAATGGAACTAATGCCCTTTATGAAAGAGGCCCCAGAGGGATCCCTGGCCCCTTCTGCCCTGTGAAGTTAGAGCAGAAAGACATCTGTCTGTGAAGCAGGAAGCGGGCTCTCACCAGACACTGAATCAGCCGTTACCTTGATCTTGGACTTTCCAGCCTCCGGAACTGTGAGAAATAAATTTCTGTTGTTTATACCCAGTCTATGGTATTTCGTGATAGCAGCCCAAATGGACTAAAGCAGCCACTTTCCCCATCTGTTCCACACTGTTGATTCTTCCTCCCATGCGTCCATGCAAACCTCCATCCGCGCACGCATCCCTGCGTGCATGCCTCCCCGTGTTCACCCACCCGTGCCTCCATGCATTTAGCCAGCCACAGCTGTGCGCCCAGCGGCCTCTGTGCACAGGTCCGGGCTGGGTGTTAGGGCCAGAGCCGGCAGAGCCTCCCCTCGTGGAGTGCACAGGCCGGCAGAGGAGCCGCGTCTTAAACAGCCCACAAAGCCCAAGTGCATCACCATTGTGCTCAGTGCTGGGGCGGGGCAGCGCAGGGTGGTGTGAGTGGGTGTAACAAGGACCGGCTCTCTCCGGAGTGTTCTCTGTGCCCCAGGGAGCTGGTGGGCAAGAAACCTGCTGAGACAGCCCCATGGGCTTGGCCTCAGGGGACAGAAGCTATGAGAAAACCGTGAATAATGTCCTAGTGGAGCCAACTGGCTTGGCGAGGCCGCAGCCAGCCCACCTGGCCCTTGCCGCCCGTGGGCTTCTGTGGCTGCAGCTGGAGGTAAGTCAGGAGGTAAGTGGGGGAGGGGGTCTTTTGAAAATCTCCCTCCAGATTTGCTTTGTGAGCCATCCCAGCTGGAGCCTGAAGCCTCTGAGAACTGGATCAGAGCTTTAGGAAACACAAGAGAAGTTATTTCAGGAGAAGGGAACAGCATGAGCATACGTGTGGAGGTGGGGATAGTAGACAGACCCGGGAAGGTGGAGCGAGGAGAGAAAAGGGAGGAGAAACTGAGTCCTGGTCCCCAGGGACTTCACCAGCAGTCGGGGGGCTCAGCTCCCGCCACACGCCAGTAGCAAGAATTCCCGTGAAAAGCTGAACTATGTGCCCAAAGAGGGCCAGGCGCAATCCCCAGTTCATCCTGCCTGGATCCAGTAAGAGCGTTACTGCTGGATCCCATTTTACAGACACAAAAACCAAAGTCGGGGGAGGTTGAATGTGTCACCCGTGAGCACAGAGTTAGCAAGTGAAGGGTCCGGGTACAACCCCAGCCCAAGTTCTTAACACTCCCCTGGTGTGCTCAGCAAACGGGGAGGAAATCTGAACACGTGAGGGGCACTTGCTGGCTCCATCGTGGTCTCCTCGGTCCCTCCCACCACACTGAGAGTTTATTTACCTCTGTCACCACATGACACTAGGTACAGAGCTGGTGCTTAGAAAATCGGTGAATAAATAGCCATCCTAAGAGCAGACACTCAGAAAGTGTTCACCGTGGGCTCTGCCACCACAGCCCCATGAGGGCATAACGTTATTTCTCCCATTTCACAGGGCTAATAAGTGGAAAGGCCCCGATCCACTAGGCAGCAAGCTAATAACTAAGTCAGCAAACTCTAAGCATGAGTAATGACCAGTGAATGCATGAGACCAAAGGTGAGTCAATAAAAGGTGCGGAGTTGAAGGAAGGACAGAGGGAGCCAAGGTGAGATGTGGGGCTCAGCAGAGTGCGGGGAGAGGGGAAGGCCGCTGCACTTGTCCCGCCTCCGGTTCCCAGGAAAAGGGCCTTTTCTCGTCCAGGGGTGGCTGGAGTGCTTGCCAGGCTGTTGCCTAGCAACAGGGCCCTCACCCTGGCCCCGCCCCCTGAAGCCGGCCAGAGCGGGGCACGTGCAGCCAGCCCCAAGCTCCCCGCCCCCTCCCCCCGGAGGGACCCTGGGCTCTCAGGCTGGGGGGAAGAAGGCCCGGGCCAGAGAGGTGGGCCTGGCTGGGCTCCCCCGCTGAGAGAAGAGCCCTAAGACCTGCGTGGGGGAAGGGCCGCTTGGACCAGCCATCTATTCTGAAGGCTGTCTGCCTGGCACAGGGGAGAGGAGGAGCTCGCAACTGCCCAGAGCAGTGACCACGGAGCGCCCTGGGTTGGGGAAGATCTTAGATAACTCACTTCCCTTCCTGAATGCATTTCATCATGGGTAGAATGGGGCCACGTGCCCCCTCGCCAGCGGGTCCGTGTGGGGATAGAGCGGGGCCAGGGGCGGCTTTACTCTGGGAGAGTGCAGAGGAGAAAGACCTGGGGCAAAGGCCTCTCAGTCCCCTCCAAGGGAGGACGGAGTGCCCTGTGTGGAAGCACGGGGCCTAGGGGCTTCCCGAGGAGGTGAGCTGGTGGGACTTCCCTCCGCGGGGTGGCTGGGGAGTAGAAGAACTGGCAGAGGAAGCAAACGTCCTTTCGAAGGCCCGGAGGCCTGAGACGGGTGCCCACTCAGCAACAGCGGCTCTGCTCCCGCCCGCCTTTTGCATTTAGTCCTGAGTGCATCTCTGGAGGGAGCTGGGAAGCCGAGATCCGGCGCACAGGAAACGAAACATGGGCTCAGAAAGGTAAAGACACTTGATCAGGTCACACAGCTTGCGAGGGGCAGAGCTACGTCTAGCCCCCTTCCCCTGCACAGACGGCTGGAGCCAAGAGGAAAGGGCATTTTTGCCGCTGTGGAGTGTGCAGGCGCCCCTCCAGGCACCTCCAGGGGGTCTGGACTTGGTGCGGAGGGCAGTGGGGAGCCACGGATGGTTTCTGAGCTGGGGGAGAAACGCCCTAGGCTGGGCCCTCAGGTCCTTAGGTGCTGTCCCGGGCCATCTGTCTCCGCCTCCCACACCTGCCACCCTCTGAATCCAGCCACCCCCGCCGCTTTTCAACCACACCCGAGAAACCATGTGTGACGGAGGAGAATGTAAAAATATATATATGTAACTGAAAAACAACGTGCTGACAGAACACAGCTATAAATACTCTGACGGGTGCAGAACCATTCCTCGGATCCTGCTTCCTGCTGCCTGAGGAGCGGGGGCACGGGGTTTGACAGGTGGGGTGGGAACTCGGGAGGGAAAGGAAAGGGGGCAACCACTTGTAGACCTACTTTGTGCCAAAAGCTTTACAAGCAGTATGTCTCGGAGTCTTCCCAAATCCCTCTTGGAGAATCACTACTGTCTCATCTCCAGTTCACAGATGAGAAAACTCAAATTCAGAGAGGTAGGTCATCTGGTCAAGGTCACACAGCGAGGAGGCAGCGGAGCTGGGATTCCAGCAAGCCCTGTCATGGGCCAGCTGTCCAAAGAACAGCCAGTGGGCTTCAGGCTTTTCTTCCCTCACTCCTTGTCCAGGGCCAGAGAGAGCTTCAGGCTTCCAGGTGTTCCCCTGCTTCCATGCCTTCCATGGCTCCCTAGTGCCCTCCAGATAAAGACCAAACTCAGTGAGGCCCTTAAGGCCCTGTGCTCTGGCCTCCGGCCACCGCCTGAGCCCACCTCCTACCATGTCCTGATCTCTGAGACACAGAGACCTTCTGCGAGGTCCTCTTCAGGACCAAGTGCTCTTGGCCTCCGTACCTACTGTTCCCTTTGCCAGGCATGCTGTTCCTCTCTCCTTACATCCATCTACATTGGGGCCTCAGCTTAAGTGCCACCTCTTCCCAGGCCTCCACCCCTGCTCAGAGCCTCCTCTGCTTTCCCGACACACCCTGAAGCGCAGCTGTAGCCCGTGGGTCATCACGGTGATGGGCCGCAGCTGGTGAGCACAGACCCAGGGCCGCTGCCTGCCGCATGGCCACACAGTGGGCGCCCCCGAGTGCTTGGCTGTTCAGGACGTGCCATGTCACGTGAATGCCCCTCTCGATGCATGGCGGTGGGGGGGGAGCAGGCGATGACCGCACAGGGTAAAGCGGCCTTCAGGCTGTCAGACACCCCGGGGTGGTGTGACACAGAGCTGGAGCTGGCTTCAGGGCTCCGGGGGAGAAGGAAGGAAAAGGAAGAGAAAGAGAGGCCAAGGGGGCTCCCGGGGCCCCCGCAAAGGGCACTGGATACCCATGGAGAAGACCCGGGAATAAGCTGGCCCCATCTCGCGGACCCTCGCTGGATCGGCACGAGCCTCCCGCACGGGGTCTGGCCGGGAGCGGCGCACAGGTAAGACTTCGAGCGTCACGTGTCCGTCCTCTGCCCTTCCCGCTCCCCTCCTCCCCCCCCCCCCCCCCGCAGGCCAGCGCTGCCCCCTGCAAGCGTGAGCCCCCTAGGGCATCTTTACTTTTCATTTTCTGTTAGCTACTTTTTTTTAAAAAAATAAGAAGCCGCTGATGTTAATTTTAATGTTTTGTTTAACCCAGTATACTCCCGTAACATATCATGTAATCCAGATGAAAAAAATCATTGAGTTTTTTTAAACATTTTTTTCTTACGAAGTTCAAAATCCAGTGTGTCTTATATACATACAAAACATCTCGGTTTGGACTAGACACATTTCGGGGGCTCACCAGCCACACTCGGCTACTATATTGGGCAGCAGTGCTCTAGACTGTGCCTTGATGAGAACCAGGCCCATGCTTGGATCCACAACTATCTCCATGGTCTGGCGTGTGATGGAGACTCAGGGGATGTTTGTTGAATGACTGGCTGACTGACTGGATGAATGCATGAATGAACAAACGATCTGAGACCTTGTTAGATCAAAAGCCAGATTCCCAGCGCGGGCCATGGGAAGAGCCTAGAAATAAATTCTCATCCCACTTCTGCTTCCAAGCCTTCGCAGCCTTTGCATGACCAGAAGTGAATCCGTCTCCTCTCTGGGCCTCGGTTTCCCCATCTGTACAATGGGTTGGACTGCATGATGTTTTTCTGGGCTCTCACTAGAGGTTCTCAAGGGACGCCTGCCCTCCTCTCTGCAGCTCCCTTCCCTAAGTCAGGCCGCCCAGGGAAGTCCCCCACACCCCCGGCCACCCCACTCCCTCCTGTCCTGTGTGTGAGACAGGAGGTCTCAGGAGAGACCTCCAGGCGACCTTCTGTGCAGAGCAGAGCCAGGCCCCAGACGACTCCTCCACACAGTAGCCGCGGTGCAGGAAACGAGGCCAAAGCGTGTCCTCGGGCTTGGCCCTCCTCCTTGGTCACCTCCGTATCTCACATCTGTTCCGAACTAAGAAGACAGCAGGGCAGAGCTTGTCCCTTTGATTCTGTAGAGGAGGAAAAGGGAGGGCCGAGAGATGTGCCAAGGCCAGTCTGAGGCTGCACAGTGAACATGGCAGAACCAGGCCTCTGCTTTCCTCACCTGAAAAATGGGCACAAAACCTGCCTCCCTCCCATTGAACATCAGCGCCTCAAATCCGGGCTCTGCTGCTTCCAGCCCTGTGATCTCGGGCAAGAGGCTGTACCTCACTGAGCCCCTGGAAGTGCTGATTTTTCTAAGTGGGGATGGTAAAAATACCAACCTCATCACTTGCTGAGCCAGTGAAATGTGTTAACATACGTAAGGCGCTTATACGAGTGATATTATTATTAGCCTTCACTAGGGAGCTATTCTGCAGTTCAGATGAGGCAAGGGGTGTGACTGGGGTTTACACACCGTAAAGTCCTCTCTTGAGAGGCGAGCGTTTTTTGGCCTCAAAGGAGTTGCAAACTGTAATCCGCATTGTGACTTGCAAACTGTTTTGTAAACGTTGCCGCATGAAGGAGGTTATTGTAGATTAGCTTTTTATATCGGAAAGGCACTTCAAAATCATAAATCACTTTGGAGACCGTAGAGCTCTTTGTAAGGGCTTTCTAGACTGTCGAGTGCTGTGCAAGTCTGAAACAAGTGGCCTTTCACAGCCGTGGGCCAGAAGCAGGGTGGGAGTGGGCAGAGAACCAGAGGATCGAAGCAGCGGCCCGTTTGCCCTCTGATCACGGCCCCGTCGCTGCGCGTGCCAGCCAGTGCGGAGAAATTCCAGCGTAGCTGCAGATCCCTGCGATTCTGCTCTGAGGCCAGGCCGGCCTGGCTGCATCGCTGACTCAGCCAAACGGGATGAGTTCAGCAGGAATCCGCCCCATCTTCCTCGCACTTGTGCCTGTCTTTTTTTTTTTTTTCTACCACAAAGGCAATAAACCTGACACCATTTAAAGATTTCTCTGTGGGCTGGGGAGGTGGCGAGCTCCTGGGCTGCCCAATGACCTTGCTCTGCCTGCTACTTTCTTACCTATGACCTTGGGCAAGTTCCCTTACGCCAAGTCGGGAGTCCCTCCGCTCTAACAGACTGGTAATGCGCGTTTGGGTGTAGGCATTGGGTGGCCTGGTGTGCCTGCAAATTCTGTCCCTTCTGCTCTCCGTAGACCCGGGAGCCTTCCAGTCAGGGAGAGACAGAAGGTGGGGCAGCTTCTAGAGCTTTGGGGTTATGAGCATGGGATTTCAAGTCATAGACACCTGGATTCAAATCTTGGCTCTGCGCCATACAACTGTGTGTCTTTAGGCAAGTCACATCACTTCTCTGAGCCTTCATTTCCTCAGCTATAAAATGGGCATAATAATGTCGCTACCCTGTAAAAAGTTGGTGAGGATTTGGAGATGTGTATATGGCACGTGTGGCATCTAGTGATTACACTCCGCCAAGCCCCGAGCCATTCTGGGAGCCCTGACATGCTCCCTAAGGCCATGCAATTCCCCTTCCTGTGCCTTCTCACATTGGCGATTACTTGATCAAAAGCCTGCCTTACCATGTGACCCAGATGACTGCCGGACCCTGGGCCCTCTGGATCCAGCTTGAGCCGCCCACCCCTGGAGTTTCTGCAGAAACCTTTTTTTCCAGCCCCATCTCCTCGTGGTCCCTGGGCTGCTTGATGTTGACCCCCAAGCAGAAACTTCTCTGAACTCCTTACACAAACTGTGTGTGAGCAATGCACCCTTCGCTGTAGATGTCTCAGGCAAAGGAGGGTCTGCTGATACCTACTTCAGAGCCCTCTTCCTGCCCTTGGAGCTCATCCCAGGCTTTCCCTGCCTGCTGGCATCTGTCTCTCTCCCTCCTGCCCTGCCTTCCTCTCTCCCTCTCCTACCTTTTCAGAAGCAAGGCATCGCATTTTTCCTCTTGCCTCCTGCAGCGTACCTCATTTTTCTGAGCAAAGCCAGACTCTTCCTAGGGTTGTGATGAATGCAAGTTTTCTTCATCTGGTTGCATCCGCGGGTGTGACCTTTCAGGGCCAGGACTGTGTTCCTGTTCGCTGCCATATGCTGCCCCCCTGCCAGCCCAGCATTCGGCCCCCCAGCAGGCAGCTGGGAAATACGTGGTGAGTGAAGGAATAAATGAGTAGGACAGGGGCTACTGGGGCAGGGGGACCAGAGAAGCTGCCCTCTGTGGTTGTCTAGGACCCTCTGCTCTTTGAGGTCAGTTTCGTGGCAAAGGGACTAATTCAGGAAGAGGCTGAAGCTAATACGTGTCTGTCTCAGGCCCCAGACACAACCGAGTACTAATGCATTCTTGGCTCCTTCGAGGGCCATGTAAACATTAGCACTTGGGGGTCCTTCTTTAGGGTCTGACCTTTCCCCATCAGCGACTGCCTCCCCGGAGGGCTACTAAGGGTGGCAGAGAAACAGGGCAGTGGTTCTCAGGTGGGCTGCACCTCTGACTCCCCTGGAAAGTATTGAACCACCAGAGCCCCATGGGCCTCACACCTCCTCCCCCCTCCTCCCCCAGGATCCGATTCAAATGTCTGATGTGGGGCCTGATGACTGATCCGTTAAAAATCCTGTTGATTCCAATATACACCCCTGAATCAGAGAATGGGGCTGGTGTTTTGTTTTTTGGGTTTTTTTTTTAAACTAATGTGTCTGTGATGCCTGCGGGGTTTCCACACGAGGCCCTCTGAGGCAGTCTGAAGGCTGGTGGTCCAGGCTGGGGGCCTGGCCAGACGGTAGAGGGGAAGGTATGTGGGCTTGGCAGGCATTGGAGACCTGGGTTTGAATCCCTGTCTTACGATATCCAGCTCTGTGGCCTTGGGCAAGTCACTTCACCTGTCTGCACGTCAGTCTCCTCTCCTGTGAGTGGGCAATCAGGATTCCTACTGCACAGGTCGGCTGGGATCCATCACCAGGCACGGGGTCCAGCCTAGAGTCGGTGCTCCAGAAAGTACAGTTCTGCTGCCTTCCTGAACAAGCTTCAGGGTGGGAGCGGAGGTCAAGTGTGGCCTCAACCCTGGCTCAGTACCTGACGGGAAGAACGCTGGCCCATCGTGATATGCGACCTTGGCCAAGCCACTCCCATCTCTGGACCTCAGTGTCCCCTTTCAGCTCCAACCTGGGCGACAGTTAAGGGCTGCCATTTAAGGGGGTAGACAGACCAGTTTCAGCCAGTTCTCTGGGGCAAGTCACTCAGCCTCTCTGAGCCTCAGTTTCCTTATCTGTAAATAGAGATCCAGCGGTGTGCACATCTCATCAGAACCCTGTGTTTAGTGATGTCGTGTCACTAGCTTGAAATGGGCCATAGCAGCAGTTCAACACCAAACGAATTGGCAAACGTTACAAATTAGGATTCCCCCCTTCTTCCCCTTCCATGCCCCCTCCCCCTCCCGACATCAGTTTACCAGCATGCCAGCCACTGGGACTCAGGTAAGAAAACTTTCACAGTGGTTGTTGGGAGATTCAGAGAACTATTGGCTGTTAAGCATTTAGCACAGCACCTGGGACTTAGCACAGCACCTGAGACTTAGCACAGCACCTAGACACTAATATGTGTTAGTTAAACACACTTAACATTTATCAGCCATCACTTTGTCTCTAGCCTGGTGTACAGTGATCACATCCGTCATCTCCTATAGCTTTAAGAACCCTGGGAAACTTCTAGAAAAGGAAATTCAGGCTCACACAGGCTCGCTGACTTCAAATGCAATTACACTTCACAGGCCTACTATGTGCCGAGTTTATTTTTATATACCCATCTCCGGTCAACCACACAACCCCCTTTTTCTCACTACAGTTGAGGAACCAAAGGCCCTGAGTGGGCAAGTGACCCGCCCCAGCTCCCACATTGAGCGTGGGGCCCTGTATCTATCTTGAACCTGCGTGTGCGCTGGCCTCCTCTTCCGTCAGACTCCCTCCCCGCCACATCCAGCTGCATCCTCTCCTAGATCGGGGCAGGCTTTGCTGATCTGATCTCTCTGGCCCTCTCCAGCTCTGACACCCTCAGTATTTAAATCAGCACATGAATATTTCACAAGCATCCCCGGCGAAAATAACCCCCCGCCTGGTTATGTCAGGCTGAGGCCCCAGTCGCTGCCGGGGGATCGGGCTGTTTGCGAGGCCTGCAATTCCACGAGGCCTCCCGGCGGCAGCCGAGGAATCGATAGCCTTTAAATAAGTAATTAGAGGAGCTGAAGACGTCGGCACAGCCAGGAGTGAGCAGGGGAATATAAACTCATAACTCTCCCAGGCTCGCTGTGCAGGGCCGCGTTGTTTCTCGGTCAGGAGATGTGGCAGGGCCTGGGGTAGGGCGAGAGGGGGGGAGTGTGAGGAAGCGGAAGAGGAACACAACCCTACTTGGCGTTTGCTGAGCCCTCTCCGTGTGCCAGGCTTTCTCTCATCGTTGCCATACCTAATGTTCTAAGGACATTGAGGCTCAGAGAGGGGAAGGCAGTTGCCCAGGGCCACACAGCCAGGAAGTGGCAGGGGCTGCAGGCCTGACTTCAGTACACGGTTTCTCGGCTTGGGTGCCATTGACATCTTGTTGGCCGGGTAATTCTTTGTTTTTGGGGTGGGGGGCTGTCCTGGGCCATTGTAGGATGTTTTTGCCCTGGCCTCGACCCTCTAGATGCTGGTGGGGCATCCTCCCCACTTGACGACCAAAAGTGCCTCTGGGCATTGTCAGATGTCCCCTGGGGGGGAGGCAAATCACCCCAGGAGAGACCCGCTGCTCTAGAGTCTGTGTTTATTTGGCTATTCCTTTTCTCTGCTGCTGGTGGCTTTTAGGATAAGGATCGAAATCTTTCTCCCGACCTAGAGAAAGAGCTCTAGAACCAAAGCTGGCCAGGTGAGAATACACCGGCTGTGTGACCTTGGGCAAGTTCTCAACCTCTCTGTGCCCCAGTTTCCCTATCTATAAAATAAGCGCCTCCCCCCACCCCCCAAAAAAAGGTTATCATGAGGTTGAAATGAGTTAGCATATGCAAAGCATTTAGAGCAGCGCCTGGCACATGCAGTCCAAGGGCCTGTGAGACCACGTCCCGGCCCAAGACTGCAGCCTCACTGGTACTGTTCCTTCCCTAAGAAAGGGGAGAAGGGCCCTAGGAGGAGCTGGGAAGAAATCATCTCTGACAACTTCTGCTGTTTCCACCCTCTTCGCGCTGCACTCCCCCTCCTGCCAGCCCTGGGTGAGCTGGAGAAACAGCAGCAAGGACGGCCACATAGTCCCACAGGACCACAAGGTACTAAGAACAGAAGCTGCCACTTCTCCCCTGCAGTGCTGGCTGCACACAGAGAGGAATGTGGAGGGGCTGCGCCCGGATTTACAAGAGCATCCGATTAGAATACAATTCCTTTTATTATCCAGGAAGCCATAAAAATACATATAAACAAACACGTTTTATCACTGGAGTTGGTCATCCCATTTTACTGGTCGATGGCGTGTGTGTTTTTGTTATGCTGATGTCTGTTAGAAACAAGTTTCCAGAATGCTGTCCTCATTTGGGTGCTTGGGAGAAATAGTATCCAGGAAGGCACTGCAGGGCATCCTTGCAGAAACAGCCCCCACTGTAGGAACACACACGCTTGCCGTGTAAATCTTCCCTTTTCCCACAGAGGGATGGGTCCCTAGGGGTCACCTGGTCCAGCCTCCTCCCAGTGCGGGAGTCTGAGGCCCAGGACACACCGTGCTTTGTCCGGGAGCACAGAACAACTTGGCTCAGCAACTGTTTCCTGAGTGTATTAGGGAACCCCAGGTGCTGTGATAGATAGGCCCCTGATCTCAGGGCACAATGGAGTTTTGTCTTTCTCACTCACGTGGCAGGTGTTCTGGATGGAGGGCGAGCCTTCCCCAGGGTGACTCGTGGACCCAGGCTTCTTCCTTGTGGCTGCGCCCTCCCCTAGGGCCTCAGAATCCTCTGCTTTCCGCTGGGTGGGGAAGGAATTCAGAGGATTGCAGGGTTTTGTGGATTTTTACAGAGGTTTTTTTTAGGTCAGGCTGGGGAGTGGCCCATGTTGCTTCTATGCACGTTCCATTGGCCCATTCCTACGTCACATTCCACACGGAGCTACACAGGGCGTTGGGAGATGTAACCTGGCCGTGTGCTCAGGAGGCAGAAGAGACAGGTTGCTGAACAGCGAGCTGACCGGGTCTCAGGGTCTGGCTCGGGGCTGGAAGCGGCCTGGGCAGGGATGACTAAGAAGGCCGACCTGCCCTCTTGAAGCTCCTGACTCGTGGGGGAGGGGAAGCTGCAGCAGGTGCGGGCAGCGGATGTTCCCAGCTTGAAGTTCAGAATGAGGACTTGTCTTTTTGAGCCCCACCCCCCATTGATCACTGGAAGTCCATTTACTTCTCTCCAGAGAGACCCTCCCCACCCCGATCCCACCTTAAATCCAAGACTCCCAGTGTCCTTGCCAATTCAGCCCAAAAGGAGTCAGCAATCCTTGTTTCTAAAAGGTTGCAGATGGGGCCCCTGGGTGGCTCAGTCGGTTGAGCATCTGAGTCTTGATCTGAGGATCATGAGTTTAAGCCCTGTGTTGGGCTCCACGTGGGGTGTGGAGCCTATTAAAAATTAAAAAAAAAAAAAAAAAAAAGAAAGAAAAGTTTGCAGAGAAGACACTGGAAGGCCTGGTTCACTTCATGAAAGGCCCTATTCTCTGTAGTATTTCCTTTTCCGGGGAGAAAGAGGGAGCCTTTCTGCCCAGGGTTACCTGTCGCTTCACACTGTCACCAGCCAGGGCCTGGACTCTCAACAGAACAGTTCTGGAAAGATGGCCTGGCTCTTCAGTTTACCTGCACCTGGGTGCACGCACGCGCGTGGACCCACACACCCCTCAGAACCAGCCATTGCAGACATTGGCCACTTGGGTTAACTAGTATCTATTTGGGGGATCCCAAGGTGGTGAGAGGACCTCCCAATACAGAAGCTGACTGGGGCAGATATTCTGCACCCCAGCACCTAGAATTCAGACATGCGGCCCAAAGTGTGGCCCATGGGACACGCCCTCCCAGGACTTTGAATCTTAAGAGTGACCCAGGCACAGGGCCAGTAGGACTGTAAAGACCACTGTAGCAGAATGGATCCAGTGACGTGTGATGCGTCATCTCTGTGGCCCATGGTGCCAGCAGGAGGCACGGTGACCGCTGGCAGGTGGCCCCTTGGCTGGGCCTGAACTCCGGGTTCCTGTTAAGCCTGTTTCTTCAGTCCCCTGTCCATTGTATTCGCCACTTGACGCTCTTCCAGAAAACTCCTTTAGGTTAACCAGAGCCAGTCTTTACTAACGACAGCCAGGAACCCTCCTTCTGTAGCCTGGGTGGCAGGCTACACCACATTCCCGCCAGGATTTCCTTGGCTGCCAGCTCCACCCAGGCCTTCCCAGACACTCCCCCCCACCCCTGCAGGTCTAACAGCTTCCGCCCTCAAGGGAGACACCGAGGCTCCCGTCTCTTTTCCTCCAGGAGATTCTGAGCAAATCTCTAATTAACCTGTCTGTTCACACTCCTTCTACATTCAAAGTCCTCGAGAGGGCCGGCCGTGGGCAGAACCAACATAACTGGTTTTCTTTGTGATCCTATGTATTTTATGCATTTCAAGCCGCTATTCTGAGAAGAGGTCCGCTGTCTTCACTTGATGCCAAGGGGGTCCGGGGCACCAAAAAGGTGAGGATCCCTCTGGACCGTAGCCTCGGGACTGCTTGTAACAGGATTCCCTCCTCCATGACACATGAGGCCCCTTTGCCTTATGAGACCTCTACTGGTTGGAGGACCACCCCATCCTCCTGGCACCATTACTTCTGGAAAGAGATCCCTCTTTCCTTCTGCGGCCAGCTCCTCTCCCTGCTCTAGATAGAAGGAGGTGGTCCCAGCAGAGGTTGCCATGTTGTCACATGACCTCACTCTCCAGCTCCAGCTGACTGGTTAGGGAGGGGCGGGCTCCTGACGCCAGCCAGGCCCACCGGTCCTTCTCTGCAGCTGCTTTTCTGAACGGGAACTGGGGGGTACCAGTTCTTCTCTTCCCTGGTGGGGACTCGGAGCTAAGAGCAGCCAAGGTTCCTCCAAAGTAGGGGAAGCCAATTTGAGTAGTTCAGGGAAGCCGAAGGGAGAGAGACTGAGACAGAGATAGAGAGATGGAGAGAGGAGAAGAGAGGAAGAAAGAGAAGGGGGTGAGGGGCAGAAAGGGGAGAGGGAAGGGGGAGGGGAGGGAGCTGGCCGCATCCTGGCCTACTTCTAGCTGTGACCTGCTGGTTTGCTGTTCTTTTTGCTTTGGTTACTCATTGCTTCCTTCAGTTCCCCACTTTCAGCCTCAGCTCCTTAGAAATGGAGTTTGTCACTGTCTGACTTATTCCCACCGAATCCCCAGGGTCTGCTCAGAGCCCAGCCCAAAGGAGGTGTGCACTCGACATCTGTGAATGAACAAATGAAAGAATGAACAAGGTACAGAGAGAGTGATTGCACGGGGAGAGGTCAGGAACCGCCTGGGGCGGGGGTGATATTCAAAGTGGGATTTAAAGGGAGAGTAAGAGTTTTCCGGATGACGGTTGTGGGAGAAGAGTCTAGAAAAGACGGGAGGGACTAGGTTGAAAAAGGCTTAACTATCAGACTAAAAATTAGGATTTTTACAAGTCGTGGCTGATCTAGGTGTAAATTCCTGCAGGTGCCCCAGCTCCATCCGTGTAAGTGAGTGTGCGGGGGCCCTTGAGCTCCCCTCACATCCCTGCTTCCAGAGACCCTGCTAAAAGGAAAATCGGGTTCTCCTCCCACCCCACCCAACACCCCTCCCCAAACTGCCCCCACAGGGGTCCCCGCTAGGCCTTATTGGGTCTCCATCCAGCAGGTCCTGAACCTCCCCAAACTCGGGCAGCCTTCCCCATTCGGACTTTGACCCACACCGCCTCTCCCCAACGGCGCCCTCTCTGTGCCTCTTGGGCTCTCCTCTTTCCGGGCCCACAGCCATTCCTTCAATATCCGTGGCCTTCAGGGCCTGTGCTCGTTCTTCCCTTCGCTCTGCACCCACCCTGCCCTGCCCCTTCCTCTCCCGTGGCTGGCTTCGGGAACCACTCGGAGTGGCGCATTCCCAGCAGCAAGGGACCCGACTATCCAGAGGCTGGCCCCTCTCCTCCAGGCTATGCTGTGGGCCCTTTGGACTCAAAGGCATCCCAAATCAGACATCATCTTCCCCTCCTGCCTGCTGTTTGCACCCTCCTTCTGATGTACGTAATGCCTTCTGTTCTCCCAGCCTGGGAGCAGAGGGAAGGAAACAGGCTTGGAGGAGGGCAGGGTTCTGCCTGACTCCAGTCACACTGCCTGATGAGGACTCTGGATGGGGCGCTGTTTCTCACCTCTGACCCCCAGGCCTCCCGGGGCCAGGCCAGAACATGTTGACCAGATTGATTTCCACCGTGTTGGGAAGTCAGCGGTCAGCTGCTGACCACACTGTCAATTATTCAAGCTCCCTGGGCTTCCACCAAGAGCAAGGGTTTAACTAAAGCATGGCTCCATTGTCCTCACACCCCCACCTTTCCTCCAGAGGCCTGGGCAGGGAAGGCCACCTCCCCATGCGGCCAAGCGGGCATCTGGCCCAGCCCCCACTCCCACCCCCCAACCCGTACATCCGTCCAGGACCCGAGAGCCTCTTCGTCCTCAGGTCTCTTGGAGGTGCTCCTGGGCTGAGGGGGGCTGAGGACTTGAAGGCAGAGCTGCGGCCAGGGGCCGGAAGTGACCTGAGGCTCGCTGTTATGGCAGCTCCCAGGCTCAGCAGGTAGGAGCCAGATGGCAGCAGACTACCACCCAGGGGGAGAGCTACTTCAGGGAGATGCGGCTGTCAAGGACAGATAACGATCATTTGAAGTGTCATCTAAATTTGCAAACTCTTTGTGACGTTCCTACGTCATCATGTGGCCTCAAGTCTTTTTTTGGAACCAGGTGATACATAAATAAAAACACATTCATTTGCTAGCTGTTTATTGAGCAAGCCAAGCACTTTGCTAAGGTGCTAGGGGATGAGCTAAGAGCATCAGTGTGGCCGAGCCCTTGGGGAATACTAGTCCTAACGCTAATAATAAGGGGCATTACGACGTGTCAGGGAAGGTTCTAAACACTCGACCCACTTCAAGGCCCTCTACCCTCGTAATGACCCAGTGAGGCGGCAGCTGGAACTGTCTCCATTTTATAGGCGAGGCAAGATTTTGTAGGTGAGGCACAGAGAGGTACAAAACGTGCCCAAGGTCACACAGCCTGTGTAAACGATGGAGCTGGAATTTGAACCCAGGTGCTTGATGTCTAGTCCCTGCTCTCAGCCTCTCTGATCCCAGTTGTGTGAGGGGGTTTGGTTGAGGTCAGATAGGCGATCACCTAAGTAGTGATCTAGCAACAGAGCTGTGCAGGAGAGATCAGAACTAATCCATCCAGGTGGGGGGAGGGGGTGCCAAATCAGAGAACTTTCTAGAAGTGTCCTTTAAGCCGAGAACTTCTGGAAGAGGTGTGTGTGGGGGGGAAGGGTCCAGGGAAGGAGGAGCATTGGGAGCGGGTGGCGGCCAACTAGACAGCCCTGCAGCCCCCAGGCTCTCGGAGGAACCCCTCCGGGCCCGGGGAGAGAGGAGCCTGCAGGCAGGCCGGTGGCCGCGCCTCAGCCTCCCCCTCGCTGTGCCCACTTCCTCTCTGTCTGCCGGCTGTATTTTTAGATCTCTTACTTTCCGATGACTGGTGGGCTGGCAGTATCTGGGCCTTCCTCGGGACTTTTATAGTCTCCTACCACGGGTGTCTCCGTCACAGCCCTCCCCTTGGAGACCTGAGCTGCAGGGCTGTTTGGAAGCACCCCCAAAGCCCTGGCTGCTTCCCATATGCCCTCGGGCCAAGGGGCCCACACTTGATTGCCAGCTGACACCGGCCACCTCTCTCCCTTCTGTCTGCTTTCTCTCTTTCTTCCTCCGGATTCAATCTGCTCTGCCCCATGGTCCCGATCTGCGCCGGACACTGCGCTGGACACGGACAGATAAACTGACCACGGACCTGAGTGCCCTTAGCAGCGCACGTGCTGGAGGCTGGGTGGGCGTATACGATTCGTATCCCAAACTGGGACGTGTGTGAAAGCCAAGGGGTGCTGTTAGCAATTCTGCTGGGAGCACAGTGTCAATCCAAGCAAGCTGAGATACAAGTTCAAGTTCACCCCAGTTCAACAGACGGATGGACAAGTGAGGAGAGACTTGACAGGGGGAGGACAGGTAGAAGGGAGTGTCGGGGAGGGTAATGGCATGTGCAAGGATGTGGCAAGTTTGGGGTAAGTGGAGAGTTTATGGTGGCAATAACCTGGTACCTGGACCATGGAGAAGGGGTGGAAGGAGAGCCCAGGGTGGACTCCGGGTGGAAAAAGATGGACAGTTTGGTACAAGTAGAATAGAGTGTCAAAAACTTGTGGCTCTGCCTCCCCTGGGCCCATAGCAGGCATCACTAATCGATCACAGCACTCTCCTTCCCATGAATTCAACTTGCCGGCCCTCAACTCAATGCTGGGGCCAGTCACTTCCAGTTGTCAGGCTATGCCCTGGAGGAAACCTATTTGCCACCAGGGACTCAGCAATGGCTATAGGGAGTACTTAGCTGGAGAGGAGGCGGGAGTTCAAATTGAGAGAGACCCAGAATGCGGAACTATGGAGCTGGAATCTTCTCCGGGTGTTAGGGAGCCATCAGAGAATGTTGGGGGGAGGGACATACCGAAGACTAACATTTCAGGAGTTTTAGGAAGACAGGGAAACCAGTGAGGGGGTGCCGATGTCCAGGTGAGAGAGGAAGGCCCCGCTCCACTGAACTGGGAGCACAGAAGGGAGCCTGATGACCGAGCAGATGCTGTGGGGCAGGAAAAGAAGAGGAAGGCGTTGAGGAGGACTCCCAGGCTTCTGGGTGCCTGACCCGGAGTCTGGGAGCACGCTGTCTGCCAGGCAGACGTGCCCACACGGTGGGAGGTCCTGATGGGAATCTTTGCTCCAGAGGTCACCGAACAATGCAAGATCACCAAGGAGAGGGCCACCCTGGGACTCCGTGCAACCCCCCGGGGGTGGGGGTGGAGCAAACTGGTTTGGCAGGTGTTAGAGCCTGGAGAAATAAGCCTTTTGAGGGAAATGAACAATCACAAAGATCTCATCCCTGCCCCTCGGACTACAGAGAAAAAGAGGGGCCTGCGGTGGTTCCTGTCCCTTCTCTGAGAAATGGGAGCCCCAGGGAGCTGCTTGCAAAGTTTGGGGGTGACTGTGGCAAGGGGGAACGGACACGTCATTCCCTGGTTGGATATCTGCTTAGTCATGGGCTGCTACCTGCCTCTGGGCCACCAGCGTGGGACATGGAGGCCCAGGGCCAGGGGAAGGCCCTTTGGGGTCTGGTTTCTGAGAGGCCAGGGACTGAGCTAGGAGAGTCTGTGGAGGGCCAAGGGGAGTGGAGGCTGCAGGCAAGCTGGCCCCCTCTCAGCACCGGGGCATGTGGCTGAGGTGTCAGCTGAAGGTTACCTGGGAGGCGCAGTTTTGTCCGGAGAGGGACCGCTAGTGCCTGGGGGAGGGTCCAGGAATTCGGTCCCTGGTCAGTGGGATCTTCGGGGGCCCCCCACCCATTATCACCAGAAGCGTAGGCTTTGAGCTAAGTCCACTGCAGCCCTGACTCACAAGGGCTCCACTGCCCGGCCACGTGTCGCTAGAGGGGCGGCTGCTTCCCTCTTCATTCTCCCCCAAACCCAACCCTAGGGGTGAGCCCAGAGAAGGGGCTTGTGCGTGCGTGTGTGTGTGTATGTGTGTGACAGAGACCACGCTGCCCTTCCCAGCACTCCCCAAAGTGCATGCACTCATGTACGCGTGCACACACACACACACACACGCACACACACCTCGAGCCTCACCTTGTGGAGGAAGAAGCAAGTTTGGGGTCAAATCTGAGCCTGAAGTTTTAAAATGACCAGGTCTTAGGCAGAATGAAACTGCTTTTATAACCAAAAGTGTCTACAAGTCAGAAACTGGACCAAAGTGCTGTGGAAAGTGCGTGTCTGCCAACTGCTAGGAGGGTTCACGGGGCCCTGCGGTTCGTCATTGTTAGAAAAATAATTGTAACTGTAACCTAAGGAGCTGAAAGTCTTTAATAAGCTGTTGACAAAGGGAACCCAAAAAGGGGATCGGATTTGAAAGGACGAAGAGGGTTAGACATAAGGACGGACTGAGGTGTTGTTGAATGAACTAGGCAGGGGACCAGGAAGGTCTCACACCTGCCTCTGCACTCACGCCCCCACAAGGTCTGGGGGGAGCCGTATGTACAGGAAACATGGCTGGGCTTCTGCCCCAACCTTACTCCGAGCCCTCCCCAGGTTGGCTTCCTCCAAAGTCAGACCCGAATCTCGGGATCCCTTCACACTAAGTGGGCCAGGTGGGCCAGGTCGGAGGCGGCGGGGGTCATGCAAATGACCTTCCAGCTGGGAGCGCGTCTCTGGCCCTCAGCCCACTACTGCTACAGCATGGCTGGGGAGGTCTCAGAGGCCGCGCACGGGGCGATGCAGAAGGAGGGGGAGAACCCCAGTACAAGGCACGGAGACCTCGGGTTCCTCCTGGCACCCACCCGCTGGCTCAGGAAGCTCGTGAAGGGTAAGAGGTCAGGGGCTCTCAGGAGAGAACGAGGGTAGAAGACAGGAATCCCGGAGTCATCGGGGAGGGGGGATGCCACAGGCCTCGGTGTAAAAAGGAGAGCAGGAGAAGAGGCATCCAGGAGAAGGGAGCCTTGGAGAAGCCAGCTTTTGAAAACGGGAGGAAGGAAGGGCCGCAGGAACTCGCAGAAGAGCCGCCTGGCCACCCTCCGGGCCAGACCCTCTCTGGCAGCCGCCAAGGTGCATCTCTGCGGCTCTGGGAAACCGAATGGCCTGCGTCTGCCCAGGTGGGCAGCGGGACAAGTTCACCCCCCCCCTACTTCCTGCCCTCCCCCCTTCCAGCCTGGGCTACTGCTCTGGGCGGCTGCTGAGGCAGCAACCCCAGGCCAGCCAGCCCTGCCCTCCCCCTGGGGCCCAGCGTTCCAGACTTTCTCCTCATCAGTTTACCAGCCTGGTCTCATTCCCTCTCCCGATCCTCTCGCCAAGTTCTGCCTGGCTCCCTGCCCCTGTCTTCTCCTCTCCTTAGAGCAGGAGCCAGTTGGGGCCCGTCTGCAGATGCAGCCGCGTGCCAGGCCTGGGGACCCCTCCCGCCCCAGGCAGCAGAGCTCAAGCTCTCACCCTTTCAGGCTCGTCTGTGTCTGTCCTCACGCCCCATTCTGGCAAGGGGGTTTAGGCTCCACGTCTGAGACCGAGCCCCAAGGACCGGTGGGTCACATATGCCCACCCCGGGCACTGCAAACTGGCCTCAGGATCTTCCCACCCCAGCCTGCCTGCAGCCAAGGGGGTACAGCCGGGAGCTGCTACTCTCAGGGTCCGCGGCCTCCCTTAGCCTCCATCGCTGGCCATCTGTAGGCGACCCATTTGTCAGCTGGGGCCGCCAGCCCCGGACGGTTTCAAAAATATCAGTTCAAATCCATATTCCACAGCCTGTGGAAATGCAAAAATATCCTTAATATCCTTTGGAGGGTTCTGGAATGGTTTGCTTTTTCACACTCCCCTCTGCATCAGAGCTGTGGCTTCTGCTCAATGCGTTTAGTGTCTGGATTGGGCCGCTGCCCCAGGCCTGCTGTTTCGTTTTCACACAGCTCTGGCGGAGATGGGGAGTGCAGCGGGCACCTTCCGCTCTGTCCACCAGACACCCACCAAGGAAGGCATTTATGTGTGTGTGGAACGCAGGCAGGCCGAGGGAGATTTAGGGAAGTTGGGGGGATGGTTTCAAGTGCTACAATTTAATCAACTTCAAACAGAACATTGGACATCCTGTTCTTAAAAGTTCTTGGGTCATCCCACCGCTGGGAAGTTTCATGGGCCCTTTGACCTCACTCAGTTCCCCAGCCTTGTCCTGGCTCTCTGTGTTCCTTATTTGCTTCTCTCTTCCCTGAAAAGCAAAATAGTACAAGGGCCTGGCTCTGTGAGCTTGGCTCTGCATCTTATCAGCTGTGTGATCAAAGGAGAATTACCTAACCTCTCTGAACCTCAAGCTTATCTTTTATGAGGATTATACAAGTTGAAGATAATACGATTTATGGTGAGTATTTCATAAAGCAATCCATGGGAAGCACTTAGCATAGTGTTGGCTCAAGGATGTTTTTACTATTATTACTATTAACCCCTCCAAACTCTCTTCTTATTCTCCTACTCAGAACAATTCAACCTTCTCGGCGTTATCTCAAATACCGCACATCTTTACATATTTAAGCACAGAAAGTCTTGTTCTTTGAACAGGATTGACCCTCCTTTGAAAGGGGTCAGCTGAAGCTGTGAGTGGGCCTAACAGTGACCTCACATTGGTAAATACTAAACAAATGTATGCCCTCCCTTCCTCTTTCTCTCTCCCCGTACCTGGCTCCGCCATCGGGCTGAAAGTATACAGCTGTGACCAGCAGTGGCCGATCTTGGCCTCTCAGGAATCAGCTCGACTTCACTGAGTTATTGAGAAAGAGGTGCCCTTTTTCAGGGGTTCGTACACAGCCTGGAGTTGCTGCAACCATTTTTCCTAACTCCTGGGAAAACCTAAGAATGAAGCCAACATAAACAAAAAGACAGCTTCTCCGTGATGTCATTTGAGCTCCTATTATCCTACCACACGTGGATTCAGTCTGAGTTTTCCCATCACGAGCCCAGAAATCCCCCTTTTCTTGTTTAAGCCGGTTTGATTTGAGCTTCTGTCATGTAAAATCAAATGAACCTTGACGAAAGATTCTTGAATCTCGAATGTCAACTACAAATGGGGTATATTACAAAACAAGGGCGCATATCACAGAATCCCCTGCAGGAAGTATAACCAGAAATCAGGGGAATGGAAAGGCTGCCTCTGACTCCATTTCTCTGTCTCTCAGGCCACACAGTCTCCCGTTTCTGCTTTCTGTCTGCAGATCTGTTTTTTGTTTTTTAGCTTTGCTAACCGGCGTTTTTGCTGGCTCTTCTAGGATAAGGTCCCAGGGCTGACGTTCATTGGCTCAGATCAGGTCACATGACCACCCCGAACCATTCGTTGTGATTGGCCAAACAGTGAGCCCATTACCTCTGGATCTGAGGATTATGGTTGGTCCCACCTCAACCAAATAGACTGAGAGGTGATGAATGGTTAAAAAAAAAAAAATGCAAAATATTCTTTTCAGACCAATGGGGAATGAATGCCAAATACACACACGCACAGGCACGCACGCGCGCACACACACACACGCACGCACGTGCACACATACACCCTGCCTCTCTAACATGGAGTTAAGTGCATTTCTGTTTTACAAACCAGTCAAGCCCTGAATAAGCTCAGGGCCAGCCTCTTGTCCCAGAGGAGCATCTCTGATGGAAACTTCCAAACTTCCACCTGTGACAGCAGCTTCCAGAAATCTGGTGTTGCTTGGGCTTTCCTTAATCTCTTTTCAGATCACACCACATGCCAGAGGGGAGCTGGTTCTGGCTCTGCCCCCACCCCCATGAGGCCCGTGTATGGCACCATTTGAATTATAAATGTCCCATTCCATGGAATCATGATGGGGACGTGGGGAGCTCCAAGAAGAGAAGCCAGGGAGTAAGGAAGGGAGCACTGAAGAGGGAGCCTCTGAGTGAGGACTTCAAGGATGGGCAGTAAGAACTCAGGGCTATAATCAAGAAGACAAATGATCACAAGTCTGAGTGAAGGCGTAGAGAACTTGGAGCCCTCACACTCTACTGATGGGAATGCAAAACGGCACTGCCGCTTTGGAAAACGGTCTGGCAGGTCCTCAAAAAGTTGAACCCAGAGCTACTGTATGACCCAGCAATTCCACTCTTGGCTATAAACCCAGGAGAAATGAAGACACATGTCCACACAAAAACTTGTACATCAATCTTCATAGCGGCATTAGTCATAATTGCCCCAAAGTAGGAAAAACCCAAACGTCCATCAACTGATGAATGGATAAGTAAAATGTGGTACATCCGTGCCTCAGAACATGGCTCCACCTCGAGAGAGAATGAGGTCCTGGTGCCTGTCGTCACAGGGCTGGACTCGAGAATCTGTTTCCTGCCCTCCTTTTTTCTTCCTTCTTCCTCTTCCTTCCTTCCTTCCTCTTTCTTCCTTCCTTCCTTTCTTTCTTTTTCTTTCTTTCTTTCTTTCTTTCTTTCTTTCTTTCTTTCTTTCTTTCTTTCTTTCTTTCTTTCTTTCTCTCTCTCTCTCTCTCCCTCTCTCTCTCTCTCTTTCTTTCTTTCTTTCTCTCTCAGATCATCAAACCTTTTATATTTTAAAGCCAGAAGGACTCAGGGATTGGCAAACTATGGCCCACAGGTCAAACTGGCTTGCTTCCTGTTTTAGTAAATTTAGTTTTTTTAAAAACTGATTTGTTTTTTACATTCCAGTGTAATTAATGTATAGGGTTACATTAGTTTCAGGTGTGCTCTTAATCCTCTTCACCTGTCTCACCCGTCCCCCACCCACCTCCCCTCTGGTAACCATCAGTTTGTTCTCTATAGTTAAAAATCTGTGGTTTCTCATTGTTTGTCTTTTTTTCCTTTTGTTTTGTTTCTTAAATTCCACATATGAGTGAGATCATATGGTATTTGTCTTTCTCTGGCTGACTTCACTTATTTCACCTTCTAGATCCATCCATGTTGCTGCAAATGGCAAGATTTCATTTTTTATGGCTGAGCAATATTCCAGTGTGTGTGTGTGTGTGTGTGTGTGTGTGTGTGTGTACACATACATACATGTACATACACACCACGTCTTTATCCATCCGTTATCAGTGCACACTTGGGTTGCTTCCACAGTGTGTCTATTGTAAATATGCTGGAATAAACATAGGGGTGCATATATCTTTTCAAATTAGCATTTTCATATTCTTTGGGTAAATTTCCCTCTAGTGGAATTACTGGATCATATGGTAGTTCTATTTTTAATTTTTTGAGGGCCCTCCATATTGTCTTCCACGATGGCTGCCCCAGTTTACAACCCCGCCAGCAGTGCACAAGGATTCCTTTTTCTCCACATCCTCGCCACCACTTGTTGTTTCTTGTGGTTTTGATTTTAGCCATTCGGACAGGTGCGAGGTGATAACTTATGGCATTTCCCTGATGATGAGCGATGTTGAACATTTCTCCATCTGTCTGTTGGCCAGGACCTTGAAAATCTTAAGTGAAAGAAGTCAATCATAAAACATCACGTGTTATGTGATTCCACTTGAATGAAATGTCCAGCAGAGGCAGATGTATAGAGACAGAACGTACAGGAGGGTCGCCTACAGCTGGGGGGAGGTATTAAGGGGAAAAAGCAATGGCGCTAATGGGGACTGGGCGGGCGGGTGTTGAAAACTGATTGTTGGGAACACACAAAAAACATTGAATTGTATTGTGTGGTATGTGAATTATATCTCAGTAAAGCTATTACCAAAGAAGGGAAGTAGGAGAAGAGGGGCCTAAGCTGCATCTCAGCCTGGGAACGCAGGGACACTAGGGCCAACTGTCTGATAAGCTACCCCCTCCCCACCCTTCATTCCTCAGATTCCGCAGTAAGTGAAGGGAATTTTGGGCCTGAGAGTCCAGCCCTGCGGCATAAAGGAAAAATTCTCAAATTAAAAAGGGAGAGAGAGGAGGGGCGCCTGGGTGGCTCAGTTAGTTAAGCGTCTACCTTCAGCTCAGGTCATGATCCCAGGGTCCTGGGATTGAGCCCCACATGGGGCTCCGTGCTCGGTGGGAAGCCGGCTTCTCCCTCTCCTCTGCCCCTCGTCCTGGCTCATTCTCTCTCTCTCTCAAAAAAATAAATCAAATCTTTAAAAAAGATAAATCTCAGGGTCCTGCGATCAAGCCTCACATCAGGCTCTCTGCTCAGCAGGGAGTCTGCTTCTCCCTCTGCCCATCCCCCCCATGCTCTCTCTCACTTTCTCTCTCCAATAAAAATAAAATTTTTTTTAAAAAGATAAATTATAAATAAAAGGAATGAATAAATAAGTGAAAAGGGGAGAGAGGAAAGACTGCCTCTGAGGACCAGAGGTGGGCAGGAAGCCCCACAGGGAAGCAGGGTATCAAGTGAATTGACTCCAGCGTGGGTCGCTGGTCCAAATGCTGGGGGCCATCTGGTGGCACAGCACAGCCTCTGATGCATGCAGTTGCCTTGGTGTGGAGGACCCGTAGTTGGTACCATTAGTGGTGTCTGCTTGGCTCTCAACAACCTGCTCGGCCGTTGCCCGCTCTCTGGCCATAGAGGTGTGTTTGTACCACGTGGCCCTTGGCTCTAGCAGATGGTCCGACATGGACCTCTGACCCAAGCTGAATCAGTCCAGGTCCCTTCTCTGGAATTCAGGATCTTGACGGAGGCAGAGGCCTTCTCTCCAAAGGGCTAGAATATGTGAACTAGGGGGCTTTAAGACAGCCACACCACCTCCCCACCAAGTCCCTGTGGGCAGGGCTGAAAAGACTAGGAAGCTGATTCCCCAGCCAGCTGGAACGTTCGAAGTCTTCAGTGGAAGTAGCTCTAAAGTGAAAGCACCTGGGGACCCATTGGGAGCCTGAAGGAGGTCTGTGAGCCCTGAGTGGCCAGAGCAGCAGCAGGGAAGCAGGAGGCGGGTAAGGAGGATTCTAGATGAAGCAGCACTAATGGGAGAAGGCGGGAAGGGGCTGGGTGTCCCAGCAACTTCCCCAGAGAGGGTTTGGGAATCAAGGACCATGGCCATTGGTAACCACGGCCCTTGGCCAACAAGTTCCAGGGAAGCAAAACTTCTGCAAATAGCGACCTAATGGCCTTGTTAATGTCATCAATAATTAATATTTTGTGCCAGTACAGCCCATTATGCTTTTCAAAAGCGTATCCCCTCCACAATCTTGTTTGCTCCTTCTCCATCTAACCTGGAGAGAGATGTATTATGCTCTGAGAGTTTCCGTGCCCACCGTCCCTTCTAGAATAAAGCTACCTGTGTGACCCACCCCTTGCATACTGGATTAAGGTTTGCACCTGACGTAAATGTAGCTGCTCCCATCCCCCCCACGCCAGGCCAGGGCTTTGGAGGCGGGAGGCAGGAGACCAGTCTGAGGCACAGAGAACAGTGACCGATGGAGCCAACATAGTCTCTCTCTCTCTCTGTCTCTCAGGGCTTGAGAGTGGGCAGGGCTCTGTTTTTGCAAGGGCAGAAGCCAAGAGACACAGAGAAGGAGCCAAGAATCAGGAAGAAGTGGCAGTGGCAGCCAGAAGATGAGATGAAGGTATGGAGAGACGTTTGTGGGAGGGGGAAGGCACGGGATGGCTGAGGAGCCAATGGAGGGGCCCTAGGACAGAGAACAGCTTTGGCAGATGGTACCCCAAAGTCTGGACACTGGAACAGCACATGACCCTGAAGTGTGTTCCTCTCCACAGAACGTGGTCAGGTGGCTTAGATTCCTGGCTTCCTTATCCTCACAGGTATCCTTAATGGGAGGCCTAAACAGGAATCAGTTATCTCTATTCCTTAAAGCAGCCACACACCCCCTTTAATCCCCGGCCCCCCAGGAGGAAGTGATTTCTGACCAGTGTCAGCACATCTCAGCAGGGGCCTTCCTCTTGCCTGCTTTTGAACCCTCTCTTCCCCAGAGGGGTCCCTGTCAGGGGCAGAGTACAGGAAGGACCCTGCTGTGACGTGGTAACATCAGTCAGGATGTCACCTGCCTTCAGCCTGGACAGTTCAGGGATATATCTCATCAGAGGTGACCAAGTCCTTGATTAGTTGCTGGCCAAATTAAAGCAAGGCCTGATAAAGGAACCCTTCCTTCTTTCCTCCCTCCCTCCCTCCCATTCTCCCTCATTCTCTCCTTCACTCTCTCTCTCCCTGCCATTCTCCCTGCCATTCTCCCTCACTCCCTCCCCCCCTCGGTTTCCTCAAGCAAACTTGACCCTCAAATGCATCTCTTGCCGCCTGGAGCACCCAGCAGAGTCTGACTGGTGTCTGCCCCAATTCTAAATTCAGTCTGGCCCAGTTTGGGTCAGGTGACCATTTCTGGTCCAATCAACTATGGCCCAGGGAACGGGGTTATGGAGCGTTCAACCGACTGCTGCCGCCCAGCCCTCCTGCTGCAGCTTCCCTGGGGGAAAAGGGAGCACGACGCAGACTAAGACCTAAACTGTGTGCACTAAACAAAACTAAAATCAGGGGACAGGAATTAACATTTTCAAAACTTGACGTATTAAGTGTTTCAGAAACAGTACGTATGTTTTTAAATAGATTCCAATTCTCACAGCTCTGTGAAATGAGCCTTAATCATCTTATTTTGCAAATGAGGGAAGTTAAGGCACTTGCACAAGACATGGGGTTTAGTAAGGGTGCAGCTGGATGAGGATCCAGGGCTGTCTAACTCCAGGGATTATGTTCTTTCCTCTAGCACACTGCCTGGCATCGACCTGAAATGGTGTTTCTGCCCTTGCTTTGCTAAAGGCTCAAACTCCACCGACTCAGTCTCGTGGAAGGGCCTTTGAAGCTTTCTAGGTCACAGTCATCAACATATAGGCGAGGAAGTAGAGTACAGAGAGGGTTAGTGACTAGCCTATGGTCACACAGGAATTCAAAGAAAGGGGACAAGCACCCAGGTCTCCCAAATCCCAGGCTGGGGCTCTCCCCTGAACAGCATGCTTCCCTGTAGCTGTCCTGACAGTCTGTTCCCTGGCTGCTTTTCTCCCTGCAGAGTTATGGGGTGAGGGTACCCCATGCTGCTTCCTGTTCTACCCCTCTGACTCTGCTTCCTTCTCTGGTTCCTCTGTTCTTCTCTTAAATGTAACATTGGTCCCTCTCCTCTGAAGTCCCCTAGGACTCCACAACTGGCCCCTTTGCTCTGCCCTTGGGACTTTCTCTCCAAATAGACTGCAAACTCCCCGAGGGGAATGTCTTCTCTGACATTCCCTAAATTCCTAACATGACCCAACATCCAGGAAGTGCTCCATAAGGACTGAGATAAGTGCGGGATAAGATCATTGGATTATGTGTCCCTGTGTGGCCCCTGTCCACCCATCCACCTGTCCATCCATCTATCCATTCACCTATCTACCATAGTCATGTATCAAACCTCGGATCTGGGCAGACTGGCCTTAGTAGGAGAGCTCTGGGAATGCCATGCTTATTCACCCTAGCATGGCTTTATCCATGCTGTTCCCTCTGCGTGCAACGCCCTTGCCATCTTCCGTCCCCTGGCACTCCTCTTCCAGCTATGGCCATAGCATCGTCTCTGCTAAAGAGCCTTTCCCAAAGCCCATCCTTGACGAAGAGACCTTTTCTGTGTCCCCAAGTGCCTTTTATACTTATCCCATTTTTGAAAGTAACAGTTTTAGTAAGATATAATTCATACAGCACAAAATTCACTCTTTTGAAGTATACAATTCAGTGGTATATTCAGAGCTGTGCGGCTATCGCCACTATCCAATTTCAGAATATTTTTCAACCTGCCCCCCAAAGAAACCCTGTGCCCATTAGCAGTCCCTCGCCATTTTCCCCCAACTCCTCCAGCCCCTGCAATCAGGAATCCCGTCTCTACAGGTTCGCTTATTCTGTAGGTTTCGTTTAAACGGAATCATACACTATGTGGCTTTTTGTGACTGGCTTCTTTCACTTGGCATGTTTTAAGGCTCGTGCATGTTGTTGCATGTATTGGGACACTTACCACATTTGTAAAGGGTTGTGGAGCCTGTGAACCCGGAGCCCCAGTTGGTAGCTTTGGCCCTTTTTGGTCCTAGGGTGAGCTGAATGAAAAAGAGACCTATAGTCTGAGAGTCCCAGCACTTCTCTGGTTCAGATCCAAAGTGGTCATCCTAGAGAGGTTGTTAATAACAAAAGACAAAGAACAGAACTTCCCCATTCCAACTGTTCATAATCCCTCCTCCCCAAAACTCAGCTCCTCCTCCAAATTGTAACAACATCTAATGACAGGTGGCACCTGTCAGCTGTCCACTGTATCTTTGCCCTGAACTCAGAGTTGTTTATCCTGACATGGAGCTATACCTTCTACTCACGAATATGAAAGAATCCAGACTCCATAGACATCTCTGTCAGGTACAGGGGCTGTCCCCAGAGTCCCTCCCCATGTCGCTCACCAACGGAGGAGGCAATCACCAAAATCTCTTATGTGCTGGATATCAACCAGTGGGGGAGAGGAGGCAAAACACGGATTTTGTTGTAAGTTGTCTTTGGCAAGACTGTTTAAAGAATAAGGTGGTGTAAGAGTCCTGGAGAAAAACAGGTGAAATTATTAGCTAGGGTAGCTTTGATGGCGGCCATGGGAACTCAGCACATTCTCCTTCTACTAAGAGGCCCCTCAGCTGAAAAGATTTATACCTATGCCTGTCACCCTACCCACACCCTGAGCTCCCTGTAGTAGGCAGAATAATGGCCTGCAAAGACGTTAACGTCCTAACGCCGGAACCAGTGAATATATTACGTTACATGGCAGAGGAGAATTCAGGTAGTAGATGGAATTAAGTTTGCTAATCAACTGATTTTAAGAGAGAGAGACTATTCCCGATTATCTGGGTGCACCCAATGGAACCAGAAGGGTCATTATAAATGAACAAAAGAGGTGTGAGAGAAGGTCAAAGTGAAACATGGGAGAAAGACTCAAGCAGCCATTGCTGGCTTTAAAGATGGAGGAAAGAGCCATGGGCAGAGGAATACTCTAGAGGCTGGAGAAGATGAGAAAGTGGATTTTCCCCCAGAGCCTCCAAGAAAGAATGAGGCCCTGCTGACATCTTTATCTTAGCTTGCTAAGGCCCAGGGGAGACTCTGACCTCCAGAACTATAAGATAATAAATCTGTGTTGTTTTAAGCCTCTGTTTGTGTTAACTTGTTACAGCAGTAATAGGAGACTAATGCAGATTATGGTATCGAGAAGTGGGGTTCAGAACTGTCCCTACCCCAGCTCAGAAGCAGAGGGAAGCCCTGCATACCAATTATGCATTTGGATTCTGCCTCAGACAATCCAGGATTTATATTCCAAGATTTGCATGCTGTGTGTCTTGAGCTGGTGACTTGTCCTTTCTATAGAATTCCCTCATCGGTAAAACAGGAATAACTGTATTTCCCTCATGAGATTGCTGCAGAAGTTAGCAAAGAGCATATGCGTAAGTGCTTAGCACAGTGCCAGGCCCATGGGAAGCACTGAGCAAATAAATGTCGCCCAATATTATCATCATCACCATGCATCATTAGCTGTTTTTTGAAACAACCCAAATCAGAGCTAATTCCTCCTTCCTCTGTGGTATCTAAAAGGACAGTACCCAAAGGGTACATGGTCTCAGTGGGGGCTGGACTCTGTAGCCAAGCCTGAGGCTCCAGAGAGCAGCCATGTTCTTCATGCAGGTGGCCTGGTTCTAGACGTTTGTCTGGTTTGGAGTGGGACAAGGAGAAGGGCACAAAGAGACAAAGGAGTCTGGATATATAGAAGGTGGGGGATGGAACCAGGGAAAAGACGTGGGATGCCAGGTGGAAGCAAAGTACGAAGTCTAGGGACTAAGATGGGCCAGGATGGTGAAGGATGGGCCACAGGGAAGCTGGGTGGACTCCTGGACCCAGAATTTATAGCAGACCCGACAGTTAATATTAAGTGTTCCCCCAACCAGGATGGCTGAAACAAAGAAGGCAGCAAATGCCAAGTGTTGAGAATGTGAAGAAATTAGAACCCTCCCACGTTGCTGGTGGGAATGTAAAATGCTACAACTGCTTTTGAAGTTTGGCATTTCCTTGGGTAGTTAAATACACAGTTGCCATATGACTCAGCAATTCTTTTACTAGTATATACCCATGTCCACATGTGTGTCCACACAGATGCTTGCGCATGAATAGTCACAGAAGCATTTTTCATGACAGCCCCAAAACAGAAACAACCCAAACATCCATCAAATGAGGAATGGACACACAACATGTGACATATGGAATGGGATGGAATATCATTTGGCAATGAAAAGGAATGAATGACTAGAACACAGATGAACCTTGACAACACGGTGCTACTGAAGCCAGACATGAAAGACCACATGCTGTATGATTCTCCTTCTATGAAATGTCCAGAACTGGCAAATCTTAGAGACAGAAAGCCAAGCCATGGTTACCAGGGATTGGGGGGAAGGGTGGCAAGGGAGAGACTGCTGATGGGTACAGGGTTTTTGCAGGGGTGATGAAAATGTTTTGAAAATAGATAATAGTGGTGGTTGCACGACTCTGAAGAGATCACCAAATTGTACGCTTTAAAGGGGTGAATTTTACGGTATGAGAATTACAATCTCAACAAAGCTGTTATTAAGAAAATTAAGTACTACCAGGCTTTGAGCGCCTGCAGCGTGCCAGCCCGCGAGCTGAGTGCATGCCTGAGCTTGTTGCCGGGTGGTGGGGACAGGGCCGATCTGCCCGTGGTGAGCCTGAGCCTGGTGGTGAGCCTGAGCCTGATGGTGAGTGGGCAGGAATTCATGGAGGAAGGCGAGGAAGAAAGAGGACAGGGAGCCCAGCTCTGCTGACGGGTACTCCAAGATGGCTCCCGGGATCTCTCAGCCAAGGGGGTGATGCTGAAATCAGGGGAGTGAGCAGGCCTGAGACAGGAGGTGACCTGGAGACAGGTGAGATCACCTAAGTCAGAGAGGGGGTCCATCTGTGGTTGCCTGCTGTCAGGTGCCCAAGAACAGGGAGCCTGAATGTCTCTCACCATACGACCCTCTACACCCCACAGGAAGCCTTTCAGACTTTAAGCAGGAGAATGACATGCCCCGTTTGTGGGAAATGGTACAGGAAGAGGGGAAAGGAGAACCAGACAGACGACGTAGGAGGCTGGAGGCATCATCAGGAAGCGAGGTGAGTGGGAGAGCTTGCACTTCAGTAGGGAGATGGGCAATGTGTCAGAGTTCTCCAGAGAAACAGAACCAACAGGATCTATCTATACCGATATTTATATCTATATCTGTATCTGTGTATCTATATCAAGAGATTTATTCTAAGGAATTAGCTCATGCGCTTATGGAGGCTAAGAAGTCCCAGGATCTGCGTTTGGCAAGCTGGAAACCCGGGAAAGCCAGTGATACAATCCCAGCTTGAGTCCAAAGACCTGAAGAGCAGGAGAACCCATGGGGCCAACTACAGTTTGAGGGCAGGAGGAATCCAGTGTCCCAGCTCAACAGCCAGGAAGGAAAAGTTCCCTCTTCTTCAGTCCTTTCGTTCGACTCAGCTCTTTAATGATTGGATGCGGGCCACCGGCATTAGGGAGAGCAATCTGCTTTACTCTGTCTATCGATTCAGATGTTAATCTCATCCAAATACACTCTCACAGACACACCCGGAAGAACGTTTGACCAAATGTCTAGCCCCTTTATAGCCCCATTCAGGCTGACACGTGAAATTCACCATCACAGGCAATAAGCAAGTCAACAATATACCTACATCTGTTCAGGTAGCAGTAAGGAAGTAAGGGGGGAAATGAAGCAGGATAAGGGACTAGAGAACAGCAGGGACAGAATGACAGGCACGGAGTGTCAAAAATAATACTTGTTGCCTGCACGGCTGAATCTTGCACTTCTATAAAAGCGACTTTTTTTTTTCTTTCTGTCCCAAATTACTTTACCTTCCATGAGGTTTCAATTGTAGTGAATGCTATTGTTGCCGGGGACAAGGTATTTTCTCTTTCTTTAAAAAAGAAACAGCACCTTGAAAGATACCATGTTCACACATTCTTAAGGAACGTCATATTTGATATGGCCACTGGACATGCTTGACTTCTTCTTTGTTTATGATTGCTGGCACTTTTCCTTCGAGGCCGCTCAGAATAACTTCTGATCCTGCTCGCTCACAGACACGGTGAAATCAAATCTTCCTGCACTAACCCCGTCGTCAGGGTCTCCGCTTACAAAAGCTTCCCCCGCCCTCAGTGGGTAACTGGATGGTTAGAACAGGTTTCAAACGTGCCTCTCTTCACATAAACATCTTTGACTTGTGTACTATGCTTCTGGTAAAGTGCATTTGTTTCCAGAAATCTCATCGCAATCAATAGAAGTTGTGTGCACGCTTCTGAAGGCCAAGTTCGGGCCATTTGCTGTTCACCGATCTCTTCGTACCTCTCTTAAATGTTTTTTTGGTCTAACCCTCGGTGATATTCAAATCAATGTTCTCCCTTATTTATTCTTTGGAAGTCTCATTTCTCTCCCTCGGCATCATGCCACGTCTGTTTGATTGCTTTGGCTGGACTTCTGCATGCTGGTCAAAGCAGCAGGCTCAAACAATACACCTTGTACACCACGATGCATTTATGCAGGAACGTCTTTGCACAAATGTGAGTGTGTGTAGCCTAATATAGTTGAAAGAGCTCTGATTTGGACTCAAACACATCCAGGTTAGAGGGACAGCTCTTCCATGTTCCAGCTAGTAACTTCGGGCAAGTCACCTCATGGGGCCTGCTTCCATATCTGTAAAACAGAAAGGTAGGTATATAACCAAGAGAAATGAAAATAGATGTCCACACAAAACCTTGTACGTGAATGTTCACAGCAGCATTTTTTTTCATAATGGGAAATGACCCCCAAAAGTCCCTCAACTGATGAATGGACAGATAAAATGTGGTATATGTCTACAATAGAATGCACATCGTGGAGGATTCTTTGGCGGTCCGAAGGTAATGAAGTATTACCTACTACAGCATGGGAAGAAGCCGGTCACAAAAGGCCACGTGTGTTTGTTTGCCCTAACACAGCACCGCAGTCTGGCTGGCTTCGATAACGGAAATGTATTGTCTCGTGGTTCTGGAGGCTGCAAGTCCAAGATCAAGGTGTCAGCAGCGTTGATTTCTTCTCAGGGCCGTGAGGGAGAACCTGTTGGCTGCCCCTCGCCTAGCTTCTGGTGGTTTGCTGGCAATCTTTGGCATTCCTTGGCTTGTAGAAGCATCCCCTGGTCCCTACCCTCATCTTACATGGCGCTCCCCCGTGTCCAAATTTCCCCTTTTTATAAGGACATCAGTCGTGTTGGATTAAGGCCTACGCTAACGACCTCAGCCTAACTAATTGCACCTTCAAGGACCCTATTTCCAAATAAGGTCACATTCTGAGGTGCTGGGGGTTCACACTTCAACATGTAAATTTTGAGGGGACACAGTTCTACCCATAGCATCCCATATTATAGTAGTCCGTTTATATGAAATATCTAGAATACATAAATACATAGAGACAGACAATAGATTAGTGGTTGTCAGGAACTAGGGAAAAGAAGGACTTTGAATTGACTGCTAATGGGTGCAGGGTTTATTTTCAAAAATGCTCTGGAATTCGATAGTGGTGATGTTTGCACAACTCTGTGAATACACGGAAAACCAATGGATTGTACACTTCAAATGGGTGAGCTGTATGGTATGCGAATCACAGCTCAAAAAAGCTATTTTTAAGAATAAAAAGTGTAATGCTGGCTACTCTTCTGCCGTATTCGGTTATGCAGATCATGCGATATTATAGAAATTGAGTGGGTTCGGAAAATTCTGTAAAGACAGAAAATAATTGCAACTTTCGGTGTTTAATTTTTAAACACCTTTGGCTTTTGTTACGTTCATTCCACCCTAACTCACGGTGGATTCCCTACCGATCCCAAAGTTTTCTAATGTAATAAAGAGAGTTCTAGCATTTCTTAAAGGCCGACTTTGTTTCTCAAAGCTCACTCTATTACTTAGGAAAATGTCTTCTCTAAACCTGCCCTGTGATTCCCATGAAATGTTCATCCTTTCTAGACGGATGTCTCTTTTACCGTTGACTTTCCCTCAGCGCAATCTCCAGAAAGCACTGTCAAGCCTTTGCATTTTAAGGGCTGAGTTTTTTCCCTGCATCTATGCTTTTGCCCTTGGTAGATCACAGTGACTTCTCTCCCCAGAGGCCAAACAAAATTTCACAAAACAGTCGGGATTTCGGTAGCTCACAAAATCATTTCTTGTCCTCTGAGATGCCTTTGTTAGTCTCTGCCCTTCCCTCACCCCCAGGGGAATGTGCACAGAGCTTTAGGGACCCCTGAGTTTATGGCCAGTCCTTGCAGCTGCCTCTGGCCACAGGACCAATGGGCATAACCGTCTCACACGTGACCATGGCTGGGTGCCTCGTGCCTGCTGTAAGGGGATCTGTGTGGTTGCTGGTCTCCTGTTCACCGGTGTGAGGGATCTCTGGTATGACTGCCTGTGGGTCCGCAAACTGTAGGTTAACAGTGCAGTGTCAAATCCAACTTGGTGGAACCCAGTCTACAACCCCTCTCTACAAATCCAGTCTACAATGCCGTCTTCTCCCATCTACCCACTAGACTTTGTGCCTTGGGGCCTAATCATATTGGGTCCCCATCTTCACTCTCCAATTGCTTGCTCTGTGTCTTTGGCAGAATTGCTTGACCTCTCTGGGCCTCCGTTTCTTCAATGGTGAAAGGGGAGCAATTATTCTTTTGTCCTAAGGCTGGGATGAGAAAGGACTGAGACTTTTCTGATATGGACAGAGAGCCCGACTTCTTGTGGGTACTCTGTCTCCCTACCTCTCCCCCCAGCCATCAAGGAAAGTCTGGTCTCCCAGGTCCGTCTTGACTGAGAACTAAGAGACAGTGGAAAGAGCAGGGTCAGACACACCTCATTTGAAGTGCCAGCTCTGGCTGTGACCTTGGGCAGACTCCTCTAACCTAGCCTCTTCCATGTCAATGGGGTTGGGGTGAGGTGAGGAGCACATGGGAAGGAAAGACGTTGGAAGCCTGGAGGGGGCTGTGTGGCTGCGAGCAGCCCTTGTTGCCGCTGCCGTCTGACCTGACTCCCTCACAGCCTGACCCCAGCTGCTCCTGAGGGGACCCCACATGCTGTCCCTCTGCAGTTCACTCATTCAAGACATGGTCCGGTTTCCCGGCTCCAGGCCCCTCTCTGCAGTCCTGTGTGTTTTCCTGCTCACCATCCTCCCAGCAGACCTTTTCTTAGCCTGGGGCAGCTTCCAGGAGCCCTGGGCCAACTGCCAGTCTCCAGTTCTGGCCTCGCTCCTGGTGGGTGTTGAGCGGCCGATGGACCGGGGATGGGCCCCTCAGTCATTCCTCGCTCGGCTCCCAGAGCTGTGGGGCTCTGGGCCAGTTCCTCAAGTCCTCTGTGATTTAGGCGCCTTCTCTGTAAGACGGTGATGGTAACAGCACCTCCCTCTAGGGTAGGTGGCTGTGTAGACTAAATAAGTCATCCCGAGGGAAGAATTTAGATCCGAGTCTGGCACGTAGTAAGCACCCAGTAACTGTTTGATATTATTGTTGCTTCTTCCCTCGATTATTCACTCACTGCTGGGTACTAGGGGCACAGACGAGACCCTGGCCTCCGGGGTTCCCAGTCCAGAGGGTCAGGGGGGCAGGACCACAGGCCATCCCTGTACAGGGTGATAACAGAGGGTCGGTGCCGTGGGAGTCGGGAGGAGAGAGGTGCTGACTCCTCCGGGATGGCTCAGAAGAAGCCTCCTGGAGAGAGACCATCTGGCTGGGCCGTGAAGGAGGTGCAGGAGTGCCCCTGCTGGGAGAGAAGAGGCCCAGAAGAGGGCTGTCCAGCGATGGGAACAGCACAAGCCCAGGCACAGAGACTGGGAGAGATGGGCCCACATATGAGAAGAAGACTGGCACAGCTAGAAGGCCCTGTGGCTGTCCCCTCCATCCCCTCCCACTCGTCTGGAGCCTGTCCGTGAGGCTCTGCGGTGGGCAGCCGTGACTCCGGAAGCCGCCCACGGGAGCCCGGGAGTAAACACGCCAGGAAGTACCCTCACCTCAGACAAATGGAAGACGGCAGGTAAATACCCCAGCGTCCTTGGCCCTTAGGGTGAACAACGCTAAGCCATGTTTCACCCCATTTCCCAGAAGTCCCCAGGGAGATGGAGCCCAAGGTGCTTGGAATGATGCCTGCTCTTGAAAGCACCCTATCCTGGTGCTCACCTCCCAAGTGCCCCATTTGGACCCCAATCGTTTTCTCAGGGTCTGCTTGCTAGGGTACCCAACCTAATGCATCAAGCTACGTAAGAGCCAACCGGACAGGTTAATTGTCCAGAATCCTGTTATCCACTGTTCTGTTCTGGTGGCTTCGTTAGTTCTTGCAGCAATTATGGAGTTTTGGTCCATGGCCAGCACTGGGCTAGACCCTAAGGGGGACGCAGAGAAGTGGAGAAAAGAGTCCCTCAAGGAACTATTTCAGGAGGCAAGACATATTTGAGAAAGAGAAAATACAAAAAAGTGGAAAAGGCCGAGTTCATTTAAGGACGAGCAAGAAGTTTGGTGCCCTAGATCCTAGGGTGGCACCGCAGAGCGAGGTGGGAATGGAAGCGGAAAAGACATGGAACGTGGGGCCAGCGTGTGGACACACAAGCCTGAAAGGCCTTGTATGGAGGGGTCTTTAAACTACAGGCAGTGGGGAGTCATGGAAGGGTTTTGAGCAGTGGACGGATGGGGCAATCTGTGTTAGAAGGATACCTCGGGCTCAAATGCGGGGTGACGGGGAGGGGGCAAGGCTGGAATCAGGGAGGCCCAGGTAGAGGCTACGGGAGTGGTCTCAGCTGGACCTGCCTGTGGTTCCGACCCCAGCTCAGGAGGCCCAGGCTCCTAAGGGCCTCCCCCCAAAACTCAGAAAGGCAATCTTTTCATAAAAGTGCAGAAAACTTCCTGCCTTCCCACCCTTCCTTTTAGACCTGCTTCCTGCTTGGCCTCCAAACCTGTTCCCATTCCTACCTTCTCCCATTATCTCTGACTTCAGAATGTTTGCTTTGGCTCCCACTGTCTCCCGTCTGCTCTCTCCTGCGGTCAGAGCTAGATGCTCAGCGAAAATCCCTCCTTCCTGCAAGCCGGCCCAGACTCCTGGGGCAGGAATTGTCTTCTCTCCACTTTGAGTAAACGGAATTGGAGCAACCTTGGCCTTGGAAGACAGGCTGTGTCTTCTAACGACTTTCCTCCAAAACCACAAATGCCTTTTGTCTCGATTTGAGGTGGTTCTAGCCTCTGTCTCAGCAACCTCAGGGTGAGCGTGAAGCGGGATCTGGCAGCCTTAAGATTTCAGAGCGGATGCTGTGCGTTTGTGAGAAGTCAATTTCTCGCAAACCAGCCGAGAGGGCAAAGACAGCACCCTGCTCCGTCCATTCAGGAAATGTCTGTGAGCCAGGCCTTGAGCTGGGAGTCAGCAGAGAAGACATCTGCTCCCCAGGCCCCCATGGACAGTGAGACTGGTCACGTGAAGAGGTACAAAGTGCCACGTGTGGGCTCTCAGAGGTGGCGCGTGCCGTCCGCACTGCACAACCTCTGACAAGTTATCAACCTCCCTCTGCTTCGTTTCCTCGTCTACAGGGTTAGGGAGAAGAGCGTTCCCTTACAGTCTTGGTGTGAGGAATAAATCAAGTAAAACAGGACGACCTCGGCACAGAGCGTGGAGGGATAAGCCCCGAGTAAATGCTAGCTGTTCTTCTGTTTTTGTTTTTGTTTTTTTAATTCTCATACCAGCCAGTTCTCCCTTTGAAAGTGTACAATTCAGTGGGTTTTAGTACATTCACAAGGTTGTGCACCCATCACCACAACTTTCAGAACATTTTTATCACCCAGAGAAACTCGGTGCCCCTTAGCCGTCACTCTCCCCAGCTTCCCCCCCCCCCCCCCCGCAATCATGAATCTACTTTCCGTCTCTAGGGATTCGCCTGTTGTGGACATTTCGTAGACACGTCGTCATACATACGGGTGTGGCCTTTTGTGCCTGGCTCCTTTCACTGAGCGTGATGTTTTCCATGTTGTAGCACGGAAGCCGTACTTGATTCTTTGATTTAAGGCTGGATCGTATTCTTCTCTGGTACAGAGATTTTGTTCATTCGTTCGTCAGCTGATGGACCTTAGAGTTCTTTCTGCTTTGGGGCTGTTACGAGCATACCGTCATGAACATTCGGATCCATGCTTTTGTGCGAACGTACATGTTGATTTCTTTTTTTTTTTTTTTAAGATTTTATTTATTTATTTGAGAGAGAGAGAGAGTGAGAGAGAGAGAGAGAGAGCATGAGAGGGGTGCAGTCAGAGGGAGAAGCAGGCTCCAGCTGAGCAGGGAGCCTGATGCGGGGCTTGATCCCAGGACCCTGGGATCATGACCTGAGCTGAAGGCAGACGCTTCACCGACTGAGCCACCCAGGCGCCCACGTGTTCGTTTCTTTGGGTATCTACCTAGGAGTGTCATTGCTGGGTCATGTGGGAACTCTGTGTGTCACTGTTTGAGGAAGCGCCAGACTGTTTTCTAAAGTGGCCACACTAGCTATTCTTGACTGGAGTTCTCAAAACACTTTCCTACACACATCAGTGCCCAGCCCCACGGGGAGCTATCACAGCACCAGGAGGGAAAGTGATATGCCAAAGTCCCAGGGACGGTTAGTGGCAGAGCCAGGACCTGAGCCAAGAACTTTGGGGCCCAGATTCGTCATGTCACCTGAGGCACCCAGGATCAGTCACCTGGGTTTTACGTTGTGCCCCCGACGGCCGAGAAGTGGTGTGAGGCATTGCCTCCACTCGCGGCAGCTCACAGTCTAGCAGGTGTACAGTGAGAGCCCTAGCTTATTCAACCCCCCCACCCCAGACACGAGAAGGCCCTGAGCCCCGCACCTCCACCCTTCTCGGCAGACACAGCCCCACCTGGTTCCTGAGCCCAAGGCCCAGGGGAACAGTGGCAGGTATGATCTAGGAACGGTTGTGCCGTGCCAGACAGGGGCGGGTGTTTCTGGGTGGGCAGGAGCCTGGGAAGCTTCTGTTCCCAGCTTTCACGTCTCCTGCCTTGATTGGAGCTCAGTGCTAGGTCTCTGCCTTGCCAGTGGGGACCCTAACCCCATTCCTCACCCACGCCAGACTATTCCCTTTTGTGACCCTCTCGTTCATCCAGTGCCTTCCCCCGACCAGCATCTGCTTACAGCTGAGTTCCCAGGCCTCTCTGACACGCTGCAGAAATGACCTTGAACTATGACTTACCTGTGCCCAAACTCAGTTTTCTCATCTCTCACACCTATTCCATAGGGTGGTGTGGGAGCAGCTCAGGGTACTGGCGAAGGGGATGAAGTTGGCACTCAGACAAGGGCTTTTAGGCACCCAATTACCTGCTGTGTAAGCAGCCAGATCTATTTAAAGGACCAGGGACTGAGCAGTTGCTTTGGAGATGCTTTAAGCTTCCTAGGCTGATGATCCACGTCCCAGCATGCTTTGTCCCATGACACTTCCATTCCCTGCAAGTGGGACAGAAAGCCGAGCGTGAGCTCGGGAGCCCAGAAGCCCACTGGAATCACGGCAGGCTTCCTGGAGGACCAGGCCTTGCAGAATGGGCAGGATTTGCAGGGCATAGAGAGGACAGGGATCTGGGAAGGAGAGGGGCACAAAGGCAGGACCACAAATGTCGCTTCAGGGGAAAGAGCAAGGAGACAAATCTCCTTTTTAGAATGTAATACAATTTTGTCGTGTGCAAAGCAGTGCACTCTGGTTGTAAGACATTTAGCAAGGGGGGAATTGTGAAAATACAATTAAGAAAAGGAGGTAATCTTGGGTATTCTCCCTCCCCAGAGGTAACTAGCACTAACATTTTGGTGTGCTCCCTTCCCCCCTTCCTTTTTCTACACAAATATATCCTATATGTTCTCTTTTCTTTTCTAAAAAAGCAGAAATGGACTCATGTGCTGCATGCTGTCTGTGACCTACTTTTAAAAACGCATCATGAACTGTATTCCCTGTCATTAAATATTCTTCTTCACCCCTCTTTAATGACTTCACAGTATTCTCTCATATGAATGGAACATAATTTATTTAAGTAATTTTCTATTCTTGGATATTTAAGTGGTTTCCAATTTTTCAATATCATAAGCATCTTCTAAATGAACATCCTCGTGGCTGAAACTGTGTGCACATCCTTAATTATGTCCTTGGGATACGTTTCTAGTAAAGGAAGTGCTAGGATAAAGGGATGCAGATTTTAAAGAATGCTAGCAGATATTGTCAAATTGCTCCCCAGAAGACTTGCGCCTATCTACATTCCTACTAGCAGAATATAGGGTGCCCGTTTTCTAGTGTTCCCACTAACATGGGGTATGATTTTCTTCCTTGTGAATTTTACAAATTCAAAACCAGAAGTCATGCATTCAAGTTTCCTGAGAAGGAAATGAAGATGGTAATAGTGGTATCGGTCATGGATTGGTGGCGACCATCAAAACACACAGTGGGTATGGTATGCTTTAAAACACACCCACAGGGTGCCTGATGGTGCAGTGGGTTGGGCCACCGACTCTCAGTTTCGGCTCGGGTCCTGATCTCAAGGTTGTGAGATTGAGCCCCATGTCAGGCTCGGTGCTTAGTGAGGCGTCTTCTTGAGTTTCTCTCTTCCTCTCCCTCTGCTCCTCCCTCCACTCCTGCGTGCTCTCTCCTTTTCTCTCTCTCTCTCAAATAAATACATACATCTTTAAAAAAAAATACAAGAATAAAAACACACACAATTTGGGGCACCTGGCTGGCTCAGTCAGTGGAGCCTGAAACTCTTGATCTTGGGGCCTTGGGTTCGAGCCCCATGTTGGGTATAGAGATTACTTAGAAATAAAATCACACACACACACACACACACACACACACACACACACACACAATTTACAGTTGCTAGTAATTACCTTGATCATCCCTGGAATGAGGAAGCCCTGGGAGTCAAGGTTGAAAAGATAGTTGGAAACCAGCTTTGAAAAGGGCTTTGTTTAACTTCCTTTTAACTACAAAATTAATATATGCTTGTAAAAATGGAAATAACCCACGGCTTTGACAGTAGAAAGTGAAAGCACTCCTTCATCTCCCCATGGTTCTCCCCCAAGAGATTAGATGGGTATCCTGCCAGATCTTCTCTCCTACCTTTACAAATCGTGTGTGTGTCTCTGTGTGTATACGTCCATGTACGTAATTTATTGTTGCTGTTGTTTGTGGAATGGAATCCTATATAGGATTTTGCTGCCATCTCATAACAAAAGACCTACCTTATTCTTTTGAACATCTGCTGGGATGCTAGGACTGGATAAGGCATAATTCGCTCATTCTTTCCCTAAACAGCACAGTAACAACTCATCCTCAGATGCAGACCCTGACGGCATTTCTCTAGTTTGGGTTCCTCACAGTGGGGTGGGAGATCAGAGTGGTTAGACATTGTCACACTGTCAACTTGAGATCGTACCAATTAATTTCTCCTCCCGCCATCCTTCCAGGAGTGTGTGGAGGGCTGGGGGTGCCAGACTCAGGGGAATTAGGGCAGTCCTTCCGGGGCTTGGTCTGGGTTAGAAACAGCACCTGGCTCCCCGCAACTCCTTTAACTCTAAAAGTTCTGAGGGCAACCAGAAGAGGGCCGAGATCTGTCTCCAGCAGGAGTTTCTTGCTATCCTTGGCTGTGAGGCAAACCACAAAGGAATCTTTTTCTTGTTAATTAACTAGGGTTTTATTAAACACCTTAGCAGCTAGCCAACTGCTCTGACCCAGCTGTTCCTAGGAGACATTTTGATGAGAAGTTTTGTGTTTTAATTTATACATCTTCAATGACGGTTTTTATGTCAGAGCGGGTGCTCTATAATCAAATATTAAATTAGGTAAGAGACATAGTATGAAGCCCTTACTCTGTGCCTGGCACTAGTCTGGGCACCGGGGAGGTAGACGTGAGCACAAAGGTGTAGAGTGGAGTCAGGAGTTAAGAGCAACAAGGTATGAACATTGTGTTATGAGGGCACAGGGTGGGGAATCCAAGCTCTCTCTTTGGGAAATCAGGCATGTGGACATTTCTCTGGGTCTCAAAGGCCGGGAGATCTTTGTCAGTTGAAGAAGGGAGAAAGGATTCCAAGCAAGGGGAACAGTATGGGTAATACATCTAAATGGGAAATAGCCAGTTGGAGTCTGGTGTGGCTAAGAGATTAGTTGCAGGGTCAGGGAGGTGCGGTCTGGGCGATGATATACGAAGGAGATGAGGCTGGAAAGGGAGGTTGAGGCAAAACCAGGAAGGCCCTCTAATGTCAGGCCAAGGGGCTTGGACTTTATCCTCTAGGTGATAGTGAGCCATGGAAGGTTTTAGACAGAGGTGTGACACAATCAGCGTTTTAGAAAGTTCACTCATGATATGTGGAGAGTGACTTCTAAGAGGGCAAAACCGGAGGCAGAAAAGACTAGTAGGTTTTTAAATAAAACAATTAATATTACTAAAAGTATTTAAAAATTCGAATTAAATAAGAAACATGGTTTAAAAACATTGTGCGTGGGGCGCCTGGGTGTTACAGCGGTTGAGCGTCTGCCTTCGGCTCAGGGCGTGATCCTGGCGTTCTGGGATCGAGCCCCACATCAGGCTCCTCTGCTATGAGCTTGCTTCTTCGTCTCCCACTCCCCCTGCTTGTGTTCCCTCTCTCGCTGGCTGTCTCTATCTCTGTCAAATAAATAAATAAAATCTTTAAAACAAAAACAAAAACAAAAACATTGTGCCTGGCTTTATGGCAAGTGGCAGAGGAAAATACTGAGCAGAGAGAAAGAAAGTACTTCTTCCGCTCCATCACCACCAGCTGGATTGAAGTAAGAGAGGTGATCAGTTCATTTCTCAAGCTCATTTTTTTAAATTATTATTATTTTTTTTATCATGAGAGGTGTACTCTTCAATCCCCAGCCCCTCTTTCACTCATCCCTCATCCCCCAACCCTCTGGTAACTTCCTGTTTGTTCTCTATAGTTAAGAGTCTGTTTCTTGTTTTGTCTCTCTCTGGCTCTTTTTTTTTTTTTCCTTTGCTCATTTGTGTTTCTTGAATTCCGCATATGAGTGAGATCATATGGTATTTGTCTTCCTCTGACTTATTTCACTTAGAATTACTCTCTCTAGTTCAATCCATGTTGTTGCAAATGGCAAACTGCATTGTTTTTATGGCTGAATAATATTCCGTCGTATATATACCACATCTTCTTTATCCATTGATCAATCGATGGACACGTGGGCTGCTACCCAAGGCGGCTGTTGTAAACACTGCTGCAGTAAACATAGAGGTGCATGTGTCCCTTTGAATTAGTGTTTTTGTATTTTTGGGTAAATATCTGGTAGTGGAATTACTGGATCATATGGTAATTCTATTTCTAATTTTTTTAAGGACCCTCCATACTGTTTTCCACAGTGGCTGCATGAGTCTGCATTCCTACCAACAGTGTAAGAGGGCTCCTTTTTCTCCACATCCTTGCCAATACTTGTTGTTTCTTGTGTTTTTGATTTTAGCTATTCTGACAAGCGTGGTATCTCATGTAGTTTTGATTTGTGTTTCCTTGATGATTGATGCTGTTGAGCATATTTCCATGTGTCTGTTGGCCATCTGGATGTCTTCTTTGGAAAAATGTCTGTTCATGTCTTTTGCCCATTTTCTAATTGGACTTTTTTTTTTTTTTTGGTGTTGAGTTGTTAAGTTCTTTATATATTTTGAATACTAAACCTTTATCATATATACCATTTGGAAATATCTTCTTCCATTCCATAGGTTGCCTTTTAGTTTTGTTGATTGTTTCCTTCACTGTGCAGAAGTTTTTTATTTTGGGGCACCTGGGTGGCTCAGTCGTTAAGCATCTGCCTTCGGCTCAGGGCGTGATCCCAGCGTTCTGGGATCGAGCCCCACATCAGGCTCATACGCCGGGAGCCTGCTTTTTCGTCTCCCACTCCCCCTGCTTGTGTTCCCTCTCTCGCTGGCTGTCTCTCTCTCTCTGTCAAATAAATAAAATCTTTAAAAAAATGTTCTTTATTTTATGTAGGCCCAATAGTTTATTTTTGCTTTTATTTCCCTTACCTCAGGAGACATATCTTGAAAAATGTTGTTATGACCAATGTGAATATGGTCATATGACCGCCTGTGCTCTCTTCAAGGATTTTTATGGTTTTAGATCTCACATTTAGGTCTTTAATCCATTTTGAGTATATTTTTGTGTGTGGTGTAAGGAAGTGGTCTGGGGGCACCTGGGTAGCGCAGTCGTTAGGCGTCTGCCTTTGGCTCAGGGCGTGATCCCAGCGATCTGGGATCGAGCCCCACATCAGGCTCCTCCGCTGGGAGCCTGCTCCTTCCTCTCCCACTCCCCCTGCTTGTGTTTCCTCTCTCGCTGGCTGTCTCTCTGTCAAATAAATAAATAAAATCTTTAAAAAAAAAAAAGAAAAGAAAAAAAAGAAAGTGGTCTGGTTTCATTCTTTCGCATGTTGCTGTCCAGTTTTCCCAACACCATTTGTTGAAGAGACTGTCTTTTTCCTATTGTATATTCATTCCTCTTTTGTTGAAGATTAATTGTGGGTTTATTTCTGGGTTTTCTATCCTATTCCATTGACCTGTGTTTCTATTTTTATGCCAGTACCATACAGTTTTAATTACTACTGCTTTGTAATATAATTTAAAATCTGGGATTGTGATACCTTCACTTTTGTTTTTCTTTTCCAAGATTGCTTTTGCCATTTCAGGTCTTTTGTGGCTGTCTACAAATTTTAGGATTGTTTGTTCTAGTTCTGTGAAGAATGCTGTTAGTATTTTGATAGGGATTGCATTAAATCTATAGATTGCTTTGGGTAGCATAGACATTTTAACAATATTTGTCCTTCCCACCCATGAACATGAAATGTCTTTCCATTTCTTTGTTTTGTCTTGAATTTCTTCTTCTTCTTTTCTCTCTTTCTTTCTTTTTTTTTTTTTTTTAAAGATTTTATGTATTTATTTGACAGAGAGCACAAGCAGGGGGAGTGGCAGGCAGAGGGAGAGGGAGAAGCAGGCTTCCCCACATGGGGCTCCATCCCAGGACCTTGGGATCATGACCTGAACTGAAGGCAGATGTTTAATGACTGAGCCAGCCGCACGCCCCACCTTGAATTTCTTTCATCGGTGTTTTATAGTTTTCAGAGTACAGGTCTTCCACCTCTTTGGTTAAGTATATTTCTAGATATTTTATTGTTTTTGGTGCAATTGTGAATGGGATTGTTTTCTTGATCTCACTTTCTGCTGCTTCATGATTAGTGTATAGAAATGCAACAGATTTTTGCATATTGATTTTGTATCCTACAACTTTGCTGAATTCATTTATCAGTTCTAGTATTTTTTTGGTGAAGGCTTTAGGGTTTTCTATATATAGTATCATGTCATCTGCAAATAGTGAAAGTGTTACTTCTTCCCTACCAATCTGGATGTCTTTTATTTCTTTATGTTGTCTTATTACTGTGGCTAGGACTTCCGTACTATCTTGAATAAAGTGGAGTCTTGTCTTGTTTCTCTCTGTCTCATTTCTAATTAAAGAATGAAACTGAAGTTAACAATGAGACAGCTTATTTCACCTAATAGTTTGATACCCAGTTTGGAAAGAGTGTAAACAGGCACTATTTTATACAGTAATGGCAGTGTGCTTTGGAACAGAGTTTGACAATATGTATTGGAAAACCTTTAAAAAATTATTTGTCTTTTTATCTAAAAATTTATGTTAAAGACAAAAAATGAAGAAAACTTCAGGATAAAGATGTTTATTACTCTTATTTATGAAAGTAAAAAAGTGGAAGGAACTAAATGTCTAAATTAAGGCAGTTATTAAGTTAATTATGGTAGAACTACATTTTTGCACATATTAAATCATGTTTTTATTTTATTTTTAAATTTATTTTATTTTATTTTATTTCTTTAGAGAAAGAGAGGGAGGAGGGGCAGAGAGAGAGAGGCGAGAGAGAGTCTTAAGCAGGCTCCATGCCCAGAGTGGAGCCTGAGACACAGGGCTCGATCTCATGACCCTGGGATCCTGGCCTGAGCCCAAATCAAGAGTTTGACACTTAACCAACTGAGCCACCCAGGCAGCCCTAAATCATGTTTTAATTTTTATTTTTTATTTTTTAAAGATTTTATTTATTCATTTGACGCAAAGAGAGAGGACAAGCAGGGGGAGTGGCAGGCAGAGGGAGAGGGAGAAGCAGGCTCCTTGCTGAGCAGGGAACCCAATGTGGGGCTCGATCCTAGGACTCTAGGATCATGACCTGAGCCAAAGGAAGACACTTAACCAACTGAGCCACCCAAGCGCCCTTTATTTTTATTTTTTGGTATTATTTATTTACTTGAGAGAGAGCAAGAGAGAGAGATTGGGAGAGAGCAGGAGCTGGGGGAGGGAAGGGCAGAAGCTTAACTGACTGAGCCACCCAGGCGCCCCTAAATCATGTTTTTAAAATAATATCCAATAACATAGGAAAAGTACTGTTGCACAATAACATTCGAAAGCAGTATATGATGCTATACAGAACTTGAGCCTGTTTTGGTTTTCTAAATATGTGATCTGTTTCTAACCCTCTCTATCCAGAAAAAAATCCACAATACGGTTAACTGTGGCTATCTGACTAAATTTTCTTTTCTTCTTGGTATTTGTTATTCTCTAAATTGTCTGAAGTAAGGATGTAGTGCTTTAATAATTAGAAAGAGCAATGAAATTACTTTTTGTGTTAAAAAAAAGGCAAAGGAAATCCATGAAAATGGAAATAATACAACTAATAAACATGAAAAATGCTCAACCTTGCTAATTCTTAAAAATGTAAATTAAAGCAGCATTGTGATCCTATTTTAATGGACCAACTTTAGAAGAAAAACCTGCTAGTACACAGAATGTAGTATTGGCAACAGTGTGAAGAGAAGCACTTGTATACTGCAGATCTGGGTATAATTTGGTTCAGGCTTTCGAAAAGCAATTTGGCAATATATCTCAAAATCCTTCAAAATGTGTAATTTCTCTTTAAAGTTGGTTTTAAAGCCGTGTAATTGTATTCCTTGGATATCTTAAAGAAATAATTAAGGAACCGTGTATAGGGACGCCTGGGTGGCTCAGTGAGTTGAGCATCCGGCTATCGGTTTTCGCTCAGGTGGTGACCTTGGGATTGTGAAATCGAGCCCTCCCCACCGCCACATGGTGCCGTGCTCAGTGGGGAGTTTGCTTCCCCTCTGCCTTTCCCTCTGCCCCTCCCCCCCAATGAATAAATAAATCTTTCAGAAAAAAAGGAATTGTGTACAGGCGTATGAGCAAGAAAGCCCGTCACAACATTTTTTTTTTTTTTTTTGGAAACAGTAGTAAAGAGTTGTTTGAAATAATGTATAGACTATATTTATGGGATGTAGAAATGTGATTATATATTTTAAAATTTTTAAGATATAGATAAAAACCTGCCCTTGGTGTGATCCCTTAAAAAAACCAATATATACATACATATATATATGTATGTATATATTGGTGGGTGGGATTATGGTTCTTTTAAAATATCTTCAAAATCATGTTTTCCAAAACCAATTTAAAGATCTTTACGGATTTTGAAATACAGATTAATGTGTATTAAAACCCACCAGTTAACAGGTAGGCTGAGGGCTCAGAGCTGAGAGCGAGCACTACCACGGGTCCTGCAGGGTTAGCACCAGGAAATAGGCTACTGGAGCAAGAACCTGCTCGCTTGTCCATGGAGGAAATGCTTCCAGTTCGCCTTCATCCTGGGGACCAGCCTGACCTGTATGTAGCAGGTCGGGGAGGCTGGAGAAGCCTAGACCGCAAGGGTGGGACCCAGCAGCGCAGGCTTACTCTCATCTGACCCCTGGAACTGTTTCCTGGCCCCTTTTGTCTGACTTGCTTACCCTCCCCTTCCCCCACTGCACTCTAGCAATTCAGATTTTCTTTTATTCTCTCACCTGAAACTTGCTTTTTCTTTCCATAGAAACTTAGCTGGAGGGGTCCCTTCTCCCTGAAATATTTTTCTTCCCCACTCCTCTGTCACCTGGGCGACTTCTGCTTCATGTTTTATCCTAAGAGTCACTTTCTACTTTTGGAGATGAGGGGTAGATTTATTAGTTTGATTGTGGTGATGGTGTATGGGTATAATATATATCAAAATGCATCAAAGTGTATATTTTCTTTTTTTAAACAAAGATTTTATGTATTTGAGAGAGAGAGAATACGAGTGGGGGAGGAGCAGAGGGGCAAGCAGACTCCCTGCTGATCTCTCCAAAATTGTGACCTGAGCAGAAGTCAGACACTTAACTGACCGAGCCACCCAGGTGCCCCCAAATTGTATATTTTTAATATATGTGCAGTTTATTGCATATTAATTATGCTTCAATAAAGCTATTTTAAAAAAAGGCACTTCGTCAATGAGACAGGTCCTGAACATGCCCCCATCCCCACCTCCAACTCTCCAAGCTCTATTAGCCTTCTGTGGTATATACAATGAGTATGAGTGAGTGATTCACGATCTGCATGGTGATGGATGAATGAGCAAGGGCACAGGTCCAGCCTGTGTTCAGAGAGCAATGGAACGGCAGGGACTCCAGGAGTGAGGAAGGAGCCAGGGGGTCTGGAGATGGCATCTGAACAAGTCCAGAGAGGTACTCAGAAGTTGGAAGTCAAGCCAGAAGCCGGGTGGGGCAGGTACTCTCTCAGTTTGTTCAGGCTGAGAATTGAAGAGAATAATAATCATATTAATAACTATCCTATTATTGCTGCAGACTATCTTTGTCAAGGATTAAATGAGTTAATCCACATGCAGGGTTTAGAACAATGCCTGACTCCATTGGAGAAGCTAAGTGTTCATATCAAGTTTTATTGGTTGTGAACAGCTATCAGTAAGGCTGGGAGCCCCTAAACAAACCTTTGATTGATTTGGAGTCATGTTAATGGTGGGTGACTTCAGGGGTTGTCTCCTGTCCCTAAAAGACCCATTTTATCCTCTGTCCCCTTTCACCCAGCTGCCGGGCAACCTGCCTCCATTCAACCTTCCCTGCAGTACTTGGAAACCCTGTCAGTTTCTCCACCTTATTTTTGCAAAGCTGTGTTTCTGAAGCCTCCTCTTTCCAAACGACAGGGGGGCACACATATGTTGCAGCTTATGCTTCTATTTAGAGTTGGGGATTTGAAAAGAGAGCGTATGCACACGTGGACAAGCATTTGTGTGCATGCTCGTGTGGGCTTGTAGGTGTGAACGTGCTCCTGCCTGTGCATGTGCTTGCACAAACTCACATGGTTGTGCACTTACTCATGTTCATAGGCATGTGAGCTTCTGAATGACTGAATGCCTGAGCACGTAGATGGGTATGTGCTTGGAGTATGTTCGCATGCATGTGTGCCCATGACTGTGTGTGTGTGTGGGGGGGTGGTAGGATATATTTCATGTGCGTCTCGGTTTGTGTGCATGTTTGCACATGTGTGCTTTTGTGTATCTGTGTGCATATGGTGTAAGCTTGCCTCTCGTCATGCCCCCCAGGAGGCACCAAGGCAAGTGCAAACCACAAGGAACAAAGGAATAATCTGCATAATTTAGCCTTTGATCTCAGGCTACCCTCAATCTTCCCTTGCTTTCACTCCAGCTGCCAAGCTACTTCCCCAGTCCTGTGGAGTCCATCTTTGAGCTTTGTCTTATGGAAGCCTCAGCCTCTCCTCGCCACGGCACCAGAGCAACAGGGCTAGACGAGGGTAATGATCATTTATTGAGTACCTGTGGTGCCCCAGGCACCTGTACCAGATGCTTCACGTACGTTCTCAAATCTGTGCAGCAATCCCACAGAGTATAGCAATTGTTCCCATTTGATGTTTGCGGAAGGTGAGGATCAGGGGGATTAAACCATTTGTCTAAGTGGTGGAGTCAGGATTCAAACTCAAGACTGTATAGGCCAAGAGCCTACACTCTTTCCCCTTCACAAAGTTGTCTTCTGGGAGCATGCCCATCCCCCCCACAGAGAAGATAAAGTGCAGCCCGAGCTCCTGGGGAGGGAATGTCCTGGGAGACACAGATGTGAGGGGAAAGGGTGTGCAAGCAGGAATCAGCAGGGGGTGCAAAGGCTGCACTTCCTTCGGTGAGCAGGCTGGAGAAATCCCAGGTGTGCAAATGGTCCACAGATGGGAGCGGGGAGAGCAAGGGATGGCCCAAGAGCAGAAACAGCCAAGATGAGAAAAAACATCATCTCTGCCACCCCTAGCTTCAGGATCCTAACTAGGCTACATCACATCTCTCCATTTTCTCAACTGGGAAATATGTCTGGGAGATGGCTTTTAGAGGGTTTGTATCAGCTCTTGCTAAAACTAGCATTTGTTCATCTACCGTGCTAAGTCAGGCAGCCCCACAATCAATTTGTAAAATAGTTACTATTGTTGTTCCCATTTTATAGATGAGGATACCAAGGCTTTGAGAGGATACATTGCTTGCCCAAGTGGCAGAGCAGGACACAAACTTGGGGGCTGTCTGACCCCAAAACCCTACTAGACTTCCCTGTTTTAAAGTTTAGAAAAAATAGTAGATAACAGGGGCGCCTGGGTGGCGCAGTCGTTAAGCGTCTGCCTTCGGCTCAGGGCGTGATCCCAGCGTTCTGGGATCGAGCCCCGCATCAGGCTCCTCCGCTAGGAGCCTGCTTCTTCCTCTCCCACTCCCCCTGCTTGTGTTCCCTCTCTCGCTGGCTGTCTCTGTTAAATAAATAAATAAAATCTTAAAAAAAAAAATAGTAGATAACATACCAGAGACATAGTAGGCACTCAACAAAGGGTAGCTATTAATAATTATGATGATGAAGAAGGAGGAGGAGGAGGGAGAAGAAGAAAGGGTGTTTTGCTGAGAGTTGAGGTGGCATTCAATTCCTCAGGTGTCAAAATTCCTTGAAAATCCCACACTATTAGTGATCATCTTCAGAATATAAAGTTGCTTCCCTTAGAGAGGGCAGTGATATCTGTTCCTGTGGCAGCCAGGCCAGACTCAAAGCCCAGCCACCACTTTGCAGCTCTGTGGCCCTGAGTACCCTAACCTCTCTAGCCATTATTTCCTTATCTATAATGTGAGGATAATAATAGCCCTGCCTCGTTCCTCAACGAGGAACTAAAGCTAGTAAGTAATTGACCCAGTACTCCCACTCCTAGGTGTTTATCCAAGAGAAAGGAAAACAGATGTCCACACAAAAACTTGTACACAAATGTTTTCAGTGGCATTATTCATTAACAGCTAAAAAGTGGAAACCCAAATCTCCACCAGCCAGTGAAAGGAGGAGGGAAATGTGATTTACCCATATAATGGGCTAGTATTCAGCAGTAAAAAGGAGTGAAGTACCAATATGAGCTATGACGTCAGTGCAACGTGAATGATCCTTGGACACATAATTCCTAGTGGAAGAAACCAGTCACAAAAGACCACATAGTGTCTGATTCCCCTCACGTGAGATGTCCAGAAGAGGTAGACCCATAGGGATGGTAAGTAGGTAGGTGATCACTAGAGGGAAGATGGAGAATGGCTGCTAATGAGTAGTGGGATGTCTTTTTAGGGGTGACGAAAACGTTCTGGAATTAGAGAGTGGTGATGAGCGCACAACTTTGTGAATATAGCAAAAACCACGGAATCGTATACTTCAGAAGAACAAATTTTGTGACATGTGGATTACATCTCAATGAAAAACATAATTTGATTTTTTTGTGAGGCTTAAATGAGATCATTTAGGTAAATCCCCTAGCACAGAGCCTGCCTCCAGTAAGCACTTAGCTACTGTGACCGGTATTTTCATTACGAGACTGGCTGGTGATTTAACTCCTTAGCATCCCAGAGCTTCAGACTCCTCATCTGCAAACAGGAGTAATAACACTTCAATTAGTGAAGGTTTCTTAGTCTAGGCAACAGACACCTCCTTGGGCTCATGAGTAAAAAAGGAATTTATTGGAAGGCCGCCGTGCTTAGAGGAAAGGACAAAGAACCAGGCTCCGAGGGCCAGAATCTAAAGAAGACTAGCTGAGAGGCCATGGACTTCCTGGTGAAGCGTGCGCTCCAGGTTTAGGCTACTGGGGTTCGAACCTAGCTCTGCCCAGAAAGCTTTGTGTGGCTTTGCTTTGTTGCCTCCTCTGCTAGACAGGGAAGATAGGGAGTGTACTGAGGATTAAATGCATTAATGTCTATACAGCTATCAGAGTGCCTTGCGCTCAGAACAATAATATTATTCTTGACAGGGCCTTTTTGCTGGGAGGATTCAACTTAACGCAGTCTCTCTGACCCTGCATGGCTCTGTCCAAGGTTCAGATCCCTAGGGGGTATGGTGGGTCTAGCTAGAGTCACTTACCTACTCCCTTACTCCAGGGGAGGCTGGAGCATCTTGATTGACAGCCCCGCTGAGACTACCAAACTATGGGGCAGAGTTGGTGCCCACCGGAGAATCCAGCAGAAAGGGGAGGGAGCGCTTAGCAGCAAAACCAACCCAGGCTTCCTGCGAATACCCTCACATGAGGTCCTTAGGAGGATCAGAGATAAGAAGTGCAAAGTGCCTGGCACACAGTGGGCCCTTAACTACTGGATTCTTCTCAGCTGCTGGCTATTCTCTACCTGGGGCCTCTGGATTTTTCATTACCGTTGCAATATGGATATGGGACAGATTGTAAAAAGCCTTGAATGTCGTGTTTAAGTCATCTGTACTTTATTCTGAGAAACAAGCAGAGTGCACCATCTCCTGAAAGCCCCATGGCATTTTCAGAGTCCCTGTGGACAATAGTCCACATTCCCCAAGCCTCCCAGCTGTGTGACCATGGGCCTCAGCTTCCCTGTGCATAAAAGGGGGTCACATTTTAGGTTCTGCGGGGCTTAAATGAAATAGTATTTGCAAAGTGCTTAGAACAGTGTCTGGCCCAAGGTAAACGCTCAATAAATTGTAGCAGTTATAATAAATACAATGAAATTCAAGAGCCCCCCCTCATGATGTTGATAGGAGAATCAATTGAAATCAAAGAGGTCGTAGCACTTTGCACAGGACATGAGGCGGTGTCCCAGAAAGAGGTGTCCTTGATTGTAATCACCGCTGGCAATAAGACACACCTTTCGTCTAAGTCTTACCGTTTTCTGTGAAATAAAGTAACATTACAGGTACACATTAATAATAAGATGGAGCCTGACCTCAGAAACATTTAAATATGAAAAGGGTGTGTCTTCGAATTTGAGGAAATAAAGTATTGATAATTTAATGTTTCACATAATTAAAGAATGTTCTCACAGAGTCTATTACCAATTTCCCAAAACTTAGAACACAATATTGCTTACTTGATGCTAAAACGGCACTGAGCATAATTTAATCTTTCCTTGAAGCTTTTGAATTTCCTTGAAGGCAAGATCAGCAATTTCAAAATACACTTTTAGATCCTCCAGCTCGATGGTTCTCAACCCTGACTACACATTAGCATCCCCCTGAGAGCTTTTAAAAAATACTGTTGCCTGGGTCCCATTTCAGACCAATTAAATCTGAATCTCTGGGGGAGGAGCCTGAGCACTAGAATTTTTGAAGTTCCCCAAGTAATTCTGATGTCCAGAGAGGCTAAGAACGATTCCTGCCAGCAGCCGCTGAGCCCCCGGAGCGTATTCGCAGATGAGCGGATCTGTATTTGCAGATGAGGCCGAAGAGGTCTACAGAGCTGGGTCGTGGAGGGTTTCATACACATGTAACAAAACAGCCCACAAATCGAGGAGTTTGAGGCAATGATTTCTTATTTCTCCTGATTCTGTGGGTTGGTGGGGCCCCTCTTCTGCAGGCCTCCTCCATGCTAGCCTCACGCAGCTGTATACATTTGGCGGGTCGGCTGGAGGCTGGCCTAGCTGGAACAGCTGGACCTCTTTCAACGTGGTCTTTCATCCTTGATTTCTTCTCTGTGTGGTGCTCTTGGGATGGTATTCTAAGAGGATGGGGGTAGAAGCTGCCAGATCTTTTAAGGTCTAGCCTTGGGAGTCATGTAATGTTACTTCTGTCTCCATTCATTGGCCAGAGCAATTCACAAGGCCAGCACAGATTCGAGCACTGGGACAAATAGGCTCTGCTGCCCCTTCATAGGAGGCATGGCCAAATCACATTGCAAAGAAGTTTACATTCGATAGGATGGATTTGTGGTCATATTTTGCAGTCTACCGCACAGATGGAAGATGCTGAAACCTGGCCTAAAGCAGGGGCCATAGAAAGAAGTGAATGCATTCATTCATTCAGTCAGGTAGTCCTTCATTCAATAAATATTTATGGAATACCACCTGTCTACCAGGCACTTTTCTAGGCATCGGGGAGACAGCTGTAACTGAAAATGGCAGAGTACTGTTCTTGTGGAGCTTACGATCTAGGCAGAGAGGCATACAATAAAACAAATCAGTGTACCATATAATGTGAAATTCAAAAGTGCTGTGAAGAAACATAAAGCAGGATAAGGGATTAGAGAGGGCTATTCTAGATGGAATGATTAAGGAAGGCTTCTTTGGATAAGTGAAAGCAGCGGAGACCTGAATGAAGTGAATCATACAGACGTTTAGTGATTGGGAGGAAAACAATAAGTGCAAAGGCCCTGAGGCAGCAACATGCTTCATGTTTGAGAAACAGCAAGAAGTCCAATGTCACTGGGGCACAGTGGATGAGGGAGAGGGTGAAAGATGTTGAGGTGGGAGAGGTAGGCAGGTAGGCAGGGCCCAGGGTGTGTGGGACTTTGCAGAGTATGATAAGGACTTGGGATTTTTATTTCAACTGTAGAGGAAGAAGCCATTGGGAGATTGTGTGCAAGATTGAGCTTTGTTTCCAAAGGCTCCTTCTGGTTACTGGTTGATAGAGATTGAAAGTGGGGTGGGGGTGGGTGGGTACTGAGAAGTTATTGCTTGGCCAGTAGTTGGAGTGGGGAAAGTGGTGTATTTTGAAGGCACAGCCAATAGAATTTCCTGAAATATTGGATATGGGTGTGGGAGGAGAGATTAAGGAGAAGTCCAAAGCCATTGGCTTGAGCAACTGGGTGAATTGTGGTGCTCTTTACTGAGATAAGGACGAATCAAATGTTTGGTTTTAGATATGTTAAGTTTGAGATGCCTTTTAGACCTGAGTAGGCAGTTAGCCATTGAGTCTGGAGTCCAGGTTGGAGTTCCCGATAGAAATCCACGTGTTATCAAGGGCTATATCAAATCTTGAGACTGGATGGATCACTTAGGGAAAGAGTTTGACAGTGAGGAGATCTGAAGACTGAGCCCTGGGGCACTGCAACATTCAGAGGTTGGGCTAAGGGGGAGGATCCAGCCCAAGAGACCAAGAAAGAGTGGCCAGTGAGGTCAGTAAGGTGGAAGATAAGGGGTTGTGGAATCCTGGAAGCCTAGGACGAGAACGCTTCTAGAAGAGAGTGGGATCAAGTGTTGAGTGCTGCTGAGGAGACAGGTAAGCTGAGGCAGGGAAAGAACTCACCATTTGGATTTGGCAACATGGAAGCCGCTGGTGATATTAAGATTAAATGGAGCAGAGTGGAGGGGGTTGAGCAGGGAATTAGGATAATTGCAGAGAAATGAGGCTGTGTGTGTGTGCATTTAGCTGAAAGTACAGAGTATTTCTCTGTTGTGGAAATAATTTACTAGAAAGGGAAAATTCTCAATGATGCGGGAGAAAGGGGGACAATGGCAGGATCAAAGGGCATGTGATTCAGGGGACCCAGGGAGGAGCTGGCCTCAGGGAGCAAGGAGGACAGTTGTTCATTGTGCGAGGAGTGGAAGCTGAGCACGTGGACTCCGATGCAGGTGGATGGGATGGCTTGGCAGTAGGGTGTGGAGAGAGTCAGGAGGCATTTGGAAAGCAGAACAGGAATGAAAGCAGTCCCTTCAGGATTTAATGCATCTCCCGGTGAGACCGGCTCTTATCAACAGCCTCTCCCAACATCCCATCTGCGCAGGCCTGGAGCCAGGCGGAGGGGCTTGGGGATGACTCACCCATTGCCCCTGCTGATGAGAAATTCACAGTTTGAGAAGGGAGACAGACCTGTAAACCGACAACTTCAATACAATGTGCTAATAATAAAGACGTGTACAAAGTGGTTTGAGAACAAAGAGGGAGTGAGTAACTCTGCCTGGAGGGGTCAGAAAAGTCTTCACAGAGGTGAAATTTAAATGAGGCGCCCAGGAGGAGGAGAACATTCAGCCTGGCTGGAAGAGGAAGGTCTTTCAGGGTGGAAAGAATGGCATGCGAAAGCCTCAGAGATGAGAAGGATCTGTTCCCGCTTCTCTCGTTTTCCACCTGTCTCTTTTCTTCCCGCCCCTCCCCTCCCCATTCCCGAGCTGTTGAGCTGCCGTCTCTCAGGCTTGCTTAGTTCAAGAGGAAATTTTTCTTTTTGGGAAGTTTAATAAACTTCCGTTCAGCCTGTACTGAGTCATGACAAAGGTGTGTTTCACACTTAAACAAACGTCTCAGATGTTATTTTTTGCACTTGAAGAACAGGCTATTTTTAAAGAAATCCAAACTCACTGGGACTCAGCAAGGACGAATTCTGTGACCTGTTTTTAAGAAGTGAGCTTTGGAAAGAAACATAGTGACCAGTACTGGCAGGAGCAGGGGACCTGGCAATTCTTCCCTCTAAATGTTTCAGTGAGCCAGTGAGTAGTTTCACCTTACTAAGTTGCTCATTTTATCTTGGCTCTCTGGTTTTCTAGAAAGTTCTTGGGGAGCATGCAACAATTACCCAATAACAGAATGAGGGAAGAGGAGGTCAGCACTCTCTCAGAGGTGGGCTGAGATAGTGGTGGAGAGGACAGAGAGAAGGGGGTGGGTTTGAGAGGGGCTTAAACTGTGCAGTGAACAAGGGGAAAAGGCATTTCCTCATGCTCCAGAAGTGTTGCTGTACCCATCTATGTAGCTCGCCTCCTCCCCGGGTGGGCCATCAGTTCCTTCCCTCCCAGAACATGCACTGCATCCCCCCTTTGAGTCTGTTCCCCGCTCCCTTGAATCAGATCTGGCCTGTGACTACTCTGACCAACTTAACACAGGGGAAGTGACACTGGACCAGTCCTAGGACTAATCTTTAATAGTCTAGAAGAGCTATTGCTGTGAGAAGCCCAAGATATATGAAGAGGCTACATATGAGTAGTCCAGCCAACATTTCAGCTGAGCTCCCTGGGCAATAACCGTGTCCGTTGACAAGTACGTGAGTGCGCCATCTTGCATGTTCAGCCTTCAGGTGACTCCAGCCCCAGCTGACATTTGAGTACAATCGTGTGAGTGACCCCAAGTGAGACTGGCCCGGCTGAGCCCAGTCAACCCACAGGACCATGAGAGACAATAATAAATTGTTGTTTCAAGCCAGTAAATTTTAGGGTGGTTTGTTACACAGAAAGAGCTAACCAGAGTATCCTATATTTTCATCAGTCTTTGGTAACACTAGGCACTGTGCGAGATGCTTTTCGTTTTAATGCTCATGACAACCTGGAGATAAGTATTATTATCCTCCTTTTGGAACATGAAACGATGCTCAGAGATGTTTCAGAACCAGCTACATACCGCTCCAGCAGGTGTCCCATAGGTGCTATAGCTGGACACTTCCGTATTATGTACATCGTTTCATTTCTCCCAACTCTGCCCCTCTTCTTGAGTACGTTAGCTCAGACAGGGTTGCTAGACCACCCAGGCTTTCAGCCCGAAACACCTGGTACTGCCTTTGTCCACTTGGTGGAAATGGAAACAGCTTGGATCTTTGAGTCAGGAGACATGAACCTGAGTCCCAGCTCTGCTTCTCAGTTGTTGTTTTACTTCAGGCAAATCACTTCCCCTCTTTGGGCTTTCATTTCCTTTTCTGAGATAAGGGGACTGGGCTAGAATAGGGCTGCTTCTAAAACCTGAGTAACATGTTAATTCCTCCATGGGGCGCCTGGGTGGCTCAGGTGGTCAATTGCCTGCCTGCTGCTTAGGTCATGATCCCAGGGTCCTGGGATCAAGCCCCACTGCAGGCTCAGTGGCGAGTCTGCTTCTCCCTCCTCCCTATGTGATCTTTCTCACTCTCACTCTCAAATAAATAAATAAACAAACCTTTAAAAAATATATTAATTCTTCCATTTAAAAAACTTTTTTAAATAAAAATTTCCAAACATATCCAGATGCAGAGAGCACAGTGAACCTTCATGGACCCTTCATCTAGTTTCAACAGTCATTTCCATTTTGCCATACTGTGTTTAATTCGTGGCCCCACCTTTTTTTCCCCTTCCTGGAACATGACGTCGTATCCTCTCACCCCTAAATCAGGGTTGCCAGACTTAGTAAATGACAATACAGGACACTCAGTTAAATTGGATAACAATAAATAATTTTTCAGTGTATGTTTTATGCAACTTTGTATTTTACCTTGCAACCCTCCTTAAATGCTCCAGTTTGCTGTTTCAAAAAGGAAGATTTGATTACACAACTACAAGGCCATGATAACACCTGAAAAAAACAACAATAATTCCTTAATGGCATTTAATATATAGTATATATCCAAATTTCCGTGTTTGTCTGGAAGATGTCTTTTCACTGGTAGTTTGTTCAAATGAAGCTATAAAGGAGGTCCATCATCGTATTTGGTTCTTAAAGCTCTTCTTTTTTTTTTTAAAGATTTATTTATTTATTTATTTATTTGACAGAGATAGAGACAGCCAGCAAGAGAGGGAACACAAGCAGGGGGAGTGGGAGAGGAAGAAGCAGGCTCCTAGCAGAGGAGCCTGAAGTGGGGCTCGATCCCAGAACGCCGGGATCACGCCCTGAGCCGAAGGCAGACGCCCAACCGCTGTGCCACCCAGGCGCCCCAAAGCTCTTCTTTTTTTTAAAGATTTTTTTTTTTTTTTAAGTAATCTCTACACCAGACGTGGGGCTTGAATTTACAACCCTGAGATCAACAGTTGTATGCTCCACTGACTGAGCCAGCCAGGTGCCCCTGTTGTTAAAACTCTTTAAGTCACTTGTAATCTAGAGCAATCCCTTCTTCCTCCCCTTCCTAACCCCCAGATTTTTTTTTCACGTTATTCACTTTTTTGAAGTAACTGCTGTCTTGTAGAAGTTTACATGTTCTGATTTTTGCCGGCTGTTTCTTTATGGTGTGTCGTTTACTTGTTCCTTTTGCCCCTTACTTCCTGTGGATAAGTTTTATTTAAACGCTTCATCGGATTCAGGCTAAAAGCACAAGTAGAGATGCCGTGTATTTTAGAGTGCGTCTCACCAGGAGGCACAGAATGTACATTCATGTAACTTTTAGTGATGCTAACGTTTATCGGTGGATTCAGGTAGTGACACACTTATTTCTTCATTGTAATTTAATTGTAATGTACCCTATCAATCCTTGGCTCAAAAGTTTTACCATCTATTGATGACCATTACATAAATCGGGTGTATTACTAGGGTTTGCAAAATAGTGATGATCTAATTTTAGCATTCCTTGTGACTTATTAGCTGAAGTTCTTTTGTATAGAACTTTTTCTTATGCTCTGGGGGTATTTAGTTACTTGAAATTTAGTCCATAATAAAAGGCAGAATACACGCTCAGCTTTTTTTTAAACAGAACCCTCCAGTTTTTATGAAATTTCCAAGAGAAAATTGAATAGCAATGCTGAGATTTCCAAATGAAATGCAAGATTTTCAGTTTTTTTTACTTAACTTCTTTGATATCATATTTGTATAACTTTTGTCCTAAAAACTTTGGATCTTAACAGCATTGATGTTATTGCTAATACGTTTTAACCCATGATAGACATTTTTTCAAGTAGCAATACTAATATCATTACTAAGACTATTGAGAGTTTAAGATTTCTTTGTTGTTTTCTCCCCCTTTATCCTTAGCGTATAGCTCATTAACGATAGATAGTCAAAAATAAGGTCAATTGGAATGATTCTTTTTTCCAGTGTGGTCATGTTATCAAGTTGGTATAAAGTTATGTTCATACTTCAGCTTGTTTTTCATTTTAGGGATTATTAAAAAATTTATATGATTTAATGATTTGAATATTTACATGAATCATTTATGAGATATCAAAGTCAAAGGTATCTAAGAAGGCTCATTCAGAGAAGCCTTGCTTCCAGTCTCTTCCCTTCCTTTCTCCCCTATAGAAACCCCTCTGTTCGCTTTCTCCCCTATAGAAACCCTTTTAAAGCTTTCTCCACCCCAGGCTGATGATCCTTTGGTATGGGGGGGATAATCCTGTGTATTGAAGGATATCTGGCAGCATCCCTGGTCCCTACTTACTAGATGCCAGTTGTTACAACTAAAAATGCCTCTAGACCTTGCTAAATGTGTATGTGTGTGTAGGGGCCAAAATTACACCTCGTTGAGAATCACCATTTATTTTATTTTTTTAAAAGATTTTTTATTTATTTATTGGACAGAGAGAGAGAGACAGCCAGCGAGAGAGGGAACATAAGCAGGGGGAGTGGGAGAGGAAGAAGCAGGCTCCCAGCAGAGGAGTCCGATGCGGGGCTCAATCCCAGGACCCTGGGATCAGGACCTGAGCCGAAGGCAGACGCTTAACGACTGAGCCACCCAGGCGCCCCGAGAATCACCATTTTAAAGGAGACAGTCTCTTGCCGGCTTGAGAATCTGACCCCTGATCTAAGATATCTGCATTTAGCATTAAACTTGTCACTTTAGGCGATCACTTTTGCACCCATATGAGCACTAAATTTGGGGTGCCAGGAATCATTTACAAGGCGGCTGTCCCAGTGATCCAGAATATACTTATTATTATTTGTTGATTGTAATTGAAACCAAGACACACGTTTAGAAACTTCTCTTATAACTTGTGACCCCTGAAAATGTGTCCACCAAGAGAACCAGACACCTCCGTACTTTCCCTGCTTTGCAAAATTCTGGGGCTGGGTGATTTCTTAGGGCTTTCCTGCTATCTGAAAGCTTTTGCTTTAAAAGCCCAGAAGCTTGCTTTTCAAACTGGGGTGGACAGGATAGTAACTGAGAGCACTGAGTTGAATCCCAGGTCTCCAACTTATCGGCTCTGTGATGTAGTGCCAGTGACTTACCTTCTTGGAGCCTTAGTCTCTCCAATGATAAATGAAGACGAAAATTGTACCTACTTCATGGGATTGTTGCAAGGATTAGAGACATAGTGCATAGTAAGTACTTAATATACTGCCTGGTGTATAATAAGTGCTTAATAAATGTTGGCTGTTAGTATAATTACCACCAGGGCTAGGTGGTGTGTGCCGGGAAATACTCAGAGCCACAGGACAAATCAGGAGCATCTTCCTGGAGTGTGAATTTCTACTTGAGGAGTTGGAAAATAGGCTTTGACTTTTTCTCCTAAAGGGAAATAATCAAAACATTATTTTCATGTTAAAACAAACATGGGAATAGAAGGTAAAGTTTGCATGGATTTTTAAGATAAAACATGAGACTTCAAAGAAATTTTGTGCTTGACTTGAGGCTGATGAATTTGGGCCTCATCCCCAGACCTTCAGGGAGGCTGTCTCCATCTGCCCTGCTGTGAGACAGCTTTGGTGGGGAAGTTTCAGCTGTAGCTCTGGGCTGTTGAGCATCTTCGGCTGATGAAAGTATCAGGGTATTAGAAGAAATCCTGTAAGAAGTGGGAACTTCCTGACCAGGAAGCTCTGCTACCTTCTTGTCTTCTTTGGAGTTTGTTCCCTGAGGAAGGGGAATGGGAAAATTTTCTGGGTATTCATTCAGTAAATATTTATTAAGTGACTACTATGTGCCCGGCACGATTCGAAGGCGTACAAATAGAACAAATCAAACAGCTTGAAACCTTCAGCTTACTGATCATTCAATATCAGTAGCTACCATAGCCTTGATAAAGGAACTGAAATGGGGGACAGTAGGGGGCAGTGGGTTTGAGGTTTAGGGGAGAGATCTGGCAGTTATGGACAGTCCAGTAGCATGTGAGACATCCAGGTAGAGACCCTGAGTAGGCTGTTGAATGAGAGTCTAGAGCCATAATTCTCCTTTTAGACATTCGTGGTGGAGTTTGGGTAGTCATAATGGCATTTACTGGGGGGGGGGGGAGCCAGTAATGCCAGATGTCCCTCCCTGCATGGACAGTACTGCATGACCTTTGAATGTCGCACTGGACATTTACGTAGGTGAAAGTCTTCTGTGCAATGATCTGAGCCTAATGACTAACTCCATTTTTCATATAGAGACAAAGTATATTCTAGTGTGATTTTAATATTCCAGGGAGGCAAATACTATGCAAAGTGAATGAAGATTGTACCTTGTTGTGCTCCAGACTCTACCAAGAGTTATTCACCATTTCCGAAAGTCAGGTCAGCAGTAGTGATTCTGCTGTGGTATTCCAGTCTTCAATTGCTATCTGTAGCTATTGATTTTGGGTCAATGCTTCTCAGCTGTAAGGTGCATGGGATCACCTGGGAATCTTCTTTCCTCCCTCCCTCCCTTTTTTCCTCTCTTAGAATGGAAAAGATTATTTGGGCAGTAGAATCTGAAGAATCCAGTAGGGAAGGAGGGGCTGACACAACAGAGAGTGGTGGATTAAAGAGTAAACTTCCCTAGAGGGTAGGGCAGGGCATCCAGGCCCAGGAAGAGGACCTGGTCTTTGGTGAGAGGGCTGGTTTTTGTGAAAGGTGGGAAGGAGGGAATGGCTGGAGATGTATGGCTGGATTTAGAAACATGGTGGCAAGAAGATGAAGGATGTCACATCCCCTGTTTCCTACCCCTCATCCACAGCATGACTAGCTACATTTCTGTCTTCGGCTTCTTTCTGCAGCGCTGGCCTACGGTAGGGAGAGCGGCAGGGAAATAAAGGATAGGGAGACCAGACTGACCTGGTCTCCCTATTATATGGAAATTAATATACAAGTAAGGTATTATTACTATTACTACTACTATAATATTGTTATTATCCTCGAGATCAGCGCTAACTAATGGGACTTTCTGCAATGACAGAAATGTTTTATTCATATTTTCAATTTAGTTAAAAAATTTAAAAAAATATTTTGTTTTTAAGTAATCTCTCCACCCAATGTGGGGCTCCAACACTGAGATCAAGAGGTACATGCTTGGGGGCCTGGGTGGCTCAGTCGGTTGAGCATCTGACTTCAGCTCAGGAGCCCCACGCAGGCTCTGTGCTCAGTGGGGGGTCTATTTGTCCCTTTCCTTCTGCCCTTCCCCCCGCCCCCATGCGCTCTCTCTCAAAAAAATAAATAAAATCTTAAAAAGAAAAAAAGAATTGCATGCTCTACTGACTGAGTGAGCCAGGTACCCCTATTTAATTTTAATTTATTTAAATATAAATAGCCTCATGTGGCTAGTATCTGTTGTATCAGAGAGTACAGTGTTGAGTGTTTTCTGCCTCTATCTCAATGTGGTTCTTCAAAGATGAAAACCCTCTACAGAGGGCAAGTAGCATTGGGGACCAAAAGCACTGGGCTAGGAGTCAGACCAGAGTTCCCGTTCAGCTGTGACCTTTCCTGGCTTGGTGACTCTGGGCAATTCATTTCCTTATCTAGGCTTTGGTTTGCTCTGTTTCCTTCTTTTCAATGGGGAGATGTGAGGGTCCAAAGAGCTAAGGGTGGCAAGGCACCGGGAACTATGAAGGGCTGCCCACTGCTCTCTCAGGTTACCAATCTACCTTCCTTTACTGAGCACCTTTTTTCTTTCTTTCTTTTTTTAAAGAAAGATTTTATTTATTTGTTTGACAGAGAGAGAGCACAAGCAGGCTCCACGCTGAGTAGAGAGCCCAACGCAGGGCTCGATGCCAGGACCCTGGGATCATGACCTAAGCTGAAGGCAGACACTTAACCAGCTGAGCCACCAAGGCACCCCTACCAAGCACCTTTTATAAAAATGGCAGCGTGCTGTGCCAAGTGTATGTTCCAAAGATGCTTCTTCAGTGAGCCTTTGAGAACCTCATCTATCCCCCTCTGTTGGCTGCTCCCGTCTCTGTGGGCCATTCAGTGTTATTTGAGTATTGTACATTGGTCTCTAGGGCCACAGGGGTAGGGCAGTGTAGCTGTTTTCTTGCTTTTGTATCTCTAGGTACTAGCATGTAGTAGGTTCTCAGTAAATATTTGTACAATGAATGGATGAAACAACAAGTGCTAGTATTTGAATTTAGGTGTGATTTTAAAGCTCATCAAGTTCTATAACTTTACAATATCTATTACCTTACCTTGTTTATAACTGGAGATACTGGAAAAAGACCCAAATACCCAACATAGGGGCTTGGTTTAATTAATTAAATGATTCTTAAGATATGTTACGCAAGAGAGAGTTCAGTGACATAAAAAGAGGTGTATTTAATTTATATTGTTAAGTGAAAAAATCAAAACTGAAGGTATACTGTAATCTCACTTTGTAAAAGTTATATATGTACAGGGCAAGTTTGGAACAATAGACATAAGTATTAATAAAATATAATTAATATAAATATGATTACTACCCCTAGGTGGGATTAAGAAGTGAAGACACTTTTTTTCTAAAACATCTATTTGGTTTGTTTGTTTATTTATTTATAAAGATTTTATTTATTTATTTGACAGAGAGAGACACAGCGGGAGAGGGAACACAAGCAGGGGGAGTGGGAAAGGGTGAAGCAGGCTTCCTGCTGAGCAGGGAGCCCGATGTGGGGGCTCAATTCCAGAACCCTGGGATCCCGACCTGAGCCGAAGGCAGATGCTTAATGATTGTGCCGCCCAGGCGCCCCCATCTATTTGGTTTAAAAAATGTATCTAGTATATCCAGAAAAAGCAAAAATATAGAGACAGAGTAGATTAGTGGTTGCCTGTGGCTGGGAGTGGGAATGGGATTAACAGTAAATGGGTCTGAAGGATTTTATGGGGAATCTGTAAATGTTCTAAACTGACATAATGATGTTGTATCACTTGGTAACATTACTAAAAATCCTTGATCTGTGCTCTTGAAATGCATGAGTTTTAGGATATGTAAATATAACTCAATAACATTTAAAAATGTGTCTCATATATATATTTTTATTCATTTTGGTTACATATATGTATTCTTTAAAAAATTAAAGCAATGCAGAAGCATTCAAAGTGACCTATCCCTACCCCTAGCTCTACTTTGGACGCATAACAGTAGTAGTTGGTGTTTAACCCTTTCTAGTCTTTTTCTGCTGCAGAATCCAAGTGTAACATACACATCATAGACATGTAATTTTTTGCAACTTTCTTCTCTCTCTGGACATATACTGTAGGACATGAAAAAATTAATGGTAACTGCCCTGGGACATGGGATTAGGGGTAGAGGGAGTAGAGTTGGGGTGGGAAAGGAGAGGCACACTTGAAATTTTTAGTTTCTTTACTTTTATATCATTTGCATGTTTTTTTTGGTCAGGAATGTTTGGAGTTATAAACCCAATAAAGATATTGTAATAAGTGACACAATTGAATGCTTAATGCTGTGCAGTCCACCTATTTAAAATAATTTAGAAACTGACCTAATGCCAGGCACTATACTGAGTGCCTGAGATACACTGTCTCATCGAACTCTTATAATGATTTTACGAGGTATGCAATACTATGGTCTCACTTGACAGATGAGTTAACTAAAGACCCAGAGAGACTGATTTTCCAAGGTCACACAGCTAGTGTGCACAGAACGCAGACCTTTATACTGCAGCGGCTCTTCTCTTCCAAGCAGATTCATGTTCTTCTTGGAAAGCCCAGCTTTAATGACCTCATTGTATGTACATGTGCAGTCCTCCCTAACCCACTCAAGTCCTCAAGGTGCTTACAGTCCAGGGAGGTGACAAACAATCACAATCTGGTGCTGTAAGAATACATGGTTTAATGAGCTGTGTGCAAAGCAAAGGAATCTAGACAACGGGTCTGAAGCAGCCAAAGGGCATCGAGAGAATACATTCTGAGTTGACTAAGAATAACAAGGAGACTTCCAGGACAGTAAAGAAAGGTGTGGGCGACTGGAGGTGGGGACAGGGTGTAGAAAGGGATTTGGGGCCCAGGGTCTGGCTCAGGCGGCTCAGAAGTGTTACAGACTCTGGCAATTACAGTGCTTAAGTTCAGTGCGGCTGGAGGGTCAAGTTGGCCTGAACGAGGGGCAATGGGAAGGGCATGCACCTTGAAACTTAAGGCCAGATCACCAAAACTTTTTAAGTTGAGTTAGAGTATTTATACTTTATCTCAGGAATGAAGCACAGCTGTTAAAACATTTGAATCTGGCATGTTACAAAGATGGGAAGAGGCCCAGAAGGGGCTGTTATGGGCGATCCGTCCTGGACCCCCAGCTCTCCAAATCCTGTTGCTGGGTGCTCAGGTCATTTCCACCCCAGGCTGGGAATTCCTTTAGGGTAAGGACCTTGTCTCATTCACTTGTGCATCCTAACACTCAGCACAGCACCTGGCATGCAGCAGGTACTCAGTAAGTGGGGCCTAACTGGCTGGCAGAATGCTGTACCAAAGAAATGCCCAGGAGTAACTCTGTAAAATAAAAAGTAAAACTTCATTTCTTCCTTAGCACTGCCCACATAGGTGTCCAACCAAAGTCTGACCCAACAATTAGGAGGTCAGAGAAGTCCTGGCCTCAAACTCAATCCCAGGTAGGTCCATTGGGTGGGAAAAGGAGAGGTGGTTGCTGACTAAGCTGCAACTTCTGTGTGCTGAGAATTCACACCTATTGTCTTTTTCCGTCTCTCCAACAGCTTCTAAATCGGAATTGTCCTAGTTTCCCTACCATAAAACTGACAATCAGAATGGTTCTCTAATTTGGTCAAGGTCACACAGCTGGTAAGTGTAGCGGGGCGGAGGCTGGCAGAGGACCTCTTACCAAGTCGAAGTCCACTGGCCTCCTCGTCCTCCACCTGGGGAGGCGTTGCGTAGTCTACTCCGCTGCTTAGCCTCTGGGGTTGGGGGGCACCCGCCACCGGGGCGCGGAGCCGGAGAGGCCGGCTCGCAGAGGCATCCGGGAGCCGCTCCCAGATTCGGAAGTTACGAAGTTTCCGTGCATTTCGCTTGCCTCCCTGCGCAGCTCGTCCCCGCTCCACAGCAGTTACGCCGCTAGCGCAGCGAGGCTCAGGTGCTGCAGCGGGCGGGGGCCTGGCGCCGGGAGAAAGGCGGGGACGCAGCTTACGTAAGCGTCGTCTCGCAGGTGCATGCGGCCTCCACCAGCTTGTGGTTCCTGCGCGCTCCCAGGTGCGCAGTTGGCGCAGGCGGCGGCGCGGCACGGCGCCGGCGGGCGCTGGCCGGCGCTCTCAGGTACGACAGAGTGCGCGTGGAGGGGGCGCGCGGCGAGCGAGGGGGCGGGCTTTCCGTTCCCCAGCAGCCGCGGGCCCGCCCCCCGGATGGGCCAATGGGCGCGCTGGGCGGTGTCACGTGCTCGCCGCCGCCGCCGCCGAAGCGGAGACCGGAGCCGCGAGCGCCACCAGGGCAGCAGCCGCCGCAGCCGCCGCCGCTGGGCTGAGGAGCCAGAGACGCGGGCGGACGAGGTGGCGGCGGCGGCGGAGCGGGAGCGGGGACCGGGCGCGGGCAGAGCGCGGCGGCGCGGGTAGGCTGCGGCGGCGGGGTAGGCGCCTGCGCGGCGGGCCGTCCCGGGCGGGCGGCGGTTAAGGCGGCGGTTGAGGCGGTTGGCGGAGCCGGCCCGGGCCCCGCATTGTTTGTTGTGCGTCCTTAGCAGCGGCGGCGGCGGCCGCGGCGGCCCGGGCGGAGAGCAGGGAGCAATCCCGGCCCCCCTGGCTCTGGCATTGTGGCCGCCGCTGCGGTGCCCCGGCCGCTTTGGGCAAGGGCAGCGGGCCGCCTTCCTCACCTTCGGGGGGACGGGGTCCCGGCCCCGAGTGAGGGGAGGGCGTCGGCAGTGTGGGGGACCCGGCGCCAGGGGTCTCGATAGGATGGAGGGTGAGGGGCTCCGAGCAGGTGTTGGAGGACATTGGGGGCAGGGGCCGGGAGCGAGGCTTGGGGGGCTGGCGGAGGGTGTGGGCAGACTTAGGGGAGAATGAAGGGTGGAGGGATCCGGCCCATAGGGGCGGGAGGGCCTGCGGGCAGATTCGGGGGCCCGTGGGGTCAGGGCGAGTGCGAGAGAGACGGAGAACATTCAGGAGGGTGGGGGGGGCAGTCCGTGGGGGTTCGGGAGGGTGTGAGGGAGGCTTTGGGGAGGGTAGGGGCGAGCGTGATGGGAATGGAAGGAGGAAATTAGGGACTCGAGGGAGGAGTGGAAGAAGCGGATGTCCCGGTCGGGGCTGCGTGTGAGGGGCAGGGAGTGGGGGCAGATTTAAGGAAGGCCACCGGACAAATGTGACTGGAAATGTGGAGGAAGGTGTGCAGGTAGAGGGAAGTGGGGGGGGGGGAGGGACGGGGTGTCTAGGGGTCTCTGGAGTGATGGTGAGGGAAATGGAGGTTTGCAGGGAGGAGGTGTGTGTGAGGGTAGGCCCAGAGGCTTCGGGAGACCTGTGAGGGATGTGAGGACTGTGTCTGCCCAGGAGGTGTGTAGGGAAGACGAGGAGGCAAGAGTGTTGAGGCTGGACAGGTGGGACATGCCAAGGGAGGGCATGTTGGAGGAGAAGACAGGTGTCTCACTGGTGAGTGGTGCTCAGGGGAGAACGGTATTGGGTGGAGGAGGAAGGTGATTGGAGCAGGGCCAGAATTGGAGAGAAGTGAGTTCAGTGGAGTAGGGCGATGGGGACGGACAGGAGGTGTGCAGGGTATTTAGCGGGCAGCAGAAGTGAGTGAAATGGAGAGTGTTCTTGTGGGAAGTATAGATGTAGGTGGGGGAAGTATAGATGTAGGTGGGGGAGCAGCAAGAGAGGAAACTTTGGGGTCGGGGAGACATTGCGGGGGACAGGTGGAGTGAAGTATGTGTGAGGTAGAGGGCCAAAGGTATAGAGGGTGAGGGAAGTGTTCTTGGAGTGACAGCTGAGGTATGAAAACAGATGGAAGGAAATGTTTTGGGGGCAGGAAGTGTGGAAGGAAGTTAGGGAGACAAGGGGGGGTGGTATGTGTGTGAAGGGAAATCAGTAGAGAGAGGTAGTAGGGGGTGGATTGGAAGGGGAGGGATGCAGGCCTGGAGTACATACAGTATGTAGAGGGAGAGAAGCATAGCTTGGGGGTGCTAGATTTTGTCTGGTAGACGGGGATAGGCAAGGAAGAGAGGGAAGAATGGGGGCAGACAGGATATTTTTGGGTAGAGGACGTAGAAGAATGCATAGTATGTAATGGGGTAAAAGAAGGGCAAAGTAGGGAGGTGTGTGTATGTGTCTGTGACTAGAAAGGGATAAGTTGTGTATTGGACTGGGGTGGTGGTAGGGGAAGCAGGTTGTCCAGGTTTAGGGGCAGGAAATGACTATTCAGGTTGGAGAGAGTTAGGAAAACAAGTTGCTTAAAAGAGAATGGAAGGAGCAGGGTGCTGAAGAGTGGGGAGAGATTGGAAAACTGAGAGATTAAGGGGTTCAAAAATTTTAGGTCACTGGAAATAAAAGGCAGGGTTCAGAAGTTGAAAAAACAAAAACCAAAACAAAAGAGAGAGGATTACATTCTGGACGTAGAAGAACTGAAGAGTGTGTGTGGTGTTTGTGTGTGGATCCTGGAATGATATTAATGAAAAATGGAGGACATTAAACCTTGTACGTATTTGAAGGTTCATGCCTCTAGGATCAGAAAAATCAAGAAGCTCGATTTTAGTTCCGGAACCCTGTGAATGGGGAAGGGATAAGGGAGAGCTGAGTAGTATATACTCCCAAGTTTGGAGGAGGTATGTGGTGGGATATTGTCCTAGTGCATTGCGCTGACAAGTGTGAAGATAGAAGAGCCATACAGGGTTGTGTGGAGTGCACCACGAATGGATAGAAATAGGATTGCAGCAGGTGCAGGGCAGATGCCTTTGTGAAGATACTGCAAGAGAGCAGGGCCCAGTGTCCGTAGCATTCGAAGGCTGTGTATCAGGGAGGAAGGGATACCTTGGTGCTGTGTCTCAGCTACCCTGATGCTTTCTGGGTAATGGGGCAGTTTTCAGGCTTTGAGTGGTGTAATATCTGAGTCCCATGTTAGAGGCAGACAGAGGTAATGTCCATCCATCTCCTAAAAGTGTCAGGAATGGAGATCTGCGATTCTGTAACTCTCTTTCAGGGTGCAAATAACTGATCTTGGCTTTTCCTCCAAAATAGTTCAAGTAAAATTTGGTTGGAAGCTTTTGGATTTTCTGGTATTTTAATTTGAGTTAGGGAGTGTAGTGTTAGCTTTATTGAGGAAAGACTTTTGGGGTTGTGTGGACATACAGCCAGCCAGTCAGCTTGCCAGACACATAGGAAATAACCTTCAGGGGTTTGAGCACAGGTATTTCAGTGCAGGTCTCATTCAGTGTTCTGTGGCTTGTGTTAGATTCTTTGGGATTTGGAAGGATTAAGGAAGCTGCTTTGAGACTGCCTTAGTAAGCAGAGTTTTCTAGAATCTTGGAAAACGACTTCCCTCTTGACAGTTGAAAATTCAGTCTTGTCAGATTTTGCAAAAAAATTATTTCATCATGTTGCAGAAATAACTTAAATTACTGCTTTGTGGGCTTCATGTAGTATGTAATGTAGTACCTGGTGTGATTTCAAATAAAAGGTCTGGTTTGATACTTAGGGAGGCTTTCTGGTTTGATTAGTTTTCTCTTTTTGTCAATTTAGGAAGTATCTTAATGCAGCCATTGTAAGTTTTAGATAAGTGTGAGTGGAAGTGGGAATCTTGCCTAAACATAATGAGGGCTGAGCAGAAAACACGTTTTAAGTAATCTGAATCTGTAAATATTTAAAAAATAAACTGGGAGCTAATCATTTTTAAAATCCAAATTTAAAGTGCATCATGAAGGCAACAAAATAATGTTCTGAAGACATTGCTGTAAGATTTTATTTTTGGAGGGAAAGGTTTTTAAAGCATAATATGCCTTTCATTGAAATTCTTGCAGTATTTTGAGATTTGATAAATGTGTAGGATATGATTATAAGGAGCATGTTTGGCCCCTTTGGCTCCCAGGCAGAGAATTTGAGCAGTAGGATATAAGATGAATAGAGTGACCTTTGAAAATTCTCTCCTATATGGCTATTGTTTCCTCCTTGAATTTTTTAAGTCCATTGTGTTAGTTCATTTTATTGATTTGGGGCAAGCAGTATTTTCTTGCTCAGAATACTCAATTCTGGCTCAGTGTTCTGATTATATGTATTGTTTCATGAAATTCTATGGTTTGGGATAGTTTGTAGGCACTTGAAAATACTGTTCTAAGTTTATGAACCAAGGAAAGCAGGTTATTTAGACTTTGTAGGCTAAATAATTGGGTCTGGTTTTATTTTCACTGGTGACTTGCTGGACAAGATACTTAATCCCTTTGTGCTTGTTTCTTCTCCAGAAACCTGACTCTGTCTACCTCCCATGAGAATTGAGATGGTTTATATAAAACAAATATAAGTCTTTCAGGAAGATTAGAACTATTTAAATATGGGGATAGGTGTTGTTTCCTTAGCTCCTTTTTTCTTTTTATCTTGGTCAAATAATAATTGGTGCTTCAAAATTTGGCATTAGGTGGGTTAATTTGTAGTGTGAAATTTGAATAGAGATGAAACTTCTCTGAATGTCAGAGATGTCTGCAAATTGAAGTTTGTTCATTCTTTGCTCTACTGTCTCCTTATCTTTTCTGGCTCATTGCTGTAGTTGAGTCGTTGGTGCCGATTTGAATTCTTGAGTATGAGCAGAAGATTGTGAGAGACATTCTGCATTGTGGCTGTAGCCTGAGATTGCTTCTAAGCATGAATTTCCAGAGATGAGCACTTCTCTTTCACTCAGTGAATTCACTTCCTAAGTCAGGAATAATAAATACAATACATTTTCCTGTGTATTTTGCAGAAAATCAACTAATTCTAAGTGACTTGAACAGAAAAATAGAGCTATCCCTCTTCTAGTGGTATTAAACCTCCTCCTTTAGATTTATTGAATACTTTTTCCTTTTTAAAATTTTAGTTTTCAAATACCCACCCTTTTGACATTTCCAAGCCTATTGACAGGTTATGCTCTATTTGAGGAGGAATGATATTTAAATGCTTTTAGAATGTTTATTAGTTGTAAAAAGCCTCCAGATGCTGGTTAGGATTGACGTTGCAAAAATGTAAATAGTAAGTTGCTTTTTAGACATTAATTTGCTTGAGCTTGGTTAATACCCGGTCCTGATAGTAGTCTTTTGTGCTAGGTGACCTTTTTTTAAAAAAATATTTTATTTTATTTTAAAGATTTATTTATTTATTTTAGAGAGAGACGGGGGGGGGGGGGGGAGAACGAGGGAGCAGGGGGAAGGGCAGAAGGAAAGGGAGAGAGAATCTCAGACTCCCTGCTGTGTGTGAAGCCTGACATGGGGTTAGATCTCAGGACCCTGAGATCATGACCTGAGCCGAAACCAAGTGTTGGATGCCCAACGGACTGAGCCACTCAGGCGCCCCTTTAAAGATTAATCTCCACACCCAGTTTGGGGCTTGAACCCACAAACCTGAGATCAAGAGCCACTCCCTCCACCAGCTGCGCCAGCCAGGTGCCCTGCTGATCTGTTCTTAATAGTTTACTCTCTTATATAAGGTGTTTGGACCTCCATTACCCATCTTGCTGCTCTTTCTGTTTTCATTTGTTTTACATAGATCTTCTTATTGGAAAATTGGTTGTTTTTAAAAATTTGTTCAGCTGTAGAAAACCTGTTTCTGACAGGTAATTATGAGAGGCTTCATAATCCAGTCTAATTTTAGAAAACTTTATTGAGAAATGTAAGTTAAATTTATATGTCAATTAAAACAGAAAAGAATAAGGTGATGAGGCCAGATTAGTGGTGATATAAATGTTTATTTATTTATTTATTTATTTATTTATTTAAAAGATTTTATTTATTTATTCGACAGAGACAGAGACAGCCAGCGAGAGAGGGAACACAAGCAGGGGAAGTGGGAGAGGAAGAAGCAGGCTCATAGCGGAGGAGCCTGATGTGGGGCTCCATCCCATAACGCCGGGATCATGCCCTGAGCCGAAGGCAGACGCTTAACCGCTGTGCCACCCAGGCGCCCCGATGATATAAATATTTAAATGGTTTAAGCCTGAAAGATCTGCAAGTCCAACTTTTAGCTCTTGCATTGAATAGTGAGGTCACCACATGACCTGATTTGTCACTTTCATGCCTAATTTGATGTGTTTCTTGTTTTAAGGGTCCTTGAAGTGCATCATTTTTGAGAAGTACGGTATCTGTCTCACAAAAGACATTCCATATATGTGTGTTGCTGAGTGAATGAATGCCATCCTAAATTTTAGTTATTTGATATTAAAATTCTCTTAACTTCTGACATAACTAACACTGTGTCGAACATCTGCTTTCTTGAGTTAACTTTAGCACAACTCGAAAGGGTATAGTTGATTATATCAATAATAAAATCACAGCCTTGCATTGTGTGACTTCATGGTTCATTTCCATTTGAAGAGTGAGAATTTTGCAGGAGGTTGTGTAATAAATTCTGAGGCGTTTCTGGGTCATGGATAAGATGTAGTTTCTTACTGCACCTGCAGAATTTCCTGTCTTTGCAGTTTTCCAGGTACCAGGACTTTTCATGATCTCCTATTAGGCAAATCAGCATTTTGTTTATAAATTGAATTTAACCATATTAATACTATTGATATAAATCAAGTGTGAATTTAACCATATTCATACTATTGACATAAAGCATAGTAATTATCCTGAAAGACTGTTTAGATTTTTATTTTTATGTTTTTAATTATGCTTACCTGTTCTACCAGTTTAATTCAACAAACATGCATTGACTTTCGGCTCAAAGGCACATTTTTTGCCAGACCTAAGATTTTTTAGTAGGGCTCTATAGTACTGTTTTGAGTAAAGAATAGATCCTTCCCTAGATAGATTGGCCTTTAATGTGCCAGTGGAGTCTATAACTTTGGTTACCTAGGTAGTGACCTGGTAAAGAGTTGGTTTTTTTTTTTTTTTTTTTAAAGATTTTATTTATTTATTTGACAGCCAGTGAGAGACGGAACACAGGGGGAGTGGGAGAGGAAGAAGCAGGCTCCCAGCGGAGGAGCCTGATGCGGGGCTCGATCCCAGGGACCACCCAGGTGCCCCAGAGTTGGTTTGTTTCTAATAGTTAAGATGGAGGCAGTTTATTCTTAAGATGTTTATAATTCCAAGTAAATCTAAAACGCCTCAAACATTGCATCTAATCATAGGCTTTTGTACAACTTAAGCAACCTACATTTTAACCTAATGAAGTATAGGGTACTGGATAGCTCTTGTCTTAACTCTGGACAATTCAGTTTTAGTTAACAAAGCTAGTGAACTAGAGAGAAAAGATGTTACAATTTTGATAATGTAGGTTAGCAGCTGGAGGGAATAACATTTGGAGCCCTTGGTATGCATATTTTCAGTTGTTTTTGAAGTAAGCTGTAAATAAGCTTTTAATGTCAAGGTTAGTATGGAAGAACAGATATCAAACGTATTAGTGATGAGGCCTTTAAAAAGATGGTATGGGTATTTTGAAGATAAGTATTAACTGCTCTTTGATATGCCAGCTTTGTGGTATATGTTGTGGAGTTATACAAAACTGGCTTTTGAGAGGCAACTGGCTGGCTTAGTGGATAGAGCATGTGACTCTTGATCTTAGGGTTAAGTTCCAGCCCCATGTTGGGTGTAGAGATTACTTATAAAATCTTCAAAATTGGCTTTTGGTCAGTATTATTGTTCGGTAGTGTTCTTTGTAGTGCCGAGGGTTTGCATACCTGGACTTTGGTCCTGTGAGCACTATATAATGTAGGTGAACAGGAGAGTTTCAGAACACCCTTTCAGAGGTTCCTTCTGGTTCCCAAATTTGGCCAGGAAGGTTGATGGCTGGGCAAATTTGAAATCTGCCTCTTTTAGTCAAGCCTTTGAGTGCAAGTCTTTTCAAGGACTGCCTGCAGTAATGCGTGGCCTTACGAGGAAATTTGGGGCCCCAGGATTATGCAGTAGTAGTAAATCTGAAGAAAAGCTAGCACTTGGGTGGACTCTCCTTTTAGGTTATTCCTAGAGATGATCCTGTGTTCAACCTTGACTGCTCTATTGGGTAGTAGAATGTTGTTGACACCAGAAGACTTGGCTTTGAGGTCTGATCCTGTTATTTACTAGTTGTAGATCTGTCTCCTCATATATAAAATTGGAATAAAACCCCTAAAGTACAGTTATAGTGAGGATTAAAGAAGAAAAGAAAGCTGTTTGTAAGCTCGAAGCGCACACTCTGAAGTAATGAGAAACATTTGACTCAGAAGGACCTGGATTTTTATTTTTTTATCATGGCATGTTCAAATGTACATGAAAGAGAACAGTTAGTGAATTTTCACATGCCTGTCAACTAGCTTCAACAATTACTAGCATTTTGCTGCTTTTGTTTCATCTATCCCACACTCACAATTATTTTCTGTTGTTTTTGTTGGAATATTTACATTAAATCTTAGACATCATTTACTTTCATCCATAAATAAATACTTCAGTATGTATTTCTAACAGGAACCTAAAAAAAGATATAACCACAAAACTTTTAACTGTCTAAATTAACTATAATTCCTTATCTAATGCCCAGGAGGAGATGGATTTGAAACATAGCTCTACCTCTCACCAGCTTTGTGTGTTAATCAAATTACTTGCTCTTTCCGAGCTTCTGGTTCCTTATCTGTAACATAAAGATGATACCTCATGAAGTTATTTTGAGCTTAAATGAAATAACATATAAAAGGCCTAACATGAATGTTCTCCGTAAATGGCCCAGCCTCTCTTCTGAGCTTCCTATGGCCTGTGAATTAGGATTATGCGCTGCCCTCCTTCCTTCTTTAGTATCACAAAGAGTAACAGTACTCTGGAATTACTGCCTACTAAGCTAGTGAAATTACTCTTCATTGGGCTGTTTGACTCTTTTAGGGAAATTCTATAGCAGTTAAAATCGTGTCCGTTCTCCCCCTCTCTCCTGCAATATTATTATTCTCCTGTCTAGTGACTCATTCTAGTCAGCATACACATGCTGTTATTTCACCTATTTTTTTTTAAACAACCCTTTCTTGACCACGCTGTTTCTTGTAGATGCAATCCAATTTCTCAACTTCTTAAAAAAGTTGTTTCTACGCATCTTCAGTTCTTCTGTTCTCTCCTGAACCTACAATAATGAGACTTTAAACCTAATTACTGAAACTGCTCTTGTTGAAACCACCAAGTTTAATTCTTACTTGACCCATTAGCAACATTTGGTGCAATGGATGTCTCCTTCCTTGAAATACTTTCTGCTCTGGTTTCTGGGTTATCATATTCTGCTGGTTTTCCTCCTGCCTCCTTGGAGAAGTCTTATAACTTCCTTATAACTACTACCTCTTAATATTGGACCACCTGGGATCTTTGCTTTTTATTCTCATTCCCCTGTGATCTCATCCAATCTCATGGCTTTAATACTGTGTATATGCTGATGATTCTCAAATTCTTATCTCTGAAACTCCAGACTTGTATGTCTTACTGCCTGTGTTGACACCTCCACTTACATTATTTTATTGGCATTTCAAACTAAACTTGTTCCAAACTGAACTCCTAATCTTTACCCTGTCCCTCTTGTAGTATTCCATGCTTTGGTAAACAGCAACTTCCTCCATCTTTCTAGTTGCTCAGGCCAAAAGAGTTGTCCTTGACTCTCTCTCACACACTACATCTGACCCATCAGGAAATCTTGCCACTTCTACCTTCAAAATATATCCAGAGTCTGGCCATTTTTCATCCTCTACTGCCTTAAGTTTACATCAGTTCTTTTGAATTATTGCAGTAGCCCTTTTTTGCTCTTGTCCCTTCATATTCTGTTCTCAATACTATAGTAAGAATGATCCTTTTTAAAAGGTAAGTCAGATTTTGTCTCTTTCTGGTCAGGAGATTCCCTATCTTACTCAGAATAAAAAGCTAAGTCCTGTCAAGGTCTTATGTGATCAGATACCCTTTTCTTTCCTCTCTGACCTCATCTCCTCTTGCTTTTTGCTTATTTCATTCTGGCCACAGTGGCCTTCTTGCAGTTTCTTTAATGTGCTAGGCGTATAGTTTGCCCGGCCTGGAATGCTGTTATTCACATATATGATTGCTCCATCTTTTTCAGGTCTTTGTGCCCTTTCTGGTGAGGCCTTCCCTTTCTACCCTATTAAAATGGTAGTTCCTCCATTTCTGGCCCTCCCCAGCCTTCCTTTTCCACCTTCTTTTTCTCATTCCCTCTTAAACCATTTAACTTATATTTTGCTTATTTGTGTATTGCCCTTTTACCTTTACTAGAGTATAAGCTCCATAAAGGTAAGGATTAATGTTGGTTTTGTATTCTCTAGATTCTAAGCACTTAGAACAGTGCCTGGCACAGAGTAGGTCATTGACTATTTGTTGAATGAATTATTCTTTTATTTGTTGTAGTCTGCTACTTGGTAAAGATGTTATAGTGCTAACGTTTTAGTTGGAATTTCAGTTTTTCCTATGGAATACTATGTACCTTGAAGTCTTTATGATGTGTTTTTCTTCTTAATGAGTATCCTTTCATAAGACTGTTGTTGGTTTTATTGTTAATTCATAATTTTGAATATTATGCACTATGCTGGTTGGATGGGGGATACAAGAATAAAGTACACATAGACCCTGACCTTTAAGAGCTTACAGTCTATTAGGATAGATGATGGTTTGTGTATTTGTGTATGTACATGTATATATGTGTGTATATACGTGTGTGTGTGTATGTATTTTTTTTTTTTTAAGGTAAGACTTTAGATAAAATGGTCCAGGAATTCAGAAGAGCAAGAAATTATTTCTAGCTAAGGGGAATAAGGGAGAGACTTCAGAGAGGATGTGATATGTACATCTGTACTGAGCCATGGAAAACAAGTAGGATTAGATAGTGAGAAAATAGGGAAGAGAATTGCATATGGAGGAAATTGCATTAGCAAAATAAGAATGCTCAAGATTAATTTGAGAAAGAATAAGTGGCTCAATAGTAAAAGGTGAGGGAATATCAAAGGAATTGGTAAGAGCGTAAGTTTGGAGAGGAATGTTGGAGCCACTGATGGAAGGCCTTGAATGCAAGGATGAGGAACTCAGACTTTGTGGACAGTGAGGCTTCAGTGAAAGGTTTTTGAGCAAGAGTGGAGGGATGGTATTATTTTGGCTATATTTATGAATTTGATAATGTGAAAAGAGAGGCTGAAGTGCATACACTAAGATGCTGTTGTACTAGTTTGAAGACAAAAAGTGATAAAAGTAGTGGAAACGGATATAGAAGGGATGCCTTAGAACTGGTGGAACTTGGTAACTGGATGTGAGGGCTGAGTGACAAGTCTACAGGTTTCAGGCCCGCTTGATTGGGCAGGCTAGCGTGCCCTGAAGAGAAGTAGGGAATCCAACAGAAGTGGCACCAGGAGGCAAGTTTAGTTTAGGTGTTCAGGAGTTTGCAAGTGTGGTGGTGACATTCAGGTGATGATTGTTTTGTTAAAAAGAAAATTAGGAATGATTAGAAAGGATGTGCATCTGTGGCTTTATGCCAGAAAGAGAAGACTTGATTGCTGAATCTGTTACTGAGGTCTGAATCTAGATAATTGATTTGGAAAACATCTGATAAGGCATCCAGACTTTTCTTTTGATTTGTAAGTGTCTCCACTTGTTTCACTAAGTTTGTTAGATAAGTTGCTCTAGGTTGTAGAGAACTTTATGAATATGAATATACTCATATTCATGAATATGAATATGGGAATATGTAGGGCATATTCTCAGCAGTTTGTTACAACTTAGATGTCATCCTTTGAGCTTTCCTTTCCTGCTTCATGGGCTATGGATATCTAAACTGTGTCTGTCCCACCCTTTTTGAAACAATAGATGAGGGCACCTGGGTGGCTCAGTCGGTTAAGCATCTGCTTTTGGCTCAGATAATGATCCCAGAGTCTTGGGATCCAGCCCCACATCTGGCTTACTACTCAGTTAGGAGCCTACTTCTCCCTCTCCTTCTGCCCCAGCCCCCACTTGTGTGCTCTGTCTTGCTCTGCCGTCCCTCGCTCTGCTCTCTCTCAAATAAATAAAATATTAAAAAACAAAACAAAACAACAGATTAGAGTTTCCAACTAGTCACCTCCATCACTTTGTTGAGATCCTGTTGAGTTAACAGGTTTGCATGATCGTGCCAAACCCCCTCTCCTTCCCCTAAGGATTTAGAAGCACATTGGAGGAAGACAAGCCTTCTACCCTAATTAATGGTAGTTAAGGTGTTAGTTGCCAAAGCATGTCTTTAACAACCTACACTTAACAAAATACCAGAAGATACCAGAGGATTTAGCTTCCCTTCCAGGCATATTCAAGAACAGAATAAGATTCCTTTAGATTTATAACCTTTTCAGAGTCTTGTAGCAGGAGGAGTTTTTAATCCGAAGGTCATTTATAGGAAAAAAGACATATTTGCAAAATAATGTTGGTTAATTTATACAGTTTTTATTTATAGGCTATCCAGTGATGCATTATATTTTTATACTTAATGCATTTTTAATAGTTGCATAAAAAGACATCCTTGAGTTTATTAGTTAAAAACCTGTAGTTCACCAGCTTGGTTTATAATGGTGACCTTGAGCTTACCACATTAGTCATCTCTGAATTAAGTCTTTTCTTTTGTGCTTAGATCATAATGTCAGTGAATATGATTTTGGCACTGTCATAGGATCTGTTTTTGTTTTCCAGTAAATAGGAGTCAGTCGGACCCAATTACCCTGAAATGAGAAGATTTTCCTATATAGGATAACACATTTTCAGCTCAGTGGATGTGTGGTGGCTTTTAGTTTGTCAGATTTAGCGTGTATTGTAGTTAAACTTTTTTTTTTTTTCAATCTAGGTAATTTTATTTCGCATAATTGGTTTGCCAGGAATATAAAGGATAGCATCTTGTGAGAAACCTTTGAGGTTCTTTTAGCCCTGCTTTGTTCTTTGACAGATGAAGAATTCAGGATATATTCTGAGTGGTTAAGGGACTTTTGCAAAATCGCACACATAGCTAGTGGCATAGTTGGGGTGAGAGGTGGATTTCTCAACCTCCAGGCTTGGGCTCCTTCCACTTAGTCAGGCTGCTTCTTTAGAAATGTGGACCAGAGAACCTCGAATAAATCCAGTTTAACCGGTCACATTGCTGGCATCTAATGATGTTCAGTAGGAATAATTATGGTATTTTTTCCTCATTCCCCCTGAAAATTAATTTTTTTAAAATTAACCATTTTAAACTGAGCAGTTCAGTGGCATTTAGTACATTCACATTGTCTAACAACCAACGACCACCCTCTCTAGTTCCAAAGCATTTCCATCACTCCAAAGTGAAACCCCTGACCTGTTAAGCAGTTTGAAAATTTTTTAAGCAATTAAAATGAAAATCTTTAAACAGTTAAAATAAAAGTCTTTACTATGATGAGGTTGACAGTAACAGGTTTCGTGTTAGTGGTCACTCCTAGTGCTTTGCTGTCTCTGGTTTGCTAGTAAGAAGTAAAGTGAATCCTCTTTATGTTAATTAGAAGTGGATGTATTACACTTACAAACAATTGCAACATTAAAAAAGAAAGTGTTAGACACATAGTGATTAACAATACCAGCAGTAGGTATGCATTATGCATATTATCTCTAATCTTCATACTAGCCTTTTAAAGTGGTTGCTTTAGTTCAAAAAAGAAAATGGGGGCTTGTTGAATAAGTTCAGAATCACTTACTTGGTAAGTTTTGGACTTGGGATTCAAATCCATGTTTATTTGGTTCCAAGAGTTGGGTGTTCTCTTCACTAAATTTGGGAGTAGACAGGCAAAAAGCAACAAATGGAAGGGATCGTCTTGTATGGGGGACCTGCTATTGTTTTAGCAGGACAGTGTGTGAAGGAAGGGGGATTGAGTTTGCTGGCTGAAGTAGTAGCCACTTTCTCCTGACCACTTGTGATCTATATTCCATATGAGAAAAGCAAAATATGAAATAACCTTTGGAACCTCTAATGGACATTATAAGCAATTAGAAGAAATTGTAGCTTCTGAGATTTTGTTTTTAGAAATTCTTTCTTTCCCTGCTCATTATTTTAAAATCGTAAATTGATTTGCTGAATAGTTAATGATTAGTCTTAACAGTATTGGAACTCTATTGATTTCACATTTTAAGATACTTTTAAAAAAGTGTTAGATAAGAAACTTCACTTTAATGAAGAATAACTCAAATTGTGTGTGTCGAAGGATTTTGTAATTGTACTTTTGCCCCAATTAAGAATACCCTTCCTTTTGAACTACCCTATGATCCAGCAATTGCACTACTGGGTATCTACCCCAAAGATAACAGACGTAGTGAAGAGAAGGGCCATATGCACCCCAATGTTCATAGCAGCATTGTCCACAATAGCTAAATTGTGGAAGGAGCAAGATGCCCTTCAACAGATGACTGGATTAAGAAGATGTGGTCCATATATACAATGGAATATTACTCAGCTATCAAAAAGAACGATTTCTCAACATTTGCTGCAACATGGACAGCACTGGAGGAGATAATGCTAAGTGAAATAAGTCAAGCAGAGAAAGACAATTATCATATGGTTTCTCTCACCTATGGAACATAAGAACTAGGAAGATCGGTAGGGGAAGAAAGGGATAAAGAAAGGGGGGTAATCAGAAGGGGGAATGAAGCATGAGAGACTGTGGACTCTGAGAAACAAACTGAGGGCTTCAGAGGGGAGGGGGGTGGGGGATTGGGATAGGCTGGTGATGGGTAGTAAGGAGGGCACGTATTGCATGGTGCACTGGGTGTTATACACAACTAATGAATCATCGAACTTTACATCAGAAACCAGGGATGTGGGGCGCCTGGGTGGCACAGCGGTTAAGCGTCTGCCTTCGGCTCAGGGCGTGATCCCGACGTTGCGGGATCGAGTCCCACATCAGGCTCTTCTGCTATGAGCCTGCTTCTTCCTCTCCCACTCCCCCTGCTTGTGTTCCCTCTCTCGCTGGCTGTCTCTCTCTGTCAAATAAATAAATAAAATCTTTAAAAAAAAAAAAAAAAAAAAAAGAAAGAAACCAGGGATGTACTGTATGGTGACTAACATAATATAATAAAAAATATTATTAAAAAAAAAGAAAACCCTTCCTTTTAGCTTTTTTAAAGTTTGAAAGAACTTTAATATGCCAGTTTTCAGTTATTCTTCTTAAAGTGGCTAGTAAGTCACCTAGTAAACCTTGTCATTTTTCTTTTTTCCTCCTGTTTTTTATTTTTTGAGATTTAATTTTTTAAGTAATCGCTACACCCAACCTGGGGCTTGAACCCACAACCCTGAGATTAAGAGACACATGCTCTACCGACTGAGCCAGTCAGGTGCCACCCTTACCATTTTTCTCCTGTGTTTTGAATGACATGACTTCTCTTCTCCTGTAGTAATTTGCTTCACTATGCTGAGTTTAGGCTAACGTAAAAGATAGCTTCCTGGCTACTTAGGCAAAAGAAATTTTTTTTAGGTTATGTGAGCATAGCAGGGATATAAGCTATAGCAACAGCAGCCATCTGAAATGTCCTGAGTTTAAGTGTACTGATAGTTATCCAAAGAAGTATAGATTTTTGACAGTGACCTTGTGACTTTTGCCAATATCTAAATAGTAGGGTACTTCCATAAATGGATTTCAAGCTTTTAAAAACTTTATTTAAAAATGTTAAAATGCCCATATAACTTGGCTCAAACATTACACATTATTTTTCTGTTTTGACCTAGAGATGAGGTTTTATTCACTCTGGAACCAGCCAAAATATGTTGTAAAGAACACAGGCCTTGGAGTTAGTCAGATTTATTTTCAAATCCATTCTCTGCCACTTACTATCTGTAAGACCTTTTTTTCACCTTTTAAAATGAATATAATATCTTACAATGGTGTAGAATAGGATTAGAGGGTGATGTCTCAGAGGGGCTCAGCACAGTGTCTGGCACATACTAAGTTGTGTTCAGTTTGTAGCTGTTGCAGGAAGAAGTCTTAAATTTTGGTAGCCTAGACAAATATCAGTGTATGCAAATAGGGTAAAACTTCATCTCCTAATGTACACTGTCCTGCAATCAATACATTCTTCTTGGATTTTTTGTTTCTTCTTCTGAAAGATTTTATTTATTTGACAGAGAGAGAGAACACAAGCAGGGGGAGGGTCAGGGAGAGGGAGAAGCAGGCTCCCTGCTGAGCAGAGAGCCCGAGCCCAATGTGGGGCTCGGTCTCAGGATCATGACCTGAGCTGAAGGCAGACGCTTAACTGACTGAGCTACCCAGGCACCCTGGATTTTTTGTTTGTGTGTGTTGAAGTGCCATGTGTCAGTTTTCACTAGTTCCTGTAGCTTACCCTCCTTTTCTCAGAAATGCTTGGCAAATATCTCCATTGATTATTGTATAATTTGCCTCAAAGAATAGATGGTGCTTCCTATAGAGGTTAATGATGAGGCATTTGCTTCCCATAGCAATCCTTCAGTTAGGTGTTCCTGTGTTGCATGCTAACAGGTTCTTACCACCTTCGGAGATGTCTGCTGGCAGAATGCCCAAGCTTTTGTCAAAGAAGGAAGCTCTGGTTGCCTGGAATGAAAGGAGTACAGAGGGCCCGCTTAGTGTTTATAGTGTATTTTATGATAATTATTAATGTTAAAGCATGAAGAGCTATATCCTGGTCTATAAATTTTACTCATTACTTCCCCATTATTTGTATCACTTCTCTTACGCTGTTCAGAAAAGGATACAGAGGACCTTTTACTCTAAAACTGTAGGGTTGAAGTTGCGATGAATCATAATCCAAGAATATTAGCTATGGAGGGGACTTTGGAGATCAGCTAGACTAACGAGAAAACTGGCTGAGAGACGTTGTGACTTGCTCAAGGACACAGACAGGTCTGATTTTCCAGCCTAGGGTTGTGAAGTTAACCAGGTAGAGTGGAAAGAGCACTGGACTTTGGAGTCACACAGTCCTGGTTCTGAGTCCCGATTCCACCATTTATTAACTGTGACCTTTGACAAGTACATCTGAGTCTCTTTGCTGCTCTGTTGTATGTTGTTTGCAGGGTTGTGAGGATTTGAGATAATGTAAGTAAAGTATAGTGCCTGGCTTATGTTATGGGCTCAATAAATGCTGTCTGTTATGTTCTGTTTTTCTTGATTACTTTAAACAGGTCATATGGCTAAGTGATTATTCTTTATGAAATGGGAATCAATGAGAACGGTTGATGTTTTTGCCAAAGCCTTTCACTGAAAATCTTAAGTAGTTGTTCATTGTAGGAGGACTGCTTACTGCAAAACAAGTGCAAAACATTCATCAAGAGCTTAGTGAACACTGCTCCAAGTTGTACAGTGTTGACATGATTCTTTTCTGGGAAATTTTTGCATTTCTTAAGTGAAATGGACCTAGTGTGAGGAACACCCAAATCAAGCATACATTTTATTTAGTTAGGCCAGCCCAACTCAGTAGTTTTAAATTCCGTAGTTACTTTATACTCTTCAAAAATTATTGAGGACTCCAAAGATCCCTTGTTTATGTGTTGTATGTGTTGCTATATGGATTATTAGAAGTTATATCAGATAAAATTTACATATTTATCCATTTAAAAATAGTAACCATTGTATGTTAATACAAATTATATATAAATATGTGTATAAATATATATTTTAAAATTTTAGGTTTCTAATTTTTTGTTTCAAATTATAAAAGTAGTACATAAAAATTATTAAAATAACATAGAATCAAAGTAAAAATGAAATTATTTCATTCCTGTCATATATACATTCCACCCCTGCAGTCAAGAACTTAGCATGTATTAATACATAAAAAAAGCATAACTATTTTTATGCAATTATAAATTCTCTCTTTCATACTACAGATGTTGTTTGGTGACCTACTTTTTAAAAAAATTGTATATATTTTGGATGTACAACATGATGTTTTGATATACACACACCTAGTGAATGGTTATTGCAGTCAACCTAATTAACATCTCTATTTCTCATATAGTTTCGTGTGTGTGTGTGTGTGTGTGTGTGTGTGTGTGTGTGTGTGGTGGGGGGGTGAGAGCACCTATAACCTACTCTGAGCAAATTTCCAGTGTCCAATACAGTTTTATTAGCTATAGCTATCACGCTTTACATTAGATCTCTAGACTTACTCATGCTACATAAGTACAACTGTGCACCCATTGGCCAATATCTGTAGACCCATTTCACCCACTTCCTACAAATGATATGTTTTTAATGTAAAATAACTTCAACAACAAAAAAAAATTAGTGAGATGAGTGACATTGCTTTACATTTTTGCAAATCTCATTAATGTGTAGCCTAATAGAAGACAGCTGGGTTCTGATAGCTGCTGCTGCATTTAGCGTGTTGTGTTATGTTGTTCTGGTTTAAATATAAAAGAAGAAAATTAGGCTTCGCAATATTTGAAATTGGAAAAGGGGAGGAGTATTTTGATAGCCTTTTCAGATAATTGTGGATATTCTTCTTTGATACTATACCAAAACTTGACAAATCGTAGTTTTTTGTAGGAATCTGAAGCCAGATCAGTGAACTTTTCATATTCTGTTACATTAAAATCCAGTCTGTTGCATTTTGAATGGATCTTTTATCTGTACATGATTTCATAATATCGTGTGTTGGTCATTTGGAAAGTGTTGGTTCACTGAATTATGTTGAACTTCCAAGTATGACGCATTTCATTATGTATCTCCACACATTATGTAGTCTCTGGAAAGCTACATTCATGAGAGGGAGTTAAAAAGGCACATTATGCCTTACTACTACTTTGAAAATATTTTTGGCTTAGTACACCCCTAAAGGGGTCCCGAATACCTCTAGAGGGCCTGGTGAACTGTGGAGTTAGATTAACTAAAGGTTAACTAAAGGTAGTGACCAGGCTTGCAGACTGCAGCTTTAATAATGGATAATCTGGAAATTATAATGGAATGGATTGTTGTACAAGCCCTAGTCTTTGAAACCATTTTATTCTTAAAGGTAGTCTAATTTTGAAATGCAGTGAATTGGTCATTGAACATTTGAGTGCTTTTTATAGACAAGACATTATGTTGAGGTGCTACCAAAGATAGGCATTATGAAAAAGGATTCCTTTTCAGTAGTTTACAGTCTAGCTGGAGAGGTAAGACATAATTTCATGAAAAGATAACTAGTACAGTGTTCTCTGGTAACAAGTGAGACATACAGTGCTGGGTAGAATGATTTTAAATAGGTGGAGAGAGGAGGCCTTTGTCTTTATGGAAGAAAACTGCAGTGCTTGCTCATATAGTCATTACATCAGTTAGGCTAGACTGAAAATTCATATAAAATAATTAATCTAGGCTTGCAAAATTAAGTTGCAGTTTATATTTTTATTCTTACATTGTTGTCCTGTTTTTGTAGGATTGTATAGTTTCCAGTATTTTTTATAGATTCTTATTTGCTTGCTTTTTTAGACTAATTCACTGTGTTGTGGGTAGGATAGATCTATCAAACATCTATCAAAATGTTACCACTATTTGGTAGATAAGAAAACAAGATTAAGTAAAATCTGCCAAGAACACATACATATGAGTAATATGTTATTTGCGCATATTAGAATATATGTATATATGCTCAGAATAGAATAAAAAATATCCAGATCCCTTTCTTTAGGGAAAAATATATATGAATATATATACAGAGTATAAGTATCTCCACTCAAGACTTTGTAGAAATATTTAATTTTTTTTTTTAAAGATTTTATTTATTTGAAGGGGGTGCACATGAGTGGGGAGGAGGGGCAGAGAGAGAGGGAGAAGCAGTCTCCCCATTGAGTGGGGAGCCCAATGCCGGGCTTGATCTCAGGGCCCCGGGATCATGACTTGAGCTGAAGGCAGCCACCTAACTGACTGAACCACCCAGGCCCCCAAGACTTTGTAGAAATATTTTAATCCTCCCTAAAGTACCTGTGTATACCTTGTGCTTGGTTGTTCCCTTATTGGATTGTTATAAAGATTATTTTTTAAAGATTTTATTTATTTATTTGAGAGAGAGAGAGCACAGGCAGAGGGAATGGCAGAGGGAGAGGGAGAAACAGGCTCCTGCACAGCAGGGAGTCCGATGTGGGGCTCAATTCCAGGGCCCTGAGATCATGACCTGAACTGAAGGCAGATGCCCAACCAACTGAGCCACCCAGGTGCCCCTGTTATAAAGATTTTTAAAAAATGTATGAAGTCCCTAGTGCTAGCTATTGTTATTGTTTTTGCTGTTGTTAAAGCCGGTTCAACTCGGAGTTATCTCTCATGTACCAGTTTGATAAGACATTTAACTTCTCAGTCCATTTCTGACATCCATTTGTTGAATGGTAGTAATTCAACTGTTTTGGTCTCTGTGTGTGGAGTGCCTATTGTGTTTCAGGCACTGTGCTAGGTGCTTTACATGCATTGCCTTTTAGATCTTCGCAACAGTTTCACTATGAGGTGAGTAATGTTTCCATTTTATAATGGGAAAAGTGAGGCTGGCAGTGGTTAGTTGCTCAAGGTTCTTACTAGTTAAGTTGTATAGCTGGGATTTGAACCCTCATCTGTCTCCAAGGTGTTATCTTTTACCTTTCCATTTGAGCAGTAAAGTTGGAGAAAGTATTTTTGGAATGTAGTGGGGATTTAGCTTCTATTCAAAGGACAGGGTGTGTGTGTGTGTGTGTGTGTGTGTGTGTGTGTGTGTGTGTGGCTGAGGGGAGTTGGGTGGTGGTTATTCTACCTTTTTATATGTATTGGTTTGTGTTTGGATTCCAGAGGGTTGGGTTTTTTGTTGTTGTTGTTGTTGTTTGTTAATGATTTAGTCATTTGATTACTTAATTGCTTGATGAAATCATGGTAAAATAGAAATGAATTAAGAATTTCCAGATCTCTTTTTTTTTCAAAGTGACATTTTAATATATTGGTGAAGAGCAGTTTGTGGGCTTTTACAGCTTGTTTAAGGCCAAGAATTGACTTACCTTTACTGTCTAATACGTTACTCTTTGATTGAATAATATGGCTATAGTCACTTTTGAAAGAGTATTGTGGCTTACAAAGCTTGTGTGAGGAAAAAAATTCATTTGTACTGGCAGTCAGCCAGTATTTTATAAGCTACAATTTTCTTTTGAATAGCTGGTGGTTTGTAGCTCCATAATTTGTGGTTCTTCTGAACTTGTAAAAAGATTACACATATTTAAAAATGACCTTATCACTTTAATGTTTTAAGCAACTTAAACTGTCGAATTCTCTTATTTTATAGTGTTCTTGTTTTCTTACTTAATTTTTCTGGGCTGAGAATGTTGTGAATTAATAATTTATATAGTATAATTACCTTCCCCCTTCTAAATAAACTTCCAAACAAACCTAAAACCAAAAACTACTTTGGTAATGTAACAGGCATGGTTAATGGCAAAGAAAATATGAAATCTCTTCACATCAGCCTGCCAAATCCTTGCAGTATCCATGCTATTCTGTTCCTTAGCCACTGCTGCCCGGATATGTTGAATTATGTGGTATGTGGGTTTGTTTGGGTGTGTTTAGTGTTCCTGCATGACATTTAGTTTTAAACCAGTTTTTGTGATGTTGCCACTGCTGCTTTTTCACATCCAGGTGGAAAGGAGCACTTCATTTGAAATGCTTCATGTTCTGTACCTTGTTCTTACGGTTTATGCGTAGGTAGTTAAATTTGTGGAAGTCATGAGATTGTTTATTATCCTCCTTTTTGATTTTAGGTTAAATCCTAGATGGAATATGGTAAACTTTTGGTTTGAAAGATTTTAGAAAGCCAGATTAATTAGTTCTGTTTTTTTATTTATAGACATTTCACAGATAAAAACAAACCTAGTATTCAACTTCTGACTTAAACTCCACTGCCAAGATAGGGACATTATTTAAAAACAAACTGTTGTGAACTATTGTCTTTCCTGAGCTAATTTTTTGAGTCTTTTATTTCTGGAAGGTGGGCGAGATTTGGGTTAAAGTTTCCATTTATCAGTGAAATGATTTTTGTAGCTAAGATTTTATCAACTCTTTAATGGTCACATCACATCCTTAACACTTCTTAATAATCGTGGCATGCGAATAACAGGTTGCTTTTAAAAAGACTTTTGCTCTGGGGGATACTGATTCTCAATGTTGATTGCACATTGTAATCACTTGAGAGCCTAAAAAATACAGATGCCTGGGTTTCACCTTGAAGGTCTCTAGTTGAGTTGATTTAGGATGCTTCCTAAGCATGAGGGTTTTTAGAGGTGATTCTTATGTGTATTTGAAGCTGAGACCCCACTGTTTTGCAAAATTTGTCAGCCCACCCAAGGGGAAATATTTGACTTTAAAGAGCAAGTGTATCTTTATCTTTGGTGCTTAAAAAACTTATTTTGAGGTAATTATAGGATCACTTGCTATTGTAAGAAATATCCAATAATAATTTTTCTATAATTTTGTCATTTCAGAATGTTATAAATGGAATCATATAATATGTGAACTTTTAAGATTGGCTTTTTCCACTTAGCATAACTCCATTGAGATATCCAAGTTGTTGCATGTATCAATAGTTTTTTCCTTTTTGTAGCTGAATAGTATTCCATGGTAGGTTGGTATGTCACAGTTTGTTTAATCATCATCTGTTGAAGGATATTTGGATTGTTTTCAGTTTTTGGCTATTACCAACAAAGCTGATGGGAACATTAGCATACAGGCTTTTGTGTGGTCATAAATTTTCATATTTCTGGGATTAATGCCCCAGAGTGCAATTGCTCGATTGAATGGTAAGTGCCTTTTTAGTTTTCTAAGTCACTGCTGTACTTTTTCAGAGAGGTTGTAGCATTTTACATCTCACACCAGCAGTGTATGAGTGGTTCAGTTTCTCCACACCTTCACCAGCATTTGTGTTATCACTGTTTTTTAAGAAAAAATAATAAACTTTATTATTTAGAGCAGTTTTAGATATATAGAAAATTGAACAGATAATACAGAGTTCCCATAAAGACCTTCCTCTTTTACTGGTTTGCCCTTTTATTGACATCTTGTGTTAATATGGTAAATTTGTTAAAATTGATGGATCAATACTGATACATTGTTATTTGCTAACTCCGTAGTTTAGATTTCACTCTTTGTGTTGTATATTCTGTGGGTTTTGACAAGTGCGTATGTATCCACTATTATGGTATCATATGGAACAGTTTCACTGCCCTAAAAAATCTCCTGTACTCCACCTGTTTATCCCATCCCAGCCCATGGCAACCACTAATCTTTTCCTGAATGTCATATAATTGGAATTATACATATGTACCCTTTTCAGGTTGGCTTCTTTTGCTTAACAGTATGCATTTAGGGGTGCCTGGGTGGCTCAGTCATTAAGTGTCTGCCTTCGGCTCAGGTCATGATCCCAGGGTCCTGGGATTGCCCACATTGGCTCCCTGCTCAGTGGGAAGCCTCATTCTCCCTCTCCCACTCCCCCTGCCTGTGTTCCCTCTCTCGCTGTCTCTCTGTCAAGTTAATAAATAAAATCCTTAAAAAAAAATATGCATCTAAAGTTCCTCCATGTTTTTTGATAGTTCGATGGCTCTTTTTTTCTTTTCTTTTGATGGCTCATTTTAAAATTGCTGAATAATATTTCACTGTATGGATGGATGTATTGCAGTTTATTCACTTATTGAAAGACATCTTGGTTGCTTCCAGTTTTGAGAAATTATGAATAAAGCTGCAATAAACATTTGTGTGCAGGTATTTATGTGGACATAAGTCTTGAACTCATTTGAGTAAATACCTAGGACTGCGATTCTTGGGTTGTATGGTAAGACTATGCTTAGCTTTGTAAGAAACTGCCAGATGGTTTTCTTATATAGCTGTACTATTTTGCATTCCCTCCAGCAATGAATTATTTTTTATTTTAGCCATTTAGATCAATATGTAGTGGTATCTCGTTGTGGTTTTAATTTGTATTTCTCTGATAGCCAGTGATACTGAATATCTTTTCATGTGCTTATTATCTATATGTCCTTTCCAGTGAAATGTTTGTTCACATCTTTGCCTACTTTCTAATTGGATTGCTTGTTTTTTTTTTTACTGTTGATTTTTGAGAGTTCTTTATATATTCTAGATAGAAGTCTTATTGGATATTTGATTTGCAGATATTCTCCTAGTCTTTAGCTTCTCCCTTTTTAATAATAATAATAATAATAATAATAATAATAATAATAATTCTTGTTCTTGTTCTTCTTGTTCTTGTTCTTCTTCTTCTTCAAGACTTATTTATTTTAGAGAGAGGGAGAGATATGCGAGTGGGGGGGAGGGCCAGGAGAGAGGGAGAGCGAATCTCAAGCAGACTCCATGCTGAGCACGAAGCCCAACACAGGGCTTGATCTCATAACCCTGATATCATGACCTGAGCTGAAATCAAGAGTCAGACACTTAACGGAATGAGCTACCCAGGCACCCCTAGCTTGTCCTTTTATCTTTTATTTATTTATTTATTTATTTATTTATTTATTTATTTATTTATTTATTTATTTGACAGAGATAGAGACAGCCAGCGAGAGAGGGAACACAAGCAGGGGGAGTGGGAGAGGAAGAAGCAGGCTCATAGCAGAGGAGCCTGATGTGGGGCTCGATCCCATAACGCTGAAATCATGCCTTGAGCCGAAAGCAGACGCTTCACCGCTGTGCCACCCAGGCGCCCCTGTCCTTTTATCTTCTTAACTGGGTGTTTCATAGATCAGAAGTTTTAAATTTTGATGAGGTCCAGTTGATCAGGTTTTCCTTTTATGGATATTGCTTTTTGTGTCAACTCCAAGACATTTTGACCTAGCTCTATGTCCTGAAGATTTTCTCCTATGATTTTTTCCTAAAAGTTTTTATACTTTTAAGTCTGTGATCCATTTGACTCAGGCTTTTTTTTTTTGGTATAAGATGTGAGGTTTAGATCAAAGTTTTTTTGTTCTTTTTTTTTTCTTTTGGCCTTTGGATGTCCAATTCCTGCAGCGTCATTTGTTGTATAGGCTATCCTTCCTCCATTGAATTGCTTCCTCAATTGAATTGCTTTTGCACCTTCGTCAAAACCCAATTGGGCATGTTTGTGTGGATATGTTTCTGGGTTTTCTACTCTGTTCCATTGATTTATGTGTATTACTGTAGCTTATAATAAGTCTTTAAATTGGGTGGGGTGACTCCTTCCCTTTTGTTCTTTTTCAAAATTGTTTTAGCAATTCTAGGACTTGTGCCTTTCCATATTGTAGAATATTCCAAATTTTGGAGTAAGTTTGTATCTAAAAATAACTTTGATAGGCATTTCATTAGATCTGTGGATCAGTTTGGGGAGAATTGACAGCTTTACTATGGTTATCTTTACCATGGATTTTAATAGATTGGAATGAGATTAGAGAGAAGTAGTTCTGTAGAGAAAGTACTCAAACTACTTAAATTGGACAGAGAGATTTGTTTATAACTAACAATAACAAAAACTAACAAAGTGTTAATTTTTTAAGTCCCACTCCCCTTTGGTGCTATAAAAACACCATTAACAGAGCAAAGGAAGTAGAAGCAGTTGTTCATTTATTCACAGTTATATTCACTCAGCATTCTGTGAGTTATCTGTTGTAGCCTAGGTAGTTCTAGGCATTGGAATACAGTGGTAAATGAGATAGACAGGGTCCCTACTCTCATTGACTTTATGTTCCTGTGGGGAAATGGTAGGCAAATAATCAAGAAATACATCAGTTAAATGCTATGTGGAGAATTAAAATGGACTGATATTAAAATAGAGTGATAGGGTGGCTACTTGACTGGATGATCAGGGAAAGCCTCTGAAGAGATGTCATTTATGGTTAGATCTGAATGTTAAGAAAGAGTCAGCCTTAGGAAGAAAAGGGAGAAGACTATTCCAGTCAGAGGGAACAGCTAGTGCAGTGCAGGGACACAATTGGTACGTGGGAGGAACTAAAAAGAGGGATGGGAGTTTAATGAGTAAGAGGGAGAGAGAAGAGGGTGGGTGGAGAGAGAGGGAGAGGTACAGATACAGATGAATTTGGTGAGGTAGGCAGGGGCCAGATCAGCTAGCACTTTGTAAGTCACGGTGAGGAGCAGGATTTTTATTCTGAGAATGATGACAAGACGTTGGAAGATTTTGAATAGGGCAATGAAAAGGTTTGATGTTTTAAATGACGACTCAATTGTACAGAGAAAGTATTGTATATAGGGGCCAGAATAAAAACAGGAAGACGAATTAGGAGGTTATTCCAGTTTAGGTGAAAGATGATGCTGAGAAGGGATTCAGGATGTATTTTAGAGGTACAATTGGTAGGATATATTGACAGTCTGTATGGCAGGACTATGTATATATATATAATACATATATATATTTAACATATTTTTTTTTTTAAAGATTTTTTATTTATTTATTTGACAGAGATAGAGACAGCCAGCGAGAGAGGGAACACAAGCAGGGGGAGTGGGAGAGGAAGAAGCAGGCTCCCAGAGGAGGAGCCTGATGTGGGGCTCGATCCCGGAACGCCAGGATCACGCCCTGAGCTGAAGGCAGGCACTTAACCGCTGTGCCACCCAGGCGCCCCTAACATATTTTTTTTTAAAGATTATTTATTTATTTATTTGACAGAGATAGAGACAGCCAGCGAGAGAGGGAACACAAGCAGGGGAAGTGGGAGAGGAAGAAGCAGGCTCCTAGCAGAGGAGCCTGATGTGGGGCTCGATCCCATAACGCCAGGATCACGCCCTGAGCCGAAGGCAGATGCTTAACCGCTGTGCCACCCAGGCGCCCCTATATTTAACATATTTTTAATGTAATCTATATATTTAAATATATATATGTATATTTTAGAGTTTGGGTGGAAGGTTATTGGTATTCAATGAGACAGGTGAGACTTGGGAGAGGAGTAGGTTTTGGGGAAATTTTTCATAGTCCTCTTTTGATCACTTTGTTTTCGGTGATGTCAGTCGTCAATTGGTAGAGGCCAGGATTATAAGTATAGTATGGTGATCTGTTTATTGGCATTATTTAGAGTCATGGACCTGGAATAGGCCAAAAGAGAGTATGATGTAGATGACGGGACCTAGGACAGAACCTTGGAACACTGGAACATTTTAAGGTCTGGAAGAGGTGGAGGTAGAGCCAGCAAAGCGTTAGAAGGTTTAGCCTTTGGTGCCTGCCTCTTTTTAGTTTGCCCCCTTGAATCCATTAACTTGATAACATTAAAGAAAAGGCAGTATCCATAGATTTCAGTGTGGTAGGCAGACAGTACTTAGGATTTTTATATGGTAGAAGGGAGTGGTTTCATCAAGAAAGCATACACATGCACGTGTTGTGATGAGCCCTGGGTGTTTTACACAACTAATGAATCGTTGAACACTACATTAAAAACTAATGGTGTACTACATGTTTGCTAACTGAACATAATAATTTTAAAAAAGCATATACATAGTAAGCAATTGAGTAACTACTTGGGTCTAGCATAATGCTAAACTTGGGGGAGACAACAAAAGAAGTGTGAAATATAGACCTTGCTTTCATTGAACTTTGATGGAAAGAGAGGCAAAAAAGAATACTAATGGGTAAGCGATGGTAGCCAAAGAGGATTTCTTGGAGGAGTTGGGGCTTGAAGAGTAAGTAGGACTTAAGTAGACAGGGGAGAAGAACAAATCCAGGTCATAGAATAAGGTATAATAGAAAGACAATGAGCTTTTTATTCAAAAGACCTGGTTTGAATGTGGGCTCTGTCACTTAATAGCCTTGTGAACTTGGTTGAGTCCCTTTGAACCTATATCCCCCCTGCTTGCCTCACAGGGCTACTATAAAGATGAAGACTAGGGTTGCTTCATCTCTAATGACAATATACTTGTTCTCATATGGGATTGCTGATACTCATTTATTGCAGATACTCATTAACATGCTTCATAAATTTAAATGTCTCATTTAGTAATTTGTATTTATCATATATTCCATAAGTTTCCATTAAAATTATTTATGCATAGTGCCTAGGTCAGTGTGAGGGATTCAGTAAATTGTAGCTGATAATCATTATTATTACTCTGCTCCAGCTATAAGAATAGCATAGCAAAAGGAAATGACAGTCTCTTTCCTTCAGGAGTTTTTCTCTTGGTGATAAGTCATACTCATGTGAATGCAAGGTAGAGACCAAAAGTCTCTGCCCTGGTGCCTAAATTTTTGGTACACATACAAATAAAGAGGACAGGCGAGGCATCTTCATTGGGCCTTATGGTGGCAATGAGACTAAATGTGGCCCAGAAAAAAGAGGTAAGATTTGGATAGTCAGGGAGGGCAAAATATGCATTCCATACTAAGAGGGCTTTTGTTTTGTTTTGTTTTATTTATTTTATTTTATGTACAGTTTATTTTTAGGAATAACAAAGCATAAATGTTACTGCCAGTGCTGAGGAAATCATTAGTAACACTTAAAAGATTCTCATTTTGGAACTTCTGTAATGTTATAATGAAATTTACTTTTTTCTCTTTTGTGCCTGCTCTCCAGATGGCGTTATAGGGTAGAATTTATTTTTGGAATGTCTTTTTTTAAAATATGGAATTGCTCTTATGATATACCTAGGTCTGAATGTCTGTTAGGGGGTTTCTTTTTTATGTGTATAAATAACAAAGCCCTCTCTGTTTTATGCTGTAAGATTTATTGTTAGAAAGGGAGGGCAAATTTCTGAAAATTCCTTGGGTCATCTCTCTTCATGTCTTTAGATTTTTTGAATCTAAACTATTTATAAATTTGTGTGCGTATGTGGGATGCTAGGATGACTCTTTTTGTTTTGGAAAACAGTGCCATCAGAGTCCCTGTACAGCCTGTGCTGAAATTGGGTTGACTTAATACAATGCACTGTTCTCTCTCGATCACTGTAATGGTTTGTAAATAGCCAGACCCTAGGTCATGCTTCTTTTATGCAGCTGTCTTTCTTGGTTACTGGAAGTTAGATGCTCTTAATTTGCCTTTAAGGGAATCTAGTTTAATTGCATATCTACTTGAATGCTTTGTACCACCAACTAGGCTACAGAGCATTTTTGATAACATTCCAGTAGCTTTTCTTATTGATACATGATCAGCTCAATGAAATTGTGCAATAGCTTGATGAATGTTGTAATTTTAATAATAAAAGTTGACATTTACTTAGTGCACTTATTCCATGCACTCTGCCAAGCAGATTTAAACTTGCTTATAGAATATTTTTCATTTAAACATCACAACAACTCCAGTGAGTATTGCTTTTATTCCCACTTTAAGTGTGAGACAGAGGTTAATTTTCTTTTTTTTTTTTTTTAAAGATTTTATTTATTTATTCGACAGACATAGAGACAGCCAGCGAGAGAGGGAACACAAGCAGGGGGAGTGGGAGAGGAAGAAGCAGGCTCATAGCGGAGGAGCCTGATGTGGGGCTCGATCCCAGAACGCCGGGATCACGCCCTGAGCCGAAGGCAGACGCTTAACCGCTGCGCCACCCAGGCGCCCCCAGAGGTTAATTTTCTGTCCCAAGGTTGCCACTTACTAAGTGGTAGAGCAAGGATTTGAACCCAGGCAGACTGATTTCAGGGCCCATTTTCTTATCCGCTATGCTTTATAGTCTTGTCAGATAATGTCTTTCTGGGAAACTGTCATATTGGGAATTTAATTTTACCTTTTATGTGTTACTTTGTATGCAGGCATTGTAAGCTTGTTAATAAGTTCCTCTTAGGGATTTTATAGTTGTACCCATGACCTTATGTGAGGGGTTGGTCATTGTATTAGTTAAGTAACCCTAACTGCTGATCTAGAGCCCTGAAATACATTGCCTTAAAGCATCAAAATACAGTGCCTAATAGTCCAGAGCAGGTGTCCGCATCAGCATGTGGCTCTCTTTTATATAGCATTTAGGGATCTCAGGCATTAGGGCTGGTGGGGATTCTTTTTTTTTTTTTTTTTTTTTAAGATTTTATTTATTTATTTGACAGAGAGACAGCCAGAGAGAGAGGGAACACAAGCAGGGGGAGTGGGAGAGGAAGAAGCAGGCTCCTAGAGAAGCAGGGAGCCCGATGTGGGGCTCGATCCCAGGACCCTGGGATCTTACTCTGAGCCGAAGGCAGACGCTTAATGACTGAGCCTCCCAGAGGCCCAGGCTGGTGGGGATTCTGCCATCTTTAATGTGTGGCTTCCAAGGTGGTTCTTAGAAGTATAGGGCAAGAGCTTTTCTCTGGAGCAGGTGAGGTGAAAGGTGCAAATACAGTTTCTGCTCACTTCCATTGCTAAGGGTTTAGTCTCATTGTGTTGTCTAGCTGCAGAGGAATTTGGAAATGTGATGTCCTTTCTCCTTGCTGACCCTAGGAGGTTAGGTGCCATTCTTTAGTATTTTGAGTATTTCATCAGTGTTGAAGTAGTCTTGGTGAAGTACATTTTCATTGGCAGAGTTTGTGGTAATTTGATTAAAGGATTGGAAACTATGGACTATGGCAGAATGTTAATATATTTGTACAGATTGGTTATTAATCAGAAAGTAAAAGACATCTACACATTCCCATTTTAATATTACAAAGGCAGCAAGCTCATTCTGGTTGACTTATTTTTCTTGGAACTCTGTCTTGTTAAGTGCTTTATTCCTGTTATCTCAGAAGAGGTGACTTTAGTACAGATGAATTTTAATAGTTGAAAGTAGCATGATCTAAATTTATTTCCCATATCACAGACTACCCTTTTGACATTCCTTACATCTTTAATTTTCCATGATTGGGACAAAGATCAGACAAAGAAATACCATTCTGTTTGTGTTTGGTTGGTGACCTGTACCTCTCTGGGATGACAGTGTGTTTTGCTGAGGTTTTACCTTAAATGATTCAGTCTTATATTTCCTGGTGTGTGACAGGATATCAATAAAAATATAGTGGTTGCATCATAAATTCACTGAAGCCTAATTGAGGTCCTCATATAATAAGACTAGCATTCTTTGAATGCTTTTGTAATAAAAACACACTGATGCAGATCTTCTATAATCTTTTATTTTAACATATACAGTCTGAATAAAAAGTCTAAAAAATAGACTGAATTAAAAAAAAAAGTTTATCCTCCAGCTTTTATAGCTTTGAGTTACGCACTTTTTGGAAGAGTACATGTAAACTTTTGGCCCTCTACCACAGACTAGGAATGCAGGCATGTGTACTGCTAAAATTCTTTCAGGGCCTCTTTGTCTGCCTAAAATGGGACGGGACTTTCAGGATGTTTTATGAAGTTCAGTTACAGTGAATTATAAGGTATGTTATTTGAATCCTGGTTATAATGTGATTCTTGTCTTCACTTATAACCTGAATGCCTAATCCAAAAAAGATTAAACCAGTTGGACAAATACAAAATATTTAAGCTGAAATGAGGCATTTCATGTGATATTACTCTTTAAAAAAAGAAAAGGGTCTAAAACTAGAAAGGAGGATGGAAAGAGCACTGGACTTTTAGTCATGAGTCCAGGGTTTGATTGAGTCTGAGCTTTGCTAAAAAGTTGTTTGGTGACTTTGGGCAAAGTACTTCATCTCTTTGGGTCTTAGTTTTCTCTTTGAGAAGTAAGGGTCTGGTATTGTTAGTCTCTTTGACAGTTCTAGCAGTCTGTGATTCTGATTATCTCCTAATTCGTGTGTGTGTGTGTGTGTGTGTGTGTGTGTGTGTCTTATGAAGAGTAAGTTAACAATATAAGGTTTTCTTTTGTTTTGGTGAAAGGTGCTGATAATAGAAAACATTTGAGTTATCCTAACTTTAATATGTCTCCTAAAATTTGTTTTAAAAAAGGCATAAAATTAGAAGTATTTTGTTATGCATTTTAGAAGTCTACTGTGTTGTCCATTGCACCACAGAGCCAGGTTGGTTATACATTTTGATTGTGCCTCACGGCTGTCACTGTGAAACAAGCATGTGAACTGGACAAACAAAACACTTTGAAAACCTTCTAACAGGTACCTCTTACACCTATTAAAGTCTTTTGAATTTCCGTTTTTTAGGCATAGGGCAATAAAATCAGTTAATGTGAGTATGTGCAAATGTATTGTTAGTGTGAATGTATTGCATTACATTTTTCTATAAGCATTTTATTTAAAAAGTTTAAACATGCAAAAAGTTTGAAAGAATTGTGCAGTGAACACCTATGTATTCTATAATTAGCTCAACCTCAATAATTAGCATTTTCTTTTATTTGCTTTATCACTTATTTATTCCACTACCCATCTATCAATCCATCTTTTTTTTAAAGATTTTATTTTATTTTTTAAAATATTTCATTTATTGGGGTGCCTGGACAGCTCAGTTAAGTGTTTGACTTTGGCTCAGGTCATGATCTCAGGGTCCTGAGATAGAGCCCCATGTTGGGCTCTGTGCTCAGCAGGGAATCCGCTGCTCCCTGTCCCTCTGCCCTTACCTGCCGTGCCCCCTTCCCCTTGTGTGCTTGTGCTTTTTCTCCCTCTCTCTCTCAAATAAGTAATACAATCTTAAAAAAAAATTATTGGGGGGGGTGTGCTGTGGGGGAGGGGCAGAGGGCAAGAATCTTCAAGCAGACTCCCCGCTGAGTGTGGAGCCTAACAGGGAGCTTGATCCCATAACCCATGAGATAATGATCTGAGCCTCAGCCAGGAGTCGGATACTTAACCAACTGAGCCACCCAGGCACCCCTTAAGATTTTATTTTTAAGTAATCTCTACACCCAACATAGGGTTTGAAGCCACAACCCCAAGATTGAGTCACATGCTCTACTGACTGAGCCAGCCTGGTGCCCCAAGTCTTATTTTTGTTGTATTTTAGAATGAGTTGCAGACATCCTTACAGTTTACCACTAAACTCTTGGATATGCATATAATTAGCTAGCATTCAATAGTTGTTTATGCTTTTTTGAAGTTAAAATTTACATATGTAAAATATACAACTCTTAAGTGTGCCATGGATGTCAGTCATTGTTGAGCACCTGACGTTTTCTAGGGTCTGTGCTAGTCTGGGAAATGGATGAAGAAGTCATAGCTTTTGCCTTCATGGTGCTAGTAGGATAAATAGGAGAAAGCTGTGTAAAAATAAACTCAGTATTATACTGAATTGAAAGAGACAGGTCTTGCTTTCGGAAGCCAAGAGCAAGAATTCACAGGGGCTTTTGGAGGGACTGAAACGAAGACCTGGCCTACCCACACGACTGTCTTGTCTTTTTTTTTTTAAGATTTTATTTACTTATTTGACAGAGAGACAGCAAGAGAGGGGACACAAGCAGGGGGAGTTGGAGAGGGAGAAGCAGACTTCCTGCTGGGCAGGGAGCCTGATGTGGGGCTCAATCCCAGGAGCCTGGGATCACGACCTGAGCCAAAGGCAGATGCTTAATGACTGAACCACCCAAGTGCCCCCGACTGTCTTGTCTTAACCTCTGTTTCACTTTGCCCATCTGTTCATTCTTTTCTCTTTGAAGATCTGCTTTCTCTTCTTTGTAGTACATATGGTAGAATATGGCTGCCCCCACAGCCTTTCTTTTAAAACTAACAGTTTCAGCCACACAGACACCAATTTTCTATTTTAATTTCAATTCCAAATTCCTGGGAGTTAGAATCTGATTGGCTCAGTCCTGCTTTGGTTTGGTTGAGGGCAGGGTTTTGAAGTACTTAACGTCCTATCGGAATTCTCCCTTTGTGGATGGAGTGAAGTAGGGGAGAGAGAAGAGACCCTTCTCAGAGCAAGTAGGGAGCTATTGTAAGTGAGGACGCTGACACTGAAAAAGGCTTCTAACTACAATGTGATAAATAATTCTATAGACAAGAACAGGGTACAGAAATAGCATAGAGGGTAAATGAATCACTATTTAGGGATGGGGGGTCAGGGACAGCTTCCTGGAGAAATTGGTGGTTGAGCTGGGTTTTGAAAGCTACTCAAGTACAGCAGTGGGAAGGAAAGATGTGCCCTACAGAAGAGCAGCAATAGAAAAATAACAAATGGCATAGTGTGTTTTGGTAGTTGTAAGCACGTTAGTGGTATAATTTTTGAGGTAGGGCAGGTTTGTTAGTGGCTAGAGAGAGGGGTTCATGGAGAAACCTTATCTTGCTAAGATAAGGGAAGCCAAAAAGAGTAGGTGACAATCAGATTTGTTTCCTTATGAGATCATTTCATAGGATGAACTGCAGGATTTCATAGGTAGGTTCATCCTCTTGAGAAGAGGAGCAGTGAAAGAGAAGAGGGGAGATACTGGGGCATCTGGGTGGCTCAGTTCGTTAAGCTTCTGACTCTTTTGGTTCAGGTCATGATCTCAGGGTTGTGGGATCAAGCCCCACATCTGGCTCTGCGCTCTGCGGCAAGTCAGCTTGAGATTCTCCTTCCCTCTCTGCCTCTCCTCCCGCTTGCACACGCCCTCTCTCTAAACAAATAAATAGAATCTTAAAAAAAAAAAAAAAAGACGGGGAGATGTTTAGGCAGTAAAATCTTCAGTACTTGGGACTTATTAGATGTAGGGGGAGAAGGATAATTTTTTTAAAAAGATTTATTTGAGGGGGGAGCACACCTACAAGCAGGGTGAGAGGGAGAGGGGGAAGCAGACTCCCCACTGAGCAGGGAGCCCAATGTGGCACTCGATCCCAGGACCCTGAAATCATGACCTGAGCCGAAAGCAGACACTTAACTGACTGAGCCACCCAGGTGCCCCGAGAAGGATAATTCTTTTTTTTTTTTTCCTTTTTATTTTTTTATTTATTTATTTTTTATAATGATTTTTTATTATATTATGTTAGTCACCATACAGTACATCCCCGGTTTTCGATGTAAGGCTCGATGATTCATTAGTTGTGTATAACACCCAGTGCACCATGCAATATGTGCCCTCCTTACTACCCATCACTGGCCTATCCCATTCCCCCACCCCCCTCCCCTCTGTAGCCCTCAGTTTGTTTCTCACAGTCCATAGTCTCTCATGAGAAGGATAATTCTTAAGATGATGCCCCCTTATCTTCTTACCTGATTGACTAGATGAATTGGGATACCATCTAAGATAAGAGGTAGGAGACTTAGGTGTTGTGGGTGGTATAATTCTTGATCTGACTGATAATTACAAGGGCACTTTAAATTGTGCTTCTATGTTTTATGCATTTTTCTGCATTTAAGTTATATTTTACAATCTAAAGTGTTCAACAAAAACAACAAAAACAGGAGAAAATACAATTTGGGGTAAAAGATGCTGACTTTAGGGTTGCAGTTGGCATTTGGGGTGTCCATGCGACCCTCTCAATGGAGGTGTTTAGAAGGCAGTTAGATATGAAATCTGAAGTACAGAAGGATGGACTGCCAATACAGATGAAAGGATTAGATTAGATTAGGTCTGTAGTTCTCAAGCCTGGCTGTATGTTGAAATCTTCTGGAGAGTTTTAAAAAAGTACTGATAACCTAGATCCCACCCCAGGCCGATTAAATTGGTTTCTGGGGGTATGAGAATACAACACCTAGCTTAAATAGCTTCCTGTGCTTCTAATGCACAGAGATGAGAACCACTGGGTTACAGGAAGATCACTTATTCCCTACATTCTGTGACAGAGGGAGAGTTGCGCAAAGAGGATTTTGTAATTGCTTTAGAACTCAGTATAGGTTTATTCTTTTTTGGGGACATAATTCATATGCCTTGTGCTTTCCCCCCATTAATACCAGAGATTTAAAAAAGTATGCTCCTTGTTAAAACAGTGATGCATATGTGTTCTTAAAGAAAAATATGTGGAAGATACAGCTATTTTAGATAAAACAGTTTTGAAACAGAAGCTTTCCCTTATTGAAATGACCATGTCTTCTCTAATTTCAATTACTAATAGTGTATAGTCTTTGCAGCCAAACATAGAAAATTGCCTCATCAGCTGCAGTGTCTTTGAATAGTAAATATGAAGGACAATGATTGGTAAATGAATTGTGTGTATAATGTAGTCTGAAAGGCAGACAGCTGTAAATGGTGAGAGATTGTCTCTGATATTTGTGATATGGAAAGGACAGTTGCTCACTCATCGTTCTTTCATTCCCTCCCTGCGTGGCTTTATAACTCAGCAGGGTCCTGTATCCATCAATATGTATTAATAGCACCTGGACTGCCCAGGAGTATATTGGGAAATTATGTAAGTTACTAAACAAATAGATAAAAATGCATGGGACTTGCATTAGGCATGCCAGGGTTTGAGTTGAGGGCATGTAAATGACAGTTAAATGCAAAATTATTTGGTAACTATAAGAATCCAGAAACTAGAATGATTTATTGGGTTTGAGCATTTAGGGATGACTTAACACATAGCTGATTCTTCTAACACACTGGCCTCTGGTTCCTTGATCTCTTCTTCTCTAGTGATGTTGTTTACCATGGATGTCAGTCAGATCATGGACTTCAGATCCATTGATCCTACCATTTTTTCATTGTCTTTTATCTTTTTGATGTTCACACTTCCTTCCTCAACCAGCTTAAATTCCATAGTCATACAAACTTCTTAATATCCTCAACTCCTGTGCCCTTCTTGCTTTATCGCTCACTTGGCAACACCTACAACCCTGGCTAAACTGACTCCCTACTCAGTATGTGCACCCAGGCATCTGAACTTAATGGAAAACAGGCATTGCACGCATGTGCACTCACAGACTCCCACACCCATGCCAACTGATCTTGTTTTTAAAATCATGACCTTGGACCTTGAGTGGGTCCTTAATGCTGCCAGGCAATCATATGTCCCTAATCCATTCATTTTGTCACTCTCCTAGACAGCTCTTTTACACCATCCACTTTCTCTTTAAACCCATAACACCTCTCCCATTCAAGCAAGATGACCTTGCCTTCTGCTTCACTAAGAAAACTTAAGCACTCTGTATTTATGCATTTTGCCCTCATTCCTGTTACTGTAGATGAACTGTCTGTGTAGGTATCAGGTAGTCTCCTTTACTTGTCTGCTGGATAGCATCCCCTCTCAACTACTCAAAAATATTGCTCCAAGAATCCCCCCACCTCCAGTTTTCCCACATTACTATTTTCATTTCTGTTGGATCATTTGTAGCATATAAACATGTTATTTTTCCCACTTTAAAAATACTTTCTCTTAATCCCGCTTTCCTGCCAGGTACTATCCCATTTATTTGTGCTCCTTTTTTTTTTTTTTTTTAAATATTTTATTTATTTATTCGACAGAGATAGAGACAGCCAGCGAGAGAGGGAACACAAGCAGGGGGAGTGGGAGAGGAAGAAGCAGGCTCATAGCGGAAGACCCTGAGGTGGGGCTCGATCCCATAACGCCGAGATCACACCCTGAGCCGAAGGCTGATGCTTAACCGCTGTGCCACCCAGGTGCCCCTATTTGTGCTCCTTTGTAGCAAAAGTTCCAGAAAGAGTTCTCACCTCAACTGTTTTGAATTTCTTTCTTCCTATTCTCTCTCTCCTGTATTATTTTTTATTGAGATATAATTCACATACCATAAAATTCATCATTTTGAGTGTATAATTCAGTGGTTTTTAGTACATTCACAAAATTGTTTATCTATCACCACTAATTCCAGAATATTTTCATCATCCCACAAGAAACATCATTCTTAGTAGTCTCTCACTGTTTCTTCCTTGCCACAAGTCTTTGGCAACTACTAATCTACTTTTTGTCTCTATGGACCTGCCTATTCTGGATATTTCACATAAATGGAATCATACAATATGTGACCATTTGTGTCTGGCTTCTTGGTAATGTTTTCAAGGTTCACCCACGTTGTGACATGTATCTGTGCTTCATTCCTTTTCATGGCTGTATAATACTCCATTGTATGGATGTGTACCTACAACATTTTGTTTATCCATCTGTTGAAGGACATTTGGGTTGTTTCCACTTATTGACTGTTGTGGAATACACTACTATGAACTTTCATATTTAGGTTCTTGTGTGAATGTGTGTTCAGTCCTCTTGGGTGCATACCTCGGCGTTGCATTGCTGGGTCATATTGGTAACCTTACGTTTAACACTTTGAGGAACTATTAAATTCTTATGAAAGAACTGCATTTTATATTACCATCAGCAATGTATGTAAATTCCAGTTTCTCCATCTCATTCTTTCCTAAGCCAACTTTAATCAGGCTTTTTTCCTCCTTCTCAGTTGAAACTGCCCTTGATAGGTCATTACTAACATCAAAGTACCTAAATTCACAGTCAATTCTCAGTTCTCATTGTGTTTGACCTATAAACAGCATTTGACATAGTTGATTCCTCATTTCTCCTTTTTTCACTTTTGGCTTCCAGAACACCACACATTTTTGCCCCCCCCCCCCCCCGCCCTTATTGATCAGTTCTTGTCAGTTTCCTTTGTTGTTTCTTCCTTTCTCCTCTTTAAAATTGGAGTTCTCATTGGGGATCTTATGTATATTTACACACCTTTTAATACTATTTGTATGCCGGCTCCCAAGTTGATATCTCAGATCTCTTTCTTGTAGAGCCATATATCCAACTGCCTGCCTGCTTAACAACCTCACCAGGTTGTCTAATAGACATCTGGAATGGAAAATGTCTAAAACCAAACCCCTTTTCTTCTCTTCATAATATGTTCCACTCATAGGTCTCCCCATCTCTAATGAAGAGAATTCCGTCCTCTGGTTGTTCGGGCCAAAAACCTTGGTGTTAACTTTCACTCCTTCTTTCTCACATCCCATATCCGATCTTCTAGGAAGTCTTTGATGGCTTTACCTTCAAAGTATACAGTCAGATCGCTTCTTGCCGCCTCTACCTTTGCTATCATCTTGGTCTGGTCATCATCTTCTACCTGGATCTTTGTAAAAAATTCCTAGTCAGATCCCCTGCTAAGGTACCTTTGCCTCTAGCAGTCTAGCTCAATACAATAACTGGAATAATCCTTGAGGAGTATGTCATATCCTATTCATTTTCTGCTCACTCCTGCATTGGCTTTCCATTTCACTCAGTAATAGCCAAACAAGGCCCTGTTTCATCTGACAGTATTCCTTTTCTGACCTCATCTACTGTTATTCTGCCTGGTTTACTCCATTGGCCTCTTTGCTATTTTTCTTTTCTTTTCTTTTTTTTTTTTTTAAGATTGATTTATTGTAGAGAGAGAGTGTGTGTGTGTGTATGTGCATATGTGAATTGAGGGAGGGGCAGAGGGAGAAATCTTCAAGCAGACTCCCTGCTGAGTGCAGAGCCCCACACAGGGCTCGATCCCATGACCCATGAGATCACCACCTGAGCCCAGACCACTAGTCAGACGCCTAACTGACTGAACTACCCAGGCACCCCACCCCTTGCTATTTTTCAAACAGGTCAGGCATGCTTTAGACTCAGTGCCTTTGCATTTGCTGTTCCTTTTGCTTGAAATTTTCTTCACCTCTTTTAAAATCTACTCTAAACTTGTGAATTAAGCTTACTCTAACTTTTAATTCTGCAACTTGTTTTTTCCCTACTCGGTTCCTCTTACTCTGCTCTCTTATTTTTACATGACACTTGAGTTATTGATTGGCTGCATTATTGACTTATTTATGATGTTTATGATGTATGGCTCTCCTTCCAAACCCCTCTGCTAGGCTGAAGCTCCATGAGGGTAGGGATATTTGTTTTATTTACTGGTGTGTCCTAAATGTTTAGGGACAGTGATGGTACATATTAGCCACTCAACAAATATTTGTGGAATGAGCAAATAAATGGATAGCTATGTGGGGGAGGTGGGGTCTGAGGCAGATCTTGAAATATTTTGATAAGCAGAAGTTTTGGGGAGAAAAGAACAGCTTGGAATCTATTTTCTTTCCTACTCTTCTCTGTGCCTTTCACAAAATCACCTATCCTTCAAGGGATGGGCATATGAATTAGGACGGAGTTTGAATCTGCTTCTTACTGTGTATATGACCCTGAGCAAGATTTGTGGCCACTCTTGAGGCTTTTTTTAAAAAGTCATTTTTTTAAAGACCCAGGAAGCTTGCTTTTTTTTTTTTTTTTCTTTCTTTCTTTTTTTTTTTCTTTTGAGAGAGAGCATGTGAGAGCGAGCAGGGGTAGAGGGAGTGGAAGAGAGAATCTTAGGCTCTACGCCTAGTGCAGAGCCCAACGCAGGGCTCAGTCTCATGACCCCGAGATTGTGACCTGAGCTGAAGTCAGGGGTCAGATGCTTAACGGATTGAGCCACCCAGGCATTCCAAAAAAGTAATTTTTATTAAGGTGTATACTTTACATTTAGTAAAGCTCACCCTTTTCGGGTATACAGTTGTTTTGAAGTTTGCTAGATTTTCTCAATTGTGTAACTGCCACAATCAAGATATAAAATATTTTCATCACTTCAGGAAGTTCCTTTGGGTCCCTTTGTAGTCAGTCACCTCCCTTTATCTCCCATCCCTGGCAACCACTGATCTAATTCCTTTCCCTATAGTTTTACTTTTTCCAGGATGTCATACACATGTAGTCACTAGGTCTGACTCCTTTTGAGTCAGACCTCTTTCATTTAGCCTAGTGCTTTTGAGATTCATACATGTTATTACATGTATCAGGAGTTGATACCTTTTTATTGCTGAGTAGTATTCCAGTGTATGGATATACTAACAATTTGTTTTTTCATTTATCAGTTGATGTATTTTTGGGCTGTTAATAGTTTTTAACATTTATGAGTAAAGGTGTTATATATTTTTATGTATCATATATACATTAAAAAGTATTTTTTGGAGAGTGGACCTGTGTTTTCATTTCTTGTGGGTAAATACCTAGGAGTGGGATTGTATGGTAAGTGAATTTCACTTTATAAAAAACTGCCAAACTGTTCTTCAGAGTGGTGAGTCTTTTTCACATTTATCAAATGGGCTGTTAGTTAGGAGCCCATAGTTGGAAGCAACAAAAATGGACTCTGGCAAGGGAACTTAGGAATAAGATACTATGTGGTGGCTCACAGAATCCCTTGGAGGTGCCCCAAATGTAGAAAAGGGGTTTCAGATATAGGGCTACTAAAAGGAAATGACCTGTATGTACCTCATCTACCTCCAGGGGTGGTTGTGAGTAGAAAAAATAATTTCCATGTAATGTCTAGAACTTATTAGGTGCTTTCTACTTAGTAGGGTATAAATGCTTGTTTACTTACCTGTCTACTTCTTTCTTGTCTGTCTTTTTAAAGTAAATTTCATTGAAGTATAATGAAACAGTGCATAAATCCCAAGTATATACAGCTTGATGGATTTTCATGAAGTGAATTCATCCTTTTAAGCAGTACCCAGAAGAAGAAATAGAATATTACTAACATCACAGAAGCCTCTCTCATGTCCCCTACTAGAAACTCCCCACTTTCTGCTGCACTAGGTAATAGGTATCTTGACATGAGTAGTTTTGCCTCTTGCCAACTTTATATAACCAAAGCTGTATGTTACATTTGGTGTGTATGATTTCTTTCAACACTCAGGCTCATTTGCGAGCTTCACCCATGTTTTTGTGTGTGGTAAGAGTTGATTTCATATTCTGTTGTATGAATGTAAAACCGTCCATTCTATTGATGGAAATATGGGTTATTTCCAGTTTTGACTAATGCAAGTAAGTGTTGTTATGAATATGCTTGCATGTCTTTTGGTTTACACACACACACACACACACACACGTTTCTGTGGGTATGTAACATGGAGTGGAATGACTGGGTCATGGATTCTGCCATGTGTAGCTTTAGGAGAGAGTGCCAAGAAGTTTTCTAAAGTAGTTTTTCCACTTTATACTCCTGTCAGTAGTACATGCAGGTTCCGGTTGGTTACATCTCTTTTGACGTCTTTGTCCTTTCAGTAAGACTTTGTACCCAGGATAACACTTGCTTGATTCTACCTAATCAGTTCCATGTGTCTATTATATTAAGTCTTTGATTTTTTAAAAAAAATCTCTGTCCTCAGTATCAAGTACAGAATATAGGATGTATATGGTAAATAAATGCTCAGTGGAAGTTGCATGAAAAAAATAAAGACTGTAGGCTGGGTAATCTTGGCATTTTTTTGGGAGAGAGAACTTTGTGATCTGACTGAATTAGAAGTGGATGGTATGTTGGAAACGGTGAAAGGGTTGAATTAAGTCAGATGGAATCTGATTGGATTCTGTAAGTAATAGATAGCTCTTTTTTGTTTTCGGAACTGGGAGAGAGTTCATGAAAGCTATTTTGTTCTGTGAATGAAGAATCTCATTTTTGTTTAAAAGTGTGCCCAGCTCTTAGGAAACAGTAACAAAAAAAGATTTGGGCTGATGATTGGACACAGATTAGACAAGGCATGGGCTGGTGTCTATTTGGTCGGCTTTATCTCTTCTTAGTTTCTTCATAAATGGAGCTCACATCTCTTTGTCAAGATTAGAACTAATATAAAAATGTGAGTAGGTTTTTTTTTCTTTTTCTCGGCAGATTTTATTCTGTGGCAATCCAAGATTCAGAACTTTAAAATGTATGTTGCAGAGTATAATTTATGGAAGAAAGGAAGTTCAGCTTCTTCCAGTGTCAATCCATGTGGAATTTTGACTAGCTAACTGTAGTATTTCCAAAGTGGCTTGCCTACCTTCTCTTCTGCTTTGTTGTTCTACTCTAGCACCTTTGTTCTGTTTGTGTCATAATCAAAAATAAGATTTTTACAAAGTGGCATGAAGTTCATTTCATAGTTTTTGTTAATTAAAAAGCACATAAATATGGGGGCATGGGTGGCTCAGTTGGTTAAGTGTCTTTCTTCAGCTCAGGTCATGATCCCAGGATCCTGGGATCTTGCCCTACATCGGGCTCCCTGATCAGTGGGGAGCCTGCTTCTCCCTCTCCCTTTGCCTGCCGCTCTCCCTGCTTATACTCTCTCTCTTTCTGTCTGTCAAATAAATAAGTAAAATCTTGGGGCACCTGGGTGGCTCAGTCGTTAAGCATCTGCCTTCGGCTCAGGGCATGATCCCAGGGTTCCGGGATCGAGCCCCACATAGGGCTACCTGCTCCGCTGGGAAGCCTGCTTCTTCCTCTCCCACTCTCCCTGCTTGTGTTCCCTCTCTGGCTGGCTGTCTCTCTCTTCGTCAAGTAAATAAAACCTTTATAAATAAACAAACAAATAAAATATTAAAAAAACAACAACACAAAAATATAATGTTTTTTAGAATCAGATTTTAGTAGAAGAGAATAAAACCAAGAAGAAAAAACCTTGTAATGTTAAATCTGCATTGGAAATATCAATATGAACTTATGATTTAAAAAATAAGTATATTTACTTGCCCTATCCACTGAAAGGACCTATCAGCAATGACATCCAGTGGAGAAGAGCATACCTAGTGCCCAAATAACTTAATTTTCAGTGCCATTTCCCACTAAAAGAAACCTTGGAGAAATGTTCCTTGGAGCTGGTTCTAGATGTGGGGCAGGAAAAGTGCTAGCTGAGTCTGGGACATCTTGTGTCAAAAAGCAAGGGAGCTGGGGTGCCTGGGTGGCTTAGTGGGTTAAGTATCTAACTCTTGGTTTTGGTTCAGGTCATGATCTCATGGGTCATGGGATCCAGCCTAGCATCAGACTCCACGCTCAGTGGGGAGTCTGTTTGAAGATTCTTTTCCTCTGCCCCTCACTCTCACGTGCTTTCTCTCTCTCTCAAATAAATACATCTTAAAAAAAAAAAAAAGCAAGGTTGCTGTCAAAGACCAGCAGTTCATGTCCAGAGGACCCAGGAACTCACTTGTAAAGCCTACCCCAGATTTGAGACAACTTGTGTATGCATGATGAAGAACTATGGCAATGGACATTGAATTTTAAGAATATTCTATTAGTTCATAGGGAGTTGGGGTGGGGGGAGAGGAGGGTGAGGGGTGTGGAGAGAAAGGTAGAGCTCTTCTTTGCATAAGATCACCAGAGAATAAATGAAAAAGGAATGATATAATTAGAAAATCATCTTTTTGTATACCCCAGTGTAATAATTTAGTTCAGGCAAGGATCATTGGCGGATGCAAAAACTGCTAAGTTGTTAGGGAAAAAGGATATTCACACAGTATTAAAGTATCACGTCACAGATTACTTACTACTTACAAAAGGGAAAATAATTTTATAATGTGGAGATCTGGCGTTTATCACCTTAACCAAGTGATTAATCTTAGGATCACCAAGGTGACATCAAGTACTCCCTGACTTGATGCAGTAAGAACTATGTAACATTACCTCTGGTTATATTATTGCCAGAAATGAGGAAATAATCAGAGAAATCATAATGTGGGGCATTCCATATGACAGTTGCCCTAGACTCCTAAAAAAGGCACTGACATGAAAAATGAAAACAAAGGTAAGGAGACTGGGGTATTTTTTAATAACCTTTTTCTCCTTGATTACTTTGGAAGGTATATAGTCTTTTTCAGTTCTTTTGATGGATTTTTTTTAAAGAAAATTTGTCATGCATCTTTGACTTACTAGAGTCTGTTTTTACTTGATACTGTTACCCTTTATCTTGACAATGTATGCATCTTAGAACACTTTAACTTCTTTACCCGCATCTCAGCTTAGTTGTTATAGTTGTGTACTTTATATATTTAAACCTCACAAGTCAATATTGTTATATTTTGTAACATTTGAACTGTTAGTATTAATTTGAATTTATCTGTTTACAGTTGACTCTTGAACAACACAGGTTTGAACTGCATGGGTCCACTTGTACATGGATTTTTTTCCGTATAGTATAGTACTGTAAATGTATTTTCTCTTCCTTATGATTTTGTTTTCTTTCTTTCTTTCTTTTTTTTTTTTTAGATTTTGTTTATTTGAGAGAGAGTGAGGGCGAGAAAGAGAAAGAACTCACAAGGAGGGAGAGGGAGAGAGAGAAGCAGACTCCTCATTGAGCCCGGAGTCTGATGAGGGGCTCAATTCCAGGACCCTGGGATCATGACCTGAGCTGAAGGCAGACCCTTAACCAACTGAGCCACCAAGGCACTCCTTATGATTTTCTTACTAACATTTTCTCTAGCATACATTATTGTAGGAGTACAGTATATAATACCTATGACATACAAAATATGTGTTGAGTGTTTATGTTATCAGTGAGGTTTCAGGGCAGCAGTAGGCTATTAGTAGTGAAGTTTTGGTGGAGTCAAAAGTTATATGCAGATTTTGTGCATGGGGAGGGGTCAGCACCCCTAACGTCTTATGTTGGTCAAGGGTCAACTGTATTTATCTATTTCTTTGCTCCTCTTCTGTCTGAACTCTGATCTTTTATCTGTGATAATTTTCTTTCTGTTGGAAGAACAGCCTTCAGAATTTTTTTATTTTAATAAATATTTTATTTATTTGACAGAGAGAGACACGGCGAGAGAGGGAACACAAGCAGGGGGAGTGGGAGAGGGAGAAGCAGGCTTCCCGCCAAGCAGGGAGCCCGATGCGGGGCTCAATCCCAGGACCTTGGGATCATGACCTGAGTGGAAGGCAGACGCTTAATGACTGAGCCACCCAGGTGCCCCTAGAATTTCTTTTAGTATAGGTCTTCTGGTGGTGAACTCTCTTTTCTCCCCCCACCCTCCCCGAAAGTGCATTCATTCCTGAAGGACATATTCCCTGGATATAGAATTCTGTATTGCAAATTACTTTCTTTAAGCACATTGAAGATAACCATTCCTCTTCTGGCTTCCATTGTAAATATCGAGAGCTGTCAGTCTGCCTCTCCTTTGAGGGTAATTTGTCTTTTTGCTCTCACTTACATTTTATAACAACCTTGTGGGATGTAGGTTTTATTTTTGTTTGTGCAGGTGCGAATAGAAACTCAGGACAACTTGCCAGCCAAACAGTTAGCAAATGGTAGATTAAAATCCAGGTCTATTGGACATCAACTCCTGTACTTTCCCCACTTTGCCTTACTGCCTCTCACTAAAGAAAAGTATATACTCATCTCTTCAACAGTATTTATTCAGCTCCCGTTATATGTATAACACTGCTGCAGACTGAGGTGGATACCAGATTTTGAGGCATAATGCTGACCCTCAGTTTTATGGTTTAGAGAAAAACATGCCAAAAACATTAGAGTTGCAATGAGGCAGTATATGGCTAATAGCTAAAATGGTGATAGCTTGCAGTAATTAAAGAGTTTATGCAAAGGGAATTTCACATTTGTCTGGAAGTGCCAAAGATTGCCCTGGAAAGAAGGTGGAATGTTGTCTGAACCCCGGGCAGATTTGTTGAGGGTGGAAATTGTAGAGGCTGTTTTAGGCAGGGGCAAATCATTTGAAGAAAGGCACGGAGGGCTAAATGATGGATTTGGGGGATGGCAGCACCGTTGATTTGGCTCTAGCTGAAGGTTGTAAATGTTGTTGGAGATAAGATTGTATGTGAGGTGATGCCTCATTATGGAGAGCCATATATTCCTATTCTCTATCTTCTAGGTGGCAGGGAGCCCTTGAAGAGTTGTTTGGGGTGGAGTGATACAATGAAAGCAGAAAGTATTACTTGGAGGGTAAGAGCTTGTCCTGATTCCATATTCCAACCTAAATTTCAAATTATGGCTGTATCACTTCCTCACTAATACTGTAAGTTAGTTATCTTTTCAAAGCCTCAGTTTCCTCATTTGTGAATTTGAAATAATTATAGTACTTCATAGTTGTTGTGAGGATTAACTAAGTTAATATGTGCAATGTACTTAGAACAATGGCTGGAACAGAGTAAGCACAATTCAAGTATTTGGCATCATTTTATTATTATTACTAAATGAGATGATACATATTAGTAACCAGTGTCTGGCACATGGTTAATCACAATTCTGGTTACCAATAGAATGTGTATAGGATAAATATTATTATTATTTTTTTTTTAAAGATTTTTTTTTTTTTTATTTATTTATGTGACAGAGAGACAGCCAGCGAGAGAGGGGAACACAAGCAGGGAGAGTGGGAGAGGAAGAAGCAGGCTCCTAGCCGAGGAGCCTGATGTGGGACTCGATCCCGGAACGCCGGGAACACGCCCTGAGCCGAAGGCAGACGCTTAACGACTGTGCTACCCAGGCGCCCCAGGATAAATATTATTAACCAAATTATCTTTTCATACCGTTGCACCTGGGTATAGGGAATGTAAAACCTTTGAAGTCGTGTTAATGTATGGATAAGCTATGTGATTCACTGAGGTCATGTCCCCATTGCATCATTTTTGTGATTACGTATTACATATCATTCCTAATCTCCTCAGTTAATTCATTTTATCAGTAACAATAATAGTGAAGAAAACATCCCATGTTAAGACTCTGTCGTCAGGGGGTGCCTAGATGGCACAGTCAGTTAAGTGACTCTTGGTTTCAGGTCAGGTCTGTTGGGCTCCACACTCAGTGCAGAATCTGCTAAAGTTTCTCTCTCCCTCTCCCTTTGCTCCCTGCCTCCCCCTGCCCTCCCAGGCATGCACGCTCGCTCTTTCTCTCCCAAATAAATAAAGAACTCTTTAAAAAAACCAGACTCTGTAGTCATAAGAGAGAGAAGGAGGTAGTTAAATCTGTGATGAAACTTGTGTCATAGGAGGAAGCTGTAAATATGCCGTAGGAAAGATGTAGGAATTGTGCTGGTTCCTGAATTTAGAAACATCATCTCTGGGTTCTATTTAACATTGTTTCTTCAGGAAATGGTGTGTAACCTGAGGATGCTAACTAAGCTTCTGCCATAGGTATGAAGAATAAAAAACCGCTTTCTCTGTTAACATTTTTTCCAAGGGAAATTGTATAGAGTCATTGAAGCTACAGGACTGACGGACTAGGAATGCATTTAAGTGAGGGCTCATTAATCTTTTAAGAAGTAGAAAAGCAAACATATGTCAGAGAAGCAGTGTGGATTTACAGTATTAAAATGCCAGTATCTTCAAATATTGTCACAAAGGAGAATGGGAAATGATTTAAGAATGGATACCACTTATGTATTTCTTTTAAGGTTGAATAATTCAGCATAAAACCAGATGACTTTACTGACAATATCTGACAAGCAGCTAATTGTAATTTTAAGTGAGGTTTAACTTATTTAACTTATTGGAATGATTTTGCTAGAGAAATTTCCTTTCAGTTAATGTACTCTTTAAGTCTAGAGGGACTAAACACATGGTGCTGTTTTTTAGATTGTATGTCAGATATTCTGTGGTCTCTAATTACTAATGATTTGAACATTTTTGTTTTAATTGGCAGTTTTTTTTAAAAAAAGAAAATTCCTGTAAATACTTCCACATTTTTCCTATTTTCTATATTCTTTGTGCTTTCTATAAATTGGCAAGGGAAGAACTTTGCATATGGTCTGTTTTTCTTGGAATAAGGTTTTTTTGTGTCTTCTTTTCTTTCTGGTCTGCTTTCCTAACCTTTGACCACTCTGTTAACAGATGATCAATTTATCCTTGTATTCATCATTTTGATTAACTGTTTCGAAAAAGCTCAAGTTCTAACAGTGACTTAAGTTTTCTCATGACAGCATCCTTTAGGATTGTATAACTCATTTCATTATGACAGTTTCGATTCTTGAAGCTCCTTTTATCTTTTGAGTTTTTATCTGTGTAATGCTGAATGGAAGGCCTAACCTTAACATTTTAAGTTACTGGATGATTGTTTCTTTCTGACCCCTTAAGCTGAATTTTTAGTTAGTTGGCTATACCTTATGAAGTAGACAAGGCAGGTATCTTTTACTTGAAGACACTTTAGTGTAGCGATCCACAGGTTTTGGCACCTAACAGATTTGGGTTCAAATTGTACATTTGCCCTTGTGGTGAGTCTCAGCTCCTCAAATGAGGAGCCTTAAAATGGAGACTGATCATGGGCTGATGTAAACATTAAGTTAGATTATTAATGTAAAGTGTCTTGTACACACTGTGGTACATGGGGGATCAAAAATGAAGTAACTGCCAAGGTGATGATTTTACAAGATTGGTCGTGATGTGGTAGCAGTGTTTGCTGTTTATATGAGCAGTTTCCTCAAATGAATTATCTGGGAATAAAGCACCTTTAGAATGAATTGTAGTCAGCATCTCAGTTGAAACACACTCTTATACACTTGAATTTTCTTCCCAGCAAGCAAAGGGTGCACAGTAACTGTGCTCATAGCATCTGCTTGCTTACAGCCTAGTAGAGATACGGCCCTAGGGCAAGATTGTCTAAGTTATGAGTCATATGCCTCCCACGAAAATACCAAGACAGACACCTTTGCTTGGTGGCTCAGTCCATTAAGCATCTGACTTGATTTTGGCTCAGGTCCTGATTTCAGGGTTATGAGATCAAGCCCTGAGTTGGGCTCAGTGCTCGGTGTGGAGCCTGCTTAAGATTCTCTCTCTCTCTCTTTCTCTCTCTCCCTCCCTCCCCCCATTTCCCTGCTCACATGTGCGCGCGCTCTCTCTCAAAAAAATACCAAGACAGTCATAATTGGGTCATTAGTCATTTTTTCATTTGTTTATTTTTTTGACAAATATTTGAGAGCTTACTCTCCAGGTACTGTGATATATACAAAGAGTACGGCAGAGAACAAAACATAATATCTGCCTTTAAGGAACATGTAGTTATAGAACTGTTCAGTGGTGCAACATAAGGCAAAGCTAGTACAGAGGGAGCATGTGGGAGGGCTAATTTATTCAGTCCTGGCTGGGAATGGGCCGAGGTAGAGGTCAAGATCAGGGAAGGCTGCTGGGGAAGGTGCTGTCTAAGCTGAGGGCATAATGAGGGTAAAAGGTCTAAGAAGTTAAGGGTGGTATTTTGAAATTTTTATTCTAAGAGTTGAGCATCTTATTTCTGAGAATAGGTTACTGAGGAAGCATGCTCACGTCTAATTTCCAGCAGAAGTGGGAAATCAGATTTTAGAAATGCTTTCTTTTTCTCGTTGTTGGGGATAGGGAGGGAGTGGGCCTAACTTTGTGATCTGGAAAAACTAGAGTCCGGAATCTCACTTGGAAGCTGGAGTTTTAAACATTACCAACGATGTCTTTATTTAGTTTCTGTAATTTTGTTACAATAAATGTTGACTCAGTAGCAAAAGGGATTAGCATGGTTCTGGTCCCTACCCCACCTCCATCCTTAAGAATTAAGATCTGAGAGGCTAAATGATTGGGTGAGCAGTGCAGATAGTACTAAGAACACTGGGCTTTGGAATCAGGCAGCTGATTTAGTACATGAATCATAAATAAACATAAATAACATGAATACATAAACAAACGAATTCATATCTTGGCTCTGTCATTCACCCTATGGTATTGGGCAAATAATGTCTCTGTTAAGAAGGTTGAAAGACATTCTTGTTTAGTTTCAAAATGGGTCTTGTTAATGTAGATGGTTCTTCAGGGATGAGGAACCCAAGACTCAGGTAAGTTACATGCTTGCTCTTCTGTACACATATATGTATGTATATATGTGTGTGTTTGTGTGCATGTATATATGTGTATATGTCAAGATTCATAAAGATGTTAATAGATTTTTATGTTTGTTCTTTCATAACTGTATAAGATAGGTAGATAGAGGTGTAACCGCAGAAGAAATGAAGTGGTGCTTTGAAGGGAGAATTGGTTTTAGACTTGAGTTGGGATGAAGGAAGGCTTCCTGGAGAGGTAGCCTTTGAGAGATGAGTGGGCTTTTTTGGCAGATGCTTTATAGCAGAGTGAGTCATAAGGAGCTCCAGTTCTGTAGACAGGTTATCTGGTTTGAATCCTGGCTTTGCCATTGACTAGCTGTTTGATCTCAGATAAATTACTCTTCTAGACTATTGTTTCTTCTGTAAAATTGATATAATGACATCTTCCACAGAGGGTTTTTGAGGATTAAATGAAGTAATGCATGTAAAATGCTTACCCAACTGCTTGGTGTACAGCAAACATTGCTGTTATTGCTGTGGCATCATCATTATTACTGATAGGGATTGGGGAGGCCTTTTTAGGCAAGAGAGAATTTATTCTGCTCTGTCTTGATAAACTGTCGTTTTTGGTTTGTTTGTTTTTTAAGATTTTATTTATTAGAGAGAGGGAGCACACAAGCAGGGGGAGCAGGAGAGGGAGAAGCAGGCTTCCCACTGAGCAGAGATCCCGACGCAGGGCTCTATCCCTGGGCCCTGGGATCATGACCAGAGCCGAAGGCAGACGCCCAACTGAGTGAGCCACCCGGGTGCCCCTAAACTATCAAATTTTGATAAATAATCTAGTGGTTGTATTTTTCCGTTTATGAATCACACACTGAATAATTGAGATTTAGTCCAGATTCTTCTTGAACTGCAGAATTTGTTGCAGACTGAAAAAAACACCAGTCACAAGCTCATGGTGTATTGTGTTGCTGTCCCTTGAGTTCAGGACTCGCTGTCATTGGTTAGGTTGGAAGGGTCATCTTCTCTGTTTATATAACACTGTACTTTCTAAAATACTTGCCCAACTGTTACTCCGTGATCCTCACAGTAGCCTTGTGAAGCACATAGAGTGGGAAGTCTTATTTTTTTCCAGAAGCAAAATCCACAGGGCCAGGGGAAAGGTCTCTGTGGCTGTTAGGGCCATTCCAACATTATATAGCCCTGGTCTTCTGACTTACATTCCATTTTTTTCCTTTACTTTTTTGTGCATTGAAGTCTGTCAGTAAACCTGAGTTTGCATTTAATTGCTGCCATTTACTAGTTGAGTGATCTTGTAAGAGTTCTTTATGAGTCTGTTTTTCCATCTGTCAGATGATGAGACCTTGAATCACACAGGATTGTCTGTGATGCTGAATTTGTGTAATGCTTTGTAGGAATTGCTTTGTATAATGTTGTAGGTAGTGTGTATTAAGACACAGTTTATTCACTAATTGCTGTCTTATCTGCCTAATGATAATGCAGGTGGGAAATAGTCCTATTTCAATACTGCCTCTAATGTTTTTATCCTACTTACTTGAGGGTAAGATCTTTGATAGTGATGTGAAGGCTCTATCTTGGGAAAACCTAGGTGATCTGGGAGTGTTTGACAGGAGAATAATAATACTTCACAAAATAACAATCTATTTTTCACATCATTACTTGTGTTGCTTGTTCTTTCCCCTTTGTCTTTCTCTTGCTCTCTCCCTTTTTTGGTTTAGTATTACCCAGGTGGTTAAACAATTTAAAGCTTTCCAGCTAATAAATACATTATTTTAGAAGTTTGAAGTTTCTTTCCCACGGGAAATTCAGACAACGGGATTTCTTTTACATATGAAGATCATTTTTCATGTGTGTTTATCAGTTATTTATATACTGTTTTCCTCATGAACCTCTGTCAGAGGTAGGTGAATATATAGTTCTATAAATACCATATTAACTGGAATTACAAAATGTACAAATTGAATAGAACAAATTATTTCTATAATCTTATTTTTTGTTGAATGTTAAATATATACATGGGCACTTATTTATTAAGTGGTTGAGTTATTGTTATGAAAACCCTAATCTTAAGTTTTCTAATAGCTGAGAAAATTTGCAGTAAGGAAGAATTTTTGCATTTGACTTGTTCTTTTTCTGAACAGAGGTTGTGAAAAAACACTGAGGTTGACTTGGAAGTGTCATTTATGAGTTATGAGACTCTTGAGTTGGCATCTACGTTTTAAGGGTTGGGCAAGAAACAAGTTTTAAAATACAAGGATATTTTCTATGGACATGGAAGTTTTTGTTCCCTTTCCAGTATGTAGCAAGCTATGAGTACTTATTAAATTGCAGTTTCATGAATACTGTTGTATTGAGTATGCCAGGAGTCCAATTATAGTTTGTGACATAGACATAATAACTGGCCTAATAACTTAGGATACCATGTCAGCAATTCATATTTTTGAAGTTATCCACATTAGGAAAAATAGTATAACAGCTGTTTACAGCTGAGTAGATTTGACTTTAATTAAAAAAGTTATACTCCAGGGGCCCCCGGGTGGCTCACTTGTTAAGCGTCTGCCTTCAGCTCAGGGCATGATCCCAGGGGCCTGGGATCGAGCCCCACATTGGGCTCTCTGCTCTGCTGGGAAGCCTGCTTCTTCCTCTCCCACTCCCCCTGCTTGTGTTCCCTCTCTCGCTGGTTGTCTCTCTCTCTGTCAAATAAATAAATAAAATCTTAAAAAAAAAAAAAAAGTCATACTCCAGTCAAGAAGACCAAACTCAGTTTAGTCAACATAGGCTTTAGTTAACATAGGGTTAGAAGCTTTTAAAAAAATTGTATAGAGAGACACCTGGATGGCTCAGTCCCTAAGTTACTCATAGTGATCAAGTCCCACGTTGGGCTTCCTGCTCAGCGGGGAGTCTGCTTCTCCCTCTCCCTCTGCCTGCTGTTACCTCTGCTTGTGCTCTTTCTCTCTCTCTTTCAGACAAATAAATAAATAAAATCTTTAAAAAAATTGGATATAATGTGGATGGAATTAGATCATGGATTAGCTGTAATCCTTGTTTAAGGCATGCTGTCATTGGCTCTCACATAGCCTTGTTTTTGTTTTATTTTATTTATTTTAAAAGATTATTTATTTTAGAGAGAGAGAGAGAGAGAGCATGCACATGGGGGGGGCACAGAGGGAAAGAATCTCAAATGGACTCCTCACTGAACATAGAGCCTGATGCGGGGCTCCATCCCAGGACCCTGAGATCACGACTGGAGCCGAAATCAAGAGTTGGACACCCAACCGACTGAGCCATCCAGGCTTATTCTCTTTTTAGAATTTAAGAAGCCCCTGTAAACCCACCACCAGAACAAAAGGATAGGTCCTTAATAATCTACGTCTGACTTTTTTTAGGTTCTCCCACCCTTATGCTTCTCCCCTCCCCCCAGAATTTACAACCTGAATTCTGTGTTCCTCATTCTCTAGTTTTCCAGTTTTGTATAGCTTCATGACATCTTTATGGATTCATAGAAAGTATATCTTTTTGTTTTGGGTTTAATTTTACAAAAAAGACATTCTATATGTAATCATTTGAGACTTACTATTTTTATTTAATATTGTATTGCTAAGATTTATCCGTGTTGTTGTGTGTTACTGTAGTAGTTGCATACACTTTGCTGAGTAATAATCCATTATATCAAAGTAACATAGTTTATTCATTCATTCTCCTGTGAATGGGTATTTTCCATGTTTTCTAGGTTTTTTTGCTACCGTGAATAATTTTGCTGTGATCATTTTAATACATGTCTCTTGTACATGTAAGTTTCTCTTCATACATACCTAGGAGTAAAACCCCTGGGTAATAGAGTATGGGGTTATTCAATTTGTGGAAATTATGCCAGGCATTTTTTCCCATTGTCAATCTGTAAAAGACCCTACAGACATATCCCTTCTAACAGTTGGAATTGTCAGACTAAATTTTTGTACCTTGAATGGGTATAAATGGTATTACATTTTCATTGGTTTTGTGTTTTTTGTTTTTTTTCCTGTGAAATGCTTGTTTGTGACCTCTTTTTTTTTTTCCCCCTCACCTGGGTTTTTTGTGCTTTTCCTTTGGATTTCAAGTCGTCTTTATGTAGTTTTGATACTTTTGTTAGATGTACATATTCTAAAAGTCTTTTCAGTTTGACTTTTCACATTCTTTAAGGTGTTTTTGATAACCAAAAGTTCTAGATTTTAATATACTTGAATATATTTTATAGCCAGCACTTCTGTGTCTTTAAGGAATTGTTTTTCTTTTTCTTATTTTATATGCCAGTATCTGTTCATGTTACAGATGACATTTATTTAAAGGTCTGAGGTTGCAGTGGTAGGACAACAGAGGGGACAGAATGTAGCTTAAGATGTGAATAACACTCATTTCTCCTCCCCAGCCCCAAAAAGAAAATAAACCCTTGTTAAAAGCTGGATTCATATTTGTGCTTTAAACCTGAGTGGAGGTCACTGGTCTGCTATCATGATTTTTCCCTAACCTCTTACCAGCCTATATGTCTCCTGAATGATTTACCCTTTCTCTGGACCTTACTGTATGGTTAAAAAAAAGTTTTTTTTTATAATGACCAACAGGTGAGAAAATGATTATGACCTTCCTGATCCATTTAGACAAACATTAAAAGGATGTTACATGAATATATGTTTATATTAGAAGTTACTTTTATTCTTGAATGTTAAAATAGTTGGAATAACGTCTTTGGTTATTCCCCTGGATAAATCTATGTAGGAGTATGTCTCATTCCATTAAATACATACACACACACACACACACACACACACACACACACTTTTTAGTCTTCTTTGATGGAACTTTCTTGTATCTTCTTTCCAACATCAGTATTTAGTTTAAACTGAAAAATTTCGTAATCCCCAAAGGCTAAGAGCTAAAATAATTTTCTGCTTAAGAGGACCAAGGTTCAGGGCGCCTGGGTGGCTCAGTCATTAAGCATCTGCCTTCGGCTCAGGTCATGATCCCAGCGTCCTGGGATCGAACCCTGCGTCAGACTCCCTGCTCAGTGGGAAGCCTGCTTCTCCCTCTCTAGCTCCCACCTGCTTGTGTACTCTCACTTGCTGTCTCTCTGTCAAATAAATAAATAAAATCTTTAAAAAAAAAAAAAAAAAGAGGACCAAGGTTCCTTTTTGTTTCTGAATATTTTACACATGTGGGCATAATTTTAAAAACATTTTGAAATTATAAATTGTATTGGGCATATATACAAAATGGAATATAATAAATAATGTGTACTCACCACACACAACTTTTTCACAAGCTAGCATTTTGCCAAATTTGCTTTGTTTTCTTAAGAAGTAGTACTCACATACGTACCATGTGTGTATCCCTCCTTATGCTGTTCTATTCCTTTTCCTTGTGATAACCACTCCTGACTTTTTTGTCATTACCTTGAATGATTTTTGCACTAAAATAATTATCCATAAATTATATATAACATTGTTTTATGCATTTTCAAACTCTTTATAAAAGGAATCACTTTGTACGAATTATTCTGCAACTAGTTTTTCCACCCAGCATTGTTGTGGGTTTAGAAATGATGAGATGTATCACTGTAATTCATTACACAATTTATATCTTCATTCTCATTGATGGACATTTAGGTTTCCAGTGTTTTGTGATTATAAAAAGTGCTGCAGTAAGCATTGTTTTTAACCTGTCTTACTGTGTTTGTGTTAGAGTTTCTCTACATAATGTAACCAGAAATAGTATTGTTGCTGTAGGATATCCACACCTTTGATTATTATTTATTACTAAATTGCTTCCCAAGATGGTTTTATAGTTTTGGTTTTGTGCAGTTAATATAAGGGATTCTTTAAAGCAGACATATTGTGCCTGAAGAAAATATGACATGAAAATCTCATTTTACTACAGGTAAATTGAATATTGGCTGTTTTAAATTTGTTCCTGTTTAAAAGCCTTCTTATAGAAATAATCAAACATATACAAGTAGAGAGAGCACCTGTGAACCATGGAGAACCCCTATCTGTTTGCAATAGTTATCAACTTAAGTCCAGTCTCATTTCACTATCCCGCAACCCCCAACTACATTATTTTAAAGAAAGTCTCAGATTTATATATAATTTCATCTGTAAATAGTATGTATCTCTCAGATTAGATATCAACACCCGCACCAAGAGAAACCCACACAATACTGTTATCACCCTCTAGAGATAATTCCATAATTTTATCAAATTATTCTGTATTCAAATTTCCCCAACTATCTAGTTTTAGTTTTATCTACAATATTTACAATTACATTTAAAAAACATAGAGTTTTAAGGATTAAATTTAATATGTCTCATATAAAATGTACTTGTAGATTTCTGGTTAATTACAGAATCATGTTTAAACAGACAGTACCTAAAAAGTAATCTGGGTGTAGTCTAAGCCTTTTACTTTATAAATGAGGGAATTGAGACTCTGAGAGGTTGAGATTTGTTCAAAATTGGCTAGTTCATCAGTAGCAGAGCTGGAATTAGAAGGCAGATCTTCTGACCCTAAACCCATTGCTCTTACATTAATTACATTGTATTGGCTACCTTGTATTTTTTTTTTTTAGTCCATTACCTCTATCCATTTTTTTAAAGTTTACTTATTTACTTTTTAGTAATCTGTATCCCCAAGGTGGAGCTCAAACTCATGACCTGTTTCAGTTTTATAAATCTAGCATGTGTTTTTTCCAGTGGCTTTTCTTAAATATTAGACTACTGCACTGTCTGTGAAGTACTAATCTTGTGATTTACATCATAGTGTATTTAAAAAGGAATTTGTGAAAGGATTGAATTATACTATCAACTACTTGTGCCAAAGATATTGAGCTGTTCTGAAAAGCTACTTGTCTTTTCTGACCTAGATACACAGTTTCCAACTGTGGCAGAGGATGCCAGAAACAGGAGAATGAGTGTTGGCAAGAGTCTGGAAATTAAATTATTATATTACTGAAGGATCTAATCTGTCTCTTAATATTTAGTACTGTTACATATGAAGAATTTTTCTGCATTGACGTCATACTTAGTGCATTTATGGATTTTTTGAGTCAAAACCAATTTTTTATTTTTTGCCTAGGTGAAGAGTACTTCTATTTGACTTAAAATTGGTGATTTTTAACATTACTGCTTTTTTATAACTAGATTTCAGGTTTTGAGATTGTTTTGCAAACAACTAATTAAGAAAAATTATCATGTCCGTTCTCTCCAGATAGTTTTTTTTGCCATGCTCTCTTCTGTAGAATGGCAACAAAAAGTCTTTTGAGAACCAGAGACACCCTTTGAAACTTGTTTACCAAGGTGCTGGTTTACCCCTTCAGTGTTAAGTGTGCTGCAGAGGGTACAGGAAGACAGAGAATATTTGAATAGTTAACTATTTCTTGGCACATTCATTATTCCTTTTTCCTTTTGACCAGAATTGTTACAAGATCTGTAAATTTCGAAGATAGTCTGATGCCCTCTATCACAGCCTTTTAGTGAAAAGAAAATAAACAGCTACTGAGGCATGTGCAGTTCAGGTGCTACTTCTTGTTTGATTGCGATATAAAGGAGTAGATTTCAGTTTAGACTTTTAAAGATCACTGTGCAAAATTAAATACACACCTGCTCTTTGATTTACTCATGGGCACAGTGATGTGAATTGGAAAAGATGCACCCCAGTTCTAAGGATGGCTCTGCTGATGTGTGATCATAGATAAATCATTGCACATTTTTGTGTATTTGTACTTTCATATTTTAAAAGATTATAAAATGTACGCCATTTATTCTGTTTTTCACTTTTTTTTCAGGGGATTGTGAACATTGAATGTGATACTTTATGGGAAAATATTTTGAGAAATTCATTTGAGTTTCTCCTTTTGTGCCAAGCATGTTCTAGGTGTGCAAAACAAAGAGTAGACAAAGATATCATATGCCAGTGGTAAATCCTATGGAGAGAGAGAAGCAAGTCAGAGATGTGCTGGAGGAGGGGTTGCTATTTTATATAGGATGATCAGGGATAGGCTCATGATAAGGACATTTGAAAAGACACCTGAAAAAGTAAGAGAAGGAGGTATGTGCATATCTGAGGCAATAAATAGCAAATGTGAAGGCTCCGAGGAGGGGGAGGTGTGAATTGTTTGAGAAATAGCAAGGATACCAGCGTGGATGGAACACAGTCAGTGAAGAGGGGAGCAGTGGGGGATGAGGTCAAGAAGTTAAGGGGAATCAGATTGATTTATAGGCCATTATATGAGGTGTTTACTCAGAGACCAGAAACCGTTGAACAAAGGGTGACACGACCTATAGCCAAATTATGGAAAGAGCTCAAAATCAAATGTCCATCAACTGATGAATGGATAATAAGATGTGGTATAGACACACACACACACACACACACACTACTCAGCCATCAAAAGAATGAAATCTTGCCATTTGCAATGGTGTGGATGGGCTAGAGTGTATTATGCTAGGCAAAATAAGTCAGTCAGAGGACAAATACTGTATGATTTCATTCCTATATGAAATTTAAGAAACAAAAGAGGTGAACATAGGGGAAGGGATTAAAAAAGAAGAGGCAAACAGTAAGAGACTCTTAACTATAGAGAACAAACAGGGTTGCTGGAGGGGAGGTGAATGGGGGATGGGCTAAATGGGTGATGGGCATTAAGGAGGGCACTTGTGATGTAAGTGATGAATTATTAAATGCTCCTGAAACTAATATTATACTATATGTTAACTAGAATTTAAATAAAAACTTAAAAAAAAAAAAAAAGGATGTGACCTAATTTAAATTTTAAAGGGAACACTCTGGATGCTATTGTTTTATGTAAAGAGAACAGGTTAAAGGTGAAAGATTTGGTAATGGATTAGATGTGGGGTGTGATAGGAAGAGAGCTGTCAAAGATGACTTTTTGTCATAAGCTATTGGAGAAAAGAGTAGTTGCCTTTTGAGCAAGGGAACACTGGAAGGAGCAGAGTTTGTTTTTTTGGGGGAGCAGATCATGAATTGATCTGGTGCACATTTTAAGATGTTTATTAGACATCCAGGTAGATATGTTGATTATGTATTTGAGTGTGAATCTGGAACTCAGGGTGATACAAATTTGGTGGTTCTCAGTGTATAGGTGGTATTTAAAGCCTCAAGCCGGAGTGAGATTGTCAAGTGAGTCCATGTACAATGGTGAGGGGATTCAGTGTGAGGGCTGAGTCTCGAGGCATTCTAGCATTTAGAGGCTCTGAAGATAAGAAAGAAAGGAGCCAGCAGAGCAATTTATGAAGTAGGAAGAGAACTAAGAGTGGAATACTGGATGGAAGCCAGGGGAAGTAAAATGTTTCAAGTAGGGAGCAGTCAACTGTGTCACCTATTGCTGAGAGAGGTCAGCTAAGGTGAGGACTGAGAATTGTTCACAGTATTTAAACACCATGGGTCCTAGGGGACCTTGGCAAGAGCTGTTCCAGTAGAGCATTGGGGCGAGAGGCTGATTGGGGTGAATTTAAGAGAATGGGAGGAGAGGAAATGGAAACCAAAAATGTAAACTCAAAGAATGATGCTCTGAAAGAGGCAGAGAATTGGGGGTGGGGAGCTAGAGGTTAAAGTTCTGCAGGAGAGAGCAGAGGAAGTGATTACTGGAGCCATATTCTTGAGTAGACAAAAGGGAATGGGATTTAGCAGGATTTGAGTTGAGTGCTCTCCACTAAAAAGGAATAGAAACAATTCATTCATAGTAAAAAGGAGGAAGAATGTATGGGAAAAGATGCAGCAGGGTTGGTATTTTGAATGAAATAGAAAGCAGGATGAGTAGTCAATTGCCAGGATATGGGAGGGAGGTATAGGTGTTTGAAAGAGAAGATGTGAAAGAATCATTAAGAAAGTGAATGACTTTTTTCTTTTTTAAAAAAGACTTTGAGAGAGGTAGAAACAAACGCATGTGCATGAGCACAGGAGGGGGCAGAGGGAAAGGGACAAGTGACTCCCCACTGAGTGGGAAGCCTGACACGGGTCTCACATGGGGCTTGGTTCAAGGACCCTGAAATCATGAGCTGAAGTGAGATGCTTAACTGACTGAGCCACCCAGGTGCCCCTGAATTTATCCCCCCCCCCCCCAGTGGGGCTTCTTGGACATTGAAGAATGTTTAGCATCCTGGGATACTAAATGTTAGGATTATTCACCTAGTCATTATGACAACCAAGAAACTGTACCTCACATTTTCAAATCCCCCAGGGTTGCAGTACTGTTTGAGAACTCTTGATTATTGGACCTTTTGAGGATAGACCATGAATTTAGGAGAAAGACCAATAAGCACAATTGTGTGTGTTTTTTTCCCCATCTCTGAAGTTGCATCCAACTGTCCAGGGTTATTGGTGTGGCGTAGCCAAGAAGGTTGGATTTAAGCAAGTTTGGAGTTTTGCCAGGAGGGGATAACAGAGGGAGTTGCTCGTGTAAATGAATGACAAATGATGTATAATTTCAGTCAGATAAGGACAGAGTGAGGGTGTGAAAAGGGTGAAGGATTGTGAAAGGTGGTCAGATAGGGGGTTAGGAGCCTTGGTGGGGAGTGGGTGTCTAAAGTAGGAAAGAAGATGAAAACATCGGAGGAAAGAAATATAAGGAATGGAGAGCCCAGAATTTTAGAAGGATCATCTCTGTTGTTACTGAAATTGCTTAGAATTATGCCAGGAGTAGAAATTGAATGTGTTTCAGTGAGCTAAGTAGTAAAGTCCTAAAGGAATGGGAGAGGGTTTGAGGGATTAATCCAAGATGGGTGAAATAAGTCAAATAAATAATGGAATTTGTGTTTATGGAGGAAGAGTCAATAATTCCCTGTAAGTCACTGTGATGATGACTGCCATGGAAATATATGGGAAGAGATGGTGACCTTTCAGATAGAACCTTCTTGGATTCTGCAGTTAGGTGCTCTCTAAAGGTTGAATTCAGATTTTTATTGAGCCTCCCTGAGTGCAGGTCATTGTATGAGGTGCTTTGGAGATAAAGTAAATTGTTTCATTAAGGCGCTTATGATAAAAATAACTGAAGCCAGGTATTAGGAAGTTGAAAAAATGCTGGATGGCTCAAAGAAGGAAGAAATTATATTGATCTCAAGCACTTGGTAAAGCTTCATGGAGAGGTAGATTTGCGATGGACAGTAAATGAATGAATAATGACAGATCATGGTGGAGTAGAGGTTGCAGTCCAGGTAAGGGAAACATTTAATTTAAAGCTTAGCAGTAGGGGCACCTCGGTGGCTCAGTCGGTTAAGCATCTGCCTTTGGCTCAGGTCATGATCCCGGGGTGCTAGGATTGAGCCCCACATTGGGCTCCCTGCTCACTGGGGAGTCTGCTTCTCCCTCTCCCTCTGCTGCTCCCCCTGCTTATACACTCACACACTCTCTAATAAATAAATAAAATCTAAAAAATAAAAAAAAAAAGGCTTAGCAGTGCGTTGCAAGGTGTTCTGGGGAAGAGTCATTATTCTTGTTTTGTGCGGCACTATAGCCGTGAGAGAAAGAACAGGGAGAGATTTACATTAGTGTTGTATTATGGAGGACCTTGGTGACACACTGAGTGGATGAATGCAATGCTGGTTGCTTACGTAATGATTAGTCGTTGAAGGTTTTGAAGAGGAACATGACATTCTCAAGGTTAAGTTTCCCCCAGATGAAGGTCTGGGGTGGGGGAGAGAATAGTGTAGACGAAGGGTAAGTTCCTCTAAATAGTAAAACATGGCAAAACTGGACATTGTCATGTATGATTTCGAAATACAGGTATCTTTGATTCGGAAACATCCTTTGTAGTAAAACAAGGAGCAAAACTGAGGATTTCCATTCTCACGCTGTATCCCTTTTCTTGTTTTTAATTCAAGGAGCTTGCCTTATTTACAAGTTTTCCATACTTGGTGTTCAGAACACCACAGTCTTACTTTATTTTCCTCCTGCCTCTTAGGCCACCCCGTCTCTGACTGTAGTGCCTCTTCCGCTTTCTCCCATTCATTGGTATACCTACCTACTTCCTTGGTGATCTTGTGGCTTTATATGCTACCTTTATGCTGAAAAGTACCAAATGTGTATTCTAATGCACACCTTTCTTCTAAACTATAGGTTCATATTCAGTTGCCTACTTAAAATATTTAATCAGCATGTACAGAGCTGAATTTCTAATCTTAATCCCCCAAACCTGCTCTCCTTTTACCTTACGTAACTCATCTGCTCAGACCAAAAACTTTGAAGTTAATCCTGATGCTTCCAGTTCCCTCATACTCATTCAGTTTGTTAGGAAATCCTGTCATCTTTACTTTCAGAATATATGCAAAATCTGATCACTAAACCTCCCAGTGGTCTCCTTCCTTCCACTCTTGCCTTCCCTATTATGTATTTCAACATGGCAATCATAGTGACCTTTTAAAGATATGAGTCCGATATTATCCCTTCTCTGCTTAAAACCTTGTAAGGGCTTCCCATCTCACTCAGCGTGAAAGCCAGTCTTTAAAGTGACTGGAAGGATCCCCAGTATTAGGAGCTGACACACTTTGGTCCATGGACCAAATTTGGCCCACTGTTTTTGTATCACCTGCAGGCTAAGAGTGGTTTTTATATTTTAAAATGGTTAAAAAAATTAAAAATTGATATATTGTGATGTGAACATTATATGAAATCAAGATTTCTGTGCCTGTAAATAAAGTTTTATTGGGACACAGCCACTCCCATTTGTTCACATCTTGTCTATGGCTACATTTGTACAGTAAAGGCAGAGTTGAGTAGTAAAGTCCTCATAGCTCGAAAAGCCTAAGCTATTTAATATCTGGTCATTTAAAGAAAAAATTTACCAACCTCTGCCCTTAGTGATCTGGTCCTTCACTGTCACCCCTCTGTACTTGCTGACCTTTTCTCCCTGTACTCACCCTTCTCTAGCCATCCAGCCACACTGGCCTCCTTGTTCCTCCACCTCACCAAGCACATTCCTCCTTCCCCTGCCAGGAATGCTCATTCCACAGATATCTGACTCCCTTACCTCATCAGTTCTTTGCTTGGGTGTCACCTTCTCAGTAAGGGCTGACCATCTGTGTAAAATTGCATTCCCCTCCTGGTACTGCCTCACTGCCCCTCTTCTCTTTTCCCTATCACTTCACACGTTCTAACATACTGTTTAATTTACTTATTTTTGCATTTATGGCTTTGTTGTTTTTCCCTCTCTGCTCTTAAACAACAAAGGCAGGGATTTTTGTCTGTCTTGTTCACTCATGCATCCTAAGTGCCTAGAATTGTGGCTGGCATATTATAGGTGCTCAATAAAAACTTGTTGAGATACATTGAATTATTGGTTCTTTCACCAAATGGGCCATCGAACTGGGTGGTATTTCTGTCACGTAACTATTCTGTCAAGGATTGGGAAGGACTGGTGTCCGTTTATTTCAGTGAGGAGGTACATTTTCCTATTACCACTTCCTTCGGCTGGTTTCTTGCTAACATCTTTTCCATCTTGCTCAGGGACAATCAGTAAGTATTCAGAAAGTGTTCTGGCTCAACTTAGCTGGCTCCTATAGCCCATTCTATGTTAGGATTGTAGCCATGGGTATACCACTCTTGTTTAACTGTTAATTGATAAAGGACCTTTTGACCCGATCCCAGTATTAGAAGGCTTCAAATGATATGGAGAGATTGAGCTTTTCCATCATTCTGGGTGTTTGGGGTAGGGATGAATAGCTAGATTTTTGGAGTAGGCATATGTGATTTATAGGTTTTTCAGTTTAGCTTTCCCCTATGTCCCTTCTTTATGTAGAAAATGAAAGGAAATTTCCAGAGGAAAATACTGAAAGTCAGTGTTCATGTGGATATTATACACAAACTCAATGATACCATGTAGAGAAAGTTTATTTGAAGGGATTTGGGGGAAGAGTGTTCTTTGTGTGTCTGAGTTGATTCATCCCCTGTTGTATTCCCTGTACTACCAAGAATAGTGCCAGGTACACAATAGACAGTTAATATATATTTGCTCATAAATCTCATATAATTTATCTTAAAATGATATTCTTGGAGTATCAGTGAGGTCTTTTTCTAATTTTATCTTGCCCATTTTTAATATAGTGGACATGTGATTGTTTCATAATGGAGAAATAGAACCCAGATATTTTATTTATACATAGCTTCTTTTGGAGAGGTTGCATGTATTAGTATTAACAAATAACAAAAAGTTTTCTACTCAGCTATGATTTTGAGAGTAATAAGTAATTTCCTGGATTTCAGTGTCATACTGTTTGCAAGACATTACTTGGAATTTCTTAAGAAAGTAAGTATACTGCAATAATTATTTGCCTTAATATTTAGTATTTTCTCTTAATTGCTTTTCAGAAAAATGCCTAAATATTTGGCTAAGTTTTGTAGTTTAAATATAGAGAGATAGTCATTCTTCAGTTTTGAGGTTTGCTTGTAGGAAAAGGGTCTAATATTCGTACATATAAAAACCTAGCTTTGTGGGCTGGGTAGCCTGACATAGAAAGCCTTTCACCTTTAAAGGTCAGTTAAAAAAGAGAGAGCACCACCAAGAGGGTGACCGTGAAAGAAAAAGTTGATGAGCTGGACTTCATACAACTAAAAACTTATGCTCAATGAAAGACACTGTTAAGAGGATGAAAAGACAGGGGTGCCTGGGTGGCGCAGTCGTTAAGTGTCTGCCTTCGGCTCAGGGCGTGATCATGGCGTTATGGGATCGAGCCCCACATCAGGCTCCTCCGCTAGGAGACTGCTTCTTCCTCTCCCACTCCCCTGGCTTGTGTCCCCTCTCTCACTGCCTGTCTCTCTCTGTCAAATAAATAAATAAAATCTTAAAAAAAAAAAAAAAAGAGGATGAAAAGACAAGTCACAAAGTGAGAATCTTTGCAAAACACATATCTGACAAAGGATTGCTATCCAGAATATATAAGAACTCTTAAAACTAAACACCAAGAAAACAGACAACCCCATTAAAAATTAGGTAGATCTGAACAGACACCTCACGAAGGTGATGTACAGATGGCAAATAATCACATGAAAAGATACGCAACATCATATGTCATCAGGGAATTCCAAATTAAGCAAAAGTGAGATACCACTACACACCTATTGGAATGGCTCAAGTCCAAAATCTTGACAACACCAAATACTGACGAAATGGACCAACAGGAACTCTCATTTATTGCTGGTGGGAATGTAAAATGGTACAGCCATACTGGATGAGGGAGGTTGGAAGTCCGTCCCTTCCTCCCTCCCTCCCTCCCTCCCTCCCTCCCTCCCTCCCTCCCTTCCATCCTCCCTTCCTTCCTTCCTTCCTTCCTTCCTTCCTTCCTTCCTTCCTTCCTTCCTTCCTTCCTTTATTTATTTATTTGAGAGAGAGAGAGAGGAGCGAGTGTGGATGGGGGGAGGGGCAGAGGGGGAGAAGCAGACTCCCCACTGAGCAGGTCAGGGCCTGATCCCAGGACCCCGAGACCACAACCTGAGCCAAAGGCAGACACCCAACTGACTGAGCCACCCAGGTACCCCTTGAAGTGTCTTACAAAGCTAAATTAAACATTGTCTTACCATATGATCCCATTATCATGCTCCTTGGTATTTACTCAAATAGGTTGAAAACCTATGTCCGCACAAAAACCTGCACGTGAATACAGCAGCTTTGTTCATAATTGCTAGAACTAGGAAGCAACCAGGATATCTTAAAGTAGGTGAATGAATAAACTGTGGTGCATCCAGGTATTGGAATACTATTCAGTGATAAAAAGAATTGTCATGGAAGAATCTTAAATGCATAATTCTAAATGAAAAAGGCCAATCTGAAAGACTATATACTGTATGATTTTAACTGTATGACATTTGGAAGAGGGAGGGTTGGGTAGGTGGAGCATGGGATTTTTAGGGTAGTGAAACTGTCCTGCATGATTCTGTAATGGTGGATGCATGTCATTATACATTTGTCAAAACTTGTAGAATGCACAACACAGAACCCTAATGTAAACTGTGGACTTTAGTTAATAATATTGTATAAACATTGGTGCTTCGTCAGTTGTAACAATGTACCACATTGATGTAAGATGTTAATAGTAGGGGAATCTGTGTGATAGGGAGAAGGCGTATATGGATTTTCTCTACTTTCCACTCAATTTTTCTATAAACATAAAACTTTAAAAAAATCCATTAATTGGGGGCGCCTGGGTGGCTCAGTCGGTTAAGCATCTGCCTTCGTCTCAGGTCATGATCCCAGGGTCCTGGGATCCAGTTCCGCATTGGGCTCCCTGCTGGGGGTGGGGGGAGTCTGCGTCTCCCTCTGCCTCTCCCCCTGCTTGTGCTCCTGTACTCACTCACTCTCAAAAATAAATAAAATCTTTAAAAAAATCCATTAATTGAAAAAACAGTGCTTGATTAAAAAAAGTGATACACATTCACCTACATGCCTACATTCTACCTGTTGCACAAAGCTATTCTTATTTATTAATAAGTAGAGCACACCTAATATTTTCCTAGGCTCTGTTTTTAAAGGTACACATATCTGATGTATAAACACATTTTGTTTGATATTTGAGGGTTTGATATTTGAGGGTTTTTTCCCCTTCTGAAGCCATTTATTGAGTGTATACTTTTTGGAAGAAATTTTTCATTTAGTTTGAAGTAGATACTGTTTACCCTATTGCACAGATGAAAAAGCTCTGACTCGGAGAAATGAAGTGGCAAGGCTGGTGCTTGAATCTAGGCCTGTTGGGCTTTAAAACCTGTGTAATTTACAAAGTCATATTTTTTGAAATTGCTAAAGTTTATCCCCTAATGTAAGTGTAAGTGCCTTTAGAGCGAAAATATCATTGAAAGACATTGTCTAGGTTTGAATCTTGGCTTTACTGTCTACTTTTGCCTTGTGTTTTTAATTAGGCTATATTACCTCTTTATGCTCTAGTTTCCTTATGTGTTGAATGGAGATTGTAATTGAAATTGTGAGGATTAAATGAGTTAATGTATGAAAAGCTTTTAGAACAGTGCCTGGTACAGAATATGAGTTACATAAATGTTAGCTATTAATTAGTAGTGGAATATTTCTTCATTTCATAGATAAAAGAAACTGAGAACCAAAGACATTAAATGATTATCTGAGTCTTTATAACTTTCTAAAGTCACCTGGCTATTAAATGGCAAAGTTGAGTTTTATTTCAAGGCCAGAATTTTATCCACTGTTAATGTGTTTTTTTTTTTCTTTTCTTTTTTTTTAAAGAGCTCTTTAAAAATGTGTTGCATTTTCTCCCTATCTGCTTACAGTTTACCAAATATAATTTAAATATATATATATATATTTATATATATATTTTTCCTCAATCAGGTTAGTAGGGAAAAAGCATTGGGCTGTGACTTAGGCTCTGGATCAAGAGGCCTGAGTCGTCCCTGGATTAGTTAGTTGTGTGACTTCCGTGTCTCTTTAGTTCATTTGTAAACTGAAGGGTGGGTGGAGTTGGGCCAGCAGATTTCTAAGTTGCTTTTATAGCACCAACAATGTGATTTTGAGATACACTGCTTTTATCATGAGTTATGGCACTATGCTATAAAACCCTGAAGTTCCCAGAGCTGCTTGATTTATGCATAGAGTGGTTACTTTCTATGCTAAATGACTGAAGAATGCTGTATTTTGATATTGGTGATCCATAATTTCTCCACTACAGCAGCTTTTTTCTTAGCTTCTTCCCTGCTTTCTTTCTTTTTCTTTTTTTAAAATTTTATTTATTTTATTTGAGAGAGAGAGAGAGCACAAGGCAGGGCAGGTGGAGGGGGGCAGAAAGGGAAAAGCAGACTCCTTGCCTGATGTGGGGCTGGATCCCAGGACCGTGGGATCATGACCTGAGCCAAAGGCAGACACTTAACTGACTAAGCCACCCAGGTGCCCCCTCTTCCCTTCTTTCACTTTACTTTCTTGATATGGTTGAATTTTTGACTTTACCTATTTACAAACTGAAGCACATGAACTTTGCTGTCAGTTCTCAAATGAACACGTAACAGTCTTTTTTGGCTGCAGGATTCACAGCTAAATACTGAATGGCTGAATCCCGTAGAATGGTGAAGTGGGGTTGGGAATGGGAAATGCTGAAGACTTCTTTGTGTAGTACCATCTTTATACAAGAGGATCTTTGAGATGGGTCTTACCATGGGATCATGTTTTAGAGTGTTTCTTAACTTTGTTGTATGAAACGACTCTATGAATTGCAGCATGTGTGTGTTTCCATCCTACCTTCGTGTGATATGTGTACTAAAGTAAGTCTGATTACTTCAGTTTTGTGATTATTATTATTTTTTTTAAAATCAAGTTTCACTAGCTTATTTCAGGTGGATTTTGTAGAGTCAGGGAAGTTGGTGACAGGATATGAATAGTTTTGCATGTAGGTCATAGCTGAGTATCATTTGTGGCTCTTTTTTTTCATGTGCGGTATTGGGGAACATTAAATGTAAGTTTTTTGGTTTCAAAAACTCAAAAAGAATTTAAAAATTTTTTTTTAGATTTATTAATTTGAGAGAGTGCGTGTGAGTGGAGAGGGGGAGGGGCACAGGGAGAAGGGAGAGTCTTAAGCAGACTCTGTGCTGAGCGTGGAGCCTGATGTGGGGCTTCCGATCTAACAACCCTGAGGTCATGACCTTGGTGGAAACCAAGAGTCAGATGCTTAACTGACTGTGCCACCCAGGCGCCCCAAGGATTTTTTTTTCTCTTTAAGAGAGCAACTGATAGTATTAGGAAACTTACAGACAAAAGTATAGGGGGTTTCCTTATTTAAAGGAAAGATACTGAGATGAAGAGGGAGCTATTTTTTTGTGAGTTTATATATCTGTGGTGTGTAAATAACTTCTGATATCCACCCAGCTAAGCATGTATTCTTGTTTGATGGTTGCTTTCTAGTTTTTTTTTTTTTTTTAACATCTTGGCTTATAATTTTATAAGGATTTCATCAGTGCTCAGAAGAGTTTACTTTTACCCTACCTGGAATAAAATCTCATAAAGATGGAGCAAAGGGGTAATAGAATAGTGATTAGGCCTCAGGGCAGAAATATGCAGTGGGATATTTGGTGAGAGTCATCCATAGGTAATGAAGTCAGGATCTAGTGAATATTTAGGTGTTTGTCATAGTAGCACATGTAAGTTGAAGTCAGGAGGCAGGGTCTCTCAATAGTTAGGGGAACAGAACCAAAAAAGCATTCTGAATTTTAGGCCTGAAAATAATTAAAGAAGAAACATTGTGCCAGCATGTACTGGCAATATCAAATGGAAAAGCTTCACGGTCTCAAATCAATGGTGGTATGTTTTCAGGTATATTATCTACTTTTTGGATAGGTCTGGCTAATGCCAATTTCTAATTGAAAATCGAAAATCTCGTGGTTAATTGCAGTGTTGCCACAGATAGTAGTATCACTTTTTCAGGTAGTAGCACTTCTTTACTGAATCTGTGTCTCTATCTCTTTGAGTGCAAGTCAGCCAGCAGCCACATTGTGACTACAAGGAGTGTTATTTTTTGGCCTTATCACTTAGGCTCTTGGCCCCAGGCCTTCAGAAGATACACTAGCTTTTTGTTTGAAATGAGGTCTTTTCCTCTATAAAGATTATTTCTTTTTAGTCAATAACATGTTTATGGGCTCCACACTCAATATGAAACTAATTGTAAATAATCATTTTTGAAAAGCTGTTCTTCTTTTTTCTCTTGCAGGTGTATTCCAGAGAATAAGTCTTCAAACATCTTTGCTATATTGACTCTGAGTTGTCAGGGGACTCAGGCTTATGAGGAGGTACTGTCACAAAAAACAGTGTCTAGTGAAGACGACAAGAAAGTGGGGAAAGGATTGGAAAAAGAAGCTAAAACACTATAGAAAACCATGGTAGGTATTATTTGTGTTTCCTTAATTAGTTATAAAAGATTCTAGTAGTTTAAAATTAGAAATGTTAATAGTGAGGGCAAGTGAAAGACAATGGTGTTAATTTTTGGCTCTAGTGTATCAGATAAAGATGGCACTCTACTATTTAAGCAGAGCCGATGAGTTCAGATTTATTATGAGCCCTTTAAACCACAAGATGGAGCCCCATGAGCCCTCAGGCCATAAATTATTAAATACAAAGGAGGGAAGGCTCGTAAATAATATTTTTTAATAAAACTGGCATTAGCAAACTGATACAAGGATGTCTTAGGTGACCTTGAACTTGAAATTATGTAATTTTTCTCTAGTCTTCTACTTGAAGTTCAGTTTTTTTCAATGGAAATTAAAATTTTGAACCAATCCTTTATTGAGTGATGTGAATGGTATAGAAGTTTATGAAATGTTTGAGTATTGAACTCAAAAAGTTACCTTTTTCCACATGGTTTCAAAATAACAGGGTCAAGTGTTCAGTGTACTAGGGGCACTGAACCGAACCTCAAGGAAATCTTGTTTTTTTTTTTGGAAAGTTCATACTCAAATTGGATGAGATGTTAGATGAGATCATAATCTCTGGTGCCTAGTGTTTCAGTTGGTAAAATGTGTTGATTTTTTTCTTCTAGTATTTTGGTTCTGGAGGGTGTTGTGTGAATTTTTCCCTAAGTATAAGTGAGAAAAGGCTTAAAAAAGATGTTATAAGTGGGAGAAAAAGCACAAAAATATTAATCATCAGTATGTTTGAAATATGTTGTTTAGCAAGTCTGATGGTATTTAAGTGTTAGTTGATTTCTTAAAAAATTTGTTCTAGGGATTATAACTTAGTTGACTTGCTCTTAGAGAAGAAATTCTGCAAATATTTTCGTTCTGGATGGTGGGGAAAAATGTTCGTTAACTTGGAACTTTTTTCCTGTCATTTAGTTTTCTGTGAGGTGTAAGAAAGGACACTGTGACTTGTGTTTCCTCGAATATGAATTATATGCCTCTTCAACTTATTTATTTATTATAGTCTTGATTTTCTTACAATTTAAATGCTTTTTAATATTTGTTATAGTTGATAAAAATTCCTTTCCTAATTTATTCATTTTAAATTTAGCTTAGATTTTCTGGTGTTTACATAATTTTGTGTTTACATAATTTAATTCGTTGGTAGATATTTTCCAATTTCTCCTGTTGCTTTACTTCTTAGATCTTAGATTTGAATGATAACTTTCTGTTTCTGCATAGTTATTTCTAATTTAATTTTTAAAATCTTTAAATAAATCCATTTGGACCTTGGGCTAAATAAGATAGCCCTCCCCAATTTTTTTTCTTTTTTCTTTTTTTTGTAATACTGCTTATTCTTCCTTTCACCATTGTTTCATGATGCTTGTCCTGTCACAAACAGTAGAGTCTTGGATTTAACATTCTTGGATTTAACATTGGCAGTCTGTTATTTGTGAGAGAAACACCAAAGGTTTGTGGTATGTAGCAATATGTCATTTTGTTAAGGTAAGGCCAGTGTGCAGGACTGAGTAATTTAGCTAACTAACTAACTTAGCAACTCACCATAAAACTAAATGACAGAGAAGATCCCAAGTTAGCACTTTTTCCTCCACCATCCAGAACTAAAAAGTAAGTAAATTTCTTCTTCTCTAAAGAGCAAGTCAAGTAATTTAATAATTTATCCCTAGAACAGCCTGGCATTTCCAGTTTGCTCTATGGCTTTTTTCTTTTCTTGTTCCTTATTTTGGGATATGTGAGTAAATTTCAAGAAGTGATTAAAAAGTTTGTTTCTTTGTGGCAAAAGACTCCAGTTAGAAAACTGATTGTGGACTGCGAGCAAGGAAGAAATCTAGACAGAAAAGGCTTTTATCTAGAAAAAAGGAAAGCTTTGTGATTGATTTTAGTCCTTTTATTATGTAATAATTGAAGGTTTCAAGGGTTTACTTACCTTTTTCATTATAGTTTGCTTCATTTTATAGGTGATAGTAATACTGTAGTATTAATTTACTAGTGTCCAAATTAGTATGATTTTTAAACATTAATATTCAAACAGAAACAACAAAAGAGGACTGATCAAGAATTGAGAATATTTTAGTTTGTGGTAGACTTTAGAACAAAATATTTACCATCTACTAGCATATAAGTTCATATAAGTAAAGACACTGTAGCCACCCTTTAAATGGAATACTTTGGGCTTTATGGAAACTCACCAACTTATCCCTGTTCATTTGCAGTGTACTGGTACAAGTTCTTCATGGTATTTGTAAAATTGGAAATATTCAAAAGTTTTTGGAAATGTGACTCATGAGTGTGAAGGATCTACTCTATTAAATTTTCATGAAATTCATTCTATTTCTAGGCTCTAATCTGCTCCACTGATTTCTGGGCCAGCGTGTCATTTTAATTATTGCTTTTTAAATTTTTGATATTTTGTTTTAGTGTAATGGTACCACTCATCCATCTTTGTAGAATATTTCTTGATACTTTCATTGATTTTTTTTTTCTCCAAATGAGCCTTAAAATGATTTTTGTTGAGTATTAAGTAAAGCTATCTTGAGGGGATTTTGATTGAGAATATAATACATTTGTAAATTACTTTGGGAAGTTGATTCTTTTGTAGTATGTATTTTCCCCATTTTGGAGTTCGGAATGTCTTCTGCTAATCCATTTTAAAAATTAAGGCCTTGCACCAAGGGTTTGAATGCCAAATGGTACATAGAGTTCTGCTGTGATCCATAGTTTTTCTATAGTGTTGACACATACCTTTGTATTTTATATTATTACTGTATTAAGAAATCTCAATTTTTCAAGGTGCAGAAGTCTTCAACAGTTTGAAAGGAGTGACTGGGTATCATGAGTCACCATCATGCATTTCTAGATACTTTGTCAAAGCTAGGAAGTATCTGTTTCTTGCCGATGATTTGTGATACAGATGACCTTTTTTGAAGTGGTATTCAGAATACTAGATTCAGCTAAAAGGTAGCAAGTACATGATACCAGGAGTGACCTGGGTGAATCTTACCAAATCATGAATGAAAGATACCTAATTTTCTAGTGTGGAGTTCAGTAGAATGAGGTTTACTTTCTATTCTGTGCAATTTTTTATTGTCTCAACATTAATTGTTTCACAGTGGTTTGACAATGCTCTGACTTGACTTAAATATATTTGTTTGTTTGTTTTTTAATATATTTGTATATCATACTTTTCAGGTAGCATTACTTTTATTGAAGTAATTGTTTTCTTTCTTCTGACAGAGATCTATTAGATCTTTTGCCAATGATGATCGCCATGTTATGGTGAAACATTCAACAATCTATCCATCTCCAGAGGAACTCGAAGCTGTTCAGAATATGGTGTCTACTGTTGAATGTGCTCTTAAACATGTCTCGGATTGGCTTGATGAAACAAATAAAGGCACAAAAACAGAGGGTGAGGCAGACGTGAAGAAGGATGAGGCCGCAGACGCCTATTCCAAGTGAGTGTGGCCTGAGCTTTGTGGCGCTTTACTGCAGTGCCCAGAAAAACTCAGAGCCCTGTCCCACTGGGTTTCATTTGGTATATGGTGTTCTTTAGGTTTTCTCATTTACATGATGTAAACAAGGAAGTAAATTTGTGGAATTTTTCCGAGTTACATTTGAAAGGAAGGCAAGAAAGGAATAATAATTAGAGCCAGGGAAAGAAGATGAACTTGTTCAGGATGCCTTTTGAGAGTGCACCAAGACCTTTCAAATTGTCATTTTTGGAGATTATGAAATGTCACTTTTTTCATGTGTTGGTTCAGCCTTCTAAATTCAGAAATAAATAGTAGTGTTTTTTGGTCTCTGTGGAAATGATAAAATGTCATTTTTTTTTAGGTATTTAAAAATCCTGGTGGAGAAGAAAGAGTGCAGGAAAATGTGTTCTAAATGTATTTTTGACCATATCTACCTTGTTGATTCCCAGAATTCAGCATTGTCTGGCATGTAGTAAAGGCTCATTGGATATTTGTGGAATGAATGAAGGACTAACAGGAGCCAAACCCTTCAGCAATTATAGCAGAGTATTCTCAGTGCTGTAACAATAGTAAGAGATGAGTGAGTTGCAGCTTCATGATAACTGGAGTTAGATCATGAAACTCTGTATGCCATACTAAGCTTACTGTTTTGAGCAATGTCACCATAATTGGAATAAGTATGATTTACTTTGAAAGAAGCTCATTTGATTATATTCTATTTATATAGGACTAAGAGGATTATTTTGGCTAGAACTTACAAATTAAAGATAGAGGTTACAGAATTTTTTTCCAACTTTCAATTCTAAATGTGATAAATAGATAAAGAATTAGTGGGGAAGTATTGATGAATTGATTTTCTTCACTGAGAGATAGTGTAACTTTTTAGAGGCAAGATAATCAGTATTAGTTTTCAGATGAAGAACATAATTCCTTGAATTTGTTAACTGTTTACAGGTGATATCTACATTGTATATAGTTCCAGCTTTGTCAGCTTGGAGGTTCTTGGCGATAATTCAGGTTTTCTTGCATATGGTGGCTTTAAAATAGATACCTGTCAAATTTTGAGGTTTATGTTAATTAGTAGTAATATCCAGTAATCTAGTTCTATATATCCCAGTCCTTGTGCAAGTTAAATAGTTGTGCACTCCATATTTAAATTGTACTTTGGAACGTGTTTATGCCCTTTCAAAAACTTTTTTTTTTTTTTAAAGATTTTATTTATTTATGTGACAGAGAGACAGCCAGCGAGAGAGGGAACACAGCAGGGGGAGTGGGAGAGGAAGAAGCAGGCTCCCAGCCAAGGAGCCCGATGTGGGGCTCGATCCCGGAACGCCGGGATCACGCCCTGAGCCGAAGGCAGGTGCCCAACGACTGCGCTACCCAGGCGCCCCCCTTTCAAAAACTTTTTAAAAAATTTTGATGAAATATGTATAACATAAAACTTACCATTTTTAAGTGGAATTTCATTTATCGTTGGAATTCAGGCCTTCTTAATACTTCTTCTATTGTTTGTTTTTAAGGCTGAGCGGACTTTTGAAAAGTGCTCCAGCAAACTTTTGCTTAACTGGATCAGGTCACTGTATTTTAAAGGTTTTTAAAAGATAATGTGCTCCACACTTTCATTTGGACTTGCAAATATAGCTCTGTGTGTGGGTGCTCTAGACCATCTTTGTGAACAGTCCCAGGTGGAGCATTTGTCTTGATTCCTCCCATGTATTGGAACTCAAGGAGGGCAGAATGTTTGGTTCCTTATTTTGTATAAAACCAAGGCAGGCACATCTTCCAAGAACAGAGCTGTTTTCCAGTAATAGACATGGGTTGAGCTCCTGATCTATGCTAAGTACTACAGAGGGCACCGAGATGGGTGAAGGCTAGCTTCTATTTATTAAGCACCTTCTATTGCCAGGCACTGATAGGCAGCTTTTACCCATGTGCTCTTATTTTACCTTTTTACAAACTGACTCAAAAGTCAAAGAAAGTTCCCACTATTTGTATTATTAGGAATACTAGGGTTTGCTATATTCAAATTCATTATTCACATTCAGGACTGAAGTAGGAGTTTTTTTCTGCTCAGTCATGCTGTCATCTCCATAAGACCAAGTATATCCTAATTGTGACATAGAATTTAATAAGTAATAATGGCTCGTTAATAATAGTTATCATTTATTGAATGCCATTTACTGTGGCAGACCATTTTTCACATTATCTTACAACAAACCTGCTAGTCTAGGTTGTTATCATTTCCCTCCTCTGCCCCCATTTTACCTATGAAATTTCTACTGCTTCAAATTTGCACATGAAAGGAGTGACTCAGAATCATTAACAAACTTTAACTTGCTTTAGGTCAGTGAATGAGTATGTGTGGTGGGTAGGATTCATATTCATAAATTGGACTCCAGATCCAATTTTCTTAGCGTCTTTGCCTCAAATTCCTGTGACTGAAATGTGAAAGTATAGAGCAGGGAGAGATTATATGCTGGTTCTGGGAATCAGAAAAAACTTTATGAAGGAAAGTAGCATTTGCAGTAAGCTCAGAGGATGGGAAGGCTTTTGGCAGGCAGTTCAAAGTGGAAGAAAAAATAAATCTCAGCAAAGTTCTAGGTATGAGAAAGCATAGGGACCACTTAGGGGATAAATAGCTATTGTTCATTGGGCTATTAATGTATGCCAGCATCTGCGCTAAGTTCATTACTTACATGATATTCTTAGGACCACTTTGTAAGAAAGGTATTTCTTTCTTTTTTACAAATGAGAAAGTAAGCTCAAAAGAGTCAGGTAATTTGTAATTTACCCAGTGTCACAATAGCGAGTGGCAGAACCCGAATTTGAACAACGAAGTCATGTTGTCTTCTCAATTGCCTCCCTGTATGCTAAGTGCCTAAGTGTTCAGTGGGACACCAGGAAAGTAATAGGCAAAGTGCCATCCATGCAGTGCTTTTGGAAGATTATTCTGGTAGTGTTGGAATGGCAGAAGTTACTCATTAAAGCCAATGAAGAGATGGTTATTGAGGTAGTCTAGGTGAGACGTAATAAGAGCCTGAACAGAAACTAGTTTGAAGGCATTTGTTCGAAGGTGAAGGTGATTGTGGAGGGAGATTTATCATCTATTACTAGATTTGCGAGAATGAGAAGGTGAGAGGACAGGGATACAGAAGAAGAAAGAATCAAAGGTGATAGACTCTCTTCTTAATATCAGATAATTTCCTATTTGGGTCACTTGCTTTAAAACCCTTCTTCTGTCTATACTTATACCACCCTTTATAGTTTTTCATTGATTTAATGTTTATTGAATTTCTAAGGTGTGCCAGCTGCTTAACCAGAGTCTGGATTATTTATAACTTCCTGTCTTGTTTCTACTGCCACAATGTTTCTCTCCCTTATCCTTTCTCTAGTTCATTCTCCACTCTGCTGATTCTTTATCCCAGCTAGAATGACCTTTATTCTCTCTAACCATATCAAGACTTTTGAAGCCAGACTTTGAAGTTGCTTGCTTGACCTCTCTAATTTTGACCTCTCCTTCTCCCGAACTTGGAAAGCAACCGTAATAATGTAAAGAACCTGATCTTTGTGATCACACTAACCTGAGTTTGAATCCCGGCTTTGTGTTTTACTCTCTCTGTGAACTTGAACAATTAATTAGCTTTTCTGAGGTTGACATTCCTTGTCTTTTAATTGCAAGCTTGTAGTGAGGTTTATTTTGTTATTTTTAAAAATTTTTAAAAGATTTTATATACTTTTGAGAGAGAACACAGGCACGCATGAGCAGGCGGGGTGGAGGGGCAGAGGTAGAAGCGGACTCCTTGCTGAGCAGGGAGCCCAATGCTGGACTCCATCCCAGGACCCCAGGATCATGACCTGAGCCGAAGGCAGACATTTAACTGAGTGAGCCACCCAGGTGCCCTCGTTGTGAGGTTTAAATGGAGTTTGTGTCATGCAGTTTGTTCTCATATGTTACTTTTTCTCTTCCCCTTTTAAGCAGGTTACTTTTTGTACTTGACTGTACTGTGAGCCTTAGGAGCAGGAGAGGCTGGATCTCCTCTAGTGTACTTCCTGTACTCAGATGCTTGCTTACTTGTTGAGTGACTGCTAAGATTAAGTTACATTTTCACTTGTGATAAGGGAAATGAACCGATAAGAAATTTTTAGTATTCAAATCAAGGGTAGATGTTAACATTATTATTATTCATGACTTGATGTTCTTTGAATGTTTGTTCTTTTAGCCACAACTGGATTTAGAATGCATATACTGGCAGATTATCTTTGGTCTGTTCCTTCTTTGCTCAGCTCTTTAGTTTTATCACATTGTTCTGCTTTCCCCATAAACTTTTGTGGATTCCTGGAATGATACAGCTAGAAGGGAGGAGCAGCTGTTTTGCAGTTACGGGTAATGAGCCAGCAGGCACCAGTAAGAGTAGAGTTCAGGTCTTTTAGATTTCCACCCTGATCTCTTTTTCAGTATACTTTGGTGTTCAGGTTTCTCACAAATTTCTTTAATTACTAATAAAAAGATAAAAGGAGGAAGTTTAAAAATATTTTTAAAAATGTTAAAGGGGATATAGTACATATAGACTTTCCTAACAAGCACTGTAGGTGTAATAAAGAATTAAAAGACTTGTAGTATGAAATATGTTCTTTATTGATTCCTTGGGGAAGATAGATACTTTATTAGTCTTAAATTTGAGACTTAATATTTGATGTCTGGATTTATGTACTCCTTATCAGTTCATATGGATATCCAGGAAGCCAAGTGATGATTAAGTTATAGTTTGGGAAATAGGTTGTAAAAGTAATCATTTAGACTTTTATTTTTAGGGATCAAGGTGGTCGGACATTGTGTGGTGTAATGAGGATTGGCCTGGTTGCAAAAGGCTTGCTGATTAAAGATGATATGGACTTGGAGCTGGTTTTAATGTGCAAAGACAAACCCACAGAGACCCTGTTAAATACAGTCAAAGATAATCTTCCTATTCAGATTCAGGTGAGTACAGTTTAATTGCACCTCTAGGAGAATTTGTAAAAAGGTGAAAATAGGTAGTAACCTTGATGAAATTAATAAAAAGAAATTGGTAATAGTAAAGGGTAGGTGCACACAAAGGGAATACTGCTACTCTGGGTCAGTGACTCATCCCTCACATTTTAAAACAAACTTCTGATGATTAGTGCTCAGGATATATTTACTAGATTAAGATGGCTCTTAAGGTACAGTTTTCAGTTTTCAGATATATCTTGCTGAGAGGCTTCTTGTTTTTCAGGCTAGGTCTCTCAGTTTTATAAACTTCCTAGAAGGTTTGGTATAATGCAGAAAAGATCAAAAAGAGCCTATACAACTAGAGATGGTCATAGGTGATAATAAAAATCGAAAACTCCGTTAATTTGACAGTCACTGTTCATTCTGTTAATAGAAAGTCACTATTAATTTCTTGTTCCAAACCTTTTTACAATTGGATGCTTTTAGAAAATTTTGATGTTGGCATGCTTTTTGGAGAATGCTGTGAAGGTGGAAGGTTCTTCAGGGCTGAAGAACATGGGTTGGTCTGGGGCTGTGGCCGCCCTAGGACCTGCTCTGCCAGTCTGCTCCAAGGGCCAGCTGTATTACTAATTGGGAAGCTGTGATCATCTTTCAGTTTCACATGTGTTGTCTGTGGTGTAATCCGATTATAGCTTTTTGATGATTTCATATTGGTTAGTCCTTGTATCCATGTCACATAAATAGATACCAGCCCTCAGAGTCCCACAAAGTCCTTTGAGTGGAATGCTCTCTTCTGTTTAGTTTGTTTCCTTTATTTGTATTTCTTCTAAAAAGGTTTTTTTTCCCCCCAAGTTATATGAATTCTAAATTTTTTTTTATTAGCTTTGTTATTGGATGCTTTTCTTTCACACTTACAAGTTGATCTTCGAAACCATCTTCCTGACTTTTTTATCTATTATTCTTGATACTCAAATTTGTGTTACTTGTTGACATATTTCCCTATATTAATTTTTGGAGCACCATTTTTTCATTTTGCCTTAGATCTCAAGATATGGTTTTCTGAGTGACTAAACATATATTTGGCTTTTCCATTTTCAGTTCTTATGAAGAAATGTTTTTGGTCTTTCATAGGGTTAAATTGATTTCTTCTAAAAAATATTTTAAGTCCTTTTGTTATGATTTGGTGAGGGAGAGTGGTGAGCAATATGGAGTACGGTAATAGAGCTTTTTTTTTTTTTAGAGACAGTGTGGGGGGGTGGGGAATATGGGTTGGGGGGTAGAGGGAGAGTGAGGGAGAGAATCTTAAGTGCAGGGCTCGATGTGGGGGTCAGTGCCATGACCCTGAGATCATGACCTGAGCCGAAATCAAGAGTTGGATGCTTAACCGACTGAGCCACCCAGGCAACCTAATAGAGCTTTTAAAAAACAGTGAGCTCAGTAACAGGAAGTTTCCGGCTAGCTATACTTTTTGTTATTAGAATGTTAATAAAATTCCTCATTTCTATTTTTTATATTGTTTTAAAATGTAATCTGTATTCCTGCTTTTAGTACAGTGAACACTGTTACTCTGAAATCTAGGATAAAGTAATAATCCGTGGAGGCTTTTCACCATCTCACCCTGTAGTGTTTCTGCTCCCTGTAGTGAATCCTGTTTCTTATGAGAGTGGTCCTATTCCTTAGCTATATCAGGGTGGAAAAGGAGTTGAGAACCAGGGCTATAAATAACTGAAGTTCTTATTCTGAAAATCTGTCACCTTTCTCTAGTATTGATATGGGAGATTGGGCCAAATTTCAGTCTGCATTAATAGAGCTTTCTTTGTGCAGATCACAACTGTGTAAACTCTACATATTTTGTCTCCTCGGTGAGTGAGGGTCTTTACTTCTGGGCACCACAGTTTTAAATGTTCTTGTCGAGCTAGCCAAGTAAGTGTTCAAGGGAAGGACCCAGAAGAAAGTGCAATCTGTGTAAACCATTTTAAATTTGAACAGACTGGGGCTTTTTAGTCAAGAGAAGACAAAAAAAGACACATATCTCTTGGTCTTTGAAGGGCTTCTTAGAGAAGTTAAAAGGGGCCTGAACTCTTAAGACCAGTGGTAGACGTTAAGAGAAAAGTGTTTCCCTTTATCATAGCCAATAGAGTTATCCAGCCCTGAAACCAGCTGCTTTGTGTGATGGTTAGATCTGTTACTATAGGCGTTTGGGTAGAGGTATCCAAGTAAAATGGGGACATAATTGTATACCCATCTCAGATTAAATTGTATACGTGTGCACATATATGCCTACATACATACAACATATTTCAGAAAATCATTTTAAGCATGATTTCTACCTTTACTCCCTGCCTTCCTTTTGTTTTCTTTGTGTTTGTATGGAAAACCAATTTCTGATATGATACGCTCTTATTTTCTTGTGAATTAAAAATCTCTTTCCCGAGCACTTACCATAGCAAAACTTTTAGTAATCTAAGTACCTTAATTAATTGTGGTTGTACCATACCTTTTCTCTATGTATTCTTTTCTAGGTCGATTTTAGAACTTCCTTGAGCAGGGGATAAGGGTGACCAAAACCAGGAATCACTTTTATTTAGCCCAAAACTTTTACCATGGTGATCTGCATGCATAGTTGAAAATTAAGTTTGACTAATTCTCTTCTGGATGTCTTTAATGTTATTATAGTGTCAGTATAAACAGGTTTCTGTTTTTTCTCTATATTCTAGTTCTGGTTTTTCCAGTGACTGTGTGGCCTTTCCCTTCCTTGGTTTCCTTTATTCAAAATTAGGATAATGAATTTTCTATTCATCTTTTTTGATATGAATGTTTAATGGTAAAATGCTATTTTAAAGCACACTGATACGCAAAGACCTAGTAGTGTTTCCATTCAGCTATTGATGTCAGGTTATGGATATAAATTTCACCAATAAGAAAGACCTTGTGTAACTTATTAAACTATATGTTGAATGTATAATAATATATTAAATATAACTTAATATGTGATTCTCATTGGTGATTATTTTGTGGAAGGCCCTTAAATTATATGTGTATAATTATATGCTAAAAAAAAAGCCCTGTATGTTTCCCTGTGGATGTCAGGTGATTTGTCCCATAACGATAGGTCTCATTGGAGTGATCTCTGAGACCTACCTGTCCTTTGGGAAAGGAAGTTACTTGTTTATACTAATTTTTTTGCTGGTGAGTAACAGTGCAGAGATCCTTTCTTACTCTTTCTTACTTGATTCTCTTTAAAAATGTACATAATCTTATATAAAAATTGATTAATCTTATATTTGTAAGTCCTTAAGAAGTAGGAGTTCCTTTTGAGAACAGTCCCGTCAAAAAGGATTTGGTTTAGAGAGCATTCTCAGCAATTTATTATTCTACAGTAGTTTTCTGTAAGAATTTTAAGAACAGCACTTTACCCATTATCGTATAATGATGCTGTTGGTATTTTACTTTCAAATATTAGAAAGAATGGTTTTAAAGATTGTTTAATAATTGTATAGATGGTTGACATTGTGGTTGCATTTTGAGGTGTGGAGAAGGAAGATCTGTTGTGGTAAGTTGGGAGAAGAGAGAAATATTATCCTTAAACTGAAGAACTAGTTTAAGACTTTACTCTTTCAGCCCAGTATTACTAATAGTTAATAACATTTGAAAATTAAGGGGCATTCATTTTTTGAGATTTTAATCTAATTAATTGGGTGTTTTTGAAATGTTGGTGACTTTCAGAAACTCACAGAAGAGAAATATCAAGTGGAACAATGTGTAGATGAGGCTTCTATTGTAATTCGGAATACAAAAGAGCCCACGCTAACTTTGAAGGTGATACTTACTTCCCCTCTAATTAGGGACGAATTGGAGAAGAAGGATGGAGGTACACATGTATATATTTTTGTTTTGTTCACATAAGACCTCTCTTGAATGCTCTGTTAAGTGTGCTTAATGGATTTAAGAAATAACTGTCTTCGTTTTTGGCATAAAAAGCTTTATTTCTACATAATTGCCATATTTTGCAAAAATGTATACATTTGAAATATATGTTAATTCAAAAACCTGTTGATTATCATGTTGCTTTAATTTTTATACTAGTACGGTGTTGTTTTACTTTGTTATTACATTGTTATTGGGATCAGCCAACCTATTCTATGTAGTCTGATTTTAGGATTAAATGTGGTTCAGAACAATATTGTTTTCACATTTACTCACTGTTTCAAGTTACTCATTTGCCCGTTGCTGTTGACTTCTAATAACTATTACAACTTTGTAAGATTTATGCTTTACCTAATTGTCCATGTGTAAATATGTTTTATAATATAAGATATAAATTGGGGGATTATTTTCTAAAAATTAATCTTTAGTAAATTTTTTTCTAGGAGATTTGTGATCCTGTTAACATTTCATATATGATATATGTGGGAATTATGCCTTAAACTAACTTTTTTCTGAAGTTAAAAAGAATTCTTGTGTGGCAGTATCTTCCTTATAAAAGTAGAGTAAGCAATCTGTATTCAGCTTTGAGAAAGAACGATGGAGCCTAGACTTCTTTATCTGATGTTTTTATCCTGTCAAGTTAGCTTGTTTCTGCCTCTCAGTCCTAACCCTAGAAACACTTGCCGTGTGATATTTGTCCTGTGTCAGACCTTTGACCAACTGGCCCTTCTCTGTCATGACAATTTAGAGGCAGTGTGGCTTATCTGGGCCAGTGGGGACTCCCTTTTGCTGTTTTTCATCACTAGACATTTAGCAAGTCCCGTTGCTTTCTCCCCTACCTGAAATACCAGTGCAGTAAGAAATATTGGTCAGTTTCTTAATTTATGTCAAATTGATGGTAAAGGTGTAGTAAAAGACACATTAGTGATATTAGGATTTAGAAATTTAAAATTTTGACAGGGATGTCTCATAGAATCTCTTAAAGTAAAAGTGATACACTCCTTTTAAAAACAGTTTTTTGGGATAAGTAAAATCAGCTATACCATACCCAACAGATAAAAAGTAGACACATTATGAGTCAAGTTTTAAAATCAAAGTGCATCCAATCTGTAATTGGGTTTTTGCCAGTACTTTTTTTTTTCTTTTCTGTATATAGTATCTCTAATACCTCTGAAGAACCAATCCTAAGCAGCTTAATTTCTTTAACAGCTTTACAGTTCACCATTAACTATAGAACTATAAAATGATTTCTGAAGTGTCAAGATAATTCTGTTAATTCTGGTAAGCTGTGTTCTGCTTGACCCTCTAGTGTAAAGCCAACCACTTCTAAGAATAGTTGTAATTATAGGTATTATTAACAATTATTTGAGTATAGAGAGATGAGAAAAAGACTGAAATCACCAAAGACTAGATTAATTCTATATCTGCTTGTAGTGGTAGGCATCTCTTCAGTTATTTCTTTGAAAATATTAAGGGAACATCAGGCTTCTTTTTTCCCCGCCATAGTTTTGTATACTTATGTGGGATTAGGTAATAGTTTACTGTAATACCCTTAAGCTTGGTCTATTGCCTCTATAACTTTAATTTCTGTTCACAGAAGCTGGAAACATTCTTACTGTACTGCACCCTTACTAGAAGACTAGTTACTGTAGAATCATCTCTGTTGAGGGTGTTTGGGTTACTAAAGGATCCCAAGACCTCTTTTTGAGCTGAGTCTGTGATCAGCTGATGTTAACTGTATTGTGTGGGATCAGATAAGGTGAAAGAATCTGCCTGGAGCTAATGTGTAAAACACATTACTTCCTCCCCCTTTGAATGGCGGAAAGATTTGCTTTGCAAATATTGTCCTTAACCTCTCAGCCCGGTTGAGTCACTGTTACCTCTTATAATTTGTGCATTTTGTCTTACCCGGGCTTTTTCAAAATGCTTTTTGATCTGCATGCAGTTTTGCATTTTCCTGGACAACTTTTAGGATCCAGCATAACTGAACATTTGAGACCTGGGCCTCCTACTTTGATGCAGTTATTTTCAGTTGCATGGGATGAATGTAAAGGATTCATTTGGCTTCCAGGAATTTCTAAGACTGGGAGATATTCCCCCTTTCAAAATCGCCACTCCTTTTCTTTCTCAGTGCTTAAAAAAAAATATGCATTGTAACTCTCTTTAAGGAAACATTTTCCTATAGAATCTCAACAGCTCCCCTTCCCACAAAACAAACCAACTTTTCACAGTATCTGTACACTCACATCTTTCTCTTCCCCTCTCGTCACTTGCTGTACATTTGGGTAAAATCTAAAAAAGGGAAAAAAGTGTGGTTGCAAGCAGGGAGAAACAGAGGACTGGGGCAGGTGAGAACATCACACTTAACTCCTTAGGGTTGTCTCTGCAGAAATAGGTCTTAACTATTCATTCAGATTGCCACTTAAATTTTCAGTGGCCAAAGTGTATAGTGAATCTCTTTGGTATTGCTTACTCTTTCACAGGTAAGATTCCTCCCATGCTGTCAGTCTTCTTGCCATCTTCTAACCCTTTACTTGAAGGCCTTGTAGAATAACCATTCCCCATCACATATGCTTCCTGCTGAAGAAGGCATAGGAGAAGAAGCACTTAGTGCCTGGCAGTTAGGTATTCGATTCTTAACTCTATTAGGTATTCTTGCTGTGTGATCTTGGACAGGTTTCTTCACTTTAAACTGTGGATAAGAAACACTTTAGAAAGTTGTTTGAGGTCAAACGACAGAATTTATGTAATGTGACCTGTACGATACCTACACAAAGTATTTGCTCAATTAATAGTGGTAGTTACACTTACTCAGCTTATACTAAAAAGACTCCCAGTGCAAACTCACATACTCAAACTGCCTTCAGTTCACAGTGAGAATAATGTATACTTGATAGGTCTGAGGAACTGAACCTAAACACAGGTAAACTCTTAAACATCCACTGAAGTGTAGTATTAGAACCACTATACTGTATTTGCTGCAGTGCTAATAATGAACTGATTTGTTGTATAGCTTATGATTTATCAAGAGATGGCTATGTTTTTCCCTACCCATGCCCTTTATCCCTAGTGCCCAGAATGGTACCTAATACATTGTGGGTGTGCTGCACCCCTGCCCCCGGAAAAAAATACGTTAAATGAATTTTTGTAGCCAGCCCATTACCTCATTAAATAGGACTGTCCGGTGTGTAAGAAGCATTAACAATGAGCATCTTGATATTTAAGCAATGTATATTGAAGATTTAGCTGTGTTAAAGTATTTTATAACTTTATGTGTTAGAAGCGTTTTTTCATATATGATTTAACCTTCACAACAGCCATTGCCTTGTTTGATAAATGAGGAAAGTCTCAGGTTTCACCCAGCTCCTCCCTCTCTAAGTCCAGTGTGCTGCATGCTCCCATCACTCGCTAGGATGAGTGTAAGAGCCTCTCAGCTCTTGCAGTTATTCTCAGCCTCACAGGGTCTCAGCTTCTTCTGGTGCTTGTGATTTTAAGAAGTACATTTGCTGTGAGGGTGGTAAGTTAGCTGTTTATTATATTTACAGTGCAATTTGAAACCAGGTGGCTAGGGAACCTCCAGCAACTATTATGGCTGAGGCTAAGATGAACCTCTGTCCTCAGTATTGGGGTAGAGTTTTAGGGGGTCACAGAGAAGCTGCCCAAAAGTCCCTTTTCACATATTGGTAGCAGTATGAACCTCTGATGCACCTTGGCAGTTCATTAGCATGAGTCCTGCTAAATGGAAGGCATTAGGTTCTCACAGTCCAGAGATCACAACTGGGATTATAACGATGCAGTAGGCTTTATTTTCCTGCCTTCTCTAGCTGCTAGACCCACACTATCCAGTGCAGGTCTGTAGCCATTATCTTTCCAGTGGCCGGCTGCCTACTGAAGCATTGAAGAAAAGTCATATCAAGTGATGTTTCTACCATACATTAGGAAAACAGTGCTCTCTCTGTTCTACCTTCGTGCTACATTTACGTGTCCACATCTTTGTGGCCTGATGTTTTGCATGGACAGTGGCGTGGAGCCTGGTATCTGCTCTTCACAAAGCCTCAAGGAATTGAGAGAAGGGGCTGCCAGGGTAACTTCAGGTTAACTAGAAAATTCTGTCAGCATGAATTCAGTAGCTCATCTACATCCAGATTGTCAACAAGGCCTTTATGATAAGCCAGCTCAATTATTTTACCTTTCAAGAGCCCAGGTTCCTCACAAATAACTTCCATTTAACACAGTCCTGTTCTGGCTTTTCCCCACCGCATCTCCAGGCTGCTGTTTTGTTAGCAGAGTGCCAGCTTGCATGTAAAGGGATCGAGAGAAACTGACCAACATTTTGTGCAGTACTGTGTTTCTGGTCATGATCTAACCTCTAACCAAATAAGCAAAGTTAGGCATGGTAGCCTTGTCTTCCAGTGCTTCCATTGTTCAGAATGTTTTATGTGCCTTCATGCCCTGATGCCAAGTTACTGAGCAATAAATTTTTAAAAGCTGTTTTTCTTTGCTTTGGGCATTTTTGTCACTCCCCAAGCCCATCCCCTCTGCTGTTTCTCATCTGTTTTACTGGTTACTGTAGGAAAATGAAATAGCGCACAGTTCCATTGTTTCTAATTTAAAGACTCCAAATACCTTTTTATCAGAAAAGTTTTGCTTCTCCACAAAACTGAAACACCTGTGTTAAAGTTCACACAGAAACGTTAAGCTTGAGGTTTTACTACAAGAAGTAGCGTTGTTTTTCCAACAGCAAGTCTGTACTTGCCACATTATTTTTCTTAATGAATGAAAAAATAGAAAACTATTACTATTTTTTAAAGTTTTTATTTATTAATTTGAGATAGAGCTAGTGAAAGAGAGAGCATGAGCAGGGGGGAGAGAGGGAGAAGCAGGCTCCCCACTGAGCAGGCAGCCCCACATGGTGCTCAGTCACAGGACCCTGGGATCATGACTGGAGCCGAAGGCAGATGCTTAACCAACTGAGCCACCCAGGTGCCCCTAAAACTATTATTTTTATATAAAGCAAGTAGGCAAGCAGGGCTTATAAGTAGCACTGCAGTGCCGTATGAATTTATATTGTTTTAAAATAAGAAACCTCGAAGAAGATAAAATGAGATGAGTTACTACATTTCCTCTGCTGTTTCCTACCTCATGAATATTGAAACATTCTGGATCTTTGGACTTTTTGACTATGAGAGCATGAAGAAACATGGCCATTCTAGTGGTGATGTAAAGGGAGTCCAGTGCAAGCCTTCCGTTCACTGCCTGTGCCTTTCATCTCTTTTTAGCAGAATCTATTGCCTCCAAATGTTGACTGTCTGTAACAAGATGATTTTATTTTATTTTTTAATAAGAGTTTGTGACTAAAATCTGACCTTGGGGATGAAAGAATTTATCTAAATATTTTTGCCATTGTCCCCCTTTAAAAATATGTGTGCTGCAATGAGCTTAAGATGCTATTTACAAGCTGTGACCACTGGACAAAAGTACCAGGAAGGTCAAAAAAAGCTTTGGTTTGCTTGTCTTTTCCTATGCAAACTTCCTCTGACTCACTGTCTTCCACTGACCCCTTTTCCAACACTCATACTAAGATGATCCAATAAAACTTAGCTTGCCTTACTTTTAACTCGAAGACTAAAGTCTTAAAAAATAAGTACATTCCATGTTTTTTTTTGAGATTACATTACTTAGCAGTCAGTCAACTTTTGTCACATCTAACTTTTAAGGATTCTAATCGTTGATTTATAGTAGTTTGTTTTATCTGGTACATGAGCTTTACACAGATGCCTGTATTGACCACAGCTCAGCATTTTGATATAAAAACATTAGAATGAGTTAATTGTATGTTTTCTGTTATAAGAAGGACTGATTTAAGCAAATCCAGGAACTAGATCATCTGTGAGTTAAATACCCATAGGATATGGCTACATATTCATAGTATATGTGTCCATGTTTATAAATTACATTAATAGGTTTTTGGTTTTTTTTTTTTTTTTTTTTGAGGCTTCCCATTTTATGAGTAAAAAGGGGCAGTGAAATGAGACCCTCTGTTGTGAATTTGTTGGCAGAGGTTAATGTGAAACAATGCAAATATCTGCTGTAGAGCTCACCTGTCAGAAAATAAGTGTGTAGCACTTCAGCCTTTGGAGCGTTACAGCCAGTAGAGAGAGAGCCACAGTTTGTTCTTTCATAACTTTGTTTTCTGTTGGGCATTATGCCTTTGGTTTTAGTTAATGGCATTCTGTCAATTAGAATATTACAGTACAGTTGCCTTAACAATATTAAATAACTGAGGAATCAAAAAAGTATCAGGGATCTTGTCTCCCATTTAAAAATATTACTGTGTATCCCTTGGCTCACATAAACATACTACCTTCTGTGACTGTTAGGATGATACTAGGAAGACGTGTTGGGTAGACTCTCCTACATCTAAGAGTTCTTACAGGAGAATGGTGAATCTGACTTAAATGGATTAGACAAAGAATTATTCCTCAGGAAATACTTGTATGTTATGCATTATAAATATTGCACCAAATAATTGCTTTAAAAACCTACTTCATAGGAGTTTAGAGGAGACATAAATTTGGCGATCCAACCTTGAATTTAGTATCCTGTGACATCTTCTCAGATAAGGATATTTATCATTAATCACATGTTTGAATTCTTTTGCTGCTCTGGGCCATCTAATCCAACTTTAAAATGTTAAGGCAAGTCAGATAATTGTAATTAGATAGTATTCTTTGCTACCTTTCAAAAAAAAAAAAAAGATAAAACTTGAAATGTTCCAATGTACTTCATTTTTGTAGTTATAATTTTGTTTTAGAAAAGAAAATGAGAAAATTTAAGGTGACGCTTGAAGAGTTTTCATCCGTGGAGCAAAGTTTCTATTAAGGGTTATTTTGTTGGATGAGTTTATTTAGTTGTAAAAAATATATATATATTCAGTGTATTCTTAGTAAATCTCAAATTATTTACATAAAAGAGCCCCAGTTTCCCTCAAGAACTGATTAGCAATTCTTCTGTGAAGGAAAGTCGTTATTGCTCCTGGTCCCAGATTTGTGCTCTTTGTGCCCCGCCAAAGGCAAAAGTGCTATGTACTTATTTTGTGCCCCGTAATGTTATACATATGCTTAATAAGATCCCAGATTGTATGTAGCAGTTGTCATGTATTTGTTTACTGAATGAATGCTTTTGTGCTCCTGTCGTAACTGTGCACAGAATGGCTCTGATGACTGTTTACTTAATCATCATGCACGTAATTTAAGAAGAAAGTAACAAAACAAAGCCAAGTCTCGAAATCTTCTGGGAGTCTTATTAGTTCACTCAGATGCTGCTCTTCGTTTTATTTTTATTGTTTGGTAATTTGACAGGAACCCCTTGGTCAAATTGTATCTTTCTTTATCCCGTTTTCCTATTAGAAAAGGTTGCGATGAAAGATCCTCCGGACTTATTGGACAGGCAGAAATGCCTGAACGCCTTGGCGTCTCTTCGACATGCCAAATGGTTTCAGGTTGGCTCTTTGTTATTATTTTTTTGTTACTGTAGCCTTGTGCAGGTTTCGTTTGGAACACCTGCCACTTAATGATTTCTGTGCACGTGATGTATAAAATGGGGCGCTTTCTACCTTATAGGGTTATTGTAGGAGCAAATGAGTTAATTTAGGTAAGGTACAAAGTATAGTTTCTACTACAGCTAATGATGTTTAATTATCATATAATCATTTTTGGCTTAGTACTCTGATTTTCAAATGATGGCTTATAAAATACAAACCGGGCTGAGAAAAGCCGAAAGATAGATAGATGGTTGCCCAGAATGGGATTGCCATGAGGCTATAAAAGCTATTTTAATAATATGCATCCTTTACTTTAAAATCTGCCTTTCTAAACTACAGTTTTACTGCTTTTAATAACTTAATTTTTTGGTTTGCTTGACAACTGATGAATGAGTGGCTAATTATTATTCACATTAAAGAACCTATCCATGATCCATGTGCTTAAAATGAAGACTGGATTTCAACCGGGATATTGGAATCATTTTGTTTGTTTTAGGCAAGGGCAAACGGATTAAAATCATGTGTAATTGTCCTCCGCATTCTGCGCGATTTGTGCAACAGAGTTCCCACATGGGCACCATTAAAAGGATGGGTAAGTATTTATGGTTAAAAGCAAATTCTGTAGCCGTAGTCAGAGGAAATCCTGTAGAAATGGCTACATTCTGAGTTAGGTGTGCATCATCTATTCTCTAGAAAAAATTGTACATCTTTTTATATACTTTTTTTTACACATATAACCTGTTTTTTCTACCGTATCATATTCGTATTACAGAGTCTGAGATATTTTTCTGACAAAAAGGTTCTATATCTGTTAGAAGTGACTGTCTTCTTGCACTTCACTCTGTACTGATGGTTGATTACTAGTCACCTACTGCCCGTGAAAGCCTCCTTGACACTGGCACATTTCTCTTTCAGGGCTACATCCATTTAAAATAAGAATTACCTGATATGCCTGTATATGGCTCCCGTATCCTCTTTTTCTTTCTCTTTGAGTGTAGACACTTAAATATAAGTTCGTTTTAGTAAGTAAAGTCGGGCAAATAGTACACGTAACACAATTGTGGACATAGTTTATAATGTGTATTGCAAAACTTATTTCATTTGGAAATGATTATGCTTGGCCCAATCAAGACCACAGTGAAGAACGTTATAAAACAAATAAAGCTATAAAGGGTCATTTTAGAGTAATCTAACAATTATTACTTTGATATAGTACATGAGTTTTTCGTTTATTAACTGGAGATTTGGTCTTTCGTTTATTCTTACTGTAGTACTTGGGGCAGGCTGTCTGAAGAGAAGTTGTAGGTGGTTTGAGTGCTTCCTAGGTTGAATAGGAGACAGGTGGGCTGGGTTTGAACATTGATTAGTTATTAGCTATTACTAGCTTAGACGAAATCTTGTTAAATCTTTGTTAAATCAATTAGGTGACCGCAGTTTCTTAAGTGATCCTTTCAGGGTAACCAAAAACAAAGTTTTTGTAACATAATGTCTTCTGAATATGTTATCTCAAAAATGATTGATTTAAAAACTCTGGCTGGGATAAAAGTTGATAGTCAAGCAGGAAAAGTTTAATTGGGCCCTAAATATTAAATTGACTTTCACCTTTTTGGCCTCCATTATAGATAGAAATGTCAGCTCACATTTAACTGGAATCCTTTTAACACTTGGTGCATGTACTAATTTGTAATTTAATATCTTCTAGCCACTAGAGCTTATATGTGAAAAGTCTATAGGTACTTGTAATAGACCTTTGGGCGCTGGGGAGGCCTTGAGACGAGTAATGGAGTGTTTGGCATCTGGAATACTACTTCCTGGTAAGGGTTTCAAACTCTGGAGGCAGAAGAATCAGAAACATTTCGTTTTAGTTTATTTTTCTAAATATGTGCTAAATTTGTCCACTGCACAGGAAAATGATGCGTAGGTGTTGTTTTGCTTGGAATGTTAGCAGCTAGAATGTTTGAATGTTGGAAAAGTGCTATAAAACTCTCTCTTTCAATAACTATAATTTATGTTTTATACGTACTAACATAAAAGGTACTAATAAGATATTGTGTCTGCTATGAATTTGCTTTACCTAGAGCTTTGAATTTGAAAATGTAGATGTTTGGTTAAAATGTATGAAGTTCATTCTGTTCGCAGTCTGGTGTTTAATTTGGAAAAATTAAATTTGGTCTTATTTTACATATGTAATCCCTTTAAAGATCTGGGATGGTTCATCATGCTGTTTCTAAATTCTCAGAGTAAGACCGAATTTTGTCCTTAGATACGCAAGTGACTTCCAATAAAATAAGGACATTTAAGTGTTACCATATTGAAAATGAGAGAGTGTCCTTTTTATTCCATTTAATTGAGCAGACTTTTAACCTAGTTCCTCAGTTTTTTTTTTCTTTTTCTCTCCATTCTTTTCTCTTTTTGTGTTAGTTTATGGAATTCTAAACTCAGTTCTAAGTGGTGCTTGTGTTTTTCTTTTGCCTTTGCCTCAGGGGGTCCTGGTCTGCATGATCCTTGTGAGCGAGACCCAACGGATGCTCTCAGCTATATGACCATCCAGCAAAAGGAAGATATTACCCACAGCGCTCAGGTAAAAGATGGGGCATGTCCATTTAGATGTATTTAGAGAGAGATCATAACTTTATTTTCTGAATCATTCTATTTAAACACTTTTTTCTTGTTGGCTATTGGGGACTTTTGCTATCATAAGGATAGCACTTAATGATTGTCTTTTTAGTTACATGTACTTTGAAAGGCTTTATGAATGGCCATTGAAATTTGAATAAATATTATCTTTTGTTCTTTAGCATGCACTCAGACTATCAGCCTTTGGCCAGATTTATAAAGTGCTGGAGATGGACCCCCTTCCATCTAGTAAGCCTTTTCAGAAATATTCGTGGTCAGTTACTGATAAAGAAGGTGAGTGTTTTATTGGGGTGGATGTGGGCAGTGGTGGAAATGGTCATGGACTACATCTCTCATTGGAGTGGAAGGAACTTAATTGTTAATCCAAGTCATGTCTTGCTTTTATTCCTGACTTTCTTCTCTTCTGTCCCATCAGTAACATCAGCTTATATCGTTTATTCTTAGTAGTGACAAACTCACTTAGCTATGTTGTCCAGATTCCAATCTATCCAGTTTACTGCACAGACTTAGGGACCACACCTTGAGAACCAGTGGTCGAAGGGGAAAAGATGAGCCATAAGCTGAAGAGGAGATGTTATCATGGTCACTGACCAATTAGATCTTTGTCATGCTTGAAAGTGTTATGTAACTAAGAAAGAGAAAGATCTAAAGGAGAAGAAAATTCAAACATATTCCATTTGACCTAGTCTGTCTGAACTCACAGTTTCAACAGACAGAGCACAGGCTTTGGGGCCAGTATGACCTTGGTTGGTTCCAGTCAAAGCTCCACTACCTGCTAGCTTTAGGCCTTGAGCGATGGGTTCATCTCTCTCTGTGGGGATATTACCCCCACTTTATTGGCTGATGTCAGATTAAAATGCCCAGCCCAGGGCCTGGATTACAGCAGATACTCAGCCGTGAATCACTTACTCACCTCATTGTGCACAATACATGTTTTCCCCCCTTCCCTTATCTCCTGTTATGCTAGAAAGTGGGATATTTAACACGAGTTATTCTTTACCTGGGACTCAGCCCATCTCCCACAATGGATATTATTCTAATAATTTTTATATGACAACAATAGTGTGATGGCTCAATCTATTTATTTAGACAACAGAATTCCAGTGGGTTAAAATACTTTTCAGGGAGTCCACAAAACCAAAACTGTTTCGTTATAATACTGTAGCTTTTTTTTTTTTTTTTTTTTGGTCTTTTCCGTGTTTTGTCCCATGAGTGTACAGTTTTCCAGAGGCTGCATGTGACATGTGACAACATCATTACTCTGGCTAATGGAATGTTTTTTTGTGTAATCCTATATTAAAACTTTTAATTTCTAATATGCTAAATATTAATAGATATTACCCAAAAAACAAAGCTCTTTGAGTGTTCGGTAATCTTTTAAGAGGATAAAGTGGTCCTGAGATTTACTTCTCAGAGGTAAGGAATTCTCTAGATCCTACTATATAACTTAAACACTGATGCTCAAGAAGTATTTGTGTAGTGAAAGCCACCTTCTTCTAGAGGGTGCTCCACAGCAGCAAAGATTTTTTTTAGGGGGGGGTGGCAAAGATTTTTTGAAAAGGATTCACATAGCCATGTGACATTAAGCACTGTGGATTGAATAAAATTTTCAAATATTTATAGAGATTCTTGTGATTAGTATAGAAAATTTTGTTTGAATTCATAGCAGTTCTTTTGGTTTTGTGTTTTTTTTCTTTGACTACATAGTAAAAGTATATTTACTGTTGTGTGGCTTAGTGTTTTTGTTTTTTAACTTTAAAGGTCTTTCTCAAAAGTTTGGAAACTGTTGATCTGTCAATTTATAGCTTAAAATAGAACCAGACTGTCAGTGTTTCCATTCAAGCACTATCAGTTATTGGCTGCATGAGCTGGGCAAGTCACTTAACCAGTCTGTGCCTTAGCTCTCGGAAGAGGGGACGCTGGCCATTGCCTGCAGACCCTTACGGCAGTTTTCTTCAAATCTTCATGTTTTTAACACCTAGCTTCCTGACATTGGCATTTAGACTTCATTATTGTAATTCTTGGTGATTTCACTATGTGCACTCAGACAATTTTTTCCCCAAAATTTTGACTTCTTAATTGCTTGACTTCCTCTTCCACAAATATTTTGTCTTCTGTCCTACCTTAGTTACCCATACTGTGGACGTACCCTAGAACTGTCTTCAGTAACTGTACTCTCTCCATAATCTTATTTTTAAGAATCCCACTCCTCATTGCCTCTTGTCACCATTCTCGCTAGTACCCTTACTCCAGTTCTTGAGCCTCACCACCGATTCTCTTACCTTTTCATAGTCTCTCACCTTTCTCATGTTCTCTCTTCTGTCCCTTCTCTGCTTCTATTCCGTGGTCCATCATTATGAGCACTCTCTAGCACATGCCTACACTTCCTTGATCCTCTCTTCCTGGCACAATTCTAACTCTGGGAAAATCCAACTCTGTGCCTAGACCAGGCTATTGAACATTGTTGGAGGGAAAAATACAGTCACCTTGACTTTTCCCTTTAGGTCTCAGATGTAAATAACCTTAAGTAGACCATCTGTGTTGACTGGCAATCCCCCTGTAAGTTCTAGAGTTCTCCAGTTTTCCTAGCTAGATAGCTGTTCGACACCTTTTCTCATTTCATACTTCCTCTTCCAATACTTTGCTCTCGTCTGATGATCTTGTTTGCTTAAAGGACTCGTGTATTTGGATAAACTCCCATGACTCTGATAGACTACCCAGGCTCTAAAGACCAATCTTTCTGCTTGTCTACAAGTGGACGTTATTGCAGCAGTTCTCTCTTTTCTCACCAGCATTAACTCCTCCCTTTCTAAGGGATCATTGTCATCAGCATAAAAACCTGCTGTAATGCCTCCCATTTGAAAGATGAAACCAGGGGCGCCTAGGTGGCTCAGTTGATTAAGTGTGTGCCTTCAGCTGAGGTCATGACCCTAGGGTCTTGGGAATCGAGCCCTGTGTCGGGCTCCCTGCTCACTGGCAGTCTGCTTTTCCCTCTCCCTCCCTGGCTCATGCTCTCTCTCCCACCCCCCTCAAATAAATAAAGAAAATCTTAAAAAAAAAAAAAATTAAAAGATGAAACCAACCCCCCGCCCCCAATTCTGCCGTTCCCTCCAACAGAGTCCCATTCTCTGCTCCCCTTTATAAGCAGTACTTTTGGGAAGAGTGGCCTATTCTTTCTCCTTTTCTTCACTTTAAAAAAAAGACTTATTCTTTTTTTTTTTTTTTTTTTTTATTAATAACGATTTTTTATTATATTATGTTAGTCACCATACAGTACATCCCCGGTTTTCGATGTAAGGCTCGATGATTCATTAGTTGTGTATAACACCCAGTGCACCATGCAATATGTGCCCTCCTTACTACCCATCACCGGTCTATCCCATTCCCCCACCCCCCTCCCCTCTGTAGCCCTCAGTTTGTTTCTCATAGTCCATAGTCTCTCATGTTTCATTCCCCCTTCTGATTACCCCCCCTTTCTTTATCCCTTTCTTCCCCTACTGATCATTCTAGTTCTTATGTTCCATAGATGAGAGAAATCATATGATAGTTGTCTTTCTCTGCTTGACTTATTTCACTAAGCATTATCTCCTCCAGTGCTGTCCATGTTGTAGCAAATGTTGAGAACTCATTCTTTCTGATTGCTGAGTAATATTCCATTGTATATATGGACCACAACTTCTTAATCCAGTCATCTGTTGCAGGGCATCTCGGCTCCTTCCACGATTTAGCTATTGTGGACATTGCTGCTATGAACATTGGGGTGCATATGGCCCTTCTCTTCACTACGAAAAAAAAGACTTATTCTAATCAGGCTTTCTTCCTCACCACCCTACCAGAGTCTTTGTTGTGACCTTCATGTTACTGCACTCAGCAGTTAGTTTTCAGTCCCCATCTTAGCCGACATTTTAGCCACATTTGACAATGTGGCAGATGAACACTTTTTTTTCTCCCCAATTTTGTTACGATATAGTATGTATACAGACGTATAAAATGTATCATTTAGAAAATGATTTAAAAATTACATGCAGTCACTACCCTTTTTAAGAAACAACATTGTTAGCTTCTCAGAAAGTATCTGTTTATCTCTCCACATCACCTCCCCACCCCATAACTACTAACCATTCCTGACTTGTTGATCATCATTTCCTTGATTTTCTTTTTATCTTTCCCACCTGTGTATGCTTTCCTAAACAATTTGATATTGCCTAGAATTTTATAGAAAGGGAATCAAACTAAGTTTAATCTTCTGTGATTGGCTTCTTTCTCTCCAGCATTGTTTGGGGGAATACATTCATATTGCTGCATATAGCTAATGTTTATTCATTTTAGTAGCTACATAGTTTCCATTATGAATGTACTACAACTTATCCATCTACTTTTGCAGGATATTTGGAGTCTTTTCATTTTTTAGCATCCACCTGTAATATTGCTGTGAGCATTTTTATATGTGCCTCCTGGGGTGTATATCCAGGATTCACTGTGGGCTAGTATATGATCTAGTAAATAGTTATATATATCGGTTTATACTTTGACCAGCAGTGTATGAAAGTTCCTGGTGCCCTATATTCCTCAGCAGCATTTGTCATTGTCACACACTTTTTCTGACATGAAATACTGCTTCTCATTTGACTTGTAGGTCATTACTTTCTCTTGTTTTTTCTAGCCACATGGTCCTCTCCTAAGCTTTGTTGGCTTTCCCCCATCTTCCTGATTTCTGAATAGAGTGTCCCAGGGTGCAATCCTCAGACTATTTATTTTTATTTACACCCACTCTTTAGGTGACTTCATCTAGTCCCTTGTCATGAAATATATATATATATATCTACTGCCAGCACTAGCTATCAGCCTCTGACTGCAGACCTAGATATCCAAAGACCTCCGCAGTGTCTCCACATGGATGTCTAAGAGACACCTCAAACCTTAGATGTCTAAAATCCAAATTCCTGTCCTTTAACCCTCCCTCTGATCTGCTCCTTCCATAGTTTTATCCCTGTCCCAGTAGTTGGAAACTGTGTGCTCAGGTCAGACGCCTTCACCCTTGAGTCCTCTCACTCTGATACAGACCAACAGCAAATCCTGTCTGTTTTACTTTCAAAATATGTCCAGAACTCAGCTATTTCCTTAGCTCCTTCACTGCTGTCATCCTGGCCTACACTGTCATCTACTCTTACCTGGATTATTGCAGTTGTCTTTCCTATCTGGTCTTCCTACTTCTGCCCTTGCCCCTGTTGTCTGTTCTCAGCAAAGCTGTAGTTCTTTTTTTTTTTTTTTCTTCTTAACTTTTTATCTGGAAGTAATTATAGATTCACAGGAAGTTGCAGAGATAGTACAGAAAGGTCGCATGTTCCCTTCACCCAGTTTCTCCCAGGTTACATCTTATGTAACTATAGTACACTATCAAAACCAAGAAATTGATATTGATACATTTTTTGCCATTTTTATCACATGTGTAGATTTGTGTAACCAGCGTCATAATCAAGATGCAGAACTATTTCATTACCACCAAGATCTTTCTCGTTTTGCCCCTTTAGCCAAACCCACTCCACTCCCTAGAGCCATACCTAAGCCCTGGAGATCATGCATTTTTCTCCATCTCTATGATTTTGTTATTTCAAGGATTTTATATAAATGGAGTTACACTGCATGTGATCTTTTGAGAGTCATCCCTCCCGTCCACCCCCCCCCCCCCCAGCCCAGCATAATTCCCTTGTGGTCTGTCCAGGTTGTTGTGTGTGTCAGTAGTTCATTCCTTTTTATTCTTGAGTAGTATTCTATGGCATGGATGAGCCAGAATTGGTTTAACCCTGCACCTATTGTAGGACATCTTGTTTGTTTCCAGTTTTGGGCTATTACAAATAAAGCTGCTACAATCAGTCTTGTGTAGGTTTTTGTGAACAGTACACGAATCCTTTGTTGTAATGTTTTGTCAAGTTTTGGCTCTAAGATTATGCTGGCCTTATAAAGTGAGCTGGAAAGTGTCCCTTCTTTTTCTGCTCCTTGGAAGAATTTGTGTAAAATTGATGCTATTTCTTCCTTAAATATTTGGAAGAATTTATCAGCAAAGCCTTTTGGGCATGTGGTTTTCTTTATGGGAAGGTTTTATTTATTTTTTTTTTTTAAAGATTTTATTTATTTATCTGACAGAGATAGAGACAGCCAGCGAGAGAGGGAACACAAGCAGGGGGAGTGGGAGAGGAAGAAGCAGGCTCATAGCGGAGGAGCCCGATGTGGGACTCGATCCCGGAACGCCGGGATCACGCCCTGAGCTGAAGGCAGACGCTTAACCGCTGTGCCACCCAGGCGCCCCCTATGGGAAGGTTTTAAATTATGTATCTAATTTCCTTAATTGGGAAAGGGGTGTTATCTTGCCAGAGTTTTGGTAAATTATGTTTTCTTAGGAATTTGTGCCTTTTTTTTTTTTTTTTTTTAAAGATTTTATTTATTTATTTGACAGAGATGGAGACAGCCAGCGAGAGAGGGAACACAGCAGGGGGAGTGGGAGAGGAAGAAGCAGGCTCACAGCGGAGGAGCCTGATGTGGGACTCGATCCCGGTACGCCGGGATCACGCCCTGAGCCGAAGGCAGACGCTTTAACGACTGCGCTACCCAGGCGCCCCGGAATTTGTGCCTTTTACCCAAATTTAAAAACAGTTTATAAGATCTTATTTTTTTTATTGTCTGCAGTATCTTTAGTGATGTGCTCTTGTGTACATTTTGTACTTCCTTTTTTCCCTGATCACTCTCGTTAGAGGTTTATCAGTTTTATGAGTCTTTTCAAAAAAATCAACTTTGGGGGCACCTGGGTGGCTCAGTCGGCTGAGCATCTGACTCTTGGTTTCGGCTCAGGTCGTGATCTCCAGGTTGTGAGATCAAGCCCCAGTCAGGCTCTGTGCTCAGTATGGTATCTCCTTGAGATTCTCTCCCTCTCCCCCTCCCTCTGCTTTGCACCCATATACACTCTCTAAAATAAATAAATAAATCTTTTTAAAAACTCAACTTTGGCTTTGCTGATCGCTGATCGTCTTCTAGTATATGCTTATATTCTATTTCATTGATCTGTGCTCCTATCCTTTGTTTTTCCTCAAGACCTTCTTTGGGTTTAATTTGCTGTTTTTTTTTTTTTTTTTCTTTTTTTAACTTTTTGAGGTAGCTGAATACATTATTAATCTCTTTTGGTCTCTTATTATATATACTACTGAGGCTATAAATTTTCCATTTTAAGCCCAGATTTATGTGCATTACACTCTTTTTTTTTTTTTAGATTTATTTATTTTAGAGTGTGTGAGAGTGTAGGGGGAGGGGCAGAGGGAGAGAGAGAATCTCAAGCAGACTCCCCACTGAGTACAGAGCAGATGCAGGGCTTGATCTCAAGACCCTGAGATCTTGACCTGAGCAGAAATCAAGAGTCGGAAACTTAACCAACTGAGCCACCCAGGTGCCCCACATTACACTTTTTTTTTTTCCAAGATTATTTACTTGAGAGAGTGAGAGCGAAGAGAGAGCACAGAGGGAAAAGGAGAAGCAGACTCCTCACTGAGCATGGAGCCTGATGTGGGGCTTCATTCCAGGACCCCAAGATCATGATCTGAGCTGAAGGCAGATGCCCAACCGACTGAGCCATCCAGGCGCCCATACACTCTTTTGACTTGAGTATTTTCATTCTTGCTTAGTTAAAACTAGTTTTTGTTTTCCCTTTCTAATCAGCTCTTTGACACATGAGCCATTTAGATGTCACCGCTTCATTTCCAGACGAATGAGGATTATCATCTCTTTATTTTTGAGTTCTTGCTTATTCTGAGATCTGAGAACATACTTTATATGATTTCTGTCCTTTGATATTTCTTGAGACTTATAACCCTCTACGTGGTTTTTGTAAATGATTCATACTCTGAAAAAAATATGTATATTCTACAGTTGGTGGTCAGAATGCTCTTTATATGCCAAGCCACGTTTGTTTATTGTGTTGTTCAAATCTTATATACCTGTACTGTATTTTTTGTTTACTTGTACGTCACTTCCTCTCTATCGTGGATTGTCTGTTTCTGCTTGGAGGTCTGCCAGTTTTTAATTTATACTGTGCTTTTTCATTTCTAGAATTTTGGCTCTTTTATAGTTTCAGATTTTCTGCCAGAAATTCTTCTTGTCTTTTTATTTTTTAAGCATTCTAATCATTCTTTCTAATAAAGTGTGTTTTTGAAAGCTGAATCATTTGGGTCCCTTTTGGGTCTATTTCTGTTGTCTGCTCTATCCCTTGATTTTTGATCACAATATTGTTTTCTTATGTACTTAGTTATTTATGAGTGCTGGAGACTTTAAATGAACAGTTGTAGAGAATTTAAAACCTAGAGTAATGATATCTTTGGAGGATTTACATTTGTTTCTGGGCAGTGGATTTGGTGATCCTGGATCATTTGAATGCAGTTAAGCATTAAGATGGGCTTGAGTCCCTGTGAGATCCAGACTGTTTCTAGTTTATTTACTTCTAGTATATGACATTGCAGAGGCCCAGCCCCCAGTGTGGGGGACTCAACAGGCCTTCTTTGCTTGGTGAACTTAAGATTTTGACCCCTGAGTCCTGAGTGCCTGCTAGAAGTTACTCTGTCCAGTTCTTAGTGGCTTCTCCTGGATTTGGAAGATGAACCTATGGGAAATAGGGCCTCTAGTGTAGGGTTTCCATTATCTCCCAGATATTGACTCCACGGTTCTTTAGTGTCCAGGAATAGATATTTTTTCTACATTTTGCCCAGCTTTTCTAATTGCTTTTCTCAGGAAGGCTTTTTGAATTTGCTTACTTTCTTATACTGGATAGTGAGACTTAAATATTATGTAAAAGTTCCTCTGGTGAACTGGTGGCAGCTAGGGTTGGCAGATACTGCCCCTCCTCATCTTCTATAATTATTCCCCTTCTTGTTTAGGCTACTCCAACCACTCAGGCCTTTATGGTGTTTTTTTAGCATGTTCCTATCTTAAGACCTTTGTATTTGCTGTTTTCTCTGCCTGGGGTTCTTCCCCAAATTGCTGAATGGCTCACTCTGTTATTTTCATCAGGTCTTTATCAGCGGGTCACCTTATCTGTGATACCTCTCTGACCCTGCCGATGAGCACCACATGTAAAATAGCAACACCTCCACCCCCTCAAGCCTCTTACTTTTCTCCCATTTTGCTGACCATCGTATGACATATAATTAGTTTCCACCACTATGCGTAAACTCTTTGAGACATTGTTTTGTTCCATTACATGTCCAGCACCTAAAATTGTCCCACTCAATTAGGGGCACCTGGGTGGCTCAGTTGGTTGAGTGTGTCTGACTCTTGATTTGGGCTCAGGTCATGATCTCAGGGTCATGAGATCAAGCCCTTCACTGGGCTCTGCGCTGGGAGTGGGGCCTGCTTAAGATTCTCTCTCTCTCTCTCCCTTTCTCCCTCCCTCCCCACTTGCTCACTGTCTTAGAACAACAACAAAAAATAATAATAAAATAAAATGCTTAATTAATATATTCCTGAATGAATATGAGAATGAAGTTATGACAAAACTATAGGCTTCATAGGAACTTGTGAGGATTAAATAAGTTAATACATTTAAGTGAAGACATTTACAGTTAAGGTATTAAGCACAGTGCCAGGCATATGGTAAACACTCACATATTGTTTTTCAAAATTGTTGCCTCTCCAATGATCACTTCTCATTTCTAGATATTATAGAGATTGAAAACGACTTGCTTTTTTTTCTCGCCTTACCATTACGACTAACACCAGATTTTACAACCCTGGGGCTGGGATGGTAGAATGAAGCTTAATCCATGGAACCCTCTTTATGTAGATGCAGGATTTAGAGAATAGATCTGTGTTTAAGCCAGCTTGTGATTTGCAGGCAATCAGGAAGCAGCTTTTAATGTAACTTAATGAGTTGGAGAGTGATTGAATAGACATCATTCCTTTTTAACTTTTATACTTTTATCTCCTAAGAACTCCATTCTGGGAGACTGGCACACTCACAGTTTTATGTAATGCAAGTGAAATACGATACTAAGCAGATATAAGCAAATACTGTTTTTGTTGAAGAGAACATCAAAATTGATTGACCTGAGTGGTAAGTATTGACTCAAGCAAATGCTGAAGTCAGTGTTTACCACAAGGGACAGTAAATCTTGATGATCAGAGAATATATAGTTATCTCAGTATTATTACAGAGTTTCACTAGAAGTATCCGGAAATCTTGTGGAATGAATCTCTTGAGTATAACTTTCCTTTTGGAAAAACCCAAGAACGAACTTTTAAGTTGAAGACACAAAGTTCTTTGAAGTCCTTACACATCTTGATGAGCTTTTCCCTGATTGTTTTTAACTTGGACAGCCAAGTTCCTCCCTTGTGCCTGCCAGTGTTATTAGCTAGCTGCTGTATTCAAGAAATTGATAATCAGTTCAGTTAGTTTTTGTTCCATACCCATTATATCGTTTATAAGTCTTATGTTAGATAGTTTATAAGATACAAGTCAAGGGGAAAGTATCTTTGATGTTCATCAAGTTTAGTAGAAGTACAAGATCTCTATATTTGAAATAGGCAATGGCACAAGACTACACATGATACTTTGTTTCCGATAACATAGAAATTCTTTTAGAAAGTTGAGATGAGAGAAGAGGAAAGTTGAAGAAGATGAACTGTAAATAAGCTCTTTTTTTTTTAAGTTTTTATTTTAATTCCAGTTAGTTAATTTACAGTGTTGTCTTAGGTATAAAGTATAATGATTCAGCAAGTGGTGCTCGTCATGACAAGTGCACTCCTTAATCCCCATCATATATTTACTCAACCCCTCATCCCCCCCAACCCTTTCTGGTAACCATCAGTTTGTTCCCTATAATTAAGAGTCTATTTCTTAATCTGTCTCTCTCTTTTTTTCCCCCTTTGCTCGTTTGTTTTCTTTCTTAAATTCCACATAAGAGTGAAATCATATGGTATTTGTCTTTCTCTGACTTATTTCACTTAGCATTATACTTTCTAGCTCCACCCATGTCACTGCAAATGGCAAGACATCATTCTTTTTTATGACTGAATAATATTCCAAAATATATTTATAATAAAGAATGAGTATATGTATATATATTCACACACATATGCACACCACATCTTTATCCATTCATCTATTGATGGACACTTGGGTTGCTTCCATATCTTGGCTGTTGTAAATAATGCTGCTGTGAACATCAGGGTGCATGTATCCCTTTGAATTAATGTTTCTGTATTCTTTGGGTAACCCAAGTAGCATGCCTGCTGGATCATAGGGTAGTTCTACATTTATAACTTTTTGAAGAACCTCCATACTGTTTTCCATAGTGGCTGCATGAGTTTGTATTCCCACCAGTGTTGCAGAGGGTTCCTTTTTCTCCACATCCTTACCAACACTTGTTGCTTCTTGTGTTTTTGATTTTAGCCATACTGGTAGGTGTGTGGTGATATCTCATTGTGGTTTTGATTTACATTTCCCTGATGTTGCGTGATGTTGAGAATCTTTTCATATGTCTGTTGGCCATGTATGTCTTCTTTGGAGAAATATCTTCTTTCCTTTTTTTTTTTTTTAAGTAATCTCTACACCCAACATGGGGCTTGAACTCACAACCCTGAGATCGAGTCGCATGCTCCACCGGCTGAGCTAATAGGCACCCCTGCCCATATTTAAATTGGATTATTTGGTTTTTGGGTGTTGAGTTGTGTTAGTTCTATATATATTTTGGATACTAACCCTTTATCGGATGTGTCATTTGCAAATATCTTCTCCCATTCCATAGGTTGCCTTTTAGTTTTGTTGATTGTTTCCTTTGCTGTGCAGAAGCTTTTTATTTTAGTGTAGTCCCAATATTTTGTTTTTGTTTCCCTTGCCTCAGGAGACATATCTAGAAAAAAGTTGCTATGGCTGATGTCAAAGAGGTTATTGCCTGTGTTCTCGTTTAGGGTTTTTGTGGCTTAAAGTCTCACATTTAGGTCTTTGATCCATTTTGAATTTATTTTTATGTATAGTGTAAGAAAGTGGTTCGTTTCTTTCTTTTGCATGTGGCTGTTCAGTTTTCCCAACACCATTTGTTGAAGAGACTGTCCTTTTCCCATTGTATATTCTTTCCTGCTTTGTTGAAGATTAATTGACCATATAGTTGTGGGTTTATTTCCGGGTTTTCTATTCTGTTCCATTGATCTGTGTGTTTATTTTTGTGCCAGTACCACATTATTTTGATTATGTAAATAAAATCTTGAGTAGTATTTGAGTAGGCAGACAAAAGAATGGTTTGTAGTATGAGAAGTAGAGTTCCAAAAGCATAAGAATTTAATATGTGGGCTTAAAAAATTTATACAAATAATAAATGTTAAATTATAGACATATCTGAAAAGACAAAAATAAATCCTTGCCACAGAGATAACTACCTTTAACATTTTGATATATATCTTTGTAGACTTTTTCCTGTTCATGTGTATAGAGCTGAGAAAAATGCAGAGATATTTGTGCAAATGTTTTTCAGTGCATATGAATAAATAGGAAAATAAATATTGATATAAAGGGATAGTATTAAATTGTTTCATAAAGAGTCATTTAAAAATTTTTGATATTTTAAGATTATATATATGGTAATTTAATTGATCAGAGAAAGTACTATGGTCTTTGTGATTCCTAAGATTTTCCTTCCTGAACATATTAGATACATTTGGTAGAATAGGTAGACACATTGTTTTGACTAATAATGAATCTCTTAAATTTTTTTAGGTGCTGGGTCTTCAGCTCTGAAGAGGCCATTTGAGGATGGATTAGGGGATGATAAAGATCCCAATAAGAAGATGAAACGAAACTTAAGGAAAAGTATATAAAATCTTTATTCTTAGAGATGAGATTTGTAGTCTCAGGAAAATAAAAATTACAAAGTGTGATGAATTTGGTTGATCTGAATTGGAGTTTTAAGAATATATGTTAACGGAGAAATGGATGATTGGATAGCTTTCTTTTGTTTTTCGTCTTCATTGCTTCAGATATGTTAGTGTTGACAAGCTAAAATTGATGCTGTACATCTAGTACTTCATATCCCTGGTACAGCGATGTTGTATAGTTAAAGTGATTTTAGAATTACTTATGAAGTAAAATTAATTTGTATATGTGTTTTCAAATTCTTGTTTTTTTTAAAACCTGGTGAATTTATAGTGGTCACTCAGAAGCTACAGCTGCATAGATTAAGAGCAAAATGGTTTAATTTCTGATCTCATTGTTTTGTTTTGTTTTGTTTTTGTTTTAAACAGTTCTGGATAGTAAAGCAATAGACCTTATGAATGCACTAATGAGGCTAAATCAGATCAGGCCTGGGCTTCAGTATAAGCTCTTGTCTCAGTCTGGCCCTGTCCACGCCCCAGTCTTCACAATGTCTGTAGATGTGGATGGTACAACATATGAAGCCTCAGGGCCATCCAAGAAAACAGCAAAACTTCATGTAGCAGTGAAGGTACAGTATTGCTTTTATTTAATTTAACAGGGCTTTGTTATTTTATGTTGTAAATAAGGTGCTTATTTTTCTAAAATAAATTAACAGAACTTTTTAAGATTTTAATGACAGTGACGCAAAAATTTTTGTCACCTCTGGATTACAGAATTTTTCCTTTTTGGTTATAAAATAATATGTGTTGATTATACAAAATTTGGAAAATGCAGAGAAAAGTAAAGACATAAAAAATATGGGGCAGATTAATAATTATATGTAGTATGTTTGTTTAGGTTGAGCTCATAGGGTATATGTAATTTATCCTTTTTTTTTCATTTACTATGTCATCAGTGTTTTCTCATGTTATTAAAATCTTCACAAATAATTTTTAATTGCTGTATGATTAACGTGACATGGATATACTATTATTTGTTTAGACTTTTTACTATCATTGAATATTTTGCTATTTGCAAATTTTTCGGTCATAAATAAATTTAGTTATTATCTTTGTGCATATGGTGCCTTTTCTGTATTCAAGAGTATTTCTATAGGGAATAAGGTCCAGGATTGAACCAACCAATCATGCATGTAGTTTTGTAGAAAGTCCCTAAATCCTGGAATTTTTCCATGAGTACATTTGCCCTCTTGTAGACAAATGCGAAAATCTCAAAGATCATGTAGAATAAAGATCAATTTTAATTTAAGAAAAGTTCTGTTATGTAACAGTATGGCATAAGACAGAATTGGTTTGTTTTCATGATCTTTCCATTTTGCAAATATTAATAATATAGATGTAAACATTATCCTAGACTCTGAGTATATAGCAGGGAACAAAACAAAGCCCTTAGCCTCCTGGAGCCTATATTCTAGTGTAGAAAAGATTAGAGCCAGACAACAAATATACAAATGAATAAATTATAAGGCAGGTAGTAATAAGCACAATGTAGGAAAATAATAACAACTGTAAACATATGAAACATTTATGTTGTGTCTCGTTTACAAAAGGGGTACCTCAAGTATGATGAAGTAGTATGAGTTAAAATGAGGCAGAAAATTGAAGAGCGAGGGGAAGAAATCCATGTTTAAAGCTAAAAATACAGTTCAATAACTTAGCTGTAATGTATGCTGAGGATGAGTCACAGATTTAGATCTCAGTTCTCTAGCATCTGACTCAAGAAGCTTGTGAAATATCCCTTCACTGTGACGTAAGAACAGACCGTCGATTTTAAGAGTCATAGTTGTTTTGGTATAGAGGTCAAGTGGGCATTCTCCTTGAGTGGGTCTTCATAAAAAAGGATCACAGTGACATCCTTTAACATCATGTGTGATGCAGTGACAGTTTGTGGGTTGTTACAATTGCCTTTAACACAAACTAGTGGCCTCATAGCAACTTGTAATTCAGTAAAATTTGGGGAGTAAGAACAGTGGCAGATTTTGTAATATGACAGGATTTAGATGCTATTTGTTCTCATAATTACTGTTATCATTTTGGTATGTAGTTTTCCAAGCCTTTTTTTTTTTTTTAGACCTGCAATTCCAAAATCCAGAAAACACTAAAAATGAAAAATATTTCCCGAAGTTTGATGCAGACTCACTTGATGGGAAAACCTGAATTGATGTAGAACTACGTTTAGTCTTTATTATTCCATTTAGTGTGAATATTTTATATGTTTCTTTGCACAAGCATGGGGTAGCCCCTGAACTCACCTAGGGGTTTGGAAAATATATAGTAAATATTTTGTATTAGCTTTCTAAATTCTGAAAAACTATGAATTCTCAAAATAATCTGGCCCCAAGCATTTTAGATAAGGAATGGTGGGACCTACTTAGTGGGTATACAAAATATATAATTAAAACAAGTATTATTTTTGTTCATCCAAGAATATGAGTTTTTTTTTATAGTTATCACAAAGATGGTTCTCCTTTTTAGTGATGGCCTAATGTTTTTTTATTATCAATCTACTGTAATGTAACTGATCCTTTTAGATGTAGATGCTTCCATTTGGTTGCTTTACATCTTTTTTTTTTTTTTTTTTAAAGATTTTTATTTATTTATTTGACAGAGAGAGACAGCCAGCGAGAGAGGGAACACAAGCAGGGGGAGTGGGAGAGGAAGAAGCAGGCTCCCAGCAGAGGAGCCTGATGTGGGGCTCGATCCCAGATCGCCGGGATCACGCCCTGAGCCGAAGGCAGACGCTTAACCGCTGTGCCACCCAGGCGCCCCTGCTTTACATCTTTTTAAACTAGTCTAATTATCCCTTAAGATATATTCTAGGGGCACCTGGCTGGCTCTGTTGGTAGAACGTACGACTCTTGATCTTGGGGTCCTGAGTTCAAGCCCCATGTTGGATGTAGAGCTTACATTAAAAAAACAACAGAAAAAAGTGAAGATATATTCTAGAGATGATATTTCTAGATCAAGAAAAGGGCACATTTGAATGATCCATTAATTCATTAAATATGTATTGGGCCTCCTGTTATATGCCAGGCATATATATATATATATATATATATATATATATATATATATATATAGCCAAATTGACATCTATATACAACAAGTTTCAGGTTCTGTTTTACAAATGAATTTGAGAGTGTTTTATATCTAACCTGTGTTGATGAAAGTAAGTCCCACTAGATAAAAGTCCTTAGATTCCTTACTCAGTAGCTTGGTAGGAGTCTGTACCTGTTAAAACACATCACACCAGAGAATCAAATCAAAACAAAATATGAAAAAGCGGTTCCTGCCACAGGAGCCCGGCCAGCCAGCAGCAGGCACCCTAAAGTGATGGAGATCAATTGCCAATCTTTTCTTTCCTTTTCCAGCTCTTTTTCCTGACAGTCCCTCACAAAGAACATAATCAGCCATATTCCATGAAAAGAATCTTAGTCATTGTGGGGAAAAGGTCAGCTAGAAGAGAGAGGACAGGGAGTGAAGGCTCTTTGGAGAGTTCTTGCAGCCATCAGCTCTCCACCATCCGTAAGCCATGGATAAGACTTTCTTTTGAGTGGAGAGCTATAGAGTAGAGTATGTTTTCATGTGTTTTCTTTTCACTTTTGTCCTGTCGTCTTTGAGGTTATCCGCTTTCCCAGCCTCAACTGCCTTCTGGGGGGAAGAAAAAGTAATGGTTACATTGAATTTCCCAGTCACCTTGTTTCCAGGAATAATCTTGTGATTTTTCAGCCCAGTTGATGTGTTTATTAGATTTGATTTATTTGCCAAACACTTGAGACTCACTTTTTTGGTGTATCAATTTTTTGGCTTCAATATTGATTCCAAGCAAACTTTGGTTCTAGAGGTCTGAGAACTCATTACCTTTTTTTTTTTTTTTAACTTTTATAGCATATACTAGTTAATCTCATGTGTTCATAGGAAAATGACTTAATTTGACATTTTTTTGTTAGTTGGGCTGTATTGCAAATACACTATATCCTTTGAGATTATCAGTTTTATAAAGTATAGTATAGTGAAATATGTTGCTATAATAACAAGTAAATAAATGAATATGATATGTGAGAAAAGCACAGAGAGAAATGGTGTTAAATAATTCACACCAGACTTATTTTGTCTATGTTAAATTGGGAAATGCTGCGTGTCTTTAGTTTTTATTGGAATAAATCAAATTTATTTGTGACTCTTGACTTTTGACTTGAAGCCTGTATTAGCTAGTGTTCATTCCAGACTGATAACTGTTTTCTCAGAGATGAGATTTTTCAGGGAGAGCATATTTACAGGACTCAAACAGTAGAGAAGGTGTTTTCTTTATAAAATATTGACAAGGATAAACCAAGTGATGTAACATACTTAGTCTTACAGTACTACCTGAGAACTTCTAAAACCTAAGATATTGAAAAGAGGTTCTTGGCTTTCTTCCAGGGATTACAAAGAATTAATTTATGATTTGAAATGTTCAACAGAATGCCAGTTTCCATATGAATTGGGTGAATTAATTTCAAATTCTCTTGGTACAGAGTTATACTTATGTCCATCCAGTGTTTCAGATGTACTATTTTATTTATATTGGCAGAATCCATTATAGACGATGCCATTGGGCTGCCTGGTCTCTCATTCGTGGGACTATCATAACGGTTTTTTGAGACACCTATTAAGTATAGTTGGGATCGTAAAGAAATATGGCATTGCTTTTACGCTCCAGCAACCTAATGCATTAGTCAAAAGCTGAAACAAATATAGAGATGTTTAGGAACCTATCTCCATATATTTTGATATAAACCTTTAAATTAGTAGATGACAGTGCAACATTAGCCTGTTTGGAAAGAGGCTTATAAAAATGCCAGTGAATATATTTTCTTATAAACATCTAAAATGCAGTATAAGCTGGCAGGAGATAGTAAAAGCCATGCTTGTATGTGTGTATGCTCATGGGCACGTGCAAGCCCCCAAAGACACACACACACACACACACACACACACACACACACACACACACGCTGTTCAGAAAACTTTATTTTAAAAAAGATAGGAAATGCTAGGCATTGAATGGTAATATAGGAAGAATGGACATCGGAGGAAGCCATAACATAACTATGCCTTGAGGGGCAGGGACAGATATATATTTCTTCAAATTAAATGTATTTCTTTCATCCTTTATTTAAACCTAAATACTTTGAGGATGTTTTTCCCATTCTCCGTGGTGAAAGAAACTCTAGTAGTTAACTTAGTTTAACCAAGGATTTGATATGTAGGTTTTAGCACCCTCTTGCTCTTCCAGCAAGGTGTTTCATGGATTCAGATGTTATGGATTTGAAACTTGTTTTCAGTATTTCATCTCTTCTCTGTGGTCTCTGATGTTTGAATAAAACTGAATCTTAATGTAATTTGTACAGGTATTACAAGCAATGGGATACCCAACGGGCTTTGATGCAGATATTGAATGTATGAGTTCCGATGAAAAATCAGATAATGAGGGCAAAAACGAAACAGTGTCTTCAAACTCAAGCAATAATACTGGAAATTCTACAACTGAAACCTCCAGTACCTTAGAGGTATATTTATATACTTTTTTTCCTTAGAGAAAAAGGACTGCATGTAGATTGTAGAAAATTTGAGAGATGTGGAAAAGTATAAATAAGAAAATCTTAAGCATATACAAATGTATATATTCCACAGGCAGCCATTATTAATATTTTGGTTTATTTCCATCCAGTCTTTTTTCTGGCAGTCATATTTTCATGCAGTTTTGCCACTTGTTTTTTTTCACTTAAAAAAAAAACCCTGTAAACATAACTGTATAATGCACAACACATGTATGTATCCTAATTTAATTAGCATTTTCCTTTTGCTGGCCATAGAAGTTCCTTCCTGTATTTCACAGTTAAAATAATATCAACAACATCAGCTAAACTAAAGAGTGAAAAACCAGAAGGTCTCGCAGAGGAAATTTAGATTATTTGAAGTTTGTGCTGAGCTGTGGGAGGCAGTGGGTCATCATGGAGCCAGTCTAGCCTTGAGGAAGGTATAGCTTGATCTAGTATGTTCCTCAGACTCTGAATAAGTCCTAACGTATGAGCTTATTGCCACAGATAATAGAATGGGACAGAAATCTAAGTACTGAGTGTACACAGTGTTTTTGGGAATTCATGGGGCCCTTTTTTTTTTTATTGCATTCTGTGTAAGGAAAATGGGCTCTAAAGTAACAGCAAGAGGTTACATTAAGTTTTTAAAATTTTTTTTTCATTTGTGGGAAATGACTATTTATCAAAGACTTAGTGGACCATAATTTTTTCAGTCTATAAACCTTTTGTAGTGCCTGCTTACTGCCAGATGCTGCAGACATTGTGTCCAGAGCCTCAAAATGTTCTCAGGCTAGAAGCACAAAAGACATATCCATAACTAATTATAATGTAATGTGATCAGTACCAAGATGGCAAAGTGAACATAATATTGTAAAGTCTCAAAAGAGGAAGTGATTAGGAAACTTAGACACCTGTAAAATCAAAGACAGTAAAATGTGAGTGAAGTTTCAGGTGATGAGTAAGATTTTGCTATGTGGAGAAGAGGTGGAAAGGAGGCATTTTGGATCAAAGGACTAAGAGGTATAATGACCTAGAGTCGTGAAAGTACATGTTTGAGAGGTGCCAGGTGGGCCAGTGTGGAGGGACAGATGGAGGCTGAGGCCTGTGGAAGCCTCGTCTGACTCTTCGTTTGGTACTGTGGGAGCCTGGCACCTGGCTTTTCAGAGGACCACTCATTCATAGGTGATAGTCACAGGCAGGGCAAGATGTTTTGCTGGTGGTGGTATAAATACTTAGAGAAGAAAGAGCTCATTAATTATGAGACTCCGACTGTTAGGTTCAGGGGAATTAGGGAGAGAGAGCGGTGTGGGCTGTACTAATAGCAGCCACATGCGTGTGTGGTGCTTTTGGTAGGAATACGTCTATGCTTTGTTTCTATGTAATGTAGTAATGGCATGGGGGAAGGGGGAAGACAGCCCTTATTCTTCATTTAAAATTAAAATATTAAGATACAAATATTTGAGTGTCTTGACTCATTTTTATAAAAGTGATTTCAGATTTGGAAAGCAGAGCATGATTACCATAGACCTAGTTTCACAAAGTACTCATTACCTTTTAAAGATGGAAACTGGAGATTCGCTTTGAAATTTTAAAAAATGTAGATTACAAAAACTTCAGGAAGTGAGTTTTTTTTTTTTTTTATTGCAGAAGACCCAGGCATGTTTTATTAAACTTGTCTTGAAAAGTCCAATGTTTCATTTTTTTCCTACAGCATTAACCACTTACCAAATCATCATAGAATAGTTTGTTAAGAGAATCTTGCTGTTGCTGTCCATTGGGTTTGTATACATAATAGTTGTTTGGGGCATTCATTTCTTCTTCTTTTTTTTAAAGATTTTATTTATATATTTGCGGGGCTGGGTGGGGGAGAGAGAGAGAGAGCGCCCGCGCCTGAGCAGGGGGGAGGGGCAGAGGGAGACAGAAGCTGACTTACAGCTGAGCATAGAGCTCCATCCCAGGAGCCGGGGATCCTGACCAGAGCTGAAGGCAGACACTTAACCTACTGAGCCACCCAGGTGCCCCTGGGGCATTCATTTCTTTGTTCGGCATTTCTTGAGCAATTGCTATGGTAGAATTACAGCCATGATCTCTAACGTCAAAAAGTGCTCGATCTTTGGGTCTGTCCTTTCTCAAAAATTATAGGTGCAGTATTTTGTGGTTTGTTTTATTTTTGGTGCCGCACTCTCTCTTCATTTGAGGCTTCACACTCTTACATGAATTATTTTTTTTCTTACTCTAGTCTTAATCCTTCCTTGAGTCAGTTCTTTCTGCCACTCCTGGCATGATTTTTCTACAACACAAGTCTAATCATGAGTTTTCTAGATTAAAGTCTCTCCGTGGCTTCCTGTAGTTCCTGATAGAGTCAAAGCTCATTTGCATGGCATGCAAAGTCCTTTATGAATTGGCGCCATCAAGGGCGTTCCTAGTCAGGGCCTGCCTTCCTGTGCTCACTCCCTTATACAGCCAAACTGCCCTTCTCGCCATTTCCCAAACAGATGTTCTTTGCTTCTCTTGGACCTTTCCGTGGCTGTTTCCTCTGTCTCAAATGCCCTTCTCCTTTGTTTCCACCTTATCATGATCTGGTGCTTACCTCTCTAAGGTTTAAGGTCAGGTTCACATGTCACTTGCAGGAAAACTCTCCTGATTGCCCTAGAAAACAGTTGCTTCTTCTGTATTTCCATAACATACATCTGTTCTATAATATGTACTGTTTTACAGTGATTATGTCTATCCCTGCCACTATACTCTAGCTCTTTTGAGCAGGGAGTGACTGCTTTTATTCTTATTTTTAAATTTCAGAATCCATAGTCTGTAGCCTACTGTTTTTACCTTAGGTGCCCTAAGTCTCTTCAGAGAGAACTGAGAGCTGTGTAGGAACATTTTCTTCCCATCTCCCTAATTGCAAATTATTTCTTCCTAACCCTAAAGAGGTGTCATGTGAATCTCAACTGTTCTGTCCACTTTGTTAGTCATTTAAAGTATTATTCTTAGATCATGAACACCGCAGAGCAGACCCTAGAGGGCCATGTAATGACAAGGCCACATTGCTCTTGAACAGTGCTGAGACAGCCCTACTTCAGGGGCAGGCTAGCTAGATGACTGACTGCCATGTTTATTGTTTATAGAGTTTCTATATCTCTGAAGATATTTTGTCATTTGTATATAGAGGTGATCACATCCTAGCCCCTAAATGCTTTGAAGTATAATTTTTGAGACTCTTTTCAATAGAAACGTAGTATAATTGTATTAATAAGAAATTTAATACTCTAAAATCTTACTTGGTTGAACCTCCTTTTAGGTAAGAACTCAGGGCCCTATCCTCACAGCAAGTGGCAAAAATCCCGTAATGGAGCTCAATGAAAAAAGAAGAGGTCTTAAGTATGAACTCATCTCGGAGACTGGTGGAAGCCATGACAAACGCTTTGTAATGGAGGTGTGTACCCAGATTCAAGCCAACCTTGCTTTCCTCTCAAAGACATAGGCTGTCCTGAGCTTATATGTAAAAAAGTTTTAGATTGAGTTAATTCTCGTGGCACTATTTGACTTCTGGTGTTTTCTGTGTTGTGATACATTTAAAGTAACACTACATAGAGGAATTGCATTGGATAATTGCAGAGTGTTGTTCTTGATTTTAGGTAGAAGTAGATGGACAGAAATTCAGAGGTGCAGGTCCAAATAAGAAAGTGGCAAAGGCAAGTGCAGCTTTAGCTGCCCTGGAGAAGCTGTTTTCTGGACCCAATGCAGCAAATAATAAGAAAAAGAAGATTATCCCTCAGGTATGAGTTAAGCATTAAACCTTTGTAATACTTTTGAAAAATATTACCAAAATTAAATTTCCTTTTCTGTCTTGGTGCCACTTTAGCTTTTTCTGAAGTCGTTTCTTTTTCTTGCATTTAGCATCCTTTTCTTTGGGTTAGATCATAAATACTGTAATATTCCCTGTTCTGGGGTCTTGGTAGGCAAATTATATATGAGAAAGAGGCTATTAGCATTATTTGGGGTCTTTCAGTCACTCTTGATGAGGTAGAGCGTTGAGGGATCTGAACTTTAATGAGATGTTAGCATATGTTTAGGGAAGCTGCCAAGAGGATAGGGGCTTACTTTCATCAGAGTCTGCAGAGGCACTTCCATTTCTTTTCCGGTTTTGTCCTTTTGCATTATTTTGTGTTTTCCTTTGGGGAAGGCACAGTAGAACTTGACCCTGTATTGCTTCTGTTCATTCCTGACAATGGGCATGTCAGTCCTGCTGAAGGCCCAGGACTGTAGCAAGGTCTTTAGAAAAGATGGCCTTCTAATTACATGCTTTTGGATAACAGATCCTTCTATCCATTCATTAATGCATTCAAATATATTTTCTAGTCATATACTACGTGCATGATTGAGGGGGCAAAAGAGAAACATTATTAAATATAAGACAGTTCTTTCCCTGGTGGAGAGTGCTGGTGCAGTAATGTCTGAATAGATTACGTGATAGAAACAAGTCAGTTAAAAACGTTTAGACTAATAGAAGGAAGCTTAGATTACTTAAGATTCTGAATGAAACAGTTTGTTTAGTTTCTTTTACATACACTGAGTACACTGGCAGAGGTAGAGTTGATCTTGTTTTATAGACGAGGAAACAAGACCCGAAGAGATACAGACAGTGCCCTGAGTACCGCAGCCAACTGATGGTAGGGTCTCTTTCAGCTAGGTTCTTCTCCTTCCAAAGACCGTGGGCATTCCATTGCATATTATAGCCATCATAGAAATTTGTCTTGTCTTGTACTTATTGTAATAAACATTGCTTACATTCTAGGATTCAGAATATAACCAAGGAAAACTTTTACTGAAATGAAATACAAATAAGGCGTTTAAATTGCACTGGTACACATGCGGAGAGAGAAGTGGCTTTATTTCCCTAAAACCTTCCAGAAAATGTGCTAAATTAGTAGAGAGATAATTGTCACCTTGTTTGTTTTGGTGCGTTTTTACCATGAGTTACATCTTGTATTGGGTCAGTTAATTTTAGTGTTAAAAAAGCGAGTACAGCTACTTATTAGGTAGTTAAGTTTGGTTCTAGTAGACATGAGCTCGATCTGTGTGGAGTCACTCTGCTGCCGCCAGATTGTTACTTCCTGACTACTTGGACTAAACTGTGTTAAAAAATTAAAAAAAAAAAAAAAAAGATGTCTACATGAGGTTCACCCATTTTTAGAAGTTTTCCATACTAGAGGATCTAAAACTCGTGTGTTCAATATGCTTGACAGCCAGGAGGCAGTCTATTTTGGATGTGTGGGTTGCCTTTTTTTTCAGCCAAATAGAAAATGCCTGTTCCCTGTGCATGATACATTTGACCTTGAAACTGTCTTCTCTCCAGTTATGCTAGTGGTAGAGGTACTCCCGTGAGGAATAAAAGATGATGGCTTTTCAGTGTGAGATAAATGCTCTGAATGTTTAAGCTGTTTGAGATATTGTTGACTTTATTCCACTGTGAGCTTTGAGGCTCTGCACCTTGGTTATAGGAGGGAATTCTGGTAGTTTTTAGTTTGAGTTTTTGTTGTGTCTTTATATTAGAAAAATGAGTGTAATGTTTCATTTAAAACTAGATATTCTTGATTTTCTTAAAATTTCAGTTTTGGAAAGAGATGTTCTGTTCATCCTTATCTAGTCTACTTTTCAGAGTTTGCTGTTCTCTCTACTGCTCTTTCTCCTCTGGAGTAAAACAAAGTGGTTATCATTATCCTTATTGTATAATTATTGTCTGTAGACATAGAGATTTGTGATTTTACCAGAGTCCCACAGTATTTTAGGGCAAGAGGGGACTTTAGAGGTATATTTATTTAATGATTGGTACACGTGTACACATACTCATATGGCAGAAGATATAGACTCAAAAGAAATCACGTGACCTTTCTGGAGTTCTCATTTTTGGTCTTCCTTCCTAGTTCTGTTTTTTGTTTTGTTTTGTTTTTTTAAACTCCACTCAGATTCACAGGTAATTATTGGTGGTTTGTTGGGTAGTTTTTGTCTGTGGGCGGAGAATTCAGTGGATTTCGAACCTAGGTATCAAGTGACTATAATTACTTTAGTCAGGCCGAAGATGTAATGGATGTAATTTGACTACTGAAATTTGTGTGTAGAAAATGAACTCTTTCTGAGTAACCCTCAAGTGAAAAGAAGAAGTTATTTGCATACTTTTATGTGCCCGAATATTCTTCAGAACAGCTTTGTAAGGTAGGTGTCATTTTTATTTTACAGATGATAAATGAAAGGTTCAAGGTCATAGACGACTCATTGACTCATCTACAGGCTCAAGTTTCTCACAGAGGTTGTGCATTAGAGAGATGATGGGATGTTAGTTCTTATTTCTTTCAGTAACGAAAATGTGTTATTTTTAACAGGCAAAGGGTGTTGTGAATACAGCTGTGTCTGCAGCAGTGCAAGCTGTTCGGGGCAGAGGAAGAGGAACTCTAACAAGGGGAGCTTTTGTTGGGGCTACAGCTGCTCCTGGCTACATAGCTCCAGGTAGAGTATAGCCTGTGAGAGGTCTGCCGCCTCTTCTGGGCCAGACTTTGAAGAACAGCATCTCCTTTATTTTCCAGGGTTATACACGGTCCCTGGAAACATAACACAGGTGTAAGATGGGTGTGCACAGAAATTCAAAAGAAGAGAATCTACAGAATGTCATAGGTTTTTTCCTGGAATGTGCTGAGTGACTGGGGGCGTCCTGGAGGGAGGTGACAGATGAGGAATATTGCACTTGGTGGAGGGGACATATTTTGACAATGAGGAAGCTAACAAATACTCCACAGTTCGAGAAGTGCGGACATGTGAGCAGGGTGCATTCAGCGGGGACATAGAGGGTGGTTGGGTCTAACAGGAGAGGAAAACTGCTGGTAAGAGACTCCCTCGTTTGGGTGAAGCCTAGCATTGGTAGCGTTTCTTTAAGTCAGTGTTTGGGATCCAGCAAAGGTCTACAGAAGTACAGAAAGAGGGAAAAAAAGGAAAACTTATTTATCCAGAGCTTACTATACAACAGATACTTTGGCATAAATGATTTCACTTAATTGTTTTTTAATCTTTACAGTGTTTCCTCAAGTAGAAATTATTTCCATTTCCTGGGTGAGAGAACTAAGGTTTCGCGGGAGAAGGCAACTAGCTCAGTCTGAGACATGTAGCAAACAGCAGAGCAGAAATTTGAATGTAGGTGTTTGCAGTTCTAGAGTTTATATTCTTTTCATTTCACCACATGGCTTGACGGAGATGGGAAAAGATGCCCTCCCTCTGCCTTCTGTTCTAATACTTACATCATTTCAGCAGTAGATGTAGAGCTGTCTCATTAAAGTTAAGTCGTCTGCCATGTTGAACGTATGGAACTTTTCACTTAGCAAGTAGACTGCTTATAATTGTTGATCGAGATGAAATTGTCATAAGGATTGGATCTTATCCCATCATTATTTTTTGTAATATTGCTAAGAAATTCACTCAGATGGTGTGTATGTGTGTGTTTCCTCCCTCCCTCCCTCCCTCCCTCCCTCTCTCTCTTTCTTTTTTAGGAAAGAGTTAGAATAGGCTATTTGGGAAGTTCTGTGGATGATGTGGTTTTGGAATTATACTTGTAGGAGTTGATCCTAGTAGGGGCAGAGCTCAAAGATGTGTTATATAATGAATATATTCTCTCATTGAAATAAGATGGGCTTGCTTTGGGATTTTACTGTCATGCAGCTTATGATCTAAAGGTGAGACAGGCTGATCAGATAGTCACGATTATCAACTGAGAAGGTTGTGATGAAGGACAAGGGTATGTTCTGTGAGAGAATGTAACAGAGAAACTGGGTCTCAGCTTTGGGGCCTGAAGGCCTCCCTCAAAGAAGTGACACTTGACATGAGCTTTAGAGAGTGAGGAGGCGTTAACTGGGAGAAGACTGGGGTGGAAGAGTGTTGTACACAGAGGGAACAGCATGTGCAGAGACCCTGTGCTGCTGGGCCAGGGAACTTGGCTGGTGAGGAGGATTAGAGGAGGCCAGATGTCTATAGTGTGGAGAGCACTGTGTGTGTTGGATGGGGGCTAGTGGGGAGAGACATGACAGGGACAGGGAGTGATTTGAGCTAAAGCTAGACATTCAGTCCCAGTCCTCGAGGCCAAGGTGTGGATTTTGGCCTTAGAATGCTAAGTGCAGTGGGAAGTCGTGAAGGGTTCTAAGGAGAGAAGTGGCATCATCAGACTTTTCTGTAAAGATCATCGTCTACAGTGTGAAGAATAGATTGTAGGTACAGAAGTGGATGTGAAAAGACAAGTTAGAAAGTTCTGGTAAACTCATAGCTCAGGCCAGAGACAGTGCAGGTACCTCCAGTGGGTGCAGGGAAGCAGATGGGCGGCAAGAAGCGACCAGATTGAAGACGTACTGCAGAATCACAATTAATGGATTTAATGTGGAGAGTGAAAAGGAGGGAGGTTTCAAGGATTTCTCCCAGCGTTTTTAATGAGAGGAACTGGGTCAGTGACTGTGCGGTTTAAGACGGAGAATGTTGAAGGATGAGGGGGAGGGTGGGAGATGGGAGAGGAAAAGGTTCATTGTGGTTTGATTCCGTTTATAGGTCCCACGTTAAGACACTCCTCTGTGCATCTCACTGTTTCTACTGATATTTAATATTCTTTTGCCTCATTCAATCATTATTTAAAGAAAGCAGCTTTTATTAATAATAGGCAAGTTATTGAGATGAACTTTCTTACCTTTGATTACATGTTCAGTAGGGGCTTCGTCCGTCTGGGAGCGTCTGCGGTCACGTGGTCATGGACGCTTACCTCCCGCCCATCAGCTAGTGGCAGTCATTGTGAGACGCATCGTGTGTGTCTGCTTGGTGCCAGGCTCATTCGCTCTATAGTAGCTTTCCTCTTATGTCATCGCATTGACCTCTGTGAAAGGCCTGTCTCGTGAAGCTTTTAAAAATGAAGTTCTTTTATAGCCCAGAGAAGATTCAGATTAGGTCAATTAGATTATGAATAGGTTATATGCCATTTGCAGAGTGTATTCTGTGCAGCAGGGACTGTAGTAAGTATTTTTACATACATTATTTAATTACATTCCCCTGCCAACTCAATTACTGTAGAAGACGGTGAGGCTCAGAGCGGTGAAATAACAGGCCCAAAGTCACCTTGCTAGTGAAAGGGAAGTCAGGGTTCAAACCCCATAGCCTGATCTGTGGCTAGCTTAGTAGTTGTAGTTTTATCTCTCTTTAAGGTTTTTGTAAAACCCTTGAAACTGTAGCCTTAGTCATTCAGTTAGCTACTTTGTCCCGGAATAGATTTGATATGCAAACTTTTTAAAGTATTAATTTCTCTTTTGGCCTCAGTTCCTAGTGCATATTTCCTGCTGCTTCTTTCAGTTACATTGTATCCTCTTGAAATCTAGGATTTAGGGAGCCCTAAAGACTACAATTAAGACTAAAGACTAAGGCTACGTTGTGCTATCCCCAGTTTTATGTGACTTAAGTATAGACTAAAAAGTAAAAATTTCCATCTCTCAGGAAATGTTTCTGTTAGTCCCTAAAAGCAGTTTACTTATTCAGCATACATTTGAGTGTTTTGTTTCAAGCAAGGGATTTGGACCTGGGCATTCGAAGATGACTACATCTGCCCCAGTGAATGCTCGGAAGGTCATGTGGGGCAGAACAAACGCTTGCATAAACACTGTGCACCCTGATGCAAGCTGTGACATTGAGGGGTGTGCAAAGGAGCAAACAGCAAACCCAGGAGACTTCACAGAGGAGGTGATATTTGGTCCTGATCTACAGGATGCATTGCGGTTGGGCAGCTGGAGAAGGAGAAAAAAAAATGACGATTATAGAAAAAGGTCTTGTAATGTTAAAAAGGCTTGATTTATTTTAGGTACAGTTTGAAGGGCCCATGTAGATTTTGTTCTATTTTATTTATTTATTTTTTTAAAGATTTTATTTATTTATTCGACAGAGATAGAGACAGCCAGCGAGAGAGGGAACACAAGCAGGGGGAGTGGGAGAGGAAGAAGCAGGCTCACAGCGGAGGAGCCTGATGTGGGGCTCGATCCCATAACGCCGGGATCACGCCCTGAGCCGAAGGCAGACGCTTAACAGCTGTGCCACCCAGGCGCTCCTGTTCTATTTTTAGAACCCAGTTTTCCCTAAAGATTTATCTGCAATTTAGTATTTATATTTTTAAAGTTGTTTTATTGAAAGATTTAAGATTGTGGATTCTGTTAGCACAGTATTTCTAATCCCTACAACACTATTATAAAGTAGCTTGGAAGGTTTCTCATATTACAGGCATGAAAAGGCAACCCAGAAGTTAAACGTTTAAGGACGTATGAGAAACCAGTGCCAGAACAAATTAGCTCAAATACTTCTCTGTTCTTCAGACTTGTTTTTATTGACAATATGAGCCTTTTTTCACAGGCACCAGAGGCTCGTGTCAGTCTTGCCAACACATACTGGGCCGGGAATTCAGATACCAGGAGACCTGGACCTTGTCCCGAGCCCACAGCCCATCCACACGCCCACTTGAGCAGCACTTGAGGCTTCAGCCTGTCCTATCACTGCTTTCTGAAGAGACCTGGAAAGTTCTGCTTTCCAGCTTTAAAGAAATTGGTAACTTGAGCGATTCTAAGTTTAGGGAGAGGAGACAAATTTGTTCAACAAATTATATTCAGTGAGTGGTTACTATGTGCCAGACCTTCTGCCAAGTTGAGGTGATACAAAAAATGTCTAAGACTTGGTGTCTGTCACTCTAGTAGGGGACACAGACAAGGAGTCGATAATTGTAATACAGTGTTGTTAAGTGCACGGAGAAAGACAGGATATTCTGGTGGGTCAGGAGAACCTTGTAGGTCATGGGGAAAAGCTTCCATGCTAAGCAGGAATGGAAGGTTCGACCATTCTGGGAATAGTTCTCATTTGTCCAGCATCTGAAAGAAGTCCTCAGGGCCCAAGGTGCTGGGTCAGGCAGTACTTGTGAATTGGACCAGTACCGATTGGTCGCCCTTTGTTCTGGACTGATCTGCTTTCTTCTTCTTTGCGCTAGGCTATGGAGCTCCGTATGGTTACAGCACAGCTGCCCCTGCCTATGGTATGTACACCATCTTTCTGATCTCTCCTCTTAGCAATGCTGTCACAGCAAACTAAAGCACAGTTTGTATCCAGGGTTTCTTTAAATGAATTGGAGGATCTCAGACCTATTCATTCTAGTGACCCAACTTAAATTCCCTTTGAAAACGCCACAACCTTGTGGTTCTTGGTTTGGTTGGAGTTGCTCTTCTCTCTGCTTTGCCTGGTTGAAGGACTGCTTGTTCTAATTGCCTGTTTCTGACCATATTGAAATTAAATATAAGTAGTTCTTCTTACAGCCAACTTATACTCCATTCAAAGGCTACTGAAGGGCCATACCCGGTTTCCAGCTTGACTGCTCGCCGGTTACATGGCTGCATTGAAGTTTCTGGCTTGAAACCGTCTGGTGACTTGAGTTAGGGTTAGGAAATGTTCACTTCAAATTTGTAGCCATCATCCTTTTCCATAAATTTTGCTTTAGAGGTGGGATAAATGGGCCCTCGCGTGGTGATGGGGTGTCACCGGCAGTGTCACTGAAGTGCTTCCCACAGAAAGTCTGCGGTACATGTTAAAAAATCATAGGAGTGTCTCCTCTCCCTCCAAAAATAAAAAATAAAAGCATATGCAGAAATGAACCTCAGTGGCCCTTTGGATAACTTTTGAATGAGGTTTATGTGGCAATGGAGGCAGTAGGTTTGGAGTCAGTGATATGCTCTCTTAGACATTTTCCCTAACTCAGGCGCTACATGTTACAGGTCAGCCTCTACGGGATGTTTGCCATTGAGAGAAGAAGAGAGCGTGTGTGTGCACGAGAGTGAGCGTGTGCGTGTGCCTGTGCGAGTGCGTATCAGTGCGACCCTGGGCTGGGCGCGCACGTGCACAGTGGGGAAGGACCTTGAATGTCCCGCTGCTTGTGGTGTAAGTCCTCCACACAAGCCTCGGGACCCTTCATTATGCTTTCTCTCTTCATGCATCAGCTTTTCCATTTTTGTTCAGATGAAAATGACGGGTCCTTAAGACACCGCTAAGTGGAAGCTTCACTTGATTTCATAACTGTTAAAAATAAGTAGAAAATGAACAGTTTGACCACTCTCCCCATTAAGATAGACTGGAAAGATGTGGAGAAGCTGCAAGGGTCAAACATTTGGGGTGAGTCTTCTCCACGGGCAAAGTGCCAAGTCTGGGGTTTCATCCTTGACTGAATGTCTCCTCTGGAACGCTCAGGTTTGGTCAGGGCTTCCCCAGATTCCCCAGATCCTCAGATGTGGGGTGATGAGGAATTGAGAACTCATTTGAGAGAATGTTTTCACCCAGAATTTCTTCTAAATTCGAATTCTCTAGCTCCTTTTGTTTTGGCTGTTTGCTTTTACCATGCAGCCAACTTCTGGATATCCTGACCACCTCATCCCTCCTGTGAATTAGGTCTGGGCAGTTGATCCAAATACCTTTTGACTCACTAGTCCCATTGTGGTGTGTCCTGTGTGAGCGCCAGAGCATCTGCCTGCTGGGGCAGGTGGTTAATTCTGGGTCTTTCTTTTAGACACTGTAAGTCTCACGTTCTTTAGTACAGGTTTTCTAGAGCTGAATTTTTCTCTTTAAAACACGGGTATGTCTAGGCTTTAAGCTGCATTCATGTTTTTCCTCAGTCTTTTTAATTTTCTCTCTTGTTCCTCCCTTTCCTCTAACATTATCCTTTCACCCCGCGGCCTCTGAGCCCCCACTTCAGAAGGCTCCTCTCCTCCATGTGCCATATAACTGACTTCCAAAGCTGGTGAAATTTGATGCCCCCATTTTTCACATAAAAGATTTGGTTTTTAAATGTTACTGTGATGCCACCCTACTAAAACAATGCTTTATTTTGGCTGTAAGGTAAATATGTCTTTTGGCCTTTGTAAAGCTGTTGCATGTGGGGTAAATTCCCTCTGATCATCGGGTGCTCTTGAATACCTGCTGTTGCTGCTTTGTGATTTCTCCGTAGGTTAAATACTAGAATAGAGATAGGAGCAGATTTCAAATCACGCTTGAGTATGCAGAAGTTTGTGAGGCCACAAGAACTCATTTATTACAAAATTAAGAAAGGAGTTAATCTTTCCAGATTTGCCATGCCAATACCGGCCGTAGCTGTGAAGAAGATAAACACCTGGTCATGACTCCAGTTGGAGCTGTCTTTCTGGGGAGCTGAGGCCTGCACAGAAAGCTGTGCTTTGAGTCTTGACAGTCATCCCTGTTTCTCCTACAATATGCGATGTGCCAAATTGAGAACGATTATGGATTTCTAGAATCCCTTTAGAATATTAATAGCATTGCTTTTGATCTTTAGAATTCATGGCCGCTCACACAAATGAAATTGCTTTCTGAATATCATTCTTCCTGTGATACAGCCATCTTAATTTTGAGTGGAAAATACTAATTATCAAAATATTAGCAATTTCAAAATAGGAGATCTGTGAGAGGTTTGTGGGTCTCCTCCAAAATGGTTCATGTTGACTGACTAATCTGGAAAAGGTTAATGATCATTACTGTAAGATATTTTTTTACCTGAAATTTTTATTGGATTATTAAACTTATTTGGAGTCCTCTCCGTTTCTTTTCTCTGTAGGTTTACCCAAGAGAATGGTTCTGTTGCCCGTTATGAAATTCCCAACATATCCTGTTCCCCACTACTCATTCTTTTAGCAAATGACAGAAGCTAATTCCTATTGAACAACAAATACAGTACAATACAGAATGTTAGAGAAAAAGCCTTTTTATCCTGCTTTCTTTGAACACATACTTGATCAAAATTATTTGTAAAGAACATCTTTCCTACTTTTTGATTTTAACAAATGCAAATTTAGTTCTCTAAAACTTGAAAACAAACAAAAAAGAAACTAGTTCTGTGAAACGGTACCTCATTTCCGGAAAATAACTTATACCAGCCCTTCTGTTCTAGGGAAATAAGTCTAGCAGTTCAAAGTTTAAGAGGAGTATCAGATTATGTAAAATTAAATTTGTGAAGGATGTATAGAGTCTCAAACACTGACCACAAATAAACCGCTTTGCTGTAACACAGAGTGCTGCCTGGTTCCTGATGCAGTCACTGAGTCTTAGCTCTGATTGATATGTATTCGCCCCAGGGCACTTGAATTCGGGCTGTAGTTATTTTTTTTAATACAGTAGAGACTTTTCATTTAAACTTTAACTTTGTAAATACTGAAGTGTGTAATTAAAGCCAATAAAATATGGGTTTGAATATTGTTTTAGCTTATTATTTTTGATATGTTTTGGTATCAAATTACAAGGAATTGAAAACTAATAATAACTTAGCCCTAGAAACCCATTCATTTGTAAGGAAATTGCTAAAACAAAGCAAAGGCAATTGTTAGTTTGAGCCAGTCTACTTACTTTGTAAGCCCTTTGTACTGCTGGACAAGGGCATCCCCATGAAAAAGGTATATTCTGTTATCCGAGCATTGCTTCTTAAAATGATGGCACTACCCAGCGATGGGGAAGGAGGAATGTGATTATTTTAGTTTCCTAATTTCCAAGTTTTAAAAGAGAATAAATTAATCGATCAATCACCCTCTCTTGTTCTTGTGGCCTTCTTCACTCTGTAAGATACTGTGTTCACTTCCCTGGCTTTTTTCATGCAGATAGAAGATTAGCGATTTTTCTGGGATTCATTGAAAGGTCTCTTTTCCTCTTCAATTACATCAGAATCTAAAGCAGCAACAGGGTCCCCATAAAAACTTGCTCTTCGATTGTCCCAGTTCTTGTTGAGTGCTGCTGTGAAAAGTGACAGGTTTCAGCCATGGGTCAGCATTTATTTTTAAGTTTTTCTTAAAATTTATCTGAGTAAGCTGGTGAAAAATGATCAGTCGGTAACATTGTGCTGTCCTGTAAAGGGTGCAGACTTGAGCCTTCCCCTGCATTCTCGCCTTGTTTGGAGAGCCTATGATGTTACTAGAAGGTAATGGTTTCATTAAGGTACTCACCCCCATGAAGGCACCAGTGTGGTCCTGTGCTGAGATTTCTAAGTTGCTGTGTCTTAAAAATGTCTGTTTTTAGTACGAATTAGCTTCCCTCTTCCCTCTTAAATTCTGTTTCTCAGAGCCCAGTAGTGCCCATCGTTGAGAATGGGCTTCGCAAAATATAGCAAATTTATGTACCAGATTTCCTTGGGACCACTAAATGAGAATGAGATGGGCAATTTAAAACAAACGTTAGTGTCTCTTCTTAGATGTGGCTTTATTACACAGTAGCTTGTTCCTTCTGCTCCTTGACCTTTAGTCTTTATTAGTGGTGGGTGATACTTTAATAAAACCTCGTCACTTGCTAGAAATAGCTGTGAACTTACCATTCTCATCCTGTGCATTAGTGGCTAGACATAAACCCGAGGGCCCATTGCAGCTGGGAGTTTTCATGTTTCATTGATTCATTTTGCTGACCTATGGATGAAACAGAGCCATCACTGAGAAGAAAAAGCATGGCTAGTAGTGTCCAGTTCTTATTAATTCAATATTTACAATAGTCCTCTCTGTGTTTGGAATACTATTAATTGGCAGCTGCAGCCGGATTGTTATTTGAAATTGATGGTCAAATTTGCATTCCAAGTTGGAATCTCTCTGGAGATTTCTCTTTAGAAAATTATTTTGAAGTAGCTGACTCAGCTTCATAATTTAACCCCTCTATGATGGTGAAAAGGGAGCTGTGCTGTTTTCCAACATGATGGCAGTCATTTCAAATGGTTTCTACCAAGTCTTTTTTTTTTTTAATTTTGTTGTTTGTTGGAAGTTACTAACCATGTTGTAAACCCGCCCAGTTGCTGCAAACTTTTACATTTCTCTGCTTTACTTAAAATAATTGAGCTGTCAGTCCTTTGTTAGAAGTGGTAACCATGCAAGTTCAACTGTTGAAATTTTGTAATGAATTAAGTGTCCCCCTCCCCCCCTTCTGCCTTCCCCACCCCTCCATTTTGTAATGAAAATTCCACTTACAGCTGAAAGAGCAGAGAAATATAAATGAAGCTCTTGGCTTCACCAAATTCTGTGACATTAACACCAAGTGTTGCTTCTCTGCTCTTTTCTCCACTGTAGGCGGTTTTTTCATTGACAGCCCCTATTGCCAGCCTCTGAGCGTCGCGCCACTTATTATTCACTTGGGCCCTCAAGATTTCTTCTCTGACTTCTAGAACCATCAGGTTGTCTGGCTTGAAATGGCAATTTCTGTCTTGGTCTTAAGAGCATTGTGACCCCCTGAGGCTTTCCAGCTTTCAGATACACCACTCTGACACCTTCTTTTGGAAAGCAATGACTGAGCATTTTAAAGAAGAGCAATACTTTATTCAAAGCCACGGTGTCTGTTTTAAAACTTTTCCTTTGGAAATCTAGCAATATCTGTACTTAAGCCCTCCTAGCGTAGTCTCTCGTCAGGGAGTTTACAGACCAGTGTAGAACTTCGACTCCGTGTGAGCTGTGCTGTCTCCTGACAGTTTTTAAACTCATGTGGCACCTAATTTGGGTAGTTGCATTTCCGACTGCGTCAGCGCTATCATAATTTCTCAGAGATAGGGGTCCTCCTTGAAGCCATATTCTTTGCATGGGGGCTGGTGCCCAGCCGGGGATGTGGCCTGCAGCCCCGGTCCTCTTCCGGCTGCAGGAGCACCCCCTCTCTTGTGCAAGGTCATTGGTCCAGTAGATTCCCACCATACCTCATGCTGACTGATGCAGCGCACGGTGCCTGCAGCGAGGAGTCCCGAGGCGCTTGTAGTCTCTCTGAAACCGCTAACCTGGGAACAAACCACTGATAGATTTTTCTGCTATTAGCTTTTCCTTCTTTTTTTAAAATTCGGGTGAATGTGTGAAAATCATGAATCAGTCAGTCACCGTTATTAATTGAAGAGCTGGGAATACCTCGTTAATGTATTTTTTAAAACTGGTGTTGGACCCTCTGTGTATTTCAGGTTAATACTTTTAAGCAGTTTTCAGCACGTTTATCTCACTTTATTCTCGTTCTCCTCGGACCTTCGTAGCCATATCACTTGTATAAAATAGGCTGAGATCTAGTGACTGTAAGCTGTGGTCTCAGTAAACAAAGGTAAGCTCTTTTATTTTCTGATTAAAGAGAAAAATAAAAGTCAATGAACACAACGTGCATATATGACAATCATACAGGATGTATTTGATCTCTTAGGTCTTATGTCATCATATTACCTTTAAAATTTTTATGATCTAAATGTAAAATAGTTATTTTCAGCATTTGTTTTAATACCCTTGTAATTACTTTTTATTCAAAAGAGACATTTCACTTTTACGAGTTAAATGTGTATATGTGTGTAGAAACTTATGATATTACATATATGTGAATTACACACACGGACCTGTTTTAATAAAAGAATTTGGTGGTGGGACGAGTTCACCTAAAAAGACTTTAACGTCAGGGCACCCTTTTGGCCAAAGTGCTGGAATTTCATAAGCAGCAAGATTGGTAACAATGCCGGTAGGATCCATTTCTATGTAGCCGTTGCACAAACAGAGGATCAAAGTGCCAATTTCTCAAGGAGAGAAACTTCTCTGAGAAATGAAAATCTCTGATCTGTGTTGTATGCCCTAATACAACAGCAGCAAGAAGCCATAAAAAGAAAAAGCAATAGAAAATGAAAAAAACCAAACCAAAATACTGAGGTAACTATGGAAAAATATGTAGTTGACTGAGTTAAGCTAACTATTTGCAGAACCAACTTTGGCAAGACTCAGAATGGTAAATATCCAGTCTGCAGAGACCAAATAGACTTAAGGCAATTCATGTCTTTTCCAGGTTAGTAGCTAGATGACTGATTTCCACCTTACTCAGCCATCATGGAGTTGGTGTAGAAGATGTGAGGGTTAGGCTCCGTTTAGTGTGTCCCATAAATACATTTCATGTGTGCTAGATGGTTTTTGCTGAGGCCGTATTTGATATATAGAGATTAAAATGAATTTTATGTTTTACATGTCTCTAAGTAGCAGTTTTCTTGTTATTACTAACTTTGAAGGTTGCTGGAACAACGTTTTTTCCCATACAGAATCTGTGTGTACGTCGAATGTGGCTTTGGCATCTATAGAAGGTTGTATGAGGTCTAGCGGACTAGTACTACGTACATGCCAGTCCTCGTCGAGCAGCCGAGTGCCCATTACGTGCCAGGCCCTTCTCTGGGTACTAGCAAAACAGAGGCTCTGCCCAGTGAAAACGTTTCAAGTCGGAGAGTCTCCTTGTTGGTGGAATGGGGCTGATTATCAGTCTCCTAGGTTGGGAGACAGATGATGCATTGGCAGTGTCAAAACATAATTAACTTGGTTAGTAGTTTATTTATAAATTATTTAATACTGTAGGCCCTCCGACATCACTGAACTGGTCATCATTTGGAAATTCACTCATTTTAAATGTTTCCCTGGCAGTTTTGAGCGCCTGAAACCAGAGTTGTTCATGGACTTCTCTCCAAGTAAGTGAATGGAATGAGGTGAAGAACAAACAGTCCGATCATTTTTAAGCAGTTTTTATAGTACAGCAAAGACCAGAGTGGTTGCTTTAAACACTGACCACATTTTTTCGATGACAAGTGAGGGGAATTTTACCCTTATAATCAATCATTCATTATAACTTAACCTTTTTATTAGATTTCTTTAATAACTGCTGTGGAGGCAAATCTTCAGGAGTGAGTTAAGGGAATGAACGAAGATTTGCAGATGCGGCCCCCCGCTGCTGCCCTCAGCAGTTAGACTTCTAGCCATCTGGAGCCCTAGGAACTAGGCATGAGAGCAGTTAAAGCTGAAAACAACCTGCTCTGTGAATGGACCTCCTAGACCTCCCACTCAGCACTGGCCGGTGCGTGGCAGTGGGGGACGGGGTCTCTGAACTCTCAGAGCAAGAGAGGTTCTGCTGTATTGTACTTGCAAGCTAGAAGGATCTGATACCCAGTGACCATAGGTTTCACAGTGTTACTAGGAGGCCTGGAAGGGAGGTAGGTGGTAAATGAGTAACAAGCGCAGAGTCAAGAAACTGCCTACCGCTGAGATGAGTTTCAGTACTGATGTTTCTCTCTAGCAGTAACTTACAGCGCAGAAACTAGTACTTCTTATGTAAGAATCAGTCTCTTCCCTTTCTCATCCCATCTTCCAGAAAGACTGTTAAGTCAAGAATTCAAGTTGAGTTAGTTGTAAGAATAGCTATCCTTTCCTACATTATCATTTTAGGTGGGAGCTAACAGCTTCCATTGATACTTGATGCAGTGATCTTTGGAGATTTTAAAAAATAGCTCCATAGTGCAAATTAGGTTATGTAAGCTTTACAGCACAGCTAGAAATAGGGATAGAAACCATGTGGGAGTCTGGGCCGAAGTAGTTCTCTCGCTCCAGCAAATTCCCGTGAGGCTTGGGAGTTTGATGAGTTAATACACGTAAAGTGCTGGGAATAGTACCTGGTGCACAGTAAGTGTTGCCGGTTCCTACTGGGTTGGGTGAAGGTGTGTGAGGGAGGCAGCAAGGCTGTGCTGGCAGGTAGTGGAGAAGCGGGCGCATGGCCTGCTCGGGGGGCTGCATTGGTTTCTTGGTATTTTCAGGTTTGGGATGCTCCCGCACTTTGAGAGAGGACTCCTGGCATCTGGGGACTAAACAGGAAGCATAAAGCAAATACTTAGTGAGAGAGGTAGTGTGGGGAGGTCGCTGCAGATCCATGCTGACTGAAAATGCTCGTGTTTCTGCTGTGGTGGTGAAATCACCAGCCGCTCTGCTGCCAGGGATTCGTAAATACTTGCTTGGGGGTTTAAGTGTGCTTAGAACTTCAAAAGGGCTGAGCTTAGGATATCAGCCTGCTGATTCCAACTTTCCTCCCAGTGCATTAATAAGAAAAAGGAGGTGTGTGATTACAGCTAGGCCTGGAATCCAACATCCAGAGCTCACCAGTGTTTGGCAGGTAGAAAGCAAGTTATTATAAACCACAGAAAGAGGAGCCTGGGTGGCGTGCTTAGAAGGCCACGGACTCTGATGCTTCTCTGCATAGCATTCCTGCAGCTTCTCTCTCCCAGTTTGCTTTGACACTTCGGAGCAAATCGGAGCTCATCACCACATGAGGCCTCCCCTGTGTGTGAATCTTAGAAAAAACACATCTGCCTGTCCATCCACCTTTTTCTCTTTTCAGCAAAAGGAAAGCTGGGTAGATAGTGAGACGGGCGCCGTTGGTTGAATATACAGCTTCCCGTCTCTGCGCTGGCTTCTGTTGTGCTGAGAAAGGGTGGGCAGGTGCGCGCTTCCGTGTCTGTCAGCGGGTGGGACCTCGCTGGGGATTACAGATTGAGCTCTCTCTCTTTTTTTAGGTTGAATTTTGTGATGCTCTAAGTTTATAAAAACTGTGTAGATGGGGACTGAGCATTACCTTTAAAGGCACATAAGATTGCATGATAGTCTAGGCTTTTTTTTTCTTTTAATGGTACCGGCAGTCTTTATTGTTTGCAACGGGAAGTGAAAGAGGAGGAGACGCAGCAGCCCCAGCTCCAGGGGAAACTCCAAAGACCTCCTCCCTCGCTGTCGCCCCAAAGCAAGAGGCTTTTCTTCAATCCAAGAGATTTGTATAATGTCCTGGCAGAAGTCACCCCATTCCACAGATGTGGCTGTTGGGTGGGATCATTGCCGTATTGAGCCAAGGCTGAGGGAGGGCCTTTCTTTTCTTTTTTCTACCCCCCCACCCCCACCTCTTGCCTCAACCAGTTTTAACATCTTAATTCCTTGGTCCTTCTAAGGAGGGTCTTGGTGTTTCTTGGGAGAACTTTGCCGTTGCTGTTCCTGCGAACTGTGCTGCCTTTGCTGGGGGTGCCATGAAGTCGGCCGCCATCCGCGCAGGCAGCCGAAGGGGGACGGATCAGCATGTCCCAGCTGTGAGACGTGTGGTCACACCTCTTTGCTGCTTCTGGGCACAGGAGGTGACAGTAGCCTGGCTGCTGTGCGGACATTCTCTTAGCGCTGCCCGGAGGCCCAGTCTCTCGGGCTTGGTCTGGTTTCACCTGCCTTGATCCTCTGTGAGGTTGGGATGAATGGTCTCCGCATTTACCTGTCGGCTAAATGTTTTCAGGTGGTGAAGTCAATAGTAGCCTTCAGTTTAAGTTATTTTGGGCTGTGGGCAGCAGTAGATTGAAGGAACAGAAGAAAGAAAAGGAGGAAATGCTCAAATTGCTCTCTTGTGTGGGCCAGGCACTTGGACATTCTTCTCCAGCAACCTTCTCAGAGGTGATACTCTTATTTCACAAGATGAGAGACTGAGGCTCAGAGTTAAGCACCAGAGTTAGGAATGAAACGCCCCTCTTCAGTGCCGAAGCCTCTTTCCACCACACCGTGCAGGCTGTGGGTGCCGTGGGGCAGGAAGGAGGTGTGCAGGCAGTGGGCTGGGTGCAGCGGGCCCCTTCCGTCATCGGCTCCTGTGCTGGAAGCCAGGCTCTCTGACTTGAGGTTGTTCTGGACCACATATCCTGGCCTTTTAAAAATAGGGCTGTTTTCTGTTAGGCCAATTGGATAAGGTTGTTTAACAAACTGGAAAGATAGGCTAGGAGACCAAGGTGTGGCTGCATAAACAAAGGAAGCTCTTGTATTTCAAGCTTGTTTTTCTGTTTGAATATCAATGAGAACTTGAGGTCTGTGTTTGCGTTTAGCAAATGCTTTCTGAGGCGAGGCGAGGCTCTGTCTGGCCTGAGATCCCTGACAGGGATGACTTAGAAGATTTGAGCCAGACTCTAAAGCCTGGCGAGGCGTTGACCCCCAGGGGTAAAAAGAAGAGGGGCCTGGAGGGCCACAGCCCAGGTTTGGGGGGTGCTGGGGGATGTCCCTGTGCGGCTGGGGGAGTGGCAGGTTGCCGTGGCCTGTTCTGATCAGCAGGACTTTCCCCGGACGTGGCTTCAGGAAGCCTGGAGGAGGTAGCGGGCACCCTCTAGGTTGGGCCGGGCTTGGTGAGCCCCTCCGGGGTGGCTTGGCGGTCTCGCCAGCCACTCTGCTGCCCTTGCCCACGGCTCCCCCGCCCATGATTGGCACCTGGGTCCCTGCCCGCGGACGGAGGCAGAGTCCTCTCCAGGACAGAACGGCCCTCCCTCACCTCAAGGCTTGGTCCTTGGCAGTTGGCCGTTTCTCTGTGCCACCTGCCATGATGCTGGAGGGGAGCAGGAAGAAGGAACTGTTTTCAGCTCAGGTTGCTCGAGTACCAGAACAGTGACTTGTGTGTGAGGAGAGTGAGTACCTGGCAGACACTCCCTTAGCAGCTGTTCTTTCCCAGGGGCCACTCCATGTCCTGCGCTGCCCCTACGGTTTGGAGGCATCACAGCATGTGCACTGTTGTTCCCACTGTGCAGACAGGGACGTGGAAGCCCACAGACCTCGCCAGACTTACCCAGCTTGTTTGTGGCAAGATACTGTGGCTCCTAATAAGTGAGTTTTTAACCACACAGAAGAAATAACATGTCTTCACTGTTTTTGGAGTTAACAGAAGCCCTTTCTTAGGGATGAGATTTGAATTACACCACAACTGTGGGACCTAGAAATGATCTCCTTTTACAGATGAGGAAATGGAGGTTTAGCCACAATGACTTGCCCCAAATTATACAGCCAGTCACCGGCTGGGCCCCCCGGCCTGACAGCACTTGCTGTGCACAGTGGTTCCCTGCCCTGGACTGCTGCCCGCCCCATTTCCCAAACCGCCTGGCTCCGGGTTCTCCTCCTTGCTGTGATGCATTCCGTGGACCTATCCTCCACGCTTCGGGGGTAGATTCTTTGTGGTTTGAAACAAAATAAGCAAAAACCTACACTTGCCCTCCCTCCCTTCCCCCCTGCCACATGGGAAAAAGAATCCAGGCTTCAGGCTTACTCTTTCTCTGGTTCCTTTTGGAGAGCTGTTTGTGAGCTCGCCCCCAGGCCAGGGGACTAACTGGTTCGCGTCAGCTCATTCTGTTTCCACACCATCTTTTTGCGCTGTACTGAACTCTGAGATCATGTGCAAACCGGGGACTGCTACCGAAGAGACCCCCAAGGGCGGTGGGGGGTGTGGTGGGCCGTTAGAAGTGTGCTTTTTATATACAGCTTCACATTGTGGCTGTCTTCTGTTGCTGTCCCTGCCTGGGCCTTCAGTGTGTGCTCCAACCAAAAGGGCCACCCTCACGGTGACACATTGCCCGAGTGCTCTGATACTGGGATCTCGTTGGACCCTTCCATTATGGACATGATGTCAGAAGTTGCTCAGCTTTCTAACACCCCTCATGTCCTTAGAGGCTACATAAGGAAAATATTGTGGATATCTAGGAGGTGAGAAACCTCTGGAAGGTGGCACCTGGGGAACTCCGGAAAGCTGAAAGCCCCTCAAAATGGGCTTCATTGAGGCTGGGGAAGCTATTTTAAAGGGTTGTATTTACTTGTATGTGACTCCAGAAGGGTAAGGATGGTTATAGGAAGCCATTTGGGCAATTTGGGCTGATGTGTGCCTCCCACGATGACAGGGCTGCCCTGGGAGATTAGGTGTGGTGAGAAATGAGCCCCATGGTACCCGGAATGTTTAAACAAGCTAACTGTTTGCATAGTGCAGAGGAATCTCTTCCATGAGATACCTAGTATGGACGAACATTGATGTGTTTGGGGACACTGCCCAGACCACTTCTCCCCTCTTGGGCATTTGGATTCATTGAGAAACCTTCACTGTCACCTACTGCTTTTTACCAGGCTCTGTGGTGGGGCAGAAGGAACAGCTGGAGAAAATGTCAGGATTTTCGGCTTAGACAACAGAGTAGAAGGTGAAACCACTGACCAAGATGGGGTGCACAGGAGGAGGGAGGGGTGCCCAGGGGCTTGAACAGATCAGAGCCATCTTCTGTGGGTGGGAAAACTCTGGCAGGCCTTCCACTCAGTGCAGGAGCCAGGCCCGTGAGGAGGCTGAGGACCCAAGTGGCTGTGACCGGAGTGCCAAAGTCTTCCCCCGAGACGGGCATCCGAGCTGGGTGGGAGTCTGCCAGGAGGGTTGTGAGGAGAGCTTTCAAGAACGGGGAGGGGGGGTGGCGGCAGCACATGGTACACAAAGAAAGGGCATGGCCTTCTGGAGCAGCACGAAGTTACTTGCTGATGGGAACTGGGATGGTCAGAAGGGTGAGGTGCCAGATGGGATGTGTAATTTGGAGTCACTTGGGGGAAGGTCCTGGGTACTGTGCTCTTCAGTGATTATCTCCAAAATGGTGAGAGAATTCTGGAGGGTTGATTTGGACAGTTGGATGGGAAAGGACTGGAGGCGGGAGGCAGAGGCTGCCACAGATGCAAGAATGGAGTCTCTTCATAACGCAGGCTACTCGCCTGGACTGAGCAGGAGGTCGGAGCTGATGGCACCCAGGAGGGGGCCAGGGAACCACAACATCCATTAAGAGTGTGTGGGGGGGGTCTCCCCAAGCACTTCTCCTGGGCCTCTGTTCAGTAGGTCACCAAGAGGACAGTGGTACTTGGGGCCAAGATGGGGAAGGGAGGGGAGGGAGGAAGGTGTTGGTAGGGCAGGAGGGGGTGACAGGGGAGGGGTAGCAGTGTGGCAAGGGACGTCTCCTTTGGGCTGGGAAATGGGAGTTTGGCGGGCCCAAGTCCTCATTGGTGTGAGCTGTGAGCCCTCTTGTGCTCTCAGGGAAGCATCTCTTTGGCAGCGGATAGAAAAGTTTGCAGGCTGGTCAGTCAGCGTCTTACCCTCTCCCTGAGTTTTCGCACATGTCTGCTCTGCTGGGGAGACATGGGAGAGATGAGTACGGGTGTTCATTCGTACATCGCCCTGATGTTTTGTTTTTTTTTTTTAAAGTAATGTTTTGGTTTCTTTACCTGGGCAACGTGTGGAGCTCACTGGATTCAACATCTATAGAACATGGTCTTTAGCTAGTAGGAAGTTGCAAACTGGCTTTACAGAGGACTTTAAAGAGGCGAAAAACACCATGTAAGATTTTGGTGTCTAGCTCAGGCCTGCCGCCTGTGGTTCCTCCTGGACAGGTGGCATGCAGAATGGAGGGGTTGGTGGGTTTCTGCACCTCTGGTATTCCTATAGCTCTGTTGGGGATTAAGGCTAAAGAGGCAGCTACAGTTTTGAACCTTCAGGTCAGAGCTATGAAAGGTTACAGGTACCCCGAGACACTGATCCCTTCAGCCTTTGGGGTGGCCAGGACCCCAGGGCCACGTGTCTCTAACTACAAGCGGCCTTGTCTTTTTACCTCAGTGGGCCACCTTAATATCACCTGTATGTGTCATAATGAGGAAATATGTAGGAGCACTGCCTTAGCCCTGGTGTTGGCCAACTTTCTGGAAGGGGCCAAACGGTCTTTCAGGCTCTGTGGACCATTCACTCTCGTGGCTACTCACGGGAGCACAAGAGCAGCCAGAGACAGTGCGTAAACATAGCACAGCTGTGGTCCAACAAACTTTAAGATAAACCCCAACAGATAGTGGGCCATATTTTGCCGACCTGTCTTAGACCTTAGAGACTGCTCACCCTTTGGCTCATTCATGATTGGAAACTTCTTCCATCTGCTGCCTGGCCTATCCATCTTCCCACAAGGGCTTCCCGAGAGCATCTGTCCTGTGTGAGCGCTGAGGAAGGGGTGGTCCTGGCCTGTCAGGACCACAGGTTTTGAGTGTGTTGGGGGGGGTTTTGCATTGATAGGTGAGAGCAAACTATGGATCAGAATGGGGCTCAGGGAAGTCCAAGGTGACAGGGGCCCCGGGGAGAGAAGGGCTGCTCTGGAGAGGAGGGGAGGGAGAGTGTGTGTGGAACACCAGAGTCACGCAGGCACGTTGGGCCCAGCCTGGGAAGGGCGCTGAGTGCCAGGCCAAAGAGCGTGATGCAGTTTAGAAACATCACTCTGGTCGAAGACCAGATCTGTGGTTACAAATGGTGTTTCGGTTTGTCTGGACTTGTTAGGCAAGACTTTGGTTAGAGTTGGTATTCACGTGGGAAGAAGTCCAGAGAGTGTCTTTCTAGCCATTGGCTGTAGGGGGCAGGGAGCACACCTCTTTGACTTGGCAGGGCTTGATAAAACCCTCCATGTCCAGGCTTTCTCTTTTGCTGTCCTAAAAGCCATTTAAAACGGAAGACAGATTAAACATTCAGTCTCACACCAGAATTAGATTGTGGCCAGGGGCCTTGGCATGTGAGGGTAAAAATGAGCTCCCCCTCGCTTCAGAATTGAGTTCATGGCAGGAGAGCTTCATGCAGCGGCCTCCCTTCCTGTCTGCGTGCAGCCAGCTCCCAGAACAGGCCTTCCGAGAAGCAGACGGTGGTCGGGACGCTCAGGAAGCCTACAGACTACTGAGGCAAGGTGTGTGTGTCACAGGCTGAAGCCAGCCCTGTTCGGGTGAGTCACAAACAGCCTGAGGCCAGGCCTTCGCTGGGTGCAGGGAGATGGAGGTGAGTCACGGGGCTTGCCCCAAGGTGCTCGGTGTAGCTGGGCAATGAGAACAACTGTGGATGGACGGAGTGCTTTCTGCTTTCCGCTTTCCGGCTCCGCGCCCTCCGCCGCTGCGTCTGGGCAGGCGCCGGGAGCTGCTGTAGATGGAGCACGGGTGAGGTGCTAGCCCGCGGGGGCCGGGAGGAGAGGGCCACGGGCTTCCTGTGCAGTGACAGGAGCTGCCCAGCAGGCCTGTGGCAGGAGGGGCGGCTCCAGCGCTGGCGGCACTGGCCTTATTGGGAGGAGCTTTGTGTGAGGTCTGCCCGTACCCTGGTCCTCCGGAGACCCCGTCAGGAGGTGAGGGCTTGGGGGCTGCTCTGGGCAGGTGGGCCTGGCTCCCCGGGGGAGGACTTGGGAGGGCGGTAGGAGGTGGTGCTAGCAAACCACGGACAGCCTAGGGAGCACTGCGCACTGCCTGCCGAGCGAAGCTGTGTCGTCATTGCTGGGAACCAGCTGAGGGTCACAGGAGGAAGTCATGGTCCAAGCTGTGCCTCCAAGGCCTGTTGGATGCCAGCCTGGGGCTTGTCAGGCTCCCTTTTGTGGAGGGCATGCCTCTCGGACTTTGGTCCCTCGTCTTGCGGGGGCGGGGGGGGGGCTCTCATGTTCTGATAGTAGGCAGGTGACTTCTGAGGAGCAGTAGTGTTTTCCAGAGGCATTTCTGGGCTCGTGGAAGGGAAAAGACAAAAAGGGGGTCTTGGCTGTGATGCCGGGTGTGGCCTTTCCTCAGGCAGCTCAGGCCTCAGAGGGAGACTCTTGTCGTTCGGGCACATAGTCCCCTCCGGAGCTGGAGCCTGGCCCAGGCCCTTGCCCTCTCCTAGCCCACGAGCATAGGCTTGATGCCATTTTCCTGCTTAGGGACACAGATGGTCAGAAAGCCTTTTTTTTTTTTTTGGACTAACCAAAGTATTTTTTGCTGTTCTGTCAAGTCAGATTTTTTTGTTGCTTGTGGAAATTCAGGGTAGGAACAGATAGGAGCTTTAGATCGCTCAGAAGACCCTCCAAGAGGTCCCTTCTCCACGTGATTTGTTAAGTGTCCAGCCTCTTTCCCCCTCTTCTCTGGGCTGAGCGCTGCTCCCCACTTTGGGCTTAGGAGTTTGGGTTTGGTGTGTCTGTGGCAAAACGTTGCTCCACATGGGCTCCTTCCTTGTTACGTGTCATGGCGTTAGCCCCGGAGTGCATCATCTGCGGCACTGAGCCCTGGGCTCGTGGGGACAGCCACACGAGCTGCGACTGGAATTTCGCCGATTCCCCAAATACCTCTTCTCTCCCGTCGTGTCAGAGGTGCTGCCATTAGATGCCTCCCTTTCCCTGACCAGGACGGCATCTCACGCTCAGACCAGCCCTGGGCGGTCGGGTGGGGTTCGCACTGCACCCCTCCTTCATGGAGGGAACACCTAGAGCCGCCTGTCCCCTTGCTCACTTACTGCAGTGGTTTCTCAGCAGTGGGACCTGCCCCTTCTTGCTCCCTTTCTTGGAGAGGAAGGCTTGTGTTTAGCTTAGCTGGGGAGATGAATTACGGGCAACCTCAAGGCCCCTGACTCAGGGGCCTTATTTTCAGCACCTCCCAGGAATCTCAGGCGGCTCTGGCCGCCTTGTGTGCTGTCTCCCACCCTCAGATGCACTTCCTTCCCAGGGGCTTACGGAAGCAAAGGGAACGCTTGCTTGAGGTGGGCGTCCTCTGCCTTTGTCTCTCTTGTCTTCTGGGGGAGCTGCTAGTGAGGCATGAGCGAGCACCTTCACTGGGCAGATTTCATCTACTTCAGCCCTCAGCAGTGCTTACCTCTGAGCTCAGGCCTTTCACCAGGGAGCAGTCTGCTGGTCTAAGTGGCCGGTGGGGGCCCAGCCCCACCTTCAGGACGACAGGAGAGGACACTCTCCTGAGGTAGCCCTAATTAGGGTGAGGGCACTTCTAGGAGCAGTGGGGCTGACGGGCCCAGCTCAGCCCGTTCGCTGCACAGCCCCCACACCCTGGTCTGCGAGCCGTGGAGCACTCGCAGAGAGGGGCCTGCAGGACTCGTTACCCACTCCGAGCAGAGTGGGCAGGGCAGCACGGTCTGGGGAGGAGGCAGCTAGTTGAGAACTGAAGCCCAGGGCTGTTCAAGGAGGGGCTTCCCTCATAAAGGAGTAAGGTGGCCCTGCTCAGCCTCAGCCCCAGGGTGGGGAGTTCAGGAGGCACGGAGAAGGCTGAGTGTAGTTGTGGGTAGAAAACCTTTCCCCACTGCACGGTTACACACATGACATTGGACTCCTGGCTACAGCTTACTCTCACTCTGGTCCAGTGATGGCCAAGGTAGTTTTTAGATATTAATTTAAAATATCTATTTACTGTTTTTTTCCTGAATACGCAAGTGTAAATAGTATAATTTGCAGTGCAAAGTCCTTGGCAATAACTTTATGTTGTGTATTATGTTGAAAACCATTGGCAAACGCGACCACCACGGACTGTCCTTCCCCTCTGGGGCAATGACGACATGTAGGACTCTGAACTGTAAACCTTCGGCGTGGTTGAAGCAGCAGCTGCATGTGTGGACTGTCACCAGTGCCTCGCCCAGAGATGCCTGGCCTTTCTCCAAAGGGACTCTCTGCCACCCCAGCGCCCACACTGTGGCTCCTTCGCACTGACTGTCGGACTGCGCCATAGACTGACCCTCTCGGCCGCTGCGGTCTGTAATGCCCTGATATGTTGCATTCTCCCCATTTGGATGAGTACAAATAAAAGCTTCTGTCTTAAAACAGCAATGGACCCACTCTGGTTAAATGAAGACTGTCACTTTGATGAAATGGTCAAGTGCAGGACCATTTTCCTGGCCCTCCCAACTCTCTGCTGCGTCTCTGCCACTGGCGCAGAAAGTTCACTGACCCTGAAACTTAAACCTCAAACCTGGTGCCCTGACCTGGCAAGTGGTAAGGTGTGGGTGCCGAGCAAGGGCCGAATTCTAACCCTCAGAATTCACACACCTCCCTCTTAATGCTCACACCCGTTCCCCGGGGCTGGCAGTACCCACACATGCCAGACGAGGACACTAAGGCTCACAGGTAAAAGGATAGAACTTCTAAATGGCAGCATCCATCCGTATCCAAAGCTGACGCGCTTCCCCCTTGGGAGGCTCCTGCCGTGGAGCTACCCCAGTGACGCTGAGCCCCAGGTAAGTGCAACCACTGGGTGTCCCCTTCTCCCTGCACGCCACCAAGCCCACCAAGCCGGAGTCACGAGCGCACTGGCTGTGGCCGGCCCAGGCCCGCTGCCGCTCCCCTGCGCACGACTGGCACGGATGCCCACCTGCAGAGCTGAAACGGGGGTGGGGAGGGGAAAGCACGGGCCAGGCTCGGGACCCTGGAAGAGGAGGAGGAGGTGTGGCGGCTCCTGGTAGAAAAGGCTGAAATGGCAGATCTTGTGATCACAGGCAGCAAGCCTCCCACCTTTACTTCCAAATTTGAGAAGCACATCTCGGAACAACTAGGGGGCAGCACGCGCGAGGGGGATCAAGAGCTGACGGCAGCCCAACCACCCCAAGGACACAGGGAGAAGAGCTCAGAAAGGTTATGTGACTTCCCGAAGTGAGAGGTGCATCCGAGGCCACGGCCCGGAACTCAGGGCGCAGGTGTGCCTGTGCAGTGACGTGCTAGGACTTTACGGCCGCCCTGCTGGTCATGGTGAGTTAGAGATGTGGGGCCTGGGCCGGGAACCTCTCTGTGTGTCCCATTTCTTCACCTAGAAAACAGAGAAAGGGCAGACACTTCGTGCTTAGGCCGCTGGCTCTGGGAGCCACTGCCCCAGCCATTTGCTGTGGTCCTCGTCTTCATACCTATTTCGTCTTCCCGACCTCGCTTCCCCCCAGATGTTTTGTAGGACAGGAGTCGTCCCAATGTCAGAATCGGGCTGATGTGAGCAAGTGAAGCACTTGAACAATACACATCCGTCAGACGAGGCTAGAACTCTTCTAGGTCACGAGGGGTCCACGTCATCGGCTTCCTCCCCGCCGCGTAGACTCGGATTTTCACAACTGTTGGGTTCGTCAGAGCCGGGAGTGGTGTTCTCGGCTTATTTTTAGCTCCTGTGGATTTTCTTTTCTTCACTTGTGCCACGGGGACTTGGAATTCAGAGCAGACGGGGTGGCCGCGCTCCTGGGAGACTAAGATGCCTCCTCCCCCCGGGACTCTGGAGATAAGAGGCTCTTGGGTTCAATGCGGCCTGCTAGACAGTCCACCCAGCCCATCGTGTATGTTCACTGACCTTTCCAGCAACCCCGAGAGGGCACAGTCTGGGAGGAAATGTGGAGGTGGTCAGCACCAGGATTGAGTTTTCCAGCACAAAGCCTCATGCTCTTTGCTCTTCCTGCCAACTATCCACCTTTCCCTCCCTCCCTTCTCGGCCAGGCTTCCTAAAATCTACACCTGCCTGTCCACTTCGTCCCCTCCCACCCCTCAACTGGCTGCAAGCTGGCCCTTGGCTATACCCCACCCACCTCTGAGTCTGCTCCCACCCTGGGCACCAGCAACCTCCCTGTCGCCAAATCCAGCGAGCCTTTTCTGGTCCTGTCCTCACTGATGAGTGATGAGCTCCTTTTCCTCCCGATGGCCACAGCCTTACTCTATGGCCCCTCTTTCTCCTCCAGCGGCACTTCCTAGGCCTGCAGTGAGCCCTTGCTCGCTCTGCACATTCAGAACAGTCTCAGCCCCTCCCCTGGCTTCACCTCACCTGCCAGAGCAGGCCTTCTCCACAAGGGGTGACTGTTCCACCCAGGGATGTGAAGACATTTTTGGCTGTGACAACGGGAGGGTGGTGGCGGTGGGGAGGGGGTGAGAGTAAGGGCAGGGCAGCGCCCCCCACCAAAGCACTGTCAGTACTGTTGAGGCTCCGGAACACTATGGCAAAGACGCCCGTACAACCCCAGAGCGTCTGCCGGCTCTGGTCGCCTCCCAGCGGTGTTTCCTGGACTCTCTCAAGTCCGCACGCCAGGAGCTCTGTTTCTCTCCCTGTGTGTCCCCCTGCCCCTTTCTCTCACCAGATTCGGTGTGACTCTCCAGGAACTGTCTCCAATCTGGCCTATATTATCACCTCTCTTTAGACTCTAAATCTCTCCACCAACTTTTCTTCCTAAAGGACAGGACACTTCGTCATTTTTTAAGTTGGCTTAAAACTCTCCAGTGATTCCCTTGGCCTTCAAACTGCTTGGCCTGGGTGGCCTCATAATCCAGTCCCTCCGGCCCACGCTCAGACCACGGTGCTAACTACCGACTGTTCCCTCCAGCTGAAGGTCTTGTTGCCTCTCTCTCCCGCAAACCCCTCAGTGCAGAAAACAGTCCCTGCCGCTTCATCTCCCTCGCCATTACACATCCCTCCCTGTCCCCACAGGGCCCTGTACACCTGTGTCAGCACTCAGTGTTCTCAGTCTGGGTCTCAACACCACTAGGGGACCTCCCTGAAGCAGGGCCCATCGGAGTCACCTGAGGCCTGCCGTGCCCAGGCTGACTGCCGGATGGACTTTCTCTCCTTTCCCAGCTGCGACATGCGGATTTCTGCCACGTCCCTACACTCCCGAACACCAGGACCCTTGGGATTGGAAGAGCCTAGGGCAAGCTGCCTTTCTGGATACCCGCCCCAGCTGGCCAGGAATGTGGATCCCAGAAATAGGTTCTCCAGCCTGTGACTGGCAAAGGGATCCCAGATGTGCTCTGGAGCCACTGTTCTGGCCGCTGTCGAGCACCTGCCACGGCCCAGGCCCCTCCGGGTGCTTGCCGGGCTTCAGTGCAGTGGACAGCAGACAGGGCAGGGGCTTCACTTACCGCCTTTCCTTCTTTGCGGCCTGCAGCTCAGCCCACTTCCATCCGAGGCCAGGTGTAGAAGGGTCCTGGAGGGCAGGTCACACGGGGAGAACCGCAGGTTGGGGAGATTGCTCTTCTTCCTGCTGCAGAGAAGGGGCGAGGTGGTAAAGAGGGCCAGCTGGTGGCCTGTGCGTCCTTACGGGGCAGGGTGCAAGAGGACCCCCTGTGAGTAGAAAGGAGCTCCTACCAGATGCGTCGTCCGTGCCGCCTCTCCCTGAACGCTGCAGCAGAGAAGTGGACCCTGGCTACTTCTCCCGCACAGTCACATTTCAGGCCTGGAATTCCACCTCCTGTCTCTGCCTGGTGAGATGCTCATCTTTCAAGGTCTTACTGCACCCTTAGTTCCTGTAGGACCTCCCTAACCCTCCAAGTCACAAATAGCGCCTCACCCTGTAACCATTGCCCTTGATTTTGCAGAGGGTAATCCGTGTTCGCCGCGGAGGCCGAGGCGCAGGCGTCAGCCTCCCAGAGGAGCAGCTGGTCTTGCCGCACCCCCTGCAGAGCCAGCACACCGGAGCCGCGGGGCACGGGTGGGGGGTGCCTGAGGCCCGAGCGCACCCGTCTGCCAGCACGGAGGCTGCTCTTCTCGGGCTGCGTGTGGGAGCAGGGGAAACGGGGCAGGAGCACGTAATGATGAAACTGGTTTCTACAAAGTGATACTCTTTGTACCAAAATATTTAATGAATATGCTGTTAAAATAAAACCAACAAAAGGAATAGTAATACAATTTTACTGGTTTATATTTCAATTCATAAAGTTGACACACTGGAACTACCCTAGCACAATGTCCACGCACCTAGTTTTAGATGGGCTTACAGCTGTTTCGGTAACTGAACAAGAAAGACACAAAGCGGTGGAGGGTGTGGTGGTGGTGGTGGTGGGGGGGAGTTGCCGCTCGTCACCTCCCCTATCACTGATGACCTCAGCAAGTGCTAGGACAGCCACCGGGAAAAGAGATACAAAACAAGCCAAGTATCTTTATACACAGACCAGTGCCTCTTAGAACAGCTACCTGCGCCCTGCGTGCGGAGACGACCAGACCTCGGCGCCAGCCTGTCAGCATACCGCTATATAAATTAAAAGACTAGGTTATTTATCTTTTTTTTTTTTTTTTTTTAAAGGTGCTAAAACCTCCATTCCATAGTTTTGAAGTGAGAACCTGCAGTCCATCTGAACAGCGAGGTCTGCACCCAGCCACACTCTGGGGAGGGACACGGGCCAGCAGGACGGGGCCTCGGCACGCACACCCCTAGCACATGCGTTGACACACACACACACACACACACACACACACACACACACACACACATACACACAGTGCAGTGTCTTTCTCGCTTGTATGACCTGTTGTGCAAAAACACTAGGAACCTTTTAGTGAGGGAACGTTTCCCAGCTCTTGTGAGCAGGGAGGAAGGGGAGCCCGACAAACCCAGAGTGACATCAAGTGCCCAGATAGCCACATAATTAGCTTGTGCAGATCAGTCTTAGTCTGGGATTTAAACACTGTCAGTTGGGCGCACTGGGAAAAGATATTTATATATATATATACACACACACATGACACATGAAGCAAAATAAGATTTGTCCACGTTATGATTAATCCCGTCTCATGTCGGTCAAGTCACCCAGCCCAGCCCCGTGAAGTTTTGGCAGCTAACACTAAAGAACAACAGGAACTACGAGAGTTGCATAGAATTGCTCAGAAATGTGAATAATGCCAAACCCAAAACCTGTGCGTCGTGTAGTTTAACAAAACTAGGTGGCTGCAGCTACAACCAGGAAACCCTCCTATTTAAAACAAAGTGCTTCTCCACATCTGCCTGGAGGGCCCTACGCTGGCACTGAAGTAAGGTAAGAATTATCTGAGTTACCGATCCCTGCCCCCCCGCCCCGCAATACATATAATATGTATATTTAAAAAAAAAAAGATTAAAGGTTTAGAAAAAAACCAAAAGCCTGAAGGATCCCCAAACTCTGACAACGTCAACTCAGCCCTTGGGCTGGGTGAGGCGGTGACCCACACCGGGAAGAGGTCTGGGTGCCACCGAGATGGCTTCCCAGAGCGCGTCCAGAGCGTCACTCAGCCGGCAGGCCTGTCGGCATCAGTAGTTAGGAGAGCCGTACCCCAGAGGCTGCCTGCTTCATGAGCTCTGGCCCGGTGACCTACCAACATGCTTCTACGGATCTGACTTAGGTACATTCTGGTCCTGGGACATGTCACAGAATCACACATCTGGCCAAAGAAGGCAACAAAAGGTGTCGTGTTTTCTGAAGGTGTCTGGAGGCAGTCGCTTCGCTCAGCAAGTCTCTTTCCCTTGGACTCCCGTTGCCGTCTTTATGGAGCTCAGCGTTCGGTTAAACCACGTCTTCTTGGCGGCCTGTACCTCGTTTAGGGCAAGGCCTAAGTGGTGCTCCAGGTCCTGCAAGGGGAACAATGTACATGAGCGTGCTGGGCTCCAGCGGCAGTGCCGTTGCCTCCCCAGAGCGGTGCCCAGACAAGACTTCAGCCCATTTACTCTCGAGAGGCCTCTGGAAATTCCCCCAGTCTCCACCCGGCAGAAAAGGATCTGGAATCCCTTGAGTTCCGGAATCTTTGCTAGTGAGGACCTCTTCATTTCTTGCCTAGTCTATTTATTAAAACAACCTCCTAACTGAACGCCTCTCTCTCCTGTCAACCTATTACACACCAGGCAGACAGGGCTGGTGCTCCAGGTAAGTCCACGCCATTCGTTTCTAGCAAAGACCTTGAAAGTCTAGACTCCCAGGCAAGGCATTTGAGGTGTTTCATGATCTGGACCCAGAGACTGCCAGCTCAGTACCCACCTCCACCCCTAGCTTCCTGACACGCCTTACTGGGCAGGCCCTCTCCTCCCTCTGCTGCTCAGCACGCTGCTCCCTCCTCCAGGAAAGCTCACTGTTCTTTCTCTTCTGCCGCTGCAACCCTTGTTCATTCTCTGACCACAGCTCACATATGGCTGCCTTTGTGGTGCTTTTCCTTATTGTCCTGGACAGTCACACAAGCCATGTCTTAGCTTTGCAACCCCAGCACCTCGAACAGGGCCTGGCAAAGAGCAGATGCCCAGTGAATGTGTGCGATGTGGGAGACCAGGCCCTAAGCTTCAGGCCTGAACTTAGTCCCTTCCACAAGCAGTGCTTAGGGCCCACCTTATGCTCCGGATGGGGGCTCGTGGAACCGGCCACGCAAGATAAAGATGACTGAAGTAAACCCCCATTTCTTTGTCAGGAATGGAGGCTCAGATCAATCAGGTTACACGTCCAAAGTCGCAAAGCCAGTTAAGTGATGGGAGCTGGGACTAAGAGGTGATTTAGGAAGTCCTCAGGCCCTGTGCCGAGCCCTTTCTATGCTTTATCCTATTTAGCCTTCAAAGCAAACTATGAGATAGGGGCCCGCATCATCTCCATTTGCAGATGAGGAACCTGAAGTGTAAGGAGGTCACGTACAAACCCAAGGTCGCAGATTTTGGTGGTGCAGCAGTGACTTCCAAGCATGTCTCTGCTCCACCAAAAACACTCCAAGCTTGATGGCCAAGTCTCATTACGAGAAAGTCCAATTCTGACAGGCCAAATACTAATTAAGTATTCACTCGTAAGTAACAAGTAATGGGCTTCCTATAAGGACTATGGTCAAAGTTTAAAAGGGAAAAAACCCCCAAGGCACAGTGACCGTTTCTAGGGTCTCCAGCCCAGGCGGGGCGGGCGCGGGGGGCGCTCACCTGTATCTTGCACTCGGCCTCCACCAGCTGCAGCTTGGTCTGCGCCAGCTCCAGCTCCATCTCTCTCAACTGGTTCTTGAGCGTCTCCTTCTCTTCATCTGTGTCCTCGTCGAGAACTTCCTTAGCTGAGCTCACGCCCTTGATGCGACCTTCTTTGTTGAAAAACTCCCGGCAGCGCTCACAGTCATCCACTTTTTGCTGAAAGTGAACGTCAGATGTGAACAGGCGAGGAGGAGAAGCCGGCCCGTAGGAAGCTGTGGGCATCTCCTCTTTGGGGAGCCAAGAGGTGGCTTCTGGGTTGAGCACTAGAGCTCCCGAAAAACTCTGTTCTCTTTGTAAACTGGCAGATACCCTAGTGGAAACGCCATGTGGGATCCTACGCTAAAATCAGTAAGAACATGCTTCTGCCTAGGTCTGCTCATCTCACCTCCAAGGAACCTTGGTTAAACAAACGAAGATGCAGTGACTAAAGATTTCTGTACAATGATTCTCACTGCAGAATCAGAGACAGAAAAATAATGGGGGGATAAACGATCCAACCACTGTGAGAAATTAAATATATACTCTGCCGTATTTATACAAGGAAGTATGCAGGCAGCCATACATTCCTCCAGGGTTTGAGGAATTTTTCATAACTTGGTAAAATGGTTAAATGCTCGTGAACCAGGACACAGAAATGTCTGTGAAGCATGGTTACAAATATATACCACGTTTCATTAAAATAAGATGTCCCCGACTGGGAGAAACCTCATTTGTTCCTCTAAGAAAATATGCTGCCAATTAAAACCACGTTTTTATTATATTATATTATATTATATTATATTATATTATATTATATTATATTATATTATATTATATTATATTATATTATATTATATATTATAATATTATATTATATTATATTATATTATATTATATTATATTATAATACTATATTTTGAGAGAGAGAGAGATGAGGGGCAGAGGGAGAGACAGAATCCCAAGCAGGCTCCACCCCCAGCACGCAGCCCAACATGGGGCTCACACGGGGCTCGATCTCATGACCCTGAGATCGAGACCTGAGCCAAAATCAAGAGCTGGATGCCTGACCGACTGAGCCACCCAGGTGCCCCCAATTAAACCACTTTAGAAGGCCATCAGTTACAAAACATGTCCCAATTTCAGAGTAAATGTGAAAAAAACCTCATAGCTTAGAATGAACAGCATTTTGTATACTGAAACACAGAACAAGCACGGAAAGAACACACACCAGCGTGTTATCAATGGTGAGATTATCTACGGGTAATATAAGGGTTTGTTTTCTTACTCTTATTTTCCAAATTTTCTGCAATGAACATTGCTAGTTTTAGAATCAGATAATAAATTACATTAAAAAAATGGACAGTGCTAGTTAAACACTGCTTAGGATGGAGGCCAGGTGCCATCTTGCTCTAGGTCAAACGGTGATGTGTGTGAATAAGGCCATGAGCACAGAACTTTCCCACCTTCCTGTCCACTGAGCTATAAATATGTTAGCAGAGCATCTTTCAGTAAGTTACTCTTCTTGGAAAAATCTGGTGACTGCTCTAATACAGGTATAGCTTAAAGCAAGCACCGGGCACCTGGGTGGCTCAGTCAGTGAAGCGTCTGCCTTTGGCTCATGTCATGGTCTCAGGGTCCTGGGATCGAGTCCCAAATCAGGCTCGCTGCTCAGGGGGGAGCCTGCTTCTCCCTCTGCCCCTCCCCCCCCGCTCATGTGCACTCTCTCTCACTTGGTCAAATAAATAAAATCTTTTAAAAAATTAAAAAATAAAAAAAGTACCAAATTACAAAAGCCCCTGCACTGGCAACAAAAACATTTAAAAAGTAAAGTTCTCATTGGATTTGGATCCATTAGAGCAAAAAGGAATTGAGCTCAGAGGGGGAGTTGACTGTCCTCATTTTACAGAACGGGGGAAGGGGTGTATGTGACAAATGATACCACAGGGTCCTGACCTCTGCACCCCCCCCCCCCACAACCAGTGCTGGCAGCCCTCCCTCACCTGTGCGGCACTGCAGTGATCACCTGCTCTCGTGACATGTGCAAATCTTGGGTCACTTTTTGTTACAGTCACATCATCCAGAGGATGTTATGTGAGGAAAAGGGCGTTTGTATTTCAAGATCTAAAACCAGAGCTCCCGGGTTGCATCTGGACTCCTTCCTTCCAGAGGAAACCCGCACAGCGTCAGCTTTCGGTCACGGAGCCAGGCCACGACGGGTCCCTCATCACGTCCTTGCAAGCTTCTCTCACTTCTGAAATCGAAGTCAACCACCCCTCCCAGAAGCTGTGGTGCCTAGCAAAGCACAAGGAACCATGTGGTACAGAACAGACTCTCTTTGGTAAAGGAAAACTTACCCGAATTTTCTCAATTTCCACTTTATTAGCTGTCTGCTGCTTCTCCAATCTTTCACTCAACTGAGAACAAATCTAAAGAAACAAACATAAAGTGACAATCTCTTGAGCATGTCATCACATGCAGAACCCGGGCTTGGGAGGAATTCTGCAGTGGAAGCCGGAGTGGCCGCAAACGTGGAGCGCGGGGCAGGAAGGGAGCTGAGGGCGAGCCGAGGCCCCTCTGCTGTGCCACCACCTCTGCATCCATCGGCCCGGGACGTGAGGGACTGTCAGTGCCACACTCCACGGCCGACGGTTTACAGACACGTGACAGACTCACGAGCCAGCAGGAGATCCGAGTTTAGGAAAGAACAAGACCCATTTAGTTGTTAACACCCAACGCGCCAGGGAGAGAAGTGGTTCTGTATCATGTGACCACACGTGAACACGAGGCCGTAGGGACAGGGTGGCTTTCTTTTATGAAATGCCTGTTCATATGCTGGGCACCGTACCAGGCTCCCTACAGACCTGACCTTATGGAATCCTCACAACAGTTCTCTGAGACAGTGATAATTTCTCTCGTGTCAGTACTGAGGAGCAGTGAGGTCACCTGCCCAGTAGGGACGTCACTGGTCGGTGTAGGTGCCAGGCGGCTGTGGAGGGGACGCATTTATCCAGACAAGCAGGGCTTCCAGAATACACGGCCCACTTACAGGGCGCTCAGACTCACCTGCTTGTAGTCACCAATGATAGAACTGTTTTTTCTAATCTCAGATTCTGCTTTGTCAAGTTCCCGACGACACATTTCTTTTAACTGCATACATTAAAAAAAAAAAAAAAAAAAAAAAGGAAAAGTGATTGTTTTAAGGGAAATATAAAGCTCTGGCACTAACTGCTTAGTTCTGGGCTTTTCGAAAAGTATCTGACGACTCTGGAAGGGCTGCATTTCACCTACCTGCTCTCGATGCCAGGAGATGGAGAGAAAAGTCAAAACTCCCCCAAACATGAAACTCCATTTTGGAGTGGGGCTTTTGCTGAGGTCCCTCCCTGCCTGTGGGCCTGAGCTGAGGAAGCAGCACAGACCCAACGGACTAAAGCTCATCAGAGGACTGCTGTGTCCTCCATACAGAGACAGAGCCTCGTCGTCTCTCACCTCAGGAAGTCCTGCCGGGGACGAGAGAGGACCATGGGGGCAAGGAGGGACTTGCTGCAGGCTGCGCAGCATCCCGTGCCCAGTGACTGGACAGCTGGTGCAAGACAGGCCTTCCAGAGTCTGCTCTATGGGGGAGATGCCAGTGGACAGGTAGGGCAAGAGCCAGACATTATAAGATGTCTGCTTTCCTTCTACAGAAACGCTCACTCTCTTTTCACATTGAGTTGCTGACGCACAGGAATTTCTCTTGTCCCAAGGAAGGATGGGTTTGCCCCAGTGTCTCCTCCTATGCTCTAATTATTGGTAACTCCTATGCTTTACATGGTAGATAGAAAAAGTCTTTGGAGAGACACTGCAGCCAGCTGTCTGTGGCTCCCCAGTGCCAACAGGAAGCCTCCAGCCGGCCTTGGGACTCTCAGGTGCTTACAGGACACAGAGGCGCGTGGGGGGGGGGGGCAGAGCTCCCCCTACCTGAGCTGACTCGTCTTCCAGCCGTCTTTTCTCTTCTTCAGCATCAATCAACTTCTGTTTGGTCATAAGCAGCTCCTTATTGAGTGCATCTGCCTTCTCTTCAGCCTGAAACATGTAAAAGATGCTGTCACAGAACAAGAATTGAGAACTGGATGGGATTTGAATTGCTCGGGACGATCCCTTTTTAACGTGACAGGGAAAGTGATCCAGGAAAAGGAAAGATATGCTGGAGGTCAGACAGAGACTAGACTGATGCAGAAGTGCCTGGCCCAGCCTCTTGCACAGATGTTGTGAGGGACAGTGGTTAGGAGCTCAGCCTTCGGCACCGGACAGCCTGGACTCAACTCATCGCTCTCTGACCATACACTTGGACAAGTCACTGAGAATCTTCCTGAGCTTCAGGCTTGTCATCTGAGGGATAAGGCACAGGAAGGACTCAGCACAGCACCTAGCAGGTGGTAAGCATTCAATACAAGGCAGCAGTCATGATCATTAATAGTAATAATAAATCCTGGTTTTCTTCCCCGAGACTCTCAGTATTTCCTCTGCTTCCCCAAACAACGGCTACATTTCATTCTCATCACATAATAAAGGAGGCCGCCTCTTTCCTGGCACTCGCTTACCCACGATCTGAAATGGCCCCTCCACCCCAGTTCTTTTTGAAAACATGCAAAGGTCTGGTGGGTAGATCTGTGTGTCTAAGTGAAAATGACAGAGCTGTGCCTGACGGAGGAGCCCCTGACGCTGGGCACTGCAAGGATAAGTGAAGGGGAGCGCGTCAGAGGGCAGCCGCAGAACTGGGGGCAGAAGCTCCTAGCTGCACAACCTTAGCCGCAGAGGATCTCTGCCAGCTCGTTCCACAGCCCCCTTTTCAACAATGAATGGAAGCGGTTCCCTGAAATTAAACGGCGCTTCTGACGTCACCCAGCTGAAGAGGTGCCACGGAGCGCCTGCGCTTTCTACCACACCACGCGTGCTCTGCAGTGTCTTCTCTGGGAGGAACACGAGCCGCGGGGCTGGGGCCCTACGTGGAGAACTAGCGGCTCGATAACACTACCTCAGAAGGCCATTAATTAGGGCAGGGTGCACATGCGTTCAGTTAAGCGGGTCCTAGAGTTAAGGCCTGTCCTGTCCGGGCTGTGGCCTGTCAGCTCCTTCTCTAGCTCAAACCCAAGAAGCAATGAAAGGAAATGAGAACCAAACAGCAGAGGAAACAACTGGTGAGGAGAACTAAGTCCTGTTACAGACTGGTTTTACTTCCATCTGTGGAGCAACCTGTCCCCGTTCTCCTCTCTCCCCTGGACTCCGTTACCATCCTCTGCGCAGTGCTCCGGAGCCTGGGGCACACACGTCCGTTCGCTCAGTCACTCAGCATCACTACCATGGCAGTGATTCTGAGAAGTGTGAAACAGCCAGGTCATGAACTGGGTCTTTGAAGTCAAGGCCTCCCTGCCCACCCTGGCTCCCCAATTATAAAAAGGCAGGTGGGGAAGGGATTCTCTCAGGTTCTCACAAGGCACATAGCAGAGCTATCATCTGCAATCAGGTGGTGGGACGTTAAGCCCAGTGTTTGTGCCATCTCTCCAAGAGCTGACTCTCAATGCTGTGTGAGAGGAATGTGCACAGAAGCTACTGGACTGGCCTAACCCGTGTCCCCTCAGGGCACCACACTCTCTGCACTCTATCTGCATGAGCATTATGAAGAGGAAGCATCTGGAGATAATAAACACAAATCCTGACTTCCACTTCTGGTCATGAAGGACTAACAGGGACCAGATTCACCCTCCCACTGTAAACAAAAAATGGACAAAATGTATGAAACTACTGTTTTCAGACACTGAAAACAATACATGCAGAACTGTGGTTCCTGGGAGAAAGAAAACAAACAAGATGAATCCCACTATCACCCTGGGTTTCTACCTAGAGGCACATTCTGGACCAAGAAGGAGAGTGAAGGGTTCCAAACAGCATGTTTCAAAAGGTCAAGGAGGTAGAGTTAAGGGAACAGGGATGCTGAGGTGGTTGGAAGCTGGGGGACAGAGGCCTGGAGATAAGAGAGCTCTGGAATAGCTAATACAGCAATAGAGGAGATAAACTGAAAACATGAAAATACCCAATTAAACCAAAGACGACAGAGGGGCTCCTGCCTGGCTCAGTCAGAAGAGAGTGCAACTCCTGATCTCGGGGCCATGAGTTCAAGCCCCATGCTGGGTGTCGAGATTACTTAAAGAAAACAAACAAACAAAACAAAACAAAACAAAACCTTTAAACCAAAGGAGGCAGAAAAGGAGAAAGAAAAAGCAAATGCAACAAATAGAGAACAATAAGCAAGGTGGCAGACTTAAATCTACCATAGAAATAATTACATTAATGTAACTGGCCTGAACATTCTAATTAAAAGGAGGAGATTATCAGACTGAATAAAAAAAGCAAGACCCAGCTATATGCTGGCTACAAAAAATAGTTTTAAGTATAAAGACACAGACATATTAAAAGTCAAAGGACGGAAAAAGATGTATACCAGGCAATACTATGAAAGTAGAAGTGACTATTAATATCAAAGTAGATTTCACAGCAGAGTATTACTAGGGACAAAGAGGGACATTTCATAACAATAAAAGACTTACTCCATTGAGAAGGTGTAATAATCTGAAACGTGAATAAGTTCAAATTACAGGAAATGAAAACTAACATAATTGAAAGGTGAAATAAATGCATGGTTAGAGATTTCCTCACTGTCCTCTCATTAAGTGATAGAACAAGTAGAGAGGGAAAACCAGTACGTTCATGGAAGATTCCAATAATACTCAACCAACTTGAGCAAACTGACATTTATAGAGTGCTGCACTCACAGTAACACAGCACACATTTTCCACTTCCAAATGGACATGTGGGACATACACCCAAATAAGACCATAAGGTAGGCACTAAAATTAGCATAAATATATTTTAAAAGGATTAAAATCAGAAAGGATATGTACTCTGATCACAGCTGAATTAAATTATAAATTAACAACAGAAAAATTTCTGGGAGGAGGCGCCTGGGTGGCTCAGTCAGTTAGGCATCTGCCTTTGGCTCAGGTCGTGATCTCGAGGTCCTGGGAGTGGGCCCTGTGTCCCGCTCCCTCTGCCCCTCCCCTCCGCTTGTTCTTGCTCTCTTAAATAAATAAATGAAATCTAGAAAGAAAAGAAAAAAAAAAGAGAAAAAAAAGATTGATTTTTGGGAAAAATCCCTAATAGTTGAAAATTAAACAACACACTACTAATCAATTCACAGGTCAAAGGAAAAATAATAAGAACTGAATGAAAATAAAAAATAAAAAAATAAAAATAAAAAAATAAAAATAAAAATAAAATAAATGAAAAAAATGAAAATAAGAACTGAATGAAAATAAAAAAAAACAATGAAAAAAAAATATGTGGGATGCAGCTGAAACAGTGCTTCAAGGAGATTTGTAACTTTAAATGCTTATTTTAGAAAAACAGGGTCTAGAATTAATGATCAAGCTTTGTTTTTAAGATTAGCTAGAAAAAGAGCAGGGGTGCCTGGGTGGCTCAGTCAGCTAAGTGTCAAACTCTTAATTTCAGCTTAGGTCATGATCTTGGGGTCACAAGATAGAGCCCCGAGTCTGACTCTGTGCTTGGTGAGGAGTCCGCCTGAGATCCTCTCTTTCCTTCTGCCCCCTGCCCCCCCACCCCGCGTGTGACCTCACTCTTTCTAAAATAATCTTAAAAAAAAAAAAAAAGATCAGCTAGGAACAGGAGCAAATTAAACCAAAAATGAAGTCAGGATAAAGGCAACAAAAAGCAGAAATCAATGAAACGAAACAAAGAAAAAAATTAAACCAAAAACTGGGTTTTGAAGAAATCCACACACCTGATAAATTCCTAGTCAGATTAAGGAAAAAGGAGAAAAGACACAAATGTCTCATATCAGGAATGAAAAACAGAACATCTCAATAGATCCTATAAACATTAAAAGAGTAAGGAAATAACAATGACTTTATACCAATACCTCTGACAACTAAAATGACCGAGTTACCTGAAAGATACAATTATAAAAACAGACATGAGAATCAGAAAATTTCCATATCTGGAAATAAACTGAATTCATAATTAAATAACTTCCTAAGAAAATTCCAGGCCCACATGACCTCACTAGGGAATCAAAGATTTAATCAAGGAATAATCCTACAAAAAGTCCTTAAGAAAACAGGAGGGAACACTTCCGAGTTCATTTTAGAAGGCCATCACTACCCGGGTACCAAAACAAGACAAAACGTTACACAAACTCCAGACAAATATTCCTCATAAACACAAATATTTTAATACAAATAAAAATCTTAAGGAGAAAAAAGGAAACCCCAAGTGTCCTAGGAATGCAAAGGTTGGTTTACATTGAAAACTCAAATTACATCCCCATATTCACAGAATTAGGAGAAACAGGAAATAATCATCTCAACAGATGCAGGAAGAGCATCTGACAAAATTCAACACCGATTCGTGACAAAAACTCAGCAAACAAGAAGAAAGGAGAACTTCATCCACCTGATCTATGAAAACCCAGAGATAACACCTGGCACAAAGCCGTGATTCCATTCAACACTGTTCTGAAGATCCTGGTCAGTGAAGGAAGACAAGGAGAAGAAAAAGGCATAAAGACTTGAAAGCAAGTAAAAGTGTCTTTATTCAGAGATGACATGATTGTGTATGTGGAAAATCCTAAACAGTGAACAAAAAAGCTACTAGAATTGTAAGTGAATTCAGCAGGGTCATAGGATAGAAAGTCATGTAATCAATTTTATTTCTAGAGACTAGCAATAAACAATTGGAAAACGCAATTTAGAAAACAAGTATCCAGGGGCGCCTGGGTGGCTCAGTCGTTAGGCGTCTGCCTTCGGCTCAGGGCGTGATCCTGGCGTTCTGGGATCGAGCCCCACATCAGGCTCCTCCACTGGGAGCCTGCTTCTTCCTCTCCCACTCCCCCTGCTTGTGTTCCCTCTCTCACTGGCTGACTGTCAAATAAACAAATAAAAATCTAAAAAAAAAAAAAAGAAAAAAGGAAAAAAAAAGAAAAGGAAAGAAAAGAAAAGAAAAGAAGTATCCTTTACAATAAATTTAAAAATGTGCAAGTCTTGGGGCGCCTGGGTGGCACAGCGGTTAAGCGTCTGCCTTCGGCTCAGGGCGTGATCCCAGCGTTATGGGATCGAGCCCCACATCAGGCTCCTCTGCTATGAGCCTGCTTCTTCCTCTCCCACTCCTGCTGCTTGTGTTCCCTCTCTCGCTGGCTGTCTCTATCTCTGTCGAATAAATAAATAAAATCTTTAAAAAAAAAATGTGCAAGTCTTGTTAACTGAAAACTAAAAAACAACGCTGAAATTGAAAAAGACCCAAATAAATGAAAATTACAACCTATTCATGGATTGTAAAGTTCAGTTATTATTCAGATATAATTCTCCACAAGAATTTGAGGAGATTTATAGGTTCAACGCAACCCCATTCAAAATCCCAGAGGCTTTTATTTCTAGAAGTTGACAAACTGATTCTAGTACTTACGTAGAAATGTAAATGACAGAATAGCCAAACGATATTTTTTAAGAAGAACAACAAAGTTAGACTGCTCCCATGGCCTGACTTTCAGATTGTAAAGCTACAGTAATTAAGACGGGTGTTAGCATGAGGATACACATACAGATCAATGGAACAGGTATGGAATTGAGGAGACCATCCATACAATCGATTTTTGATGAAGAAGCCAAAGTAATTCATTCAGGAAAGGTCTGCAAGCCGCTCAAGGTCACAGATCTAGTGTGCAGTGCAGCCAGACTGGAAATCTCAGCAGGTGGGCTCCTGAGTGTTTCCCTCACTCTGATCACACTCAGTGTAGACAGTGTGCCAGAGGGGACTCAGGGAAGGTCCTGCTGGCCCTGTGCCAGGGACCTTGTGCAATGTTAGGTTGAGGCAGGACTCCCACTTCATAGAGGAGACAGCATGGCTGGGCTCACCTAGGGCTTTCTGTGGCTAACTAGCAATATCTCCTGTAACAAAAGTGACATAAAACATCAACTGAAAATTCAGAGTGTTCTGGAAAATTGGTAAGACACACCAGAGTTTCACTCTGGGATGCAAAAAGGGAAAAGCTGAAAATAATGAATTTCTTTCAAAAACCTGACTGAGGGGGCACCTGGGTGGCTCAGGCCGTGATCACCGGGTCCTGGGATTGAGCCCTGCATCAGGCTCCCCACTCAGCAGGGAGTCTGCTTGTCCCTCTCTCTCTGTCCCTCTCCCCCACTTGTGTGCTCTCTCTCAAAACCCTCCCCCCAAAACCTGAGTCCCTGAAGACCAAAAACAAAGGGGGTGAAAGGATCCCATGCCCCTCACTTCAGAACCTAGCTGATATTCAGTGATGATTCTAAAGGAACAAGAGAAGACAGGCTTGGGAAAGGGACTCCAAGTCCAGTGTGGGGAAGGTCTGTCTTCTCAGCACTGAAGCAGCCAGCTGGAGGAAGGGACCCCGGTTTGAAGTTCCCGAGCCTGAGGGCAGCAGGGGCCCTGCTCCTTTGAGCCAAGTTAGGAGCGTGAGCTGTGGTGTCAGACCATCCGGGTTTCAATACGAAACGTCACGCTATCCCTCAGTTTCCTCATCAGTAAAACGGGGATCATACTGTATCCCTGACACAATGTGGGTTGTTTTGAGGACAAAAGCACTTAGAGCAACGCCTAGAACTCAGTAAGCGGTCAGGAAACGTTTGCTTGTTATGTGTCACTATCTATGTTTTTGATGTAGTTATGACACCAAATCGTAGGTGCTTGTTCCATATTTATTTTGGAGACAGCGTGGCATCATAGAAAAGCCTGGGGCTTTCCAATCAGATGGGCCTGGGTTAGACTCCTGGCTCTGCTCCCTCCACGGCACCTCCATCTCTCTCTGAATCTCAAGTTTCATGATTGTTATAAAAATCCTCATCCATCAGTGGGGCTCATGTAACTCTCCTCACAAGGCTGAGGCAAGGGTAAGAGATACCAGATGTCAGCGAAGTGCTTATCGCAGCGCCGGTCACACAGAGCATCACGAAATGGGAATTCACATTATTTTTACTATTTCTCACTCCTGGTATCAGGAATGTTAAAGAACCTAGCTCTTTACTGTGTCAGGATAAGACCACCTGAAAAAAGGTTTACGCCATTTAGGAGCAGACGTCAAGAACATGAGAAGTCTGTGCCCACCTGCAGGGGGAACGTCTGGTGGGGGAACGTCTGGCAGGGGACCGTGCAGCAGCTCCAACTACACAGCTACCCGGGATCTTAGCTCAAGGTGCCTCTTCTTACAGTTTTCTGGAACACAAAGCTCCTACCGAGGACCCATTTTTTTCCTTTGTCTCTTTCACCTCCTTTCTGCGTGACCTCCGGCTGCTGCGCAGACGCCTCAGGTGGGCGCGGGGCGGCTTCAGTGTCGCTGCTCAGAGGCTGAAGCAGGAGGGGGCGCTTCCTCCGGCGCCCCTACAAAGAACGGACGGCACGCCGGGAATCCGCGCCAGAAGGAGGCGACTCAAACCTGAGGGCCAGACTGTGGTAAACGGAGGAAGCAGCGAGAGCTCCAGGTTCCGGTTCCTGAGGACTAATGGCCTGGAAACTGCCTCCCCCCAGAACTGGCAAAAGCAGCCTTCGCAGTGACACGCAGCGCTGCAGAGCTGACGAGCAAGAGGAAGGACGGCTGCTCTGCCCGCGGCTGGCTGGATGCGGTGGCGTTTTCCCTGTTCCCTGCGACACAGCTCATCTTCCACCTTCCCACTTCTTGCTCTACTTGCAAGGAGAGTAACTGGTTTTAGTCTACTCAGGGCGCCTGGGTGGTGCGCTGGTTAAGCGTGCAACTCTTGGTTTTGGTCAGGTTGTGATCTCAGGGTCGGATGATTAAGCCCCATGTCCAGCTCTCCTTCCCTCTCCCTCTGCCTCCCCATCCCTCCCCCCCATTCTCAAATAAATAAATCTTTATTTTCTTTTTCCAAATAAATAAATCTTAAAAAGAAACAACAAACAGCAGGCCTGCTCAAAGATGTTTACGCCACAACACTATTTCTAAAGAAAATAAAAACTGGTAGATACCGCCATCTTGCTCTCTCTTCATCTGAGTGAACCACTTTGAGAATCTAATGAAAGCACAGACTTCCGAAGAAATACAGAACACAGTATTTTCCTACACATTTGGTGGATGTCAAGGACCTTGTGAAGTTCATAGATCTTACGGGGTTCAACATGTCATGTAAGTTCCCTGTAAACCCTCAATAGCCTGAGCCTCTCTCTAGAACCTTAGGAAACCGATGAGCAGAATAGTAATCTTAGGAGCCTGACAGGGAAATATGAGTCAGATGTTGGCAAACTACAGTCCATGTGCCAAATCCAGCCTCTACCTATTCTTGTAAATAAAGTTTTATTGGAACACAGCTGCGCTCATTCCTTTACCTATTGTCTACGGCTACTTCGGTGCCAATGGCAGAGTCTGATGTTGTAACAGAGACCATATGGCCCACAAAGCTGGAAATACTGACTATCCCCTTCACAGAAAAAGGTTGCCAACTTCTGCTCTAAACGATGAATGAAAGACCACACTTTTTCAAAGGGAGGCTTGTAGTGTAGAAAATGGACAAATACCCTGCCAGGAAAGCCATCATCTTGAACTTTTTAAGACTAGGAGAAGCAAAGAAAGAACATCTGCCAGCTGAAATTCCCGGTGAAATCGCAAGCTGCTTCGGTACAGTCTGCGATGCTATCTATAGGCACCTACCACTCAGGGGAACAAAATCTCTTCTTGGGGGAGATAAGTAAAGGATAATGATTAAATGCGACTATCAACTGTGGGAGCATAAGAATTAGTCAAAAGGCCTGTCATCAAACAATGGTGGGACAGGAGTTCAGGGACACCCTGTATAGCAAAAGAAGAGTGTGGGAAGGAGGGCTTCCCGGAAAACCCCTGAAGGAAACGAGGGAAGCAACAGTGACATGAGCAAGTGGTTTTGCAAGAGGGACACTTTACAGGTGACACACTAGGAAAACAACACTACAATTCAAGGACTGCACTTGATAAAGTGAGAAGCTGAAAGTTTCAAAATAATCCATCCCTTTAGTCACGTCAGACTCACATTATCCAGGTCCTTCCTCAGTGCAATCTTGCTGGTCACCAGCTCGTGGGCTAAGTCATCATTTTCCTGTTCCAACCTCATGTTAGCTTCTTGTAGACGCCGGTTCTCCCGCTGAAGGGTGGAAAGAAACCAGTTACAGACATGTAAAAATCAGATGGAGATGACAATTTCTCAGGGCTAACCCTCAAAACTCATTTCTGAGTCCTATGGAAATCATGGGAGGAGTGGCCGGTCCTCATGTGCTAGCAAGCAATAACTTCTTCTTTTCGTCTCCGATGAGAAATATTTAACTGAGGTTCCAGTGACCTTGTCAAGCAGCTACTTCTGATTAACCATGACGAAAGGCCACTGAACTGTGACAACCTACGCAGCTGGTTGAAAGCATAACAGATCTTGCTTTTCCATTTGCAAATTCAAACTGAAACCTGAACCTAGAAACAGTGGATCTGAATTTTTAAAAAGAACTCAGCAAAGCTAGTCACAGGCATGATTATAGGAAATGAAAGGCTGAAAGCGCTTCACATCGACCCAAGCCATTAACAAACGAACCTCGAATCGCTCGATAGGGTCTTCTTGTTGGGCCTGCTGTTCCCTCATGGTGTGATACTCCTTTTCATATTTTTTCAACTTCTTCTGACTAATCTGTAGGATAAACCACAGCACAAATTAAAAAGTATCAGAAAGTGGCAGTTGTCTCAGGGCCCCCGCTGACTTGGGCATCTCCAGTCACTATGGAAGTGGTGCTGCCCCTCCAACCTGAGCTCTGAGTCCTGCTGTCCCTGACCGTCACCCTCCCCCTCCCCCTTGTCTTCACACCAGCACTGCTGCAAGGTGCTTTCAGTCTGTGACCTCAGGGTACCTCAACAAGATAAGGTATTATCATCCTTCTTTTACAAGCAACTTAACGGAGGGTTTAATTAAGGAGGTTATGTAATTTGACCAAGGTCACTGAGTTAAGGACTGGCAGACTGGGATTGGAGCCCAGGCAGCTAAACGCCATGCAAAGTCCAAGCTGTACTCACCTCACTATCCTACCACCTATCACTTTCCCTCTCTACTAGCTCCTTCTGTGCTATCAAATAGACACAATTCTCTCTGCCCTTAAAAACACCATTCTACTGACCACTCTACTTAGCTGCTCTTCTGCCCCATCAAACTACTGTCCTCTTGCTCTCAAGCTGCTCCTTACCAGCCACGGCAAACCACAGGTGTGCACAATTCACTCGCCGTGCTTCATGGCCTCTCTTTAATCTAAATCTAGCTTCTGCTCTGACTACTTTATAGAAAGTGCTCTCTTGAAGGTCACTAGTAGTTTCTTTTTCACTCCATCCAGTGGGTCCTAACTCTCCCCAACTAGACTTCAAAATTCCTGCCTTTCATTCTTTAACATGACCAAATGACTCTTCTTCCCTCCAGGAAATCATCTCTCTCTCTATTCTCCTGTCTCTCCTTCTACCTAAACAGCCCCCCCACCCCACCTTACAGGCTAGCCTCTTTTTTTCTTCAATCTAAACATTACCAAGGGCATCCCTTCAAGGGCATCTTGAAGGGATCAAAACTCTTACTCTTTTGATTCCTTTCTCTAAACCACTAACCCATTCCCTTTGGTATTTTTTAAATTACGCTTTTAAATACTTTGAAATATAAGAAATAGAGAAGTGCTAAAATCAGTATGTGCAACATAATGACTGATTATAAAGCTAACACACATTCCTTCCCGAGGCTTTAATATAATCCACACAGCACTGCTGGCTCACAAGTCTTTCAGACCCCAGCTCTGGGGAATTAAGAATCTCAGAGCTGGGCTATCTAACTTCCTTATTTAATAGGCAAAGAAACGGAGACCTCGAAAGGGCTAGGACAGCCCCAAGTGTGCAGCATCTCCAGTCGCCTGTTCCGTGATTCCCCTTCCATCTCACTGGAGCTGCCTGCTCTTGCCTCCCAATGACTCTCTGGATGCTGCCCTTGTCAGATGTTTACAGGTCTGCCTCAATCACAGCTTACTCCTGAGTCTGGCTACTGCCTGTGGGCAGGCAGCCAGGAAAATAACACTATGCCCTGGCTGCCATCTTTAGAGAGATGCCCATTAAACACTTGGGGTGAGGCCACAAGCTAGAGAGTGACAACTTTAAAGCTAGATCTTCTGCGGTTTAAGGCCAATGCGAGGGTAAATGTTTGTGTACATAAGTGATTCACGAAGAAAGCACCTAAATAAAACACTGGGGTGATCAGTAAATTTATAAACAATCCTAACAGATCAATAGTAGAGGAACAGACAATAAATGAGGCCTGTGGGCAGAAAACACTCCCTCCCAGAGTTCTCCGGACTCAGTCTGGGTAACTGACAAGGGAGCACAGTGGTTAGGAGGCACCCCCCCCCGCCCCCGCCGCCAGGGCTTGGTTTAAAAAAAAAAAAAAAAAAAGAGTTGACACCAAATCCTACAAAACCTTCTCATAAATCTCCAGGATTCTTCAGTTTCTCATTCTCATGCTGGAGTAAGGAAGAGCTACCATCAACCCCCATAAACATGTATTATAAAAGGCTATACAAAATAATTACTTCTACATTTCCTTATCCCTTAAGATAAAGGCCTCATTATCAGAGTCAAAGGGCTGACTGGGCCTCAGCACTGTAATGGCATTACTGGACACTGAGTACCTGAGAGATACCAGACCCTTTACATATGCTATCTCATCTGGTTCTGACATTCTCATGATAGGATACAGGCATTTCTTTATGTACTTCCCACATTTTCCAAATTCTCTGCCTTGAGCATGATGTATTTTTTATAATTAGGTGAACAAAATAGGGGCACCTGGGTGGCTCAGTCAAAGCATCTGCCTTCAGCTCAGGTCTTGATCCTGGGGTCCTGGGATTGAGCCCTGTATCGGGCTCCCTACTCAGCGGGGAGCTTGCTTCTCCCTCTCCCTCTGCCCTTCCCCCTGGCTCATGTTCTCTCTCTTGCTCATTCACTCTTTCTCCCTCTCAATTAAATAAATAAAATCTTTTAAAAAAGAAACAAAATAAATGCTGTTTAAAAATAATTCTCTTAATTATTCTGGACTTCTCTAAGAGCTCTTCTTGCTCACTTCTCTAGATGGTGGTCCCCACCTGTGCTTCTGAGTCAGTCCTCAGGGGTCACCCCTTAGGACTGGATACAAACAGAGCTCCACCATCTTCCTCACTGGTCCAGAGTTCTGACTTCACCAGCTCTGGCTTGCTTTGCCATTTCTCATCCCCACTTGTTCCTGGTCTCCCCCTTTCTTCACCACCCTACCCCCAACCCCCACCACAGACAAAAGATAAGTAAAACCAACACTGCTTATAATGGGTTCACAGCTGATCCTGACTTTTGGAGAATGGGTGGCTGTATACCAGAGCCAACTAATTCAGGCTTCCTCTGAGGAATGGACCCCTTGAAAAGGAAGATGCCTGATACCCAAATGGGGAACCAACAGGTACCAGCTGCAAAAGCCACAATTCCAGTCTCCTTATTAGGCGGCACCCCAGAGAGACCAGCACCTCTCAGCCTGTCCGGACCATTATCAGTGCCTTTCCCAGGTCAGAACTGTCTTACTCATCGTCATCCCCTGCCACGCACAAAGAGACTGCCCACAAATGCTTGTTAAATTAATGAGAAAGGACCCCCTCTTCTTTGCATCAACCTTTCTCCTGAACAGAAATGGCAACCACAGTGAACATCTAGCACAAGCCTGGTCCCCTGCCTGGACAAGCCCACACCTGCTTCACTCCTCTTCACCTTTCAGAACTGAGCTCTAACATCACTTTAGTGCACCCTTCCCTGGCACCCTCTTCCCCCATCGGGACAGGTCTTCGTTATATATTCTCATAACATCAAGTCAATTCCTTCATGGCATCTGTCCAAGTTCACAATTATTTATTTATGTGCTTACTTGATTGTCTGTCTTCCCACTGGGAAACAGGCCACATCTGTTTTGCTTACCCTGTATCTCCAGTACCCAGCTCAATGCCTGGAACATAACTGGAACTCAATAATCAGATGCTGAACAAATCAAAGCCAATGGCCTTCCTTTTAACCTAATAAGGATGCAGCAGGACATTTATTTATCCAACAGTTGAGCAGTGTTCCTTGTGAGGCATTGGTGATACAAAGTTGTACGCAGAACAATACGCAAGCTCCACAAAGGTAGGGACTTTTATTTACTATAAAATTCCTAATGCCTCGCAGACTGCAAGGATGAAAATACTCAATGAACAGACACAGTCCCCACTCTTAAAAGTCTAAGGTTCATTCTATCTGTCTCTTACTTACACCAATAACATTTTAATTGAATTTAGGAAGCAGGGAAGCTATAGACTCAGCCCCAGAGCTCTGAATCATACCCGCTATTAGTGGACTCCTATCAGGAGGCTGTGAAAGCCACAGCTTCACACACAGAGGTATTTTTGCCCTCAAAGAAGGTTAATTTTGAAATTTGTTCCGTTTAAATGTACTTTCAGGGGGGAAAAATTCTAATATAATTTCCTGGGATAAGACTATGTTTGTAATTTAGGTAAAACCAATTTTACATCCCACTGCAATTAATACATTGTTTCTTAACACTGTTAGAGACAGTACTGTTTTCAAAGTCTCCTGAAAGCCATGGTTCCCATAAAAAGTACTGTCCCTGTAAAAGAGCACAGAAGCCAGGGCGTGTGGGTGGCTCAGTCGGTTAAACATCTGCTTTCAGTTCAGGTCATGGTCCCGGGGTCCTGGGATCGAGCCCTGCATCGGGCTCCCTGCTCAGTGGGGAGCCTGCTTCTCCCCCTGATTCGTGCACCTGCACGCTCTCGCGAGCTCTGTCTCAAACAAATAAATAAAATCTTAAGGAAAAAAAACCCCAAAAGAGCACAGAAGCCAACTCTGCCCCAACCCTACACCAGCAATAAAGCATTCTGCGTACCATTTCAGAGGACTCATGAGCTCCCTGAGGCCACCCATAGTCCCCAGTTGAAAACCCTGAATTAGAGAGAAGGTGGAGACTTGGGCCATGCCAGCTTGAAATTTTGGTAGAAGTACATATTTAATCCCAAACACCTCTTTTTCAGTCACTCGTCATTTATCTGTCACAGGAACTGGAGAATGCTCTCTCTTAAAACATGTGCTATCTGCCCCAGGAGAGCTGGTACCTGATCTGGTAGAAAAAGTGAGAGAGTGGCCACTGACATGGGTGGAAGGGACGAGGGACAGTCTGTCACGGAGAGCTTGGGCTTTGTGGGTGGATGGACCCAGGCTGGAGCCCTGGTCCTGCCACTGACTCACTCCGTCACTGAGGGTGAGCTGCCTTACTCAGCCTCAGGTTCCTTGTCTGAGAAAATTCCAACAGTCCTTATGAGGACTACTGTTAGAAGGACTGCATGATATAAAACATCAAGAGCTCAGAAAAAAAAAAAAGAGCTCAGAAGAGCGCCTAGCACATGAGGTCTTTTTTAGTAAAAAGGGCAGTTATTATGTGTTATTATTAATATCTACATTCTTGTCCTGATTCAGTGTTACCCTCTGAACACGTGCTGCAAGCAATGAGCCATTTAAACAAGTCAGTTTAACACAGGAGAGCAGGAAATAGGCTGTGGACAGGAAATGGGAGCTGATTTCCAAGTCTGGCTTCAGAAACTGTTGCAAAGGTGGGAATCCCCACGGGGCTGCAGTCACAGGTAGTCCAGGAAAGGCGGGAGGTTGAATGTTACTAGCAGCTCTACGTGGCAGGTGTGAGGTACACTGTGTAGGTGAGTGGGTGGGTATGAAGATGTCTGGTACATTGAGGAGATCTTGAACCCAAAGTCCTCACTGCTAAATAAAGAAATCTGACACAAGTCCATCTTCCTTTCTTCGAATGCTTATGGCACGGACTTCACTTTTTATTTACTGATTTAAAAACCTGAGATTTACATAGGACTTTCAAGATAACAAGATACCTCTATACCTACTATTTTATTTAATCCCCAAAATAACTGTCTGAGATCACCTCATTTTACCAGATGGGGAATCAAGGCCTAGATAGGTAAAGTGACATGTCGCAAGCCAAGAAAGGACCCAGTCTGTTAGGTGGCAAGCACAGCACAAGAACACAGATCTGGGGTGATTCTTGTTTCCCATCCACCTCTGTAGTATGTTTGACACTGAGCACAGTTCTTGGCACGTAAGAAAATCTACAAATGTTTGTTGCAATGAACAGACTTAAGGAAACTAGATGTCTGGGCAGAGGAGGTCAAAACAGGGCAGGCAAATGAGCATGGATGAGGATGATGACAACGGTCATCAGCAGAGCATTGGCGATCTTGAAGGCATCATCTGACGTCTCTCTCTACAACCCTGCTGTGTTAACCAACCTTGGGTCACAGAGCAGAGGCAGAGCCAGGATGAGAGCCAAGGTCCGTGGGACTCCAAGGCCTGCACTCGTAACCACTTGAAACAAATCAACATTCTATTTAATTTCTGAGCCCTTTTATTTAATTTGTTCAAATAGTTCAAGCTCAAACTCCCTCAAAGATCACCAAATAGAATTAGGCATTCTGGTTCTACCATCCGAGTATTTTTCTAAAATGCAAGTAGCAAATTAGCAGCAGAGAACCCAAACACAGATAAGAACCAAGAGAGACCAGCTTATTAAAATAAAATAAGAAGGTAGTGGGCACTGCTACCCTTGTGACAACCAGCAAAATTTAAAGTTCACTGCAGAGAAAGAGAGCTCTCAATCAGAAGTTTCCTTACGAAATTCAATCTAAAAGGTAGAAAACAAGCACAGAAGTAAAACTATAGCCTGGTCTAGTCATAAGGAAAACTGAACTTAGCTAAACTTAGCTACAACTGAGCTAAACTGACAGAGACTGAGCTTACCCACCATTACAAGACAAACATCACCAAAAATACAAATGGCTCCTGTCCCATTCATTCAATCCCTCATTTATAGGATGGTACACTGACGGTAAGCATTAACTTTACAGTCTGAAATTCCTGGGATCTAACTCCAGCTCCATCACTTACTAACTGTATGCCTTTTGGGAGTTTTCTTCAATTTTCTAAGCTTCAGTATATGTATCTGTAAAATGACCTCATATGATCACTGTGAGGATTAAGTCACTATGTGCAGACACTATGCAGGATTCTGTGAACACATTAAGAAACAACACTGATGGGGACACACCTGGGTGGCTCAGTCGGTTAAGTGTCTGCCTTTGGCTTGGGTCATGATCCTGGGGTCTTGGGTTCAAGCCCCACATTGGGCCCCCTGTCCAGTGGGGAGTCTGTTTCTCCCTCTCCCTCTCCCTCTGCTGCTACCCCTGCTTGTGCTCTCTCTCCCTGACAAATAAAATATTAAAAACAAAAAGCAAAAAACACTGATGAAGCCACTGCAATCATAGAGCTTAAAATCCTAACACACACTAATATACAAATGATCTGAGCAGAGAATGAAGTCCAAACTACTACTGCTTTTAGCTCCTGAATAAAAATATCCCCCAAGGGCAAATATCCCCAAATGCCAGAGTTTTCTGTTTCTCCAAACAGCAAATGGTTAGGATTACATTAATTTGGAGATGCTATTTGATTTCTGTAATATCTTGTTCTACAAGTAGTTTGAAGTCTTGCACATTCACTTTAAGTTTGAAATAACACATTCCAATGAAGCAATCAATGGTTCAGAAGATCCATTTCACCTCAGGCAGGATTTCAGAGTGAAAGGGTCAAGTTTTCATTCAGGTTTGTTCTAAGAAACCCACCAGCCATCTCTATTATGGCTCCTACTTCTTCTGAACTAGCCTTACGTATCTGACTTGCTCTCCAACATCTCTGTGTAGACATAAAAAACCAGTTGCTTTCATATTTCTTGAATCAAAAAAATTTAAGATCTACAAATTAATTTTTTCCCTATTTTCTCCCTCTAAACATGATGCATGGCCCAGTTATGAGTATGAAAGGGTTGTGGAGATCCTAGGACCATTCATAATCTCCTGGAACAATCTATTTAAAGTGAAATTCCTGGGGTGCCTGGCTGGTTCAGTTGGTGAAGCATGGGACTTTTGATCGTAGGGTTGTGGGTCTGAAACCCCACGTTGGCTGTAGAGATTACTCAAAAATAAAATATTTAAAAAAAAAGTGAAATTCCTTCTAGATCTTCTATCAGAAGTGGAAACAATCTTTCTATCTCAAGACAATGACCCATTAAGGGAGAGCAACTCAATGGACAGCTCAATGAATTCTGATGTATGCTGTTAAATTTGAGATTAAGAGCAGAGGATCTAAGACTCTTTAAAAGTAAATAAAATATTTCAGTTCCATAATAAAAGTAAGGAGCAAGAGCGAGAAGGGGAGAAGTAAAAGGACTGAAAAGAGAGAAACAAAAAAAGAGGAAAGTAAAGACTGACACAGAGAAAGATTTACAGAGAAAAGGAAGACACACAGGCAGAGAGAGGAATACAGACCTTTTTGAGCAACACACCCATCTGGTGGCCACTGCAGATACTGCCACAACAAACTTAATTCCTGCTGCACTTCTGCAATGAGAAGAGGCCACACAAGGGCGAGGAAAGCTTTGGGAATGTGGAGTCAGAGGGCCTGAGTTCCACTAGGGTTCCCAATACTGCCCAGCTAGATCCAGGTGGGTAAGTCACCTGACTTCTACAGTCTCAGCTGCCACACTTGACGTGCCCTGCATACCTCCCAGGGCACTGCGGGGAAGAAATGAGATATCCATAAAAACTATACAAACACTGGAAATTACAACATCTCAACTGTTAAAACACAACAACAACAAAAGTAGGTAACTGTTTCCTCAACTGGCATGTGAGGCAAAGTATTCCCAATTCCCACCCTAGTCAGGAAGTACAACTGAGAAAACCAAGCCACAATATTTAAGAAATTAAGAAATAATGGAATGGGATTTCAATGAGTTACAAAGCCAATGTTTCCTTTCTAAATTCTACACCAGAAAGTTCAAAAGCTAGTTTCCAAACCATTCACAAAGCAAGAATCAATCCCCTTTTCCATGGTCGAGAGGGGGCTCCAAACCCACAGAGGATCACATCCCGCGGAAGGAGGCACGCCCACCTGATGCAGTCCACGTGACGCAGGGCTCATCACTGAGCCTGCCGGTGAGCTTCTTGATTTTTGAGCCAACAAATTATCACTGTGACTGAGGTTCTGCGCCAATAATGGGCTCAACTATTGCCTATATTTCTCTTAATAATTGTTGGCATTAATATACCTACCAGAATACAAGTAGCCATCACTAAGTACACTAATCCCACCTTTTAGGAGAACAATTTCATTCTCATGTCCTGTTCAATGCGCAGGCTTTCCACACTGTGAGTTAATTTTAAGAAAAATTACTATCTTTCTCACCCGAAACCATGTGCAAGTAGGGGGAATCATCCAAAGTGTACCCCAGCCATGCAGAGTTCTCCAGGGCCAGAAGGAATTATGTATCTAAGCACAAAATATGGGTGCTGTGCAGCCTTGTCTACCTTAACTCCTTGAAAGCACAGGCAAAAAAAAGAAAGAGAGAGAGAGAGAGAGAGAGAGAGAGAAAGAAAGAAAGAAAGAAAGAAAGAAAGAAAGAAAGAAAGAAAGAAAGAAATTAGACACCTTCAATCTGACTATGGATATAAAGGATCCATATATTATTAACGTGTTTCAAGCTACTGAAAATCCAAAAGGTAAAACCTTCCGCTGAAAGCTATTTTAAGCCTTCCCCAAAGCCATGTTAACTCTCCAACTCTTCTTCATAAGAGAACACTTGATAGAAACTCAGCAGCATATTCATTTAATTCACTCATTCAACTAATTTTTATATGCCAAATCCTGTTCTTACGCTGGGGATATGGCAGTAAATGAGATCAGGTCTCCTCTCCCGCAGGCTTCGTTTGGGGAGGGAGCAGGCAGACAATAATCAAACATATAAAATAATGTTAAGTAACAGTAAGTGATATGAGGAAATAAGCAGGGCAAAGAGATCAGGGTGTAAAGTGTTGAAGGAGCTGCTACTTTAGACATGGTAATTAGAGAAGGCCTCTCTGATGGCATGATGGCTGAGCTCTTATTAAGACTCACTGAGGTGGCAGTGACACCACACGGGCACTGAGAAGAACATGGTGGGTGGAGAGACCAGCCAGTGCAGAGGCCTGAGGCGTGAACATGCTCAGCATGTTTGAGAACAGCAAGAAGGCCAGGTTGTCTGAAGAGGAAGGTGTAAGGGGGAAGAGGAGGAGGAGGCGAAATCAGAGAGATTGTCAGAGGTCAGACGGTAAAGCACCTTGTAGGCCAGGACAAACTCTTGAGTTTCATTCGAAGATAAGAAGCCATTAGAGTTTTAAGAAAGGAAGAGATGGGATTAAAAAAGAAAACCACTGAGGGACCTCGGTGGCTCAGTCCGTTGAGCATCTGACTCTTGGTTTCGGCTCAGGTCATGATCTCAGGGTCCTGGGATCAAGCCCAGCATTGTCACCAGCTCTGTGCTCAGTGGAGGGTCTGCTTCTTTCCCTCTCCCTCTGCCCCTCTCCCCTGCGTGCGCACGCTCTCTCTCTCTCTCTCATGAATAAATCTTTAAAAAAAAAAAAAAAGGAAAAGGAAACTATTGTGGAAACAGGAAGACATGGAGTCCACTGGAACATTCCAGAAGACAAGTGACAATGACGGTTACACTAGGGTGTTAGAAGGGGCAAAAGCAATCAGATTCAGGGTGTACTGTGAAAACAGGGCTGAGATGGAGGACCAAGATGTGGTGTGAGAGAGAAGTAGGTATCGAGAATAAGCAAGAGTTTTGGCCCGAACAACCAAGTTCCAGGAACTTAAGATGGGACACTGAGAAAGGAGGTTCTGGAAGGGAAAAAATCATCAGCAACTCTTACGTGAACCAGGCTGAAGTGGAGAGTGACTCAGAGAACCTCAGAGTTCACCTGGTTCTGTGCTCTGTGCACAAACCCACCATCCGTGAAAATGTTTCTAAAAAGTGTGCATCTGATATCTGCTTGAAAAACCAGGAGGCGCCTGGGTGGCTCAGCTGCTTAAGCACCTGCTTTCAGCTCAGGTCAGGATCCCGTGACCCTGGGATGGCATTCCGCCTTGGGCTCCTTGCTCGGCGGGGAGCCTGCTTCTCCCTCTGTCGCTTCCCCTGCTTATGTTCTCTCTCTCAAATAAACAAATAAAATCTTAAAAAAAAAAAAAAAAAAAAAAGGAAAGAAAGAAAGAAGAGAAAAGAAAAGAAAAGAAAAGAAAAAGAAAAAAGAAAAACCAGAGAGGGAATAACCATAGTAAGAGCCATCATTTCTTGAACCCTTACTAATTACCAGGCATCATGGTAAGCACTATACACAGTGTAGTTAACCCTCACACATGACAGCGCTTAACCACAGTACCTGGCACATGGGAAAATACTAAATCTTACACAGAGTACTTGTGAAGTATGTAACATTTTAAGTTGAACAATAACTTTAATAATTATTTCACTAATTAGAGTCTCTTTCTTTTTCAAATCCTTGATTCAATTTATACTAGGATTTCTATTGCTTCTCAAGCTTAATAGGTAGGTAGTTTTAGCACTTCCTTCCCCCTTTCACAAAGAGGGAAGGCATTCCAAGGTCCTAACTTTACACAGAGATTCCAGGTTCGGCTACCTCCGAAGGCCCAAAATCATGTTGCATGTCTTCGTGAACATTAAAACCCTGGTTCCTACACCTAGGGTTCCACATCCCCTGGGATGCTGTGTTACCACTTCACACACACTAGCTTTGAGCTACTGTGATTTAGGTGCTGGTAATTTCTCTTTTTTCTTTCAAGTTCAACCAGGTATTTGCTACCTTCAAGTGCTTAGAGAAGGGTGGTCTGAGTTAGCTTCGTCTGACATATAACCAGAACTGGAGGTCCACTATTGTTTTACATGTGAGGAAATTGTGCCTTCAATAGGTAAAGTAACTTTGAACTCAGAGCTCTCTGATTCCAAGTCCGTGCACTGGTTAGTAGGTAACGAAGTTTCTTCTGCTCACATTACAACATGAATACAAGGAGATGCTACATTTTTTTTACCTTAAAAAATTATACAAATCATAAATGCCACTGGAAGTGATAAAAACGAGTTTCCTTAACTAATTATTATTTTCATTTTAGGGAATTTCTGACCATAACCACAAATATGGAAAGTTGAAGGACAACACAGTGGAAATCATGAAACCTGAGTCTTGCCACTGCTTAGCTGTATGACCCTAGGAGCTACAGCCTACAGTGTTTTCTGGGTCTTCCAAATGAGAATACCTTCCCTAGAGTCCAAAGGCTGGGATTTGAACAACGAGATTTAATGCACAGGATATATAATATGTAAGAAAATATTTGGAAAAAAATTCTGTGATACAAACATCATTATTAGTAATGTATTACAAATGTTCACAATTTGATCAGGAATGGTGAGACATGAACTAAACAAAAGAATATAAATTAATGTAAATATTATTTTACCTTCATGCTGCAAGCTAATTCCATTAGTTTTTTTGCATTTTCTTCTGAGCGGTATCTCTTAGGAAGCTGAACTCTGAAGAACTTCAAGGCACCTTCAAAGTCTGTCAACAGCAAGTCATCCTTAGAAGTCTTGAAGAAAGAAAGAAAACACAACCATGTACAGGACAAGTTCTTTGCTATGAAGATGCACAAGAAGCATTTTAAAACACCAGCACCTTTACAATCCCCAGAAGATACTTCTCAGCCAATGCCTGAGCCACTGTCAGAGCCTGGGCTACTACCCGGTGGCTGCTTAGAAAGAGATCAAGACCAAGATACTTCGAGTGCTGGACAGGGCATGTCACTCAATTTACAAATAAATGTGTACCTTTAATAATCCAAGGGCGACATTAAAAATAACACTTATTCCCTAAAAGAGAAAACACAAAAAGAAGATTTTCAGTGATTATATCTGGACTAGTCAGCTGTCTGTCCCCAGAATGCCCCACAATTTTAAAGAAAGTATAAAAACTTAACTAAGTAAAGAAATGGAATACTTTGAAAATACCTTGGAAAATAATTACAGGTCCTCTACTGAAAAACAGCTTAAATCAGACCCAGTCTCCCATTCTTCTGAACTTTTTTAGCCCTGTTCTCACATTCAACAAGAACGAACGCTTTTCCACAGTATTCTCTGCTTCCCAACCAAAGCATCTGAGCCATAAAACTGATCTTTCAGGAAATAACTGCAGGTGGCCTTCTCCCCTATCCTGTGGACCCCGCTCCAAACACAGCAGCAGTCACTCTGTGAGCCCTCCATCCCGAAACAGAACATGCTCAGGGCTCCCATAAATCAAAGCTAACCGTTCTGGGAGTGCTAGGGGCAAAGGAAAGATAAGGGGAGGCACAAAGACCTGTTAAATTCTTTAAGTTCCTGGACCTCGGTTTCTATAACTAGTACTCTCCCCCAAGGGTTTTCTGAGCTAATTAGCAGAAAAGTTCACTTAAATTACTTAGCATGCCACCAGGCCTGTGGTAACTACTTAAAACAAATGATTGTTTATAATGCTGAGAAACTATAAAACTTAAAGGTTTGAGACTATGGTATACCCAAAGAATGAGATACTTGGCAGAAGGTAAGAATAATACTGTACTAGGTATCAGTGTTTCTGACAGTGTTTTAAACTCTTTAGAAGGTACAAATGCATTAATGGATTTTGTATGCCCTGAAAATGGCATAATTAAACATAAAGAAGGATGGTATAGATGTGTTTCTATAAGTGTTCAAGTATATGAAATGAAAAGAGGTTATCAAATAGCATATGTGGCAGAATATTTTAAAATATATACTTATAGAAACATAATATACATTATTACATAATACCCCATATGAAAAAAGTTATTCTGTATAGAAATAACAAATGTACATAAATAAACACAAAAAAAGGCTGAAAAAATATACACCAAAATGTTAAGAGTTACTCTCTAGAGTGGGATTAAAGTTTTTCCAGTTTCTATAATAAACATATATTATTTTTGAAATTTTTTTTTTTTAAAAGATTTTTTTATTTATTTGACACAGAGACAGCCAGTGAGAGAGACAGCCAGTGAGAGAGAGACAAGCACGGGGAGTGGGAGAGGAAGAAGCAGGCTCCCAGCAGAGGAGCCTGATGTGGGGCTCGATCCCAGAACACCAGGATCACGCCCTGAGCCGAAGGCAGACACTTAACGACTGCGCTACCCAGGCGCCCCTGAAATTATTTTTTTCTTAAATAATTTTTCTTATACCTCAAAACTATGCTGTGGCAAAGACTGTTATGTATTCTGATACTTTTTTTTGTTGTTGTTTTAGTAACAGACCCTCTAGTTTTTAGCAAATTCCTACCCAGATTTTAAAAAAACTCTCCTTTGTGGCTAGATGTGGTCAGGTACCTAAGTTCTGGCCAATAAGAGATAAGTGAAATTTTGGGTGGAACCTTTAGGAAGTCTCTTTTAAGAGGGGACACATCTTCCCCTGTCCCCTGACCCTCTACAGGGAAGGCAGTTTACTGCCAAGCTTCTGGCTTCTTTCACATGAGAGAGAAATGAACCTCTAATTTTATTTAGTCATTGTTATTTTGGGTTTCTTCAATAAATGCGCCAAACCTAATAGTAATACAAATGTGTAGTAGTGGGTTGTCTGTCTGTTTTTTAGCAGAGAACACCTTTAACAAAACACGATCATTAGCTTTAGCCCAAGGAAGAGTTACTTAAATCTAGATTTTTGAGCACAAAAATAAAATTAAGAAGAAATTCTATTTTAATGGACCTGACACAGGAGGATACTGAAAACAAGAGCCAAAGTGCTGTGGCCTCTGATACATACCTCACATAACAGCAGATCAATGATATGGAAGACCATGTAGAGAGGGAATTTTGCAGTGAAAAGCGTAAGAAACCACTGGGAGGCATACATGTGCGCTTCAAGGCTTATATCCAGGAAGTGGTTGTACAGGTCAGGGATATATTCCTGAAATAGCAAACTAATTAGTATTGGGCACATACGCAGCTGTTCAACTCCCACTTGGGAGGCTTATAAATCTGCCAGGAATAGGCCAAAAAAGTCACATATTTGTGCTTTCCTACAAACCTCCACTGTGCTCAGAAGTACACGTTATCCAGTATTAAACTGACACTTGGCTCCCTTTTCCAGCCCACAAACTAGCTCTAAAGAGGAATCCCCAAGATGGTGACAAATATTTGGGATGATAGTTTTTCTTTCCAAGTTATGAAATGTTTGGGGAAGTTTGTTTCACTTTTATTATGATATTCCTAACCAGTCAGCTTCAGAGCCTTGGCAGATATTTCCTGACTTAGTTTCTTATGTTAAAGGCCCCTACAAAGTCACCTGATCTTTTGGGTGTTTATGAGACTGAAAACCTACCTCACACCCATCAGGTTCACACCTTATTAACCTTGGCATCGTGATCACATAGTGAAAAATGAAAAACATCAAAGCCGTTCTTAACCCTGGATGGCTAAGGCACTCACCACTGCTCCTTGGCACCAGTTCATCAACCTGGTCCTCCCAAGTCCTGCACTCTTAGTGGCAAATGCAAGCTGGTTTCTCTTTTTACCTGCATGAGGCGCTCCAACTGGTAAAATTTGCAATGTAAATCTTCAAAGTTTTGCTTGAAAAGTTCCCTGAGACCGTAGTCAAACATGATCTTGACCAGAACACTGAAGGCCTGTTCTTCAGGCATCTGTAACAGATAGGGAATGGGGTGGGGATGGAGGTGGGGATCACAAAACATATATACAGAAGTTTTCTCAGTATGTTAAATTCATCCTTCCACTTCTACATAAATACTAGGAAATTTTAGTGATAGGTAGTTGTGTTTTACGACATTCATTCACTCAACCAAGAGATATTAATGATGCCTATTCTGTGTCAGATACTGTTCCTATCCTCAAGAGGTTTCCCATATAGTTAGTATACAGTAAGTATGAATTAGGTAGAATTCATATTCACAATTACCTATGAATTAGATACAAAGATCAGTGGGGATACAAGAACAAGAAAGCCCGAGTCCACCTGAGGGAGCCAAGAATAGGCTTTGTAGGACCAGATCTGAACTGAGTAGCAACAGGCTGAGACACAAGGACAGGTTTCATCTTTCTCAAATCAGGACACCTTAATTAAACCATTTTACCTCCTTATTTGCTATTTTTTTTTCTAGTAAAAATGTTTTTTTTCCTCATTGTTACAAACATGGCCAGTTACAACAGAACCTTAAATATTCTAAGGTTTAACCGTAATGTTCAAAGTACTATGTAATGTTTATGGTAATACTTAAAATACTACAAAACCCCCCACTTTACTTCTATTTACAGATGTTACCCATTTATAATAATACCTACATCTTCCATAGCTTTGTGGAAAAAATATTTCCCTGAGAACCTGGCAAAATGTCTAGTTTTCAAAATAGAAAAAAAGTACTGGAAACATTATTTAAGGCTTGGTATGACTGTAGCAAGGCTTCAAAATGTCAAGAAGGTGGGCGGGCTTTTGTGGAACAAGGGGATGGAGGTGGACTGAACACAGACATCACTGAGAATAAAGCAGAGCTAAAGAACAAATCAGATTAAGTAATAAAGGAGAAAAGCCCAGCAAATTACTTCTGGACAAGTAAGGGCACTTGGAGCAAAGGACCAGATTTCAGAGGTCTCTATCATGGAAGACAATTTCACAGTTTCTTCCACAGGCTGAGGGACACTTGGTCTGCCCCAGAGTGGCATTTCTGATGTCAGGTAGCACATCTGCTTTTCCTTTGAAATAAGCATTCATCTTAACACAAAGGCAAGCAAGCACAGAGTTCAAACCAAAACACTGTGGATTTGTTTGGGAAACCCATTTTAAAAGGGTTGTAATACTTAAATGGGGACAAATGTTCTTGGACTGAAGCTGAGAACAAAGACAAACCACACGAGCCTGAGAGACTCTGAGATATAGTCTCATGAAAACAACAAAATGTTAAAACTTCACCTCTTGATGGATGTTAATTAGCTTGACTGTGGTAATCATTTCACAATGTATAGCATATCAACTCATCAAATTATACACCACACACACGCACATTTTTATCTATTATACCTCAATAAAGCTGAGGGGAAAACCTGACCCTTTTATTAATGTCATAGCTTTATCATATTTTTACATGCTTACTAGTATCAATAAGCTAGGTTCTCAAAGAAAGAAGATACAAAGTGGTTTTGGTTTTACTTGTATTACAACCTATACAGAATGGCTTAAAACTCTTCAAAAGCTCCCCCTTGTTTAGGGAAACAAATTCCAAACTCCTTGAGCTGGCCTCTCCAGCTCCCTCCCCATCCCCCATCACAGGTAATGCTTTAGTCACACAGCCCAGCTTCCAGTTCCTTCCATAGGCCAAGTTTTCCCCATTTCGGTGCTTCTACAGGTTGTACTATTTCCTTTGCTGGGAGTGCTCTACTCTCCACTCTTGCTTTTAAAACAGTTTTCTTATTTTCATAATAATGTTAGCTTAAAAAAGTTAAATGATACAAGTACAAAAGAGAATGGATATCCTTTCTCATTTTTCAGCATTCACCTTAAAGGTTATCTCCCCAGAGAAGCCTGTGATATAAATAAACCTCCTTTGTTATAATCTTGCATCCAACTTTTTACTATACGTTCATGTCGCCATTGAGGTAATGACATACTTCCGTGACTTTCTGCTTCAGCCAGTCAGCTTCGCTAGCTCTGTATCCACAAAGACTGGGACAATGTCTCCTTCTTTCACTCCTGACCTCTAGCATCTACGGTGCTAAAGATGGAGGTGCCCACAAACCCTCTGCTAACATCACCTGTGTGGTGTTTTTGCCGAGCATTTTAATCATGAGGATATGATCAGACACATCAAGAATGTGGACTATTTTACCAAACAATTTGCTTGAATTTTTTAAGACTCTCAATGGCATAAAGCACAAGAAAGGCAAGGGAGAGGGGTAGTTTAGATTTAAAAAGTAAAGAAAAAGGACACCAAATCATTGCTTGAATCTTCACTGATTTTGATTAGAAAAAAAAAAAAGCTATAAAGGACTTCACTGAGTAAACAACTGGGGAAAATCAAACATGGACTCTGTGTAAGACATTACTGAATCAGTGTGGAATTGCTTGGATGCGACCGCAGTATTATGGTTATGGCCTCAGGAGATACATGCTCAAGTATATAGGAGTCAAATACCCTTATGTTTGCTACTGATTTTCCAAAAATAATTTCAAAAAATGATTTTTAGTAAAAAATAAAATGTGTGTAAAAAAAAGAGGAAAAGAGAGATATGCAGACAGACAGAGAAAGCAGTGTGGTAAAGTATTAAATTGGTAAAATAGAAGGAGAGTTTATGGGTCTTCCACCTTAATGATTTTTCAATTCTTCTGTGGATTTGAAAGAATATCAATAAGTCAGAGGGTAAAGGTCTCTGCTGAATAAATAAACGAATAAAATGGCACTAAAAGCAAGCTAACTTCTCTGCTTCCTTCCAACCCCTAATACACGCATTCCCAAACAAATACTAATGACAGTGGCTACTTTAGAGAATATAAAATGTCCCTAAGGGTTCAATCAACCAAGACAATCCAATCATTCTAGCAATAAAAATGAAGTCTACTCTTGTCCTAGTGTTCAACCCTGTCATTTATTCTTACCATGTTTCTCTTCCATGATGATGTTAAATTAAGGAAAAGGTTTCCAGATACAGGAGTAAAACTCATGCACTAGAGTCTGACCAAAGGCCATATAAAACCATGCTCAAGTCTAAGGCTAGTATAAGCTGGGGTAGGTCATGTGTAAGTCATAACAGAGACCTAATACTCACATGCAGAAGCAGAACAGCAGCGAGAAATGACTGGCCCTGGCAATAGCCAATCTCTTCATCATACACAGAATATGCCTGGAAAAAGAAAAACACAGGACGTATAAATAAATAAGTATAGTCACTCATAGGCCACAGTTGCCCTATACAACCTTGAACATAGGAACCTGGAAGATACCCACACTCAAATATGGCCTTTTGACGGTCAATGAACGATGCAAATATTTCTCTCCAATTTTTTTTTAATTTTTAAAAAATATTTTTTGAGAGACAGAGAGCACGAGTAGGGGAGGGAGAGGGAGAAGAAGACTCCCCACTGAGCAGGGAGCCAGATGTGGGACTCCATCCCAGGACCCTGGGATCAGGACCTGGGCCGTCAAAGGCAGATGCTTAAACGACTGAGCCACTCAGGCGCCCCTCTCCAATTTTTTCTTTACGATAAACACAACTGTCCCCGCACCACTTCCTATAGCCCAGGAGTGGAAAAAGTTAAGCAAAAACCACTTCATCACTAAAAAAAGGTTGCCACGACTCTGTCTTGGCCCTTGCTTTCCCCTCTTCTGTCTGAAAAATGTGCTCTTCCTTCAGGCTCTAAACACTCCATCCCGCAGGGTCCCCTCTCTTCTCTGTACTCTGACGGTACTTGCTACACAGGCACAGTTACTACAACATTCGCCACACTGCATTTTCAATGTCCCTCTTCTCTACTGGACTGTGAGCTTCTTAGGGGCTGGGGTGATGCCCTAGCCAGCACCTCACACCTCTAACCTAGCCAGTCATACAGCGGGCCCTCACTAAACACTGTTCACGTTATTCATGTTTCTTTCTGGGAAAAAATCTTTTGGCAAAGACACCAAAATACAATTCTTTCCACAATGCCAGTAATAACTTTTCTGATAAGAGGGATTACTCCGAAACCATTTGTGGGTTCCTTTGGAATTCTTATTTTGTATTTTTCTTGGCGGCAGATGATTATTGCCCATCTCTTCTGAACATTATCTTTAACAGAATACTGACATCTAACATTCCTTGTGGTTTACTCTTTTTGGTTCTTTAGCTGTTTTCCAGAGTCTTGTTTTTATGATTAATATTTCTAGTTCTCATGTAAGCTGTGGTGGAAAGGGAAATTCCTACAGATTCAAGATGCTGTTCTCTGTTTAACAAGTTTATTTCTGATGAAATTCCCTTTATTCTCCACTTAATTTTTGTGCCATGCTTCCTCTGCATCCCAAGAAAGCAATTTAGAATGAGTATGTTCAAAATAAAGATCATTTAGCAAAATATGATGCCAATGCTTATTAGATGATAATTAAGTTAATATATACATGGGTTTTATCACTAGCATTCAGTGGAAACTATAGCTTTTAAAATATATATATTTATATATGTATTTTTTACTTTATATATATATATGTAAAATAATCATGCTTTCATAAATGAAGGTGGAATTTAACATAATCTCATTAAATCCCCCATTTCATCGAAGCTTATCTAATGAGAGGGCTACACATAGAAAACATACATACTTTTCCAAAGACAAGATATGCAGAGGGCTTTAGAAACAATCTGTTCATAAAATACAATAAGGCATCACTTTGCACCTGTCAAATTAGTAAACACTAAGAAGTGTTAATAATTTTGTTAAGACTATGTTAAAGGACAATAGTAATATATGCCACTAAAGCTCTGTGGAAAGCAGTTTGACAATGTCTGTGAAGTTATCAATTAACAGTTGATTGGTCAAGAAAGAACAGAGGCTTCAGAGTTAGAGCGGGGCTGAAATCCCACAACTGTTAATGTCTAGGTCTGGATCTTCAGCCCATTAGTTATAGTTCTTATCTGTAAGATGTGAATAATCACAGTATTTATATGACAGACTTGATGTATTATTCTCAGCTCTTTCATTGGAAATTGTTCAGCACAGGACTTATTAATTATGTACTACGATGAAATGTATTGAATTTCTATAGGTAGAAAATGGAGGGGAGCTTATTTTTCAGGGGAAAGCTTGAAGGAATACATACAGGTGTGAAAATACAGGACACATTTGGGACATGTTTAGGATATAAAATTCATGGGAGCTTTATGAAATATGGGGAATAAAAGGCATTTCATTAATTCATTAACATTTAATGAGCACCTATTATATGCCAAACGCTGTGCCGAGTGCGAAAGATAGTAACACAGAGAAGTGGTTTCTGCCCTTGAGAACATCACAGTTTTAGTTGGGAAGTCTGACATGTAAATCAACCAGAGCACAGTTAGAGTTCAATGTAGTTAAAGCATAAAATATTTAGGAATTAAGCCAGGATATATTGCAAAATTTCTTTAATGCTAAGCTAAGGAATCTGGGACCAGGAAATGAACTAAGAAATTTTGATTCCACTCTGTGGGTTATGAGGAAGCACTGAAGGCTTTTGTGGGGGCCCAGCAAATGATCCAATTCTGGGGTCAACATGGAGAAAATAATAAATAGGCTAGAACCCAAAGGGAGGGAGACGAATGCAAGGCAGCTTTTGTAAAAGTGCTAGCAACATTATGATAGAGGCCCGTAGCAGGCAGTGATTAGAAAGGGAAGTATGGCTATAAGAGGCATCAAGCCTACCAAACTCAACGTGGCCAAAGGAAGAAACTGGAAACTAACAGAGAAATGACCGCATCTTCAGTAAGACAATGGCATGGAGGGAAAAAGGAAGACTGTTTCTAATTAAAAGAGCCATAACAACTAAACATATTATGGATACTGCTGGATCCTGATTCTAACCAAATGTATAAAGACATTTAGGGAAATCTGAATCTGAAGGTTACTGGATGGCACTGATGGACAATGATGGATACTATAGACAAATCATGATCTAATATTTTAGAGATGTATAGTGAAGAATTTAGATTCATGATATCTGAGATTTGCTTTGAAGTAATTCAGGATTTTTTTTTTTTTTTGAGAGCGAGCAAGTGATCCTGGGAGTGTGAATGGGGCAGGGGCAGAGGGAGAGAATCTTCAAGCAGACTCCCTGCTGAGTGTGGAGCCCGCCTTGGGTCTGGATCTTATGACCCATAAGATCATGACCTGAGCCAAAACCAAAAGTCGGACACTCAACGGACTGAGCCACCAGGTGCCCCACTTCAGGAAAATTTTTAAAAGGGATAGAGAAAGCAACTGTGGCAATATGTTCATAAATATTAAATCTGGTGGGGGATATATACAAATTCATTATACTATTCAACTTTTATTTGTTTGAAAATTCTCATAATGAAACATGTTTTTAAATGAACTCTATCTTTAGACTTTTTTGTTTGATGTACTTAACGGACTTCTACATGAAGACCAACTGACAGCTGGAAATTTAGGCCTTGAGCTGAACGCAGATTTGGGAACATCTGTGCAGTGGTTACAGCTGAAGCTGTGGAGGTGGAAGGAGTCATCAGGGAGACAATGTGGAGCGACAGGAACTACCGACTGAGCCCCCAGGGGAATGCCTCTGTTTTAGGAGCAGGTAGAGAGAAAGAGATAAAATAAAGAGGGAGTCAGCAATGTTGAGAGAGAAGGTGAGAGCAAAACCGGGAGGGTGAGAGAGGTCAAGAGGGGAGAGAGCTGCAAGGAAGATCATTGTGAGACAGACACTAGAGTGCAGTGGAATCAGGAGTAAGGGCTCAGAGGCAGTGAGCACAGGGTTTCTTTATGGGAAATTTTGCAGTGAGGCATAGCTGGATGGCTGCTTAAGTGGAAAGCACAACTAAGAAGGGGCTCAAAAAGGATGATCAGAGAAGAGGATTACAAAAGAAATGACAGCTTTGTGGAAATTAAAGAAACATTTCTCTAAATCTAACTGCCCTTATAGTTTGAAGCATCTAGTTTATCCCTGGAGAACAAGTCCTTTATTGTTAGCCTGTCCTAAAACTTGTTAATTCTACCTTCTCAATCAATAATATGTAAGTTTCTTAAGGGCATGTCTCATGCCTAGTCTGTATTTCCTAGATAGTAGATGCTAAATAGGTACTTGATTAATTTTGGGGGGAAAAGACTATAGACTAGTTCTGAGGACAGACGAAGGTTGAAGAACTCTGGTCCCAAGTCCTCTTTCAACCTTATGGCTCTGAAGTACCAAAACCTACTGGAAAATGGATTGCTGAAATTGCACCTTTCCTTTACAGGTACAGATCTTTTGAAAGACATCAGTATTTCCCACAATTTATTATGCTGCAGTGCTAAAAAGTCCACCTACACAGGCATCAGCACTGCACACTGATGGACATGTCCTAGCTGCCAAGTTCGTAACTTATAATGGGAATACCAAAAGGGAGTTCGCAATGTTACAGGACTCAGAGGCTCTTAATGAAAAACCAATTTCTGGAAGTTTAAATGTAGAGCTGGGTGGGGAGGGGTCACCTGGGTGGCTCAGTTGATTTTAAACATCTGAGTTTTGACTTCAGCTCAGGTCATGATCTCAGGGTTGTGAGACTGAACCCCAAACCCCGTGTCGGGCTTTGTGCTGGGCGTAGAGCCTGCTGAAGATTCTTTCTCTCCCTCTGCCCCTTCCCCCTAAAAAAAAATAATAAATGTGGAGCCAGGGGACTCTCATCTGCAAGTCCTGATTAAAAGGGTAAAAGAAACCTTACTATTTTATGTCTAATTGATTTCCTTTTCATTATGAGCATAAAATTAAAGGTAACATCACAATTTCAGAAAGTCTGCTCTCTCCTTGTTTGCTTTTTTTTTTTTTTTTTTTAAAGATTTTTTATTTATTTGAGAGAGAGCATGAGCAGGGGGGAGGGCCAGAGGGAAAGGGAGAAGCAGACTCTGAGCAGGGTGCCTGACTCGGGGCTCGATCCCAGGATCCTGGGATCATGACTTGAGTTGAAGGCAGACATTCAACCGACTGAGCCACCCAGGTGCCCCCTTTTTGCCTTCTTAAACATCAAATAAAAATTATACTTCGTAGTTACCTTTTGTGTAATTTCAAAGAACAGAATCACCTTTCAAAACTAAGTTTGGGGGTTTTTTTGATGTGAAATACCTTGCATATTTTATATAAGGAATCTTGTCCATCTCCTCCTGTGTCCTTAAAATAGTCATGAGCTGGGAATGTCCGGTTAATATCCCGAGTGATAGCACTGTCCTGGGGAGACTCCTGTGGAAACATCAGGAAAGAGGTTTAGTAGTCAATCATGTATGTATTTGTGTAAGTTTATACAACAAGGTCTTCTCATTTACATGCTTTAAAATGCTGCAGGGACATACATACACATGTGCATGCCCAGAGTTACTGCATCTTCAGGGACCAACTGTTCAAGCAAAAGCAAAATCAAATATTAAGGAAAAAAATATGGAAGAAAAGGAACCTGCTTATTGTATATACCTCATGTGTATTCCATCTCTGTTTCAAGAAGTGCAGCTGGTGACCTTTCTATTTCAAGAGGGAAAATGTGGTAATCAAAATGGATTTCCCATAGGAAAATATTCAAACTAATCTCAAAAGGAGGTAAAGCACTCCCATTAGAAAAATTGGGTTTAAAAATTGCTGCTTTAAATGATCCTTTGGCATGGTGCCCATATGCCAGGTTCTCAAAAGGAAAAGAGAAGTCCCTTAATTGGGGTTTATCCTAAGGGCAAACGGCATAAAAATGCACACAGCAGTCTACTCAGTATGAAACTAGACCACCAAATGTCAAGGGATTCAAATAGGCTATGGAAAAATATCCCTTCCTTTTGCCAATGCAGAAAAATAAACAAATGTCAATAATATCACAGCAATCCGTATACAACAAAGCAAACATCCAGGTACTTCTAATAAATCCCCCTCGTTAAATTTCATTTGCTCACATGCTAAAGAACCGGAGCACAGAAACGTGACCTTCTATTTTAACAGTGCATTGTCTTCATAAGACAGTGGACTTGATTCTCCTTGGCGAGACTACATCATATTCAGCACACCATCTAAGAGTCTGATACTCCTGTTTCAAGATGAAAAATCAAAGTGATATTTTTCTCTTGTTCAGTAATTTCTCCAGTCTTTTGGATCGTCATGTTCCCAGGGCCATAAGTATTTTACAGTTGTGGGATGTGAACTAACTTTAAATTTTTATTGAATATATTTGACATGTAATATTGTAGAAATTTAAGGTGTACAGTGTGGTACTCTAATACATTTATATATTGTAATATGACTGCCATTATAGCCACATTTATTACATTACATAATATATTCATCATATTGTGCATCAGATCTCAATGGCTTTTGACTACTCATTACAAGTTTGCACACTATGAGCTCCCAAACTCTATCCCAGTGAACTAACTTGAAAGCCTACGCTCTTTTCTAACAAGCAAACTACTTAAAACTTTCAGAGACACTGCCAAACTGCTTCCCAAAGAGCTTTACTGGCTTTACTAGTTTTTAGTATGTTAGTGATAGTTAAGGCAACTCAGAACGATGGTGCTCCCTGAGAAAAGGACAAGATGCAAGGTGAGACCAAAGACCACGGTCGTTATTGCCGGGCAGCAGCTTCCAGGCTGCAGCACATGGAGAGGGAACCGAAACTGAGCTGCGGTGGGGAATATCTCCCTGAGCGGAGAAAAGAGCAGAATATGGAAAGGGCAAGGTAGCTAGAGTTTGTAGCTCAGAGTACTAGAGAGGAAAAGCTGAACAGAAAGGGATCTGCAGAGCTATCTACAGGAGTCCCCATGAGTCATGAATCATAAAAGAAAAAAATGATATATTGGACTTCATTAAAACTTTAAAACTGTACTCTTTAAACGCCACTGTTAAAAACATGAAAATGTAAACTTTGACCAGGACAAAATACCTATAACATCTATCTGATAATGGTATTGTATCCAGAATATATAACTCTTAAAACAGATAAAGAGGCAAACAACTGATTTTAAAAGGGGGAATGGTGGTAAAAGATTGAAGAGGTACTTCACAGTACAAGACACACAGATGGTAAATAAGCACGTGAAAAAATTTCAACATCACTAGTCATTAGAACAATATAAACTGAAACCACAATGAGATTCTACTACCCACCTAACTAAATGCTAAAATTAAAAAGAACCAAGACAGTAAGTGTTGGCAAAGGGTGTGAAACAAATGGAACTCCCAGAAATTGCTGGTGGGAATACGAAATGGTCCAAATATTTGGAAATGGTTTGGAAGTTTCTTATAAAGTTAAACATACACGTACCATATAATTCAGTGATTCCAGTCCTAAATATTTATCCAAGAGAAATGAAAATATGAATACATGCAAAGAGTTGAACTTGAATGGTCACAGCTTGATTCATACTAGCCCAAACTGGAAACAATATAAATGTGCTCTAATAGGTGAATGGATAAATAAATTGTGGTACAATCCACATAGTGGAATACTACTACTCAGAAATAAAAAAGAAAAAAAAAAAACGTTGATATATGCAACATGAATGGATCTCAAAAGCATTTTCTAAGTGACTGGAGAAGCCAGACACAAAAGATTATTTTCCATTGACAGCATGTGTATGAAATTCTTATAAAGACAAAATTGTAAGTTATAGAAAGTAGATCAGTGTTTAGAAGAGGCCGGAGTTAAAAGGAGAAAACTGATTCTTAAGAGACAGAGAACTTTTTTAAGTCTGAATATGGAAATATTATCCATCACAACTGTAATGGTAGTTAATGTACTGAATCATTCACTTAAAATTCGTGTATTTTACTGTATATAAATTACAACTGAATAAAGATGATTTTAAAATGGAAAAATAAAAGAGGATGCTCATACAAATGAAAGAGAGACCCAAGATAATTCCAGCCCTTTAAAGTAATAAGAGTTCCCAGTGCTAGTTTAGTACCTACAGCTAAGTGATGAAAATGATGTAAATCCATATTTACCTCAAGGTCTTAAAACCTGGGGCACAGCTTAGAGGCACACATATCTGGGTCTGAAAGTTGGCTCAGTCTCTTAAGCTGAACAACTTCAGGTAAGTTTCGTATCTTCTGTGACTAATATCAACTACCTTATAAAGTTGTAGTAAAGGTTACATTAAATGTATATATAAAATATAAATCTATAAAGAGCTTCTACCAATGCCTGACATGTACACAGAAAAGACTTGATAAAAGTGAAAGGAAGCTATCTCTAGCACTGCTGAGAGCTGGGGCTGTCCTCTGAACACACATATGTACACACTCACTAGTGATATGCAGAATACACACACACAGAAGTTTCCTAGAATATATATTTTTATTTTTATCTTAACTTCCCTGTAAAACTATTCACAAAGGGAAAGAGATTGTGATTCAGTTTTATAATTTCCACAGAGCCTAGCATAATAATGTAGAGCATAAAGTCCGTCAATGCTTGATAAATATGCCTAATAAAGTCCAAACGCTTCTTCAGGACTAAGCAATGGCAACACTATGTGGTCAATGGCCGTACCCAAATCCAAATCTCTAATGCTAATGTTTAATTCAAGATCCATGTGAATGAGGCACCAAACGAAATCAGGAAAGAACCTTATTAACTGGAACAATGAACAGACATTTTCCCAAAAATGACATATAGATGGTCAACAGACACATGAAAAGATGCACAGCACCATTCATTACCAGGGAAAGGAAAATCAAAGCTACAATGAGAGTGGCACCTGTCTGGCTCAGTTGGAGTGTGTGCACCTCTTGATTGTGGGGTTGCGAGTTCGAGCCCCACGTTGGATGTAAAGATTACTTAAATAAATAAACTTAAAAACCCAAAACAAAACTATAATGAGACATCACCCCACACCTGTCAGAACGGCTAAAATCAAAAACACAAGAAACAACAAGTGTTGGTGAGAATGCAGAGAAAAAGGAAAACCCTTGTGCACATAGGTGGGAATGCAAACTGGTACAGCCACTGTAGAAAACAGTATGGAGATTACTCAGAAAGTTAAAAACAGAACTGCCCTACCATCCAGGAATTGCACTATTGGGTATTTACCCCTCAAATACAAAAACATTAATTCAAAGGGGTACATGCACCCCTACAATAGACATTACAACATTATTTACAATAGTCAAATTATGGAAGCAGCCCAAATGTCCATTGATAGATGAATCGATCAAGAAGATATGCTACATATATATCTGTGTATGTATGTATGTGTATTATATATATATAATGTATACCATATATATAATATATATTATAAATATATATATAATATATTATAAATATATATAATATATTATAAATATATATATAATATATTATAAATATATATATAATATATTATAAATATATATATAATATATATATATGGTATACATACATGAACGGGGTATTACTCAGCCATAAAAAGAATGGAATCTTGCCATTTGCAACAACATAGATGGAGCTAGAGCAAAATGCTAAGTGAAGTCAGTCAGAGAAAGACAAACACCATGATTTCACTCTCATGTGGAATTTAAGAAACAAACAAACAAAGGGAAAATACAAAGAGAGACAAACCAAGACACAGACTTCTTTAAACTATAGAGAACAAACTGATGGCTACCAGAGGGGAGGTGGGAGAAGCGATGGGCGAGACAGGGGATGGGGATTAAAGAGTACACTCATCATGATGAGCACTGTGCAATGTACAGAATCACTATATTGTACACCTGAAACTAACATAACATTGTATGCTAACAGTGAAATTAAACTTAATTAAAAAAAACACAACATGCCATTTATAAAAGAAATAGGCAAGCAGTACAGATATGTGAAAAAAACTCCATCTAGAATATATCTAGAACTCAAAGAAAAAGACAATCTAATAAAATGGACAAAAATTTGAGCAGACTCTTCGTAAAAGAAAATATATAAACGGCAAATAAGCAAATGAAAAGGTTAATTAAAATCACAAAGAAATAGCAGCCAAAATGTCTGCCAAAAAAGAATGATTTCTTGTGTACTGGTAAGAACGACTATTACCTGGAATACTCTGAAGGGAGTTATTTAATCAATGACGATTTGGAAAATCAGAATTATAATTTCAAAGTATTGAAGAGAGATTACCCAAAGCAGCATTAATGCAGTTTCTGAAAGATTTTGGAGCTTGAAAGAAAAAGAGAAGGGAGACTGAAAACATTAAAACAACAACTAAGATGAATTTCACATTGACAAAGCTTTCCAGAAATGAACAGACATGTTATTGACCTATATTTGGAATAGCTACAAAAAATTAGCCTGAAAAATTTGTTAATTCTATTCTTGAATTGTATCTCCACCTCTAAAGAGAATTCTTTTTAAGAAAATGGCAGGAGAATTTACTTCAGAAATTCTATGAAACAACATGTTCTGAAACATTCTAAGAGTGACAGATTGTGGCTTAACACAAGCATGAAGATTAAGTAAATTATATTAAGAATTGAGGGGATACGGAAAACTTCAAAATATACTACGCCAGTTACATCAGCCATATCAGATTGGTGATGAGGATAACCTGAAGACACAGTTATTAAAGATAAACAGTTTGGAAATTCAAATGCATGTAGGATAGGAAAATAACACAACTAAAAATATTCTATGGTCGGTCCTCCTCACTCTGCCATCCCTCATCCATTGATCTTGGGAGTCATCAGAGAAAGAAGGGGTAAAAATGCCCTCGAGAAAAGGTGAATTTGAAAATTCACATGCCGAAATTCAAAGCCTCAACAATGATAATATATTGGGTTGTTCTATGTCAAACACTTACTTAAAATATCTAGTCTTAGGAAATATGCTGAAAAATTTGGGATTAAATCCATTTGACTTGCCAGAAGTCAAGCTGTACAAAAATGATCAAGAAATTCTAATAATGATGAACTTATTAGTAAGTTTGTATCAGAATAGTGACATCACTAACTTTGAAAAGATTCTGAAAACAAATCACATCACAGCAACATTATGGATAATTTCTTCCTAAGAGAACACCGCAAAGAGCTGTAAAACATCCAAACCCGAGTGCTTACAACATTAAGGTTTATACAATACACAGTGCTTTTATTTCCAAGGAGTCAAACAGAGGTGGAGCTGGTACAAGAAACTTGCTGGTACAACACACTTTGCATATAACACTATTCATGGCCAAACTGATGAAGTCAACCAAATACTTCCTCTCAACCAGACTACAGTTAGTACAACGATTTCACAGAGAATAAACTGTTACAAAGGTACATAAGACAATCGTGCAGAGATGTAAACCTTAAAAGAACAGGGAATGGCAAAACTATCACTTGATATGTGTCCTGAAAATTATCAAAGTTATGGCAGAAGTGGGTTTTTTTTTTCATCAACTGGTTTTATGTTTCTGCCATTTCATCCCATGAAAAAGAGCTTTAATCTCCAGAAGAAAACTAAAATGCCATATGATTATGCAGTATTAACATCTTGCAAACTTCTTCTGTTAAGAGGCAGACAGCAAGTTAGTTTTGGCTTTGCAGGTCATTTAGCTTTAAAATTATTCAATTCTCCCTTTGCAGAGTAAAAGTAGCCATAGACAATATGTAAATAAACAAGCATTTCTGTATTCTAATAAAACTTTATTTACGAAAACAAGCAGCATACTGGATTTGGCTCCTAGGCCACAGTTTGCCAACTCCTGCTCTAAATATATATATGACAATAATTTTTCATGGGCAATATGAACAGAGATTTGTAATGATTTTAAATATACTGACATGCCACTGTTGACTAATTTCATATATATTTTACAAGCATAAATTCTGTCACAAATAAGCTGCAATAACTTGAAATGTATATCCCTTTGAACATATGCACTTTTTCATGTAATAACAAATGTCAAAAATGTCTGCTGCATTTTATAAAAGTCAGTTCTCCAAGTCTGTAAATTTTTGTATCCCCAATGTAGTCGAGGTTTAAATTAAATCCTTTAAGTATAGTGGTATGCTGTCCCCTGCATCTCAATCAGCAATGCTCAGAAATCATATGTACTGTATGTACAGCTCAGAAATCATAAATATAGGCACTGAAACATACTAGACTGTCTAAAATAAAAAGACAATACCAAACGTTGGTAAGGATATGAAACAACTGGAACTCTCAATTGTTGTTAATGGAGGTGTAAAATGATACAACCACTTTGGTGAATTACTCAGCAGTTTCTTGTAAAAATTAAACACACATGTACTCAGACCCAGCAATTCTCCTCCTTAGTATTACACAAGAGAACCAAAAACACATAATCAAGAGGGGAAAAAAAGTTAAGAATGTAAGGTTATTACAAATAACCTTATTTGTAATAGCCCCAAACTAGAAACCCCAAATGTCCATCAACAGAAAGAGATAAATTATGGTATAATCATATAATGGAATACACATGTACATTGCTGGGAATAATTTCATTAAAAATTGTACTCTAAAATCTCACTTTTAAAATTTATTCACTAAACAAATACTGAGAATTAACACCTCATACTAACATCTAAATCTCTTTTATTGCTCCTTCTCATACTCCTGCCAAATGTGACTACTCACTGTTGTCCAAACATAACCCAAAATTAATAATACGCTTTAGTGCATTTTATTATTTATCACGCGAGTGTGAGCGGCGGTGGTGGTGGGTGGGTAGGAGGTAGGGAGGGGCAGACGGAAAGGGAGAATCTTAAGCAGCCTCCACACCCAGCGTGGAGCCCAATGTGGGACTTGATCTCATGACCCTGAGATCATGAACTGAGCTGAAATCAAGAGTTCGATGCTCAACTGACTGAGCCACCGAGGTGATCCACCTTACTGCATTTTAAGAGGAAAAACCTAACTTTTTGTTTTCTTCATATAGTAACAAAACCTTTTTGTTTTATTTTAATAAAACTTTTTTGCTTCCTTCTTATGATAATACTGGGAGGAAATAAAAAAGAAAGATAATTTCACAACTCAGAAATAACTATAGCTAATGTTTGGGGGGGGTATATGCCTTTTTATGTAATTATTTTTATAAAAGTTCATACTGTTTTGAAAATTAATTTTACCAACTGCAAAATGTTGTGAGCATCTTTTCATATCACTTGACAATTACTACTGTGGAATTAATGCACCGTTACCTGTAACATGGCTATACCGTAATTTACTATGCTAAATCTCTTGACTTCGGAATATTCAGGCTGTTCTACTTCTTTTGCTATAAACAGGGTTGTAAAGTAGAGCCATGATTCCTAAGGCAAAGACAGTTTCCACAATCACATCATTCCCCCAAGATCCAACTTAACCCTTGTGTTTTGGATTCTGAATTATACTGCCAATCTGTCCTCCAGAAAAGTGTACCAATCAGTGTACACGCCATATTAGTAGCAGCCTTACAGCAATCGCCCTGCTGTTTTGGAATAGTCTTTTATGTACTTGTCTTACCCTCCTTTTAGTCTCCATATGTCTAATAATTGTATCTAAAGTTGCAAAGAACTACATATAAAGTTTACTGAGTCCACCCCTTACTAATTTCAATGCACTGTTTGCTGAACCCACATGTTAACTGATCAAGAGGCATCATTGCACAGATATTTCCTTGCTCTGTCAGTCGATGAGAGGGCGTAGAAGCAATAAAGTCCAGTAGCAGTGAGCACACCTAGTGCCAGGATCTTGGTTTCTAATACCAGTTACCAATAAAAGGAACCAGGACTCCTTAGAGAAATAGTTGTTTCTAAGACTGGGGCAGGAAATATACAAGATGAACCTGGGCTATCTAGAAGTGCCAGAGAGTAAGGAAGTGCTTCCCCTGTCTACAGACTATGAAGAAAACAAACCCACAACAAGAAGAGTATGCCAACGGGAAAGAGGAGCCAAATAAAAGAGTTCCCAATGGCAAAAGCTAGAACAATTTAAACAAAATAAATGAATAACCTAAGTATAAAATAAATATCCACGAGTCTATACTTATATAAATAAATGACTAAATAATTCAGGGGGGAGTGAGACAAATACCCTATGCAGAAGAATTCCCAGTAACTTATGTAGAATGCTGCCCTCTTGGAGGAAGCCCATTCCTGGTGTGGGCAGTGCAGAGTGACTTCCTTTGGAAGAACACAGCATGGAAAGGGGAAAAAACAGTGACTTAACAGTGAAGAAATATGACAAATATGCCCCCAACCAGATGATCAAGGTCAAAATCAACAGTGGTGAGTCACGTTGATAGTCCCTACCCTTGATAAGAGATGATGAAAATGGTGCTTTACTTATGTTTTCATCCCCAAAACTCATAATCTCATGAGAAAAACAGATAAATTCCAGCTGAGGGGCATTCTATAAAACACCTGACCAGTACTCCCTAAAACCATCAAAGTCAAAGTATAAAACACTGTTACAGTCAAGGGGAGCCTAAGGACACATGTGGACGAAATGTAATACAGTATCCTGGATGGGATCCACTACAGAGAAAGGACATTAGGTAAAAATTAAGCAAAACTAAATAAAGTATAGGGGCACCTGGGTAGCTCAGTTGATTAAGTGTTTGCCTTCGGCTCAGGTCATAATCCCAGGGTCCTGGGATCAAGCCCCATGTCAGGCTCCCTGCTCAGCGGGAAGCCTGCTTCTCCCTCTCCCTCTCCCCCTGCCTGTGTGTGTTCTCTCCCTCAAATAAATAAAATTTTTTAAAAAAAACGAAATATAGATTTTGGTTAATATTAATACATCAATATTGGTTACTAATGTAAGATATCAATAATAGGGGAAAGAATGCAGGACATATGGGAACACCCTGTACTATTTTCACAATTTCTGTAAATCTAAAACCATTCTTAAACATACTCTATTAAAAGAAAAAAATGGCATTATCTCCTTATACAATACGGAAATTTGGGCTTAGCAAGGTTAGCCACCCAAGTTCACATACCAGTAATGATCTGCACTTATCAGGCACTCAGTAAAATGCTGAAGAGAATATGTGGAATAAAACTTGTGAAATGAATGCTGTAGGTGTAAGCTCCACAGTAACCAAAAGTAGGCTCTGTTCATGTGACCGATTTATAGATGATTTCTCTCCTGGCCCCAACTCTTATGCCCTTTTAGTGTATATGATAAAAAGCAATGGTGAGGCTTTGTTACTTAATTTTTAAGGTTCTTCTAAAAAAATTTCTGCAGAGAAAAATCTAAGGAAATGATAATACTTATATGCTGTTTTCTTCTCTCCATCTAAGTTTTGAAAGTCATCCATTAGTTCAAATCACAGTGGTACCACATTCTGTAATTTTTCTGGACAACTATTTTTATACCTTACTGTGAGAATTGGCCCACTGGGTAGCTTCTCAGGATTAACAAGGTACTGGGAACTGGCGGAAACCGTTTGAATACACACCCTTTGTAAACTCAAGTTGAAAAATAGAAAGCTAAGAATGGCAGGAAGAAAAAGAAAGTACCCAAACAAAGAAAATGCAGTGGAAGGCTGCCATGAGAAATAACCAACACAGGGAAGATTATTATTTCCAAAGTAGCTTGTTGCGTAAAGAAAAAGTTAGACAGATCTTGGTACTAGTCTGTAATGTTAATAATGATTTGTTAAAAGCTGTCATTTAACACTTCAGAAAACAGAATAAAACAGAAAGCACCAAAACCCCACTCAAATCTATTATACCATATTCTATCTTTACAATATGTTTCACAGAAATTTTTTAAAAAAACAACTGGTTATATTTTGCTCTTAGAAAGTCAGCTATAGCTTGTAAGAAATGATTTTAAAGACTTAATTTTTAAAATCCCCTAGGATAAAAACCCAAAAGAAGAAAACAGAAATTGAAAGGGTGCTACATGTTTATAAGTGAATAAATGAGGACTGAAAACATCCTTGAGGTACAATCATTCTCTCTTAATTACATATAACTCTCATCATTTGTAATTTAATTTTGTATGTTTTGGAAACAGCAGAATTGCTTAAGTGAAAAAATAAAGAATAAGACTTTTATGCCAATGAAAACAGATGTTCCTGTGTTTGGACAAGACCAAGATGGTCCTACAAAAATCTGCAAAATCTGGAAATTTTATTTCAATTGATCATGTTAAATCTATGCATTTCTAACTTGATAGAGCCAAAAAAGGTGGTTAAGGAAAACAATAGCAATTATTTTGTCTCTTGAACAAAGTTCTGTCTTTAAAAATCAAATACTGTATCCTTCTTTAGGAATACCTCACACAGGAATTCCAACAAAATAAGAAGAAGGTATGTGTGATATTCTTAAAGATTTCTAAAATTTTGGAGATTTCTGAGATGTGTTTGGAGATTTAATAAACAGACTTCTCTGACACTGCATGCAATGCTTTGCGTGTATTTTTCTAAGAATGTTCAGGAATTTTAAGACTCACTAGAATGTGAAGTTTCACAAGTGCAGAGATTTGTTTTGTTCACATGCCATCTACAGCTCCTAGAAGAGTGTCTGACAAATGGTAGACATTCAGTAAGTACTTGCTGAATAAATGAATTCTCAAGGGGATATATGACACACTTACGGTTCAGGGCCACTTATTTCTCACCAACAAATTTGCTTTTACAGACTTAAAAACAATTAACCAACAATAACAAGAGCTAAGATGGATCTTAACTGCCTTATATACAGACAGATCATATAGACAGATCTATCTATCTTAACCCTCTGACAAATAGGGAAAGAAGTTAAATCAGCTGGCTAGAAAGGGGAGGAGCTGGGCCTGGAACGCAACCATTTTGGCTTTTTAGCTCACATTTTTTTTTTTTTTAAGATTTTATTTATTTATTTGACAGGGAGAGAGACAGCCAGTGAGACAGGGAACACAAGCAGGGGGAGTGGGAGAGGAAGAAGCAGGTTCCCAGCAGAGGAGCCTGATGTGGGGCTCGATCCCAGAACGCCGGGATGACGCCCTGAGCCAAAGGCAGACGCTTAACGACTGAGCCACCCAGGCGTCCCCTTAGCTCACATTCTTAACCCAGATAAACATACTGTAAAAGTGAACAAATTCTCTTATCAGTAGTGAGTGGCATTTCTAGCTCTTAACACATGATAAAGAAGCTTTTGTCTTCTAGTTCTTATTACTAAAACCGACATGACACAGACTTTGAAAATATGCTTTTTCTTTTTATTCATACGAAAGTGCTTCCTTGGATAAAGGCTGTTCAGTGGGTTTAAAACACAAGTAACTAAGGCCCTAACAACACGCAGACAGAGAAATATATAATGCTCTTAAACATAAAAACAAAGTGAAGAAAACCTCAACATGTGGCCCTTCTAGAAGTTATTCAAAGAAAAGGCATTTTCCCTAAATGCTAGGTGGATTCCAACATGTTTCTTAATCATTAGACCGTGTACATGAGTGGTGGCTCTTTCCCATCAGACTTGAGATTTATGATGTTGGCATATTTCCAACTTTGGGAGAGAGGCCAAGGGACAAAATGTGTATTTGGCAGGTTTTCCTATTTGGGACCTAGTGCCCTGTGGGGGACCTGCAATTTTAGTACATAATTCAGAAATCCACTGTATATTACCAACAACATAATTTATCTCAACCAAATGAAATTATAAAGAAGATAAAGCAAGTAGCAGAAAAACCTACACATAATATAAATGATGGAATAAGTGCTTTTGTTTTTTTTACCTAGGAATAATGCTTACCAGAACACTGTAGAGCTCAGTATGAAATACCTTTGCTAATCATCTTCAAAAAAAAAAAAAAAATCATCTCTCAGAAGCAAAACCCATTTGGGTTCCTCTATTTTTGTCTCATTTAGGAAAGTGCTCTTCCATTTCAAGACAATCAGATAACTATAAAAACAACCAAAGCTACTAATCTTCCTTTACTCTCTTTTTCCCTCCCAGTAAAGAAAACAACTTACTCTAAACATGCACAACAAAAAGACAACTACGTACTACGGCAATGAACTACCAGAGTATTACACAGAGCAGGCTCAGAAAAGCAGGCTCCAGTAATGTCTGGCAGACAAGCAAGTGCCTCTAACTTTAATACAAACTGTAGCACTCGTCAGCTAAACAGTTATATACTTCTTACCTTAACTCTATGGCATACAATGTGACAGAAAATTAGATGACTTTTTCAGAAAAGATAGCTGTTTAATAAAATAATGTACTGCTATCACATTGTTTCAATCCAAATATGGCATTACAGTGCCATTCTAAAAATAAACCTAAGTCCCATGTGATATGCAGTCTTTTCGCTATGTTCATTTCCTTTTAGGGCTCAAGTTTCCCACAGGAAAATTATTCAATGTTTGGCAAAATAGTCCCAAATCATGTATAGATAAGGCATAAATGCTAACTGCACTGTCAACTTTTCCTGCTTTGTTATTGTTGCTTCTTCTTCATAGTAATCCATCATGGAGAGGCCCAAGAAGCAGGAAATACTCATGAACTGTTACCTGACAAAAGTGAACACAAAAAGTATCATTTTGATGAAAAAGCTGGTAGCGGAGGTAACCTATAAATCAGCTAAATTCGAAGTCACAAAATTATTATATACAAAGTCAAACACATGTTCCTGATAACGTGATAATTTCCAAATACTTATTTCAATTATATTACTGAGCAATGTATCAAATGCCTTCTTACACAGCTTAATAAAGACTCTATTGTTTGGCTTACATTATTTGCTTAAAGATTTTATAAAGCATTACATGCCCAGAACCAAATCTTCTCAAAATCACCCATTCATAATACACCACACACGATCAAGATACATTCCTCAAGCTATATTTTTAATATAACCAAATAATCTAATTATGATTTCTAAGAAAATACTTATATTTCATAATGCTTAAATACCCAGTTTTACTTTAAAGTTAGTTTCTTCTGAAAATAAGAACTCTAAAGCTAGAGAATTAAGTAGCAAAAATATAGAGCAACTACAAAATGCTAGATATATTAAAATGACTTTAGATCTCTATAGAGTTCCCAGCTCTTATAACAGTTAACACAATTAAATGAGAATCTGTGTTTGAATGATACTAATCACAAACATCTCCATCTGTGAACTGCTGAACTGCATTCAGAATTCTATAAAAGGTCTGCATTCATATACATATTCACAGACTATATGTTCTGGGTTTCGACATCTATTTTAGTTACATATTTTTATATAGCTTTCAGGCAAATTTGTTTCCTTGAGCCCTGATATACAAGAAAAATGTTTGAGATTTTAATATTTCCCTAAAGAACTAATCTTAAGAAACAATTAGCAAGAAACAAATATTTAAATATTTAAAAGCTATCTTATTTCATCAATGTATAAAGCTGTAACTATTTACATCTTTTTCTATTAACCTAAAAACTTAAAACTTATCAGCACAAAGGTATACCAACCAAAGTCTATTAGTATCTTTGTAATAATGCCTTTCTACATAGGTAGTTAAGAGCCCCCCTGGAATTAAATTTTTTTTTAAAGATTTTATTTATTTATTTGACAGAGATAGAGACAGCCAGCGAGAGAGGGAACACAAGCAGGGGGAGTGGGAGAGGAAGAAGCAGGCTCATAGCGGAAGAGCCTGATATGGGGCTCGATCCCATAACGCCGGGATCACGCCCTGAACCGAAGGTAGACGCTTAACCGCTGTGCCACCCAGGCGCCCCGGAATTAAATTTTTAAAATGTTTTTCTATTTAAAGTTCTTGGGAAACAGCACTCTTAACAGATATTGGACAAGCAGTGATCTTCAATTTTACTTAAGCAAAAACTTCGCCCTCTCATCTCACCAGCAGGACGAATACTATAAACAGCCACGAAGTGTTCTAGAACCAGCATGTCATGTATTCTCACTTGTCCTAACAAACATTTCTGAGGTGGCTGCCAGTGATCAACAGAACTTTCTAACGAAGAGTTTTCAATTCTTAATTGGTTTGGTTGAAAGTACCAATGGAAAGACTATTTTTATTTAACACTCACCAAAATCTGAACACTTGTTTCCCTTTCTCCCAAACCTGCTAGCAACTCCCATTTTCTAAGCACTTGACAAACGCCGAACAAAGCTTTGGACTTATTTTGGTGGTATGACTGAGTCTAAGGGAGGTATAAGACCTGGCTGGATTTGAGTCCCAGTTCTGCAACTAATTAAGCCACCACTCTGGGTCCCCTTTCCCCATCTGTAAGAGGAAGGGTCTAGACTGTGACCTCTAAGGGGTTTTCTAGCCCTGTCACTTTAGGATTCTATATTATGTAATTTACCTACTCAAAAATCTTAAGTGCATCTCCAATTCCTAATTAAAATCAAATCCCTTAGCCATTTATTTCAAACTAGGTAGTCCCAATTTATCTTTCTGACCTTACTCAGCATTACACCTCAACTTCAAACCTCTAGTTCATCCATGCTGCCCTATTCACACAAGGAAGACAACAGCACCTGTTAACGTGCACCAAATGCTTACTATGGGCCAAGAGCTTCACAAGCACTGGCTCGTTTAATCCTAATGCTTGCAGGAAATAGTGCTATTAGTTAAGGCAACAGAGACTAGGAGGGGTTACAGCTATTAAGTGGCAGGGCTAGAATTCAAACCAAAGTCTGCTTGCCTCTCAAGCACTGCTTTTAATCCCGACATATTATATGGTCTATTTCTTAAGTGTATAAATGATTCCTCTTCATTCAGAGCTTTGATGCTTAAAACACCCTTGCCATGATTTTATTTTTTCCTAATACAACTCATTTTTGAATTTCAACGAAAGGGATACCTCTTAACCACTGCAGTCCTAAATTTCCTTTCTACCTCTAACCTATTAATGCTCTTATTCTAAGCCTCAATGACTTGTTCCTTGATGAAGTACATCTAAATATATATGTACCTTAATGTCTAAGAATTGTATAGGAGTAATCCTCCTGCAGAACATACTATAAAAGCAGGACAAAATACATAAAACATTAATGTGGTGATGGAGCAAATAATTACGGCAGTACTTGAGGGGTTTATGATGTCTGCAAGAAGGGTGGGCCACTCCACATTCACCCAGGGCTTTCCTCTGAGTATATGTCAATTTGCATCAGGCCCTGGAGGTTACTGGGAGATTCTGACCTCTGTGTGACAAAGAAATAATAGCAGCAATCTTTTACTGAGTTTCTGTGCCACCACGCACAAGTCTACATACTTAAAATGTACAGTATCTGAATTTCACAAAGTTCTAATGAGGGGGCATAAGACCATTTTATAGAGTAGAGAACCAAGGGCCTCAGATTCCAAAATCCACGCTCTTTTCACTACTTTCTCTTTATCTTAGGAGAAAAGTGATCCAAGAGTATAAAGGAATCACAGTCGTAATGTAAAGAGCACTACATCAATGTAGCATGTACCTGATCTTAAACCAACTCCTTTAATGTTGCATCATCATTACTCAAACATGAGTATCCTTCTGAAGTTCAGACAGAGTCCGATTATGTAATAAATGGCCAGAGCTAGTACCTAAATTCTGTTTTAACTTCATTTTCAGTGCTCTGTAGTCTACAACACACATCCTCAGTACAATGATGTTAACGATTCATGATGCTAACATAATCTAAGTGGGAAGGGTTTCAATTACTACAAATATCATGTCATAAGGAAAAAGAACTTTAAAAATGAAAAAGCCTTTTGAGTCAGATTCTGCTCCCCAGGGGCAAATGAAGACAGAGACCCACAAATGGCCTTTTTAATTTTTTTTTTTTGTCTAACTATAAATAAATGGTTTTGGCAGTGGGGATTTCCCCAGTCTTTCTGGAAGAAAATTCAGAAATAAATCATGCTGCTTAATGCTGTAACTTCTGCTTTCTCCCCAAAATATTATCTTACTAATTCAACAAGTATTTATTAAAAACTGATAGACACAGAATTTAAAGTTTTACTTTGAAAAGACTTTTACTTTTGTATTTTGTTCAAAGCCAATACAATCATTTTGTAACAAACCAATAAATCTTTCATTAAGTGATTTCAATTGTGGTAATTTAACATAAAGATGTGCTTTTTACTCTGCAAAGGGCACTCAGTAATTATAGGTCACTTTCTTTTGTCTATAGATCCTTTGGGATCCTCAAACTCTGCCCACCTGGATACTTTATAGCAATCTTATTCAAGGGGTGGGCAGAGATTAACACTATAGAGATCTTACTTTTCTCCGAACCTAGCCTGTCTCATACATTGCCTTCTAAGGAAATTCACCTAACACACATCTCCTTACCTATGAATACTGCAGGGTACTTTGCATTCCACTCACCATCTCATATTGCCACGTCTTTTACTTATAGGTACCTGTATACCAGTATACATATACTACACACACACACACACACACACACACACACACACACACACACACACACACACACAGTGTGTTTGTTTTCATGATTTCCTTCCCAGGATGTCAAAGAAGATGCTTTCCAGTCTGCTGTCTTCCGTTGGTAAAAACCAAGATTAAAAAATCTAAAAAGACCCAAACAGACACCTGTGCAACATGATGTAGTAGACTGGAATCAAAAAGGTCTTACAGTCCCCAAACCAGGCTTCCACAACTGTAAAAGAGGGATACTATCCCTTTTGCGTGTCTTCCTTGGAAGGATGTGAGGAGATGATGAATAGGAAGGTGCTCTGTATAAGACCAGAGATAACAGAGTGCTATCAGGTTCTCATTTTTCTACTTTTTTGATTGTCTAAACCTATGCTTTCCGGTTTTCCTCTGCTTCTGCTGAAATCTATTTGCCTTTTCCTAAACGTGGTTTATGCTTTTTGTAAAAAATAACGCACCTACCTAGTTGGAAAGGTCACAGTACAAGGCTTACAAAGAAAAATAGCAGACCCCAGACCCCTCACTCCTCTCACCCTGCTTGCTGCTCCCCAGAGGCAACTATTTCTTTCTTTCCTCCTCCTCCACCCCCTTCTTCTTTTTTTTCTTTTTTTTTTGGACCCTTTTTCTTCCTATTTCTAAATATAATACTTAAATTGTTATTTTCTGGGATTTTTTTTTTTTCAGACCTTCTAGTATGGGAGATGACTGTACTTCTGTTACAGTCCCCAGTCTCACCCACCTGCCACACACACTTCCCTTCCCCAGACTCTCAATGTAATTTTAATTAAATCAATATTGTTCATAACTAAATCACAGAGTATATCATGACTAGACTTCCTTTGTTCGTTAATTTTCCATTTTGCCTGCAGTTACTAATTGCTCCATTTTTCTCCTCAGTATTCTATCTATATCTATCACCAATTCTTCCCCGACAAATCTGACAGAATTGTAAATTCCTGGGGTGCCTAGGCAGTTCAGTCAGCTAAGCATCTGAGTCTTGATTTCAGCTCAGGTCATGATCTCAGGGTTGTGAGATCAAGCCCCTCATTGGGCTCTGCCTAGACATGGAGCCTCTTTAGGATTCTCTCTCTCCACACACACACCTCTCTCTCAATAAATAAAAAATTAGATTAAATTAAAAAAATCATAATTTCTTCTCAGTTATTTTTTCCTAAAGACATACTTCCTAGTGCCCTCCTTCCTTCCACTCCAATTTGGACGAGTTGCATTCTAGGTCTGCTGCACAGCTGACATCCCATGGCTTTTCTTCTCCATCACCATGGAATTCTTTTCCCCTCTGTCTTGTGTTGGGAGTCCCTGGGTTCTCTATCTTCCTTTTTTTCTTTTTTTTATTTCAACCACCATCCTGGAGAAGCATATCCTTCGGTAACTCACTGAGAAAGGATGTAAGGCAGGTAAATATTTTTGAGGCCCTGCATATCAAAATGGGTTTATTTTACTCCCACACTTGAATGAAAGTTTGACTGGGCATAAAATTCTAGGTTAAAGATCACTTCTCAAGGGGCGCCTGGGTGGCACAGCGGTTAAGCGTCTGCCTTCGGCTCAGGGCGTGATCCCGGCGTTATGGGATCGAGCCCCACATCAGGCTCCTCCGCTATGAGCCTGCTTCTTCCTCTCCCACTCCCCCTGCTTGTGTTCCCTCTCTCGCTGGCGTCTCTATCTCTGTCAAATAAATAAATAAAATCTTAAAAAAAAAAAAATCACTTCTCAAAAATTTGAAGTTATTCCCTGTTATCTCCTTGCTTCAAAGTGGCAGGAAGTCCAGTGCTATTCAGATCTCTGTACTTAGTATGTTCCCACTCTCCCATCCCTACTCCAGACCAAGAAGCTTTTAAGACTTTCCTTTATCCCCAGTGTTCTGAAATTTTATGATTCGCCACCATAAAGTCTTTTTATTACACCAACCTGGTCCCTTTCATTATGGAAACTCGTATCTTTCAGTTCTGGAAATTTTTCTTCTGATATTTCTCTGAGAATTTCCTTTTTTCCCTCTATTCTGTTTCTGAAAATCATGTTAGCCAGATACTGGGCCTCCTTTATTGAGTCTCTGTCTTGTTTTCATCTACTTTATTGTCTTTTGTTTCACTATCTGGCCTACTTCAATTTTATCTTCCAACTTTTCTGATTTAAAAAATATCTGATTATACTTAAAAACTCAAGAATTCTTTCTTATTCTCTTTCTGTTCATTTTTTTATGGGATCCTATTCTCTTTTAATGGACGCAAAAGCTTCTCTGAAAATATATTTTGGAAAATATGCTGGATTTACTTTTAAAACTTTTGTGACTTGCATGGTTTCTATTTCCTCTGATTTTTTTTTTTTCTTTTTGGTTTGTTTTGGGCCTGTGTATTATGTAAGATGCCTTTCTCAAAAGACCAGTGATCTTTGGCTAACTGTAAAAGAGGAATAAACAAGCTAATTGGAAGCTCTGTATGCATAGGTGGGATTTGTTGACTGACAGGCATCAACTTAAAGTGACTTGGGCAGGTAATGTGACTGGTGTGGGAGCCCTCAAATATGTCTCCAGACTGGACTCCTCTTATCTCCTGCTTAGAAGATTTAAGGCTGGTTGAGAGCATTTTGAGAGTGCAGAGGGACAAGAAAACTGATTATTTAATATGCAGACTTTTCTACAAGAAAGGAGTCATGTGATCCTTCTTTATAACCCTGTCAGCTGCAATGACTGGCACATAGCAGAGCCTGATGTATAAAGGCTTCTTGACTGCTTCTTAAACTTTCCCTAAAGCCACTGTTACTGCATAATAGAATTTTCCACACCTTACAAGCAGTATCATCTAAAGCATATCTCTCTGAATACATGACTGATAGCGTATTAAGAAAAGAAAGGAAGACAATACTAGAAAACTGGTAAAGACTGAAACACAAAGCAAAACCACAGAATTGTCACCAAGCTAGGCTATACCTCCTCTTTCCTTGTGACTGATTTTTATGACCTACCTTATCTGGATTCAGAGCCAAGAAGGTGATGTGATCCAAATACAAATTCCTTATGCAGGCCGGGAGAAACTGGCAGTTTGACAGCACTGCCTGAAGTTCCCTTGGCCCAGGCTACAGGGTTTCCAGGAGTAAAGTTACCTGGCATACAGAGAACGCACATTCCCACACAAAGATATCTTTTATCACTTAGAGTCAAGAATAGACTTGAGCAAAGAGAAGACTGCTTACAGGCTCTGGCCCACCTTTTGAACATCACTGCTCTATAATGACTAGAAGTAATAACGGTGACTAGAAGTAATAATAAGAAAGAATCATTCATTAATTACGTAAAGTTGACCAGAACTCCTGCTCTGAGCCAGGTCCCACGTTAGATTTTGGGGATAAAGATATGAAGAGACATTACACTGTTCCTGCCTTTAGAGACTTTACAGACAAGGAAGTAAGTGAAAACAGTTTTATGTTGAATTTAATGCTACTGTCATTTTAGAAAGCTGAGGGTTTATCATGCCTCTCTTCCCAAATGTGGAATTGCTAAATAGCATGGAATTGCTAACCCTGCACTGAGCTTCTAAGACCTTAATGTGGGAGAACATCATATCATTATGTGGGACTTTCTTAGATGTGAAACCATCGTAAATATAAATAATAGTACTTGTTTTTATTGCAAAGACCTTCACATATTACAAAGTACTTTTACATCCATATCTAATTCAATTGTCAAAGTAACCCTATGAGGGATGAGGGGATTATCTTCTTTTACAGAAGAAATTAAGTACTTAGAGAAGTGACTTGCCCTTACAAAACTAGTTAATTTGAAACAGAAACCTAGAATTCTTATTCTCAATTCAAAGTTCATTTTAATCTTATCATGGTGCCCTCGTCACCTAAATCTTGAAGAAAAGCCTAATGATTCATTTGCAGCTCTAAGAAATGTCTAGAATAATGCCAGAATCTGCAAAATATGTTAATAATATGTACATTTAATATAAAATAATTAGGTTTCCTTCAACCTGAAAAGGAAAAATTATACAAAAACAACACAGAAAACGATTTGTGAAGACTTTAAAAAATCATAAATGCCACAATTCTCCCATCCTTAATCTTCCCATAATCTGCTCATATAACAATAAATTCTGGCTTGCCAATAATTTATTTCACAAGTCTTCTACGATACAAAAACACATAGCAAAATTAAAACATTTCCTATAAAGCCACTGTGCAGATTTTTCAATCAAACCTGAAAGGCTGAGGAAACACTCCCAGAAACCACTCCACCATCTGGGAACTTGTAACCCTGTTGCTTCAATTTCAAGTTCAAAGAGTGGACAATGCATTTATAGTACAAAAATTCAAGTTTTCCCAATCCTTAAAATACTGAGGCCATTATTCAAGTAAAAAGGAAAAGCCCTTAAAAAAGGCTCAAAAAGAAATTCATCAAGCAATAACGCTTAAAGAAAACCCTTTCCAAAATGGAATTTGGGAGTCAGCAGATATATGAGCAATTTAAATATCCTTTCTGGCGTAAGACAGTTCTTCCATTAAAGTAGACCACTTGTCCTTTTGTAACTGCTTTTCTGTTCTAAGAGGGGGAAAAAAACCCACATCTTCTCTAAAATCACTGTATAAAAACGTACAACTAATTTACAAATATAACAATTAGTATTGTCTCATTTGAACATTTACTATGAAATAATTTCAACACAATCACCAAAAGCTTATGCTTCCTCTGATATCAGTCATATGCCATATATAGTTAAATGCACTGTCTTGCCAAAGCCCAAGGTAATTGAATCTAAAAATATACTTTTTTTTTTCATTCTGAACTAGCCACATTGGTATTTAAACCAAACGTCATCAAATGTTGCACTAAATATGCCAGGATGAAAAGGTTATTTAAATACAAACTGTCCAAATGTATCACATAGAAAATGCTCCTAGACACCGAAGACTGGATGATTACATCCAGGCTCATCCCCTCTCCCCCAACATGCACACACATAAGAAAATAAAAATTAAAAAACAGTAAAGACAATGAATGTGAGAAAAGAACTGACAACTGGAAGAAAACGCAGACTTTATACAGTCCAATGAAGACAAGCTAAACTGGAAAGACATCTGATATTAAACAAGTATCAGCTGGGGGAGTGGGGGAATTTTTTTCTTTAAAATTACTACACGTATTTAGTTTCTACTTTTGTTTTAGGCTGAGACGTTGACAGAGATTTTAATGTGAAAAAAAATTTTCTAATAACACCTAAATTTGGTACGAGGACAAAAAAATGTAAAAATCTGTTAACAAAAGCTCTTACTAAGAGAGTTGTCTTTTGAGTCATTAAAAGATCAGCTTGATTAGCCACTTCCAGAAAAATCAAACAGTTATTTTCTCTTTTCCATAAAATTTCCATAAGATCTTTCCGAAAGAGTCTTCTCTTTTCTCACAAGATGGAACTCCATTGCAGGAAAAAATTAAAAGGGCTCGGCACCCCCAAAAGTAAAAATCCACTGATTTAACATCAGTTTTCTATAAAAAATAGTCTTTAAGATTCTCATCTTTGCTAAATTAAAAACTCACAAGCAAACTGCAAATCTGAACAGGTTACATTCTCCAATGTGTATGAAAAGGGAATTTTGGTTTTTTTAGATTTGTGCCATGTTTTATAAAGGAGAAATGTATAGAACCATTTTTCAGAATCCAAGAGAAAAGGTTTTCCAATTCAAATGGCAATTTAACAGAGTCATCCATTGTTAATATAACTTGCAATTTCAATGAGTTCTAAATATTGAAACTGCTTGGAATCGAGTTTTCTAATAGTAAATATAAAGAGCAGGCAAGCTTTTGGGAAGAATTCAGAATCTGAAATTTCAATGTTTATGTAATACTTATTCTAAACTTAAAATTAAAAAGTTTAAGTAGAACACACATTTGAGGTTAAAATGAAACGGATATCTAAAGCCTAAAATCATAAGAACGCTGTCCTTCATTTTAAAAGGGGGCAGGTTTTCTAATATCAAGACAAAAAAACTAAAGCCTATCGCCCTGTTTTATAAATATCCATGTCCTTTCTTGGATTCAAAACTCCACTTTAACCCATTTCCCTTGGGTTTCTTCCATCTCACTGAATACCATTGTTGTATTCAGATTATAACATCTAGCCAAAGGCAGAGATCACATAAGTCCCCCCGAAGACTCCCAAAACATTAAAACCAGTAGAAAAGCAGAGGAAATACTCTCATGCCCGGAGCTGCTGGGAAATCCTTCTCTCCTTTTAGAAAAATAAACTTCTTGTTCTAAAGATAATCACTTGAAGAACAAAAACATCACTAGTACATACAAATACACAGCACTCTCGATAATTCTACCGTGTAACAGTAATAACATCCTATAGATTTTGCTAGTACTTTGGCTTAAAAAAAAGAAAGACTAAGTAAAGAACTGTTATACCAAAGGATTTTTTTTCCCCCAGAAAGAGAACAGCAATTCTCTCTCCTCTCATTCAAATGTGCATTCCTTAACACTAACTAAAAAAGATTGCTTTTAAAAAGAATAAGATGCTACTCTGTTGATTCCATTTAACCACAGAGAACATCTCAATCCCCTTCTATTTTATAAATGTACTAGTTAATATACAGTATATTTTCTGACTCAGTTGCTTAGGACACCTTTCTCCCGGATATTCTGATATTTCAAAAGTCTCTGGATAAAAAAAGAGAAGACTAAAGATTTACTTTATATGTTTTCACCATTATAAAAAAAATGGCAGCAATTAACTTATTGTTTGTTTTTCAGCTTATTAAAACACATTTTGCTGTAAAGAGAAATCTAAATTCAAACATTTTCAATACACACATACGCAAAGGCATGGGCAAAAATACTACAACACAATCACTTTCTATACACACATTTCTTTAGATCTCCATGAAGCATGGCACAGAAAGCAGCTCAATTTTTCATAAAAATATGATTTGACTGTATTTTTGCTTCATTTATGGTGCACTGCAAAATTTTAAAGTTAGTGTTTAGGTGTTCACATTATTCACTGTACTGAATTCTCTCATGAGAATAAGACATAAAACATAAAAGATTCGGCTTTCTAAAGGATAGTGCTGAAACTTGCAGTGTAGTTCTACTTCGGCATATATAAAGAAAAATTTTAAATCCTGTTAATTCATCACCAGTTTTTAATATTCCCCGTTAAAGGAATTCAATTGCATATGCAGCCCAAACAGCTGGAAAGAACCCAGAAAAGCGACAAGAAAATGACTTTTTAAAAATGCTGACACTTTTCACACCCAGGTTCAGTCGTGCCAGCTAAAGAGAGGTGTTAGATATGGCTTTATTTATTTTAAATCTTAAAAATGTAGTCATTTCCATGACATTACAAAAACTGGAACCAAGAGCAATTTATCCTCAGGGTCCTGATTCTCCTGATTCAAAAACACTTTTTAGAAAATAATTTCTGCAAACTTAGAAGGTTATTTTCGATGGATTGTTTGTTTGCTATTGCTTAGAGTCTAATAATTTTGTCCCAGTTTTCCTAGTGAACTAGGAACACAGAGATAAAAAGGAAACACACACACACACACACACACCACAGTGACCCAGTGTCTGAACTACTTCAGATATGGCATCCATTAAGGGGGTCTTTGCTCCTGACTGTGTAAGGGTCCTTAGCTATGGTCTGACTTGCACAAGAAGTACACATGGCCCCTGAGAGGCGCTTTAGTCCCCTTTGGAAGACACTGTTGGAGAGACTATAAATGACACAGTTGCAGAAACTGTTACTAATAGCAAGCCAGGTGGTCAAGAAGGAGGCGAAGCGGTTGCTGTGGCCAGTGGAGCTCTCCAACAAGAAGTAGATGATGTATGGCAACCAGAGGATGTAAAATACACTAGTAATTCGGAACAGGACCATGGCATAGCGCTTATCGGGACAGGTCTGCACCTCCCCAGTCTCCCCACTCTGGCTGCTGAAGCGGGCTTGCCTTTCGCTGATCTCCTTTGTGTGCTGCTGGCAGATGCGGAAGATGTTGAAATAGGTGAAGCACACAATGAGGGCTGCCGGGGCATACAACATCACCACGATGAAGAGGGTGAAGTAGGGGTCGGTGTGCCAGGACTCTGCACACCACCGAAACACATCTCCATGATATCCAGGTTTGCCCCAGTGGAAAAAGGAAGGCAGGAAGACCAGGGTGGAATATAGCCAAATCAGGAAAATACAGAGGCGCAGTCTCCAGGGCGTAACCAGGGTATTATACGTTAAAGGTTTAGTGATGGCAATATATCTATCGATGCTGATACAGGCCAGAGAGGCCATGGAGACACTCTTCAGAACGGATACTACAAAACCGAATACCTGGCAAGTCAAAGACTCCTCGACTGGAAGGGGGTAGTGGAGGAGTGATAAAGAAGGGACCAGGCAGCTGACCCCGACCAAGAGGTCAGCATATGCCATAGTGTGAATAAAATAACTTGTAGTATGATGGTTCAACAAAGGTGCACAGTGAAATACAAAAATCACAATGATGTTGCCAGAAATAATCAATACAGTGAGAAAGACAATAATCAATACTTCCAAAAGGCAAAAATCGACAGTTTCCAAATAGCCAAATGTCAAGAGGCAAAAAGGGTGGCTGCTCTGATTACCATCCAAGGTAGAGTTCATCTTGAGCTCAGGAGTGATCTCTCACTTCATGCTGCCGCTTGGCTGCTGCCAACAGTTCAAAGGAGCAGCTGCTGTCATTGCGGTCAGCTCTGTGTGTCTGTAATAATGCCAGAGGAGCCTCAGTCCCCAAGCTCCTGATGCTGCTCTGGTGCATTGCCTGCAGTACAATTCCCCTTTAAATCCTTCTTGGAATAGGGAGAACCAGCAGCAGTTGTCTGGCCAGTCCCAGATGTGGCCATAGTACCAGGTTTACCAAACACATAGCACCAGGGGAGAAAGGCAAACTCTGGGTACAGTGTCTTCAGGCCAATGAGGGTAGGGGGTAGGGGCAGGAGAGAAGGGAGGAAGATTAGGAGCTTCAGCAGGAGTTGTAATGAGTCTCCTCTGAACAGCTGATAGAAGAAAAGGAGAGAGCATTTTACATTTTGCATCCAACGCCCTAATCAAAGAACCTGGCTAGCTCAGGCTGGTATCAACCCTCCCACCACTCCATCCCACCCCACCCGGTACAACTATTCATGGCTACTCTCAGCGGCACCCCACATAACTGGTCCTTACTCTTCAGAGGAGGAGGAACAACAGCAAGCTTTCATGATCAACATAAAACAAAATCAATCGCAAGCCAGATCAATCTAACCCCATTTCCTTTCATTTGAGCCTTTTGGGGGAAGAAAAGGAATCTGCTTACGGCATTTCTGAAAATATTTTACTGTAACTACCACTAATCAAATTACTTAAGATAATTTATTTTCTTCATTGATTCCAATGTAATATTTCACCTCTTTGAAAACATTTCAACAGAATTTATCTGCCTAGCTCGATTTCAGAGTGTTACCTGTAATTCTGCATGCTGCAATCCAAACAAAAGCCACAACACATCCTTAACAGAAAGCCTTGCAGTGCAGGAATGTGCCTCAGCCCCGCTTACTGCAGAACTGAGACACAGAGGGAGGGGATAGAGGAGGAGGAGGGGAAAGAGGGAGAAGAGGGGGCTTGGGAAAAGGAAGGAGCGGGGGAGGGGAAAGAAAAACGCCTGTGCGCACACACCCTTCGGCATCTTTAGCAGCTCATTAGAATTCATCGCCAGAGAAGTGGTCCCTGATTTCCCGACTGCACAGTGGGGTAATGACTTAATATGCCTGCAGTGCAATGTTTGAAAGCTGTTTCCTCGTCTGTCTGGAATCCCCCTTTAGTAGATGAGCAAAATTTAGACTGCTAGTAAGGAGAAGGGGTTGTAACCGGGACAGAATGCCAGCCAGGAATTAGATTGAAACACACTGCCAAAGGGGTAGTGGTGAGAGGAAATTCCTATTTTCTTATAGCATTTTCCTCAGGAACAAAGAGCAATGCTAAAGAATGAAAGTGTGTGAACGGTGCGTGGCAACTGAGGAATCCTAATTCAGGGGCACAAGAAGTTCTAGCTAGAAAGCTAAATGCTCAGCATTAATTTTCTCTCATGATTCACTTGGATATTGGCTAATTTTAAAAAAGATGACAAAGATAACAAGCAAACTTAAAAATCAGTTTTTCAAGAGAAAAAATAAAGCCTCACCCATTCTGAATACTGAGGAAACAGTACACAAGCCTGCTGTTCCTGTATTCAGTGCTACCCTATAGTTCTGAGATGCCATTTCTTGCTTCTAGTTTACTGAGAAGCAGTACACAAAAATACACACAAAAGGTGGACAAGTAAATATACCCATTTCCACTTAGGCTTTAAAACTGCAAGAAGTTTCATGGCACGAATTAGCTTACGTACCTTAGAATACATAATCTTGTTTGTGCCTACTTAAAACAACGCAAGTTGGGATTATACCGTGAGATATATTATATATTACACTGTGTTGGGGTTATATTCTGGTAATGTCATAAATGATGACAATTTTCAGCTAACTGGAAATGTGTATTGCTCGTACTTTTTCCTCCAGGTGTCTTTGGACTCTCAATTCATTCTTTTAAGTAAAGTTCCACATACCCAGTAGGGTAAAAGAAAATAAGCAAAGGTTGGCATTTCTAAGCATTCTAGAAAGACGGCACATCTGGGCAGGATTTTTTATTTGTTTCACATACATGTTTCCTCACTGCCAGCAAATGGCCCTCCATAATCAGAATTCAATTAATTATATTTTAAGAGCTAAAGCACTGTGCTTATTATAGGAAGGCAGCACTAAAAAACCTATTGAGCATAAGCTTGATAGCTATATTTGCCAGATCTTATTGGAAAACATGGCCAAGTGTGGCATATAAAAAACCCATGGCACTGACCACCCATCTGGTTCAAATCCTTGCTCTTATATTATTAAGCCTCTCTTACGCTCAGTTTCATCATCTGTAAAATGAGGATCATACTCCCTATTTCAGAGTTATTGCAAAATGAAGGAGACAGTGTATACATACAAAAGGCTTACCAATACTTAGCACATAGTGGGTATATTACTTATTTCCTTTCTTCTCCTAGAACTAAAATACCCTTCCTAGGTCGTCTGTGTTTTTCTGTCAACCATGCTGCACCGCTTGAGGCTGGGGTCCTCTGATTCCTAGAGTGCCTCTCATTGTGACTGCCCAGTTCTGAGGCACACAACAGTTATTTGGATACTTTGCTGTCACACATTCCTCAAATACATTGAGCTATACATATGTAAGGCAGTAAAAGTACCTAGAAAGAACAGATGATAACATGGCATCAATTATTCCCTCTACACTAATAATTTCTCTGCCTATGTCTCCAGCCCTGTCTTCACTCCTGAGCATTCTTTCCCATTTACAATTTGCCTGCAAGCCTATACATCTTCCACCTGGATGTGCTGTGGACTTCACCCACAGCATGTCCAAAAGTAATCACACTTTTCTCAACAAACTGGCCTCTTTTTCCAACACTCTTTTTTATTTTTTCCAGGCACTCAGGTAAGAAACTCAGGGATCATCTTGACCACTCTCTCCCCACTCAATGTACTATTCTTACTCATCAGGTTCCTGGGAATCTGTTTTCTACAGTGGTTCTCAATTCAGTTTTTACATACTTTAGGCCATCAAAATAAATATCGTCTGGGCTTCTAGTCTTGTTAATTTTTCTGATCTATTCATTTCTGCCTAAACATCTAATAGTATATGCTTTATTATGGTATCCGCAGTTCAAGACAAGTCAATGGCTCCCTAGCGCCTTTCCAACCTGATCTCCCTAGTCCACACCGCACCCCACACACCTTGCCCTTCAGACAAACCAGGTTACTACTATTCTATACATTTACCACACACTTTGTTTTTAACTCTCATTAGTTTAAGTGCTTAATACTGAATGAAAAAAGGAATGATTTCTGAGTTATATTTCAATAAACAGCATTCACCAAAGTCAGTAGCAAAAGCTTTTCTTTTTTTTTTTTTTTTTAAAGATTTTATTTATTTATGTGATAGAGAGACAGCCAGAGAGAGAGGGAACACAAGCAGGGGGAGTGGGAGAGGAAGAAGCAGGCTCCCAGCGGAGGAGCCCGATGTGGGACTCGATCCCAGAACGCCGGGATCACGCCCTGAGCCGAAGGCAGACGCTTAACGACTGCGCTACCCAGGCGCCCCAAAAGCTTTTCTAACTACTTGTGAATTTTGTCATGTAACTTATTCTCCATCTTGGGTGTCTCATGTATAAAACTAGACAGTTACATGGACAAAAAAAAAAACCCATTAGGGGCGCCTGGGTGGCACAGTGGTTAAGCGTCTGCCTCCGGCTCAGGGCGTGATCCCGGCGTTATGGGATCGAGCCCCACATCAGGCTCCTCCGCTATGAGCCTGCTTCTTCCTCTCCCACTCCCCCTGCCTGTGTTCCCTCTCTCGCTGGCTGTCTCTATCTCTGTCGAATAAATAAATAAAATCTTAAAAAAAAAACAAAACCCATTACATCGGTTAATAACTTGAAAGAATTAAAAATGTAATAAAAACACAAGCTGTTACATTACTATCACTAGTATAATAGTTCTTTCAACTTCATTTCTATTTTAGTAAAATCACTAGGAGCTATAATCCAAACATTCATATAGGAAACTCAAAACAACAAAAAGCTTGAGAGCCACACTTTGTCAAACCAGTCAAGAGTTAAGTGTTTTGTTTCAGATGAAAGAAAAACATTTTCTTCAGAAGAAAAAAATTAAGGACATAAAGTGGCAATAAATCTATGTCCTCAAAAAAAAAAAATCTATACAGGGGTGCCTGGGTGGCAGAGTCAGTTAAGTCTTTGACTCTTGGTTTCGGCTCAGGTTGTGATCTGGGATAATGAGATCGAGCCTGAGGGGCTGGGCTCCCTGCTCAGCATGGAGTCTGCCTGGGATTCTCTCTTTCTCTCTCTCTCCCCCTCTGCTCCTCCCCCCTGCCCTCTCTCTAAAATAACTACATAAATCTTCAAAAAAGTCTATATATACTTCCTTTTTATTTTTTAAAGCTTTTATTTAAATTTCAGTTAGTTTACAGTGTAATATTACTTTTGGGTGTACAATACAGTGACTCAACATTTCCATATAACATTTGGTGCTCATCACCTATTTAACCTATCCCTCCCTTCCCCACCTCTAGTAACCATCAGTTTGTTCTCTACAGTTAAGAGTCTGTTTCCTGGTTTGCCTCCCTCTTCTTCCACCCTTGCTCATTTGTTTTGTTTCTTAAAGTCCACATGAGCAAAATCATATGGTATTTGTCTTTCTCTGAATGACTTATTTCGCTTAGCATAATACTTGCTAGCTCCATCCATTATTCATTTCCTTTTTAAAATAGTACAGTCTTGGGCACCTGGGTGCCTCAGCTGGTTAAGTGTCTGCCTTTGGCTCAGGTCATGATCCCAGGGTTCTGGGACTGAGCCCCACATCGGGCACCCAGCTCAGCAAAGAGCCTGCTTCTCCCTCTCCTGCTCCCCCTGCTTGTACACTCTCTCTGTCATATAAATAAATAAAATCTTTAAAAAAAATTATGCTGTGGGGCGCCTGGGTGGCACAGCGGTTGAGCGTCTGCCTTCGGCTCAGGGCGTGATCCTGGTGTTGTGGGATCGAGCCCCACATCAGGCTCTTCCGCTATGAGCCTGCTTCTTCCTCTCCCACTCCCCCTGCTTGTGTTCCCTCTCTCGCTGGCTGTCTCTATCTCTGTCGAATGAATAAATAAAATCTTAAAAAAATAAATAAATAAAAAATAAAAAATAAAAAAATAAAAAAAATTATGCTGTCTCATGATGTATTGGTGTTTTTTTGGTTAAAAAAAAAAAAAAAAAAGAAACCAGTATTCCTGTATCTATATGATTGGAAGGAAACACACTGGAAATCAACTCTACTTTTTAGTGGATTGTGGGTGGGATTACAAGAGATTTTTTATTTTCTTTATATTTTCTGAATTTCCCAATTTCTTTGTATAGTTGACCCTTGAACAACATGGGTTTAAACTACACAGGTCCACTTATAAACGGTTTCTTTTTCGATAAATACTGCAGTACTATAAACGTATTTTCTCCTCTTTATGATTTAAATAACATTCTTTTCTCTAGCTTACTCTACTGTAAGAATACGGTATTTAATACATATAACATATAAAATATGTGCTAATCAGCTGTTTATGTTACTCATAAGACCTCTAGTCAACAGTAAGCTATTAGTAGTAAAGTTCTGAGTGACTCAAAAGTTATATGTGGATTTTCAAATGTGTGTGTGTGGGGGTCATCGCCCCTAACCTGCATGTTGGTCAAGGGTCAACTGTACCATTTTTCTGATCAGGTTTTAAAAAACAGCCAAAATAATATATAACATGTCCGTTTCAGTAAAGCTAGCAAAAACTCTGGCCACGAGATGTCCTCCCAGAGCCACACTGAATGAATGATGCCAGGGTTAAGTCACCTACTTCATGGGACTCAGCTCCAGTGGTCCATCACAGCAACATTCTTTCAGACTAGCTTTAATGTTCAATTTAACTCAAAATGGACCCTCAGAGCCTGGTTAAAATTCTTAGAGGATGAGAAGACAACTGGATGAATCATGTAGAATGGCCAATATTTAACCATTTCATTTCTGGTTAAATATTTTCTGATCTACAAAACTGGCAACTTCTATGTGGTTCAACCTAATACTGAAAAATGAAAATAACAAACTGACAGAACTTAAAAAAAGGAAAGAAGGCAAAAGAAGATACATGAAACAAAAAAGGGAAATGACTGTTCAAATTGTATTTATTCTTCTCTCAATCTTTCAGTGGCTTAAATATTACAGGAGAAACGATCAATCTCAGTTCTTCAAATTCCTAAGATTCACTTCTGGGCATTATCTACTACGTATTATTCATTAAAAATGAGCTTTAAATGTTGATTTATTTAATTAACATATTATTTAAATGCAGCTGATAGGGGTGTATTTGTATCAGTGTCATTCCATAACCAATTTGAGGTTCTTTGACTCATCTTTTACTCTTCCCTCTCCCTTATCTCCCACATTCACTCAATCACCACGTGCCAAGTATTTCTGAAAAACTTCTCTGAAATGGTGTCTTTCTCTATCCATTCTGCCACTACTCCAATCCAAGTCACAATCCTCTCTTGCCTAAATTACTAAGAAGTTTTGCTTCAATTAATCTTACTCCATTCTAACTCAAGTAACTGGAATGACCATTTTAAAACTAATAATAATAATAGAAATAATAACAATAACAGCAATAATTTATACTTACTATGGGCTAAAATTGTACCTAGTGTTTTCACACATTATCTAAGTTCATTTAACAGCTCTACAAATAAGGTACTATTGTCATCTCATTTTACAGATAAGGAAACAAAAGTCTAATGTAATTTATTGCCCAATGTTAATGGCTTAAATACAGTAGGAAGAAGGATTTGAATCAAGACAATCTGCCTTGAGACAATACTCTAATCTACTTTGCATAGCGCCTTCTAAACATGAATATATAATCTGCCTGCTTAAAACGTTTCAATGACTTTCTATTGCTAAAAATCTCAAATACGCCTTATTTAGGCCTTCGAAGATCCAGCCTCTACCTATATTTTCTGGCCTCATTTCATTTTACATTCTATGAAATTGCCAAGCTCTCACCCTTGAGCACGCATTTTTCCCACTGACTTCTAACACCACACATGCCATGCAGCACCCTATCCTACCCCAACAATCCCCTTCCCTCAATAATTTCTGAAAAGACCTTTTTGAATCCTTAGAAGTTCTCATTACGTGCCACGTGGCAACATGTATTTTCTCTTCTATAACTCTTATATAATTTTATTGTAAATGGTTGGTTAATTGCTTATTTCCCTCATTAGACTATAGTCTCTCCCAAACCAGGGAGCAGATACATTTTACTCATGGGCATATCCATGAAACCTACCAGGGCTGACATAAAGTAGGCTTTCAAAGGTATTTACAGCTGGTTAAACAACAAACGCCTAATAAGACAACAGGCAATTCTGCCTTTAGATGGGAAGATGTTTCAAGTAAAACCCTAGTATAATAACTGTTTAATACACCTAGTTATTAAGTTGATATATATGAAATTAGCTGTTTGGAGGTCAAAAATTATCACGTATCAGATATCTCAATATCATCAAGCCGATCATGTTTCTAGTCTTATAATTCAGGAAACCTTTAGAATTCCCTGGACAAGATACGACTTACAGAAACTCACTAGAGGGGACGTGACATTACAGAGATGGGATATGGAGACTTGAAATTATTTTCACAAATAACAATTTGAGAAAAACTTGTCTTAGTCCATTCAGGTTGTTATAATAAAAATATCAGACTGAATGACTTATAAACAACAGAAATTTAGCATAGTTCTGGAGGCTAGGAAATCCAAAAATCAAGGTGTTGGCAGATTTGGTGTCCTGTGAGGACCCATGGCCATCTACTGCTATGTCCTCATAAGGTAGAAGGGGCAAGGGAGCCGATCCGGAGCCTTTTTTATAAAGATACTCATCGCATTCTTGAGGGTTGCTCCCTTTTGACTTAGTAACCTCCCAAAGGCTCACTTCCAAATACCATCACATAGTAGGGGTTAGGATTTCAACGTAAATTTTAGGGGGACATAAACATTAGGTCTATAGCAGACCAACTACAGCAACTGCTATATGGGAGCACACAATACAGTTCTTAAAAGTGTACTCAAAACCTATTTTCCTATAGAATCAGATAGCAAAGGACTCAGTTGTGAAAGAGTAGAATCATGGGCTATTTTGGGGGGCAGGACTCAAACATGTTACATACCTTATTTTCCAGAATTTTCAAGCTTAAAGGAAGATCAACCAATTATTTTAGCAACCTCATGTCAGAGAAGAGGAAGTGAATGGCTGCAAGTGCAGAACTCATTTGAGTTCATAAGCTAATGGCAGAGCTGAAACTAGTACTTAGACTTCCTAAGTCTACGGCCAGTGCTCTTTTTGCTAAATTGACCCCCTTTTGGTTTGGTACCTACAGGCAGGTTCTAGGAATATATTATTGAATCTTTGACTATTACCAAATCTATTAAAGAGATATTTTTAATTAAAACCAAAACAATCTGCATAATAATGAAATTATAATTAGATATTTAAGTTATTTTTCCAAACTGCTAAAATATGGCTGGGCCTCCAGGACTTCCCTTGGACAAACAACTAAAAATGTAAATATTGGTTACATGGACTTGGCACTAGTTTAGATTTTGTATAAAAGCTTGAAATTCGTGGGGCGCCTGGGTGGCACAGCGGTTAAGCCCCTGCCTTCGGCTCAGGGCGTGATCCCGGCGTTGTGGGATTGAGCCCCACACCAGGCTCCTCTGCTATGAGCCTGCTTCTTCCTCTCCCACTCCCCCTGCTTGTGTTCCCTCTCTCGCTGGCTGTCTCTATCTCTGTCGAATAAATAAATAAAATCTTTAAAAAAAAAAAAACAAAACTTGAAATTCGTAACAAAGATTCTTATAACTGAAGTTTATCAATAAAACCACTAAAAAAACAAAAGCAAACAGGTTTCAGAAAACACAAGGCTGACTGGATAAAAGGAATGAGAACCATCAGAATATGTTGTTACTTCATTATTCTTTCATTAAAAGGATCCATTAAGGAAGCAATTTTGACATAAATCTGTCCTACTAAGCAAATAAAAAACAAACAAAAAAACCAAAGTCACTGACATGAAAGGTGAGAAATAACCAAAAGGAAGGGCCAGAGGCTGATTCTGGACGTTGGAGACCAGAAAGTGTCTCTACTTCTCTTCATTGTCAACTGCAATTTATTTGACTCACCAGACCCAAACAGCTATAGCTCTTACAACCGGGGTTTGAGAGGGGCCATGGGAGTCCCTGTGCCTTACTTATTAGGGTTCCTCCCCAATGAGTCTGACAAGTTCTATCTAGACACCATAGTCAAGGAACCTTTGGTCAAAGGCCAGAAAGAACAGAAAACAAAGAATTTAGGAGTATTTGGTCTATAGAAATTTATTCCATGAAGCTTCAATATCAAGAAGTCTATCACAATGTTGATAATATGTAAAAATCATATTAAGGGCTAAAAAAACTCTTGATAAAACTTATTAGACATTCTTAATAAAATCTTCAAAGCCAAAGAGGAAGAAAATCACTTAAGTAAAATAAAAATTACTTACAAAAAACCAAAAATGAACAGCATGCCTTCCAAGAGATTAAAAAACTAAAACCAGCTTAATTAAAATCAGGAACTCAATAAGGATGCTAGTTACCACCACCATCATTTAACATTGTCTTAATTTTTTTTTTTTAAGATTTTATTAGAGAGAGAGAGTGTGACACCAAGCTGCCAAGGGGGGAGGGGAGGAAGAGGGAGAGGCAGGTTTCCCACTAAGCAGGGAGCCCGATGCAGGCTCCCAGGACCCTGGAATCATGACCCGAGATGAATGAAGGCAGACACTTATCCGACTGAACCACCCAGGTGCCCGTCTTAATGTTTCTAACATATAAACAAAACAAAGAAAATTTGACAGCTTGCAGAAAAAGTGAAAAAAGAAGTGCAACTGTTTTTGCTGCTGATATAATTACATACCTGAAAATCTCAAAAGATGCTAGTATAAAATTAGGAAAACTAATCAAAATATCGAGAGGCAGATGGAGAAAAAAAAAAAAAAACCACCAGTGTCTATTCCATTTTGTAGCAATTAGCACCCTGAAACAGAAATCAGAAAAAAATACCCCATTTGCAATAGCAAGAACACTCTAGGATAATTCTTAGGAATAAATTTAACAAAAAAGGCACAAGACGTAAAGGAAGGCATCTCTAAAGTCTTTAACAGACATAAAATAAGATCTGAACAAGTGGCAAGACATACCATACTCTTAGATGTAAAGATACCATAACAATATAATTTGTAGCCTAAATTAATATGTAAATTAAATAAAATTCAAATCAGAATCCTTACATAACGTTATAGGGAGGTAGTGGTGGTGAGACTAAAGAAAATGATTTTAAGGTTTATATGGAAGATTAAATATGCAAGAATAGATAAGAAAAATATAAAATAACAAACAGTGAAAAAAGATTTCCTTTACCAGATATCAGAACATAACTTGAAGCCTCTTTAACCAAAACAGTATTGGCATGGGAATATACAAACAGATCAATAAACAGAAAAATCTAGAACTCAATCTCAGTATATATAAGAATTTAAGATTTAACAAAGATGGTAGTTCTATTCAGTAGGAAAACAGGAGTAGCACAACTGGTTATCCATCTGGGAAAAAGTAAAATTGGGCTGCTCTCATATGCCATGTACAGAAATAAATTCCAGATGGATTAAAGATATAAATATATAACACATACAATAAAAATCTTGCAAGAAAATCTTAGAAACTGCACTTACAAAACTTAAAGGTAGGAGACCTTAACCAAGACACAACTTTCTACCAAAAAACTGAAAATGTTTTGTATGGTATGAAATCATCAATGAAGTCAGTAAGGAATTAAAGTTTTAGAAATGTATTTATGATGAAGATAAAGGATTAATATACATAACAGAGGATACTTAAAGAGTTCTTTTTTTGGTGAATAATTTTTATTTTATTTAAGTGATTTTCTTCCATCTCTGGCTTTGAGATTTCATGTTTAATAAAGATGAAAAGGTAACTCACAGAAGAGCAAATCGCTCAAATGTAGTGGTAGACAGAGAACTGCAAACTGAAGATATGCTGGTATCACTTATATCCACTGACAGCAAAAAATTAAATACAGTTACTGATAACTAATACTGTTTGGAATATGGGGCTACAGGTACTTTGTTACACTGCTGGTGAACTATGAACAGTAATAGCCTTTCGGAGAACCAAACTGGATATAAGTAAATTAAATATAAAAATTAAATAATCAGTTTAAAAAATATGTGACCCTTTGATCCAGCAATCATACTCCTGAGACTCTATTCCATAAAGGTAAAAGATTTAGAACACATAGAAGGATGTTTAGTAAAACACTATTTAGAGAGGCCAGAATCTGGAAACAAAGTAAATGCCTACAATAGAGGAGTAACTGAATAAAAATCTACACATAAAAACAAGTACGTTTACATGTCCACATGAAATTCTGTATGAGTACATACATGGCTGTATAAAGAAATTTTTATTTAAGTTCAAGGATAGACAACCAGGGAGAATAATGGAAAAGAACCAGCTTTGTAGTCATTTCTGAGTTCAAATTCTGCCTCTATCATTCATTTACCTGCTGAATGATTGTAAGCAAATTATTAAGCTCCACGGAACCTCTGCTTCTTCATTTCTAAAACAGAAATAGTAATTACCACTTCACGGGGATTTTCGTAAGATAATGACATATTGGCTATAAAGTGCTCAATTCAGCATGTGATACATGTGCTCAAAAGGGGCAGCTATTACTGTTATTATATTTTCCCTTCTTGAGATGAAAAAAAACAAAAAAACAAACACAAAACAACAAAAAAAAGAAGAGTACCCCCAAACTCCACTGCTTTTAGAAATAAGAAACACCTTGGGGCGCCTGGGTAGCTCAGCTGGTTAAGCATCCAACTTTTGATTTCAACTCGGGTCATGATCTCAGGGTCCTTGGATGGAGCACCACACCATGCTCCTTGCTCGGCAGGGAGTCTGGAGATTGTCTTTCCCTCTGCCCCCTGGCCCCACGAGCTCTTGCTCTCTCTTAAATACAAAAATACATCTTTAAAAACCTTAAATATATATATATATGTACCTATGTATTTTCTATTACTGAAAGGTCATTTGTCCTTGGATTACAAAAGTCACATGGGAAAAATCCTACATATACCCCCTTATAAGACAAGCTTGAAAATTAAAGCAAGATGATGATGAAGACATTCATCAGTTTTGTTTATAAGTTAATTTTTTTTTTTTGGGGGGGGGAAGTCACTCTATAAATCAAGTCACTATTTCCTGCCTTAAATTTAGTCTTTGCAGAAGCTAAGCAAGCAAAAAAAACCCAAAAAACAAAAAACAAAAAACCAACCTCTAGGGGGGCCTGGATGGCTCAATAGGTTAAGCGTCTGCCTTCGGCTCAGGTCCTGATCTCAGGGCTTTGGAATCAAGCCCTGAATGGGGCTCTCTGCTCAACGGGGAGTCTGCTTCTCCCTCTCCCTCTGTGCCCTCTCTCTCTCTCAAATAAAAATAAAAAAAAAAACACCTTAAAACCCTCTAAAGTAATATTACAGAAATTTCAGAACATAAAGCATGTATCTGGCAAAGAACCCATGTCCAGAATAAATTAAAAATGTAATACATATACACAGGTAAATATTATTGTCTATACGTGTATACTAATATGTACAAATCCTGCTGTTTTAGTCCATTTGGACTGCTATAATAAATACCACAGACTGGATGGCTTAAAAACAGCAGAAATTTATTGCTCACAGTTCTGGAGGCTGGAAATCCAAGATCAGGGTGTGAACATGGTTGGGATCTGATGAAGACCCTCTCCACTGCAGACTACTGACTTCTTGCTGTGCCCTCAAATGATGGAAGGCGGCGAGGGATCTTTCTGGACCCTCTTTTATAAGGGTGCTAATCACTATCATGAGATCTCTGTCCTCATGACCTAATCATCTCCCAAAGTCCCCACCTCCTAATACTAATACCATCACTTTGGAAATTAAATTTCACCACATGAATTTCGAGGGAGACAAACATTCAGACCATAATATTTGCTAAATGCAAGAATGCTCATAGCAGCTTTGCTCATAATGGCTAAAACTGGAAAAGAACAAAGCAAAACCAAACATCTAGAACAGCAAAATAGATTTTTTTCAAGTGTGGTTTATTCAAACAATGGAATACTCTCAGCAATTAAAAAAATGAAAACAAAAAACAAATGAAGACAGCTCCGATACATTCCCGAAATAGATGATCAAAAGAAGTCACATACAAACAACAAGTACATGCTGCACGACTGTATGATTGCATTTAAATGAAGTTCAGGAACAACGGAAACTAATGGTAGGGAGAGAAGAGTCATAATCATGGTTATTCAAGGGGGGAGAAGTGGTGGTTATGACTAGAATGGGACAGAAATAACTTTTTGGGGTGCTGGGTATATTCTTCCTCTTAGTAGTAGTCACAGCAGTGTATTTATATGTAAAATATTACTGAGTTGTATACCTCAAAGTTGTGTATTTTAGCCTATATAAATTATACCTTGCTGTGAAAATAAATTTAAAAAAAATTTTTTCCCCTAAAAAACTTCAGAACAAAATTTAAAATGTCAAGTACCATTCCTATACAACGGTAACTATTATTTGCAAGGAGGCTAAAGAAAAGCAATACCAACTTGTATTAAATAACACTGCAACATAAAACAAAAGGAAACATTCACCAACACTACGATGGTTAAAAAAACTGTATTTTCTGATCCTCTACCAGCAATTTAAATGATTATACATCCATGAGAAATCTTTTTAGGTTCTAGCCACCTGCATAATAGAAGTTTAATATGAAATAAAAAGTACATGACACCAGCATATGTAAGACGATAATCAACTACATCAGATTTTGTTAATAAAATGATTTTTTTTTAAAGATTTTATTTATTTATCTGACAGAGATAGAGACAGCCAGCAAGAGAGGGAACACAAGCAGGGGGAGTGGGAGAGGAAGAAGCAGGCTCATAGCGGAGGAGCCTGATGTGGGGCTCGATCCCACAACGCTGGGATGATGCCCTGAGCCGAAGGGAGACGCTGAACCGCTGTGCCACCCAGGCGCCCCAATAAAATGATTTTTGACACATCATGTAACTACCAGGTTCCTATTCAAGAAACACCATTTTCATGGAACCAGAAAAACAGGATACTTCAGATCTCTTAAAATTATCTTTCTGCAAAGCCATGCCAAAAAAATTTAAGAAACGATTTTCACCCAAATGTTTCATAGGACTTCAAAAAAAGAACTGGATAGAGATAAAACCAAGAATTATTTATCACAAAATACAATTTGCCAGCAATAGAAAAAAAAAAAAACAAAAACAAAAAAACAAGCAGGTGTACCTTCACTACCTATACCTGTTATAGATTCTCACTCTTCGAGGCCTCCATTCACACTACAAGTACAATGCTCTTCCATCCTTCCATGGCTGGGGAGCTCTTTTCTGGAACTGGTCTTAAATGGTACATTACTGATAAGACTCTCCTGTTCTCCCAGGCTGAATTAATCACTCCTTCGATGGCTCCCACTGCTATTTCAGACCATTGTATGACCTGTGTCTATTGTAATGACAAATCATTGCTTTGTGTTTCACCTCCCAGCCTCTGCACTGAGGCTGTAATGGGCACTCAGTAAATGCTGTTTGAACAATGACAGCAACATAATGGAGGGAATCAGAATATTAGTTCTTGAAAGAAAAAAAAAATCTGTCTAGAAATTAAATGATGACAACAGCAATATTTTGATCAAGTAAAAGTAATTTTCTGGTAAGAAAAGATCCAATTTTGTGTTCAAATGCCCTTCTTCCCCTATAAGGGTTTTTAAAAGTAATAGTCTTATGGAGATATTATTCGTTTAAGGTTTTAATAGATCTTTTTAAAAAGCCCACCTTTTGTCACACTGAAAAATGTTGATGTTTTATTGAGGGTTCTGAGCAATTCATTCAGAACCCAGGTCTGGGACTGGAGAAACTGCTTTCCAAAGATAAATACTTCAAGAAGGTGAGGAAACAAAAACAAAAATTAAAACCAATGAGATGGGCGCAAAGGCACAAAGCATCATCGAATCTTGAAGAAAATTACTTTAAATTTTTGTATGCTGTACCAAGAATAGTTTTGTTGCTTTGCTTGTAAAACCTTGAGGAATGTATGAACTTGAGAAAGGGATACTATAAAAAATAGGAATTCCTCCTTTTAGAGGAATGAGCTAAAAGGGAATATAATTGGAGAGAATAAAATCATGTTCTTCCAATTGTAGAAACTAGAACTAGGCCTTACCTATAAAGAACACATTTCTGTGAAGTATGAAAACAATTAAAATAAACAAAAGAAAATTTTTCATACTGCATAGCACAAATAATCTAAAAATACAATTATGTTCAAAAAGGATTTAGATACACAATGAATAGAGGACATCCTTTGCCCCTGAGGTGAAGCCAATCAAGAAAGAAAACCTTTTTCCTTCTTCTCTGTGCCAACACTAGAAACAACTTTGGGCTACAAGTGTATATAAAGGTTCTATTCTTATATTAGATAAAGGAATTATAAAAAGTCCCCTGAAATCAAACAGCCACAGTGATCTTTCTGTAACAAATTTCTAAAAGGATTAATGCTGAATTATCAGCCCCTTACCTTTGTAATGAGAATTCGGTATTTTTCTACCAGGTGGTCGTTGTTGTGACAACCTGCTAGCAGCTGCCAGACTTCTCCTCGCAGAGCTTCAGGAACACCGCTTCTTACTAAGGATGACAACTGCTTTGGTCTCACATTCAAATTGAGATGCCTAAAAATAAAACCATAATCTGTAAGTGGATTAAAGAAAGATTCTCTAAGGAATATTATTTTTTTAAAGATCTTATTTTTGGGACGTCTGGGTGGCTCAGTCAGTTAAGCATCTGCCTGCGGCTCAGGTCATGATCCCAGGGTCCTGGGATCGAGCCCCACGTCAGGCTCCCTGCTCAGTGAGGAACCTGCTTCTCCCTCTCCCTCTGTGATCTCTCTTGCTCTCTCTCTCAAATAAATAAAATCTTTTTTTTTTTAAAGAACTTATTTTTAAATAATCTCTATACCCAATGTGGGGCTCAAACTCACAAGCCCAAAATCAAGAGTCGCACCCTCCACCTACTGAGCCAGCAAGGCACCCCTAAACAGTGTTATTTTTATGAAGACTAGACTAAATGATTTTTACAGACTTAATAAAGATATCATACTAATAAAGAAAAAAAAAATAAAGCTGTTGAACTAGATGTGGCCAAGATAACTAAAAGGTTGGGTGGAGGAAGAACTGTGCAGACTGTTTCCTAAGTATCTTTAAATTACTGCTCTATTTTTAATTTTTTTAATAAAAATCAAAACTAGAAACCATAGCTTCATAGCCGTGGCTTATGTAAGAAAAACAAAGCAAAATTCCAATCAGTGGACACAAAGCCAAAGATAAGGGCTTGGCTCTACATCAAAATTCACAAGTGAATTGTGTATTTATATGTTCTAAGTTAAAATAAATATTCTAAGTTAAAATAAATCTTTAAAATAAATATAAAAATAAAGCTTTCAGCGGTTTTTCTGATACCTTGCTTCAAGCACCGTTTTTGAATGACTATGATGGATAAGAAAGTTTCTACTGTACTATTATAACATCAAAACAAATTATTAAAGTCTCTGAGCTTTATTTATCTAATCTATAAAATGGGAAAATAAAACTTATATTGAAATGTTGGTACTGATTTATAAAGTGATTTGCATATAATCTTATTTGATCTTCACAATAACCATCTGAGGTACGTGCTTAGTATTTCCAGTTTTACGGATGGAGACAGTAGTTCAGGGAAGTCGATTAAATGACGCAGGCAGTCCTCAAACTCAGATCAATAAATGCTCTGTTGGATATCAAGGCTACTTTGTGTTTTGAAGGCCACCATTACTGAGTCAGTAAAGCACGATCATGACCTGCAAAGGCTTCTGTGACTACCAGATTTAAACAGAAGTTACTGATATAAAATGACCACTCTCAAAATACAAAAAGGACTCAGACTTTTCTCAAAACATTCCCAGAATTCTAAAGAATAATGCACAGTACATTTAAAACTGGTTAATTCTGTGATGCTAGTACCCTAAAGTGGTAGCTATAGACAGTTCAGTATGGTTTTGTCTTTGCTTGGGAAAAAAAATATTATAAAAGTTGAAGGGCTGGGAGCAGAAAGAACAAAAGCAGTTGTTACTTAATTCAAGGACTGGTGCATACGGCCTATGGCCAGATCTGCCCACTGCCTGTTTCTGTAAAGCAACTTTTATTGAAACACAGCCTTTTTAAATTGTATACATATCGTCTATGACTGCCTTTACACCACAACAGCAGAGCTGAGTTGTTGTGACAGAGACTACTGGGCCTCAGAGCCGAATATTTATGACCTATATATATTCATGGCCTAAGTATTTATGACCTGGCCCTTTACAGAAATAATAAACCCAACCCTAGGTTTATTTGCTAATCCTAGCTTAATTTATATTGGTAAAATTATTTTCAGAATAATTTTATGTCATTGATCGTATTAACTTTAAACATACTATTTTATACTAACACTAGTTCTCTTATCCACTAACAATCACATTAAAATGTACTTGGAGAATTAGAGCTCAAAGGTACTATTACTAATACTGCCACTAAAATCTAACATGGAGTTAAATAAAATAGCTTTAGGCTCAGACTTGCCTGTTTTAAAAATTCTAGGTCTGCTATTTACTAACCAGAATTGCTGACTAAATCTCTGAGCCAGTTTCCTCATCTGTATGAATAGATACTAGTTCATAAGGTTGTTATAATAGCTGAAATAAAACACTTAACTAAGCACAATGCCTGGCATATGGTAAATTCATTAATTCTCACTACTATTACTACGAGTACAACATCAATTATTTTTAACTCACGATAATCTTGAATGGTAATTTTAAAGACTTGTATATTTTGTAAATGAAGAAACAGACTCAGAAGAGTTAAGTGACTTGCCCAAGACCATACAGCTTGGAAGTAGAAGAGGCAGGATTTGAAGCCAGGTCTACCGGGCTCTAAAATTCCATGATATTGCAATACTTCCTACCTACAGAACATATATAATAATGATGGGGAATAAAGATGAAATGAATTAAGAGAAACAAACTGTATGATTTCTGAAGACATGACCCAAACCAGCGAAAACAGTTTTAAACACCCCAAAGAAATATGTAGACTCAGTTTTTATACTTGAGGAAGTGGGAGAAAGACACATTATGAATGAATGAATGAATGAATGAATGAATAAAACCTGGTAAAAAAACAAATTCGAAGCATTTGTATAAAATGGTGGTGAGTTCATCTAATAAAATCTAGAGTCTAAATGCTGTACCTAAATGATTTTAAATATACTATTATGCAACCATGTCAAGATTCAATTACATTTCTATTTTAGAGCAGAAACCTTTTTATACAGATGAAATGCCTGCCAGGAGCAGTTCAAACACTCCAAATTCACTGAACTGAAAATATAATTGTGATGAGAGCTTCAGCACGTTTGTCTCCTAACTGCTAAAGGAATATTAAAAATAAATGAGAACTGTATCCTAGGGTGGGGGGCTTTTGCAGAGTTCATTTCCTAAAACCACTTGTATAAAGACAAACCATGCTTTGGTTTGCATTCTCCTCCTATACACGTTTGACATTTCCCGATGTGGAGCACGTTTCACCAAAAATGTAAAGTGCTGTGAGAGTGCTAGAAGCAGATGCGTGCCCATTTGTAGTCCCATCCCTTCAGGACATGGAAGATTTTTAAATGCTGAAACAGTTTTCTAAGAATAGAGTGAAAGGCTTCAACAGTTAAATTTTCTGAGAAAAATCAGACCCCAAAGTAATAGGCCCAGGGGGAGCTTACATGACAACCCTAACAACCAGAAAGTCAGAAATAGAGAAGTATTCAGATCACTTTCAAGCTCCCCCCTCCCCCTGCCAGCATATACATATGGCATCTTACAGAGAGGAAAAAGGAAACTACATAAATGTCTCACCAACCTGACTTACCAGAGTGTCTTTGGTTTCATTAATAAATACCTGAAGGTAGTGTATCCTTTCTAGACAGTCTATAGGATAGTGCTTAACATTGTTGTCAAGCTATCTCTTGAGCTGAGAATTTCTCTTGACAAACTGTTGAGTTTTACAAGTGTCAGTAGGAAAAGTAAATGTTAGAGCAGTCAATATACAGTATGTTCATAATACTCTGCTCTGTCACTTTAGGTACAAAACACAGATAAGGAAAAATCCCACCTGAGGTCTCTACTGTGGCTCTATGCATTGTGTGAGCATCTTCCAAACTTCCCTGATTATTGTGTACTGTCTTAATTGTTAACCAGTCAATGGATCCTAACCACATCAATAAAAAGGAGCTCTTTCCTGATTTATCCTCTCCATACATTCCATGTTTGAGTATCTTCTGCAGCAATGAGAATTTATTAGGTTTCTGATATTCTGAAAGGTGATTTAAGATCTTCACTACTTACCCTTACAAATCTCTAAAAACAGAAATTCTAAAACACAAACCCCATACTTTGGTTTCTATAATAGGTTCCAAAATAGAATAGTTTCAAAACTGAATATTGTAGTCAGGGGAAGATACCCTACCCATAAAATGAGAATTACAGATGAAAAGGAGAACTATTCTAACTTACCATTTTGACAGCAGTTCTCCCCATGTTTCAAGAATTTTTCCTGCACACTCTTTGGATACATCACCAAATCCACTCAAGAGAGGTTCATCATTATCTTTAATAAATAAAACACACAAAAAAGGATAACAGAAGTGGCTATGCTAGCCAGAAGAATGAATGGAAACATAACAGTCAAATTTGAAAGATTTTACTGGAAGCATAAAGTCATAATTTCTATTTCTCTCTTTTAGCATACAGATATAAATACAAAGAAAATAAAAACGATCCTAGGTACAATGTTGCTGTGATCTCTTTAATTTCTCTTTTGCTTTCCATAGAATTCACATTATGTCCACTGCGGAAAAGAGCCGTTTAACTATAAAATGATAAGACTCAAAATATGGTATCTTCTTTTTCCTTTTCTAAAGCAAACTTTATCCATGAAAATATATAGCAGTCTTGTTTACCACAGTTAAAAAAATTACAAACCACCTAAGTGTCCAACAATGGGAGAGTGGCAATAGGATTAAATTACGATACATGTTTACAATGTAGTTACATATTGATATGTGTTTACATTAATAATCCAGCAAAATGCCACATAAAATAAAAATATCAGGAGCTAATAAATCTTCATTATGTCAAAATAGTCTGGAATAAATTATGCTAAGACTTTAACAATTACAATCTGAGTGATGGAGTTATGATTTCTTTCCCCCCTCCTTTATGTTTTTAGGACTCTGATTTTCTACAATGGCATATATTTATTACACAAAGCACAAAAATACTAAAAAAGACCAAAATGAGCCATTTCAAACTTAACTCTAGTAATTAAGAAAAGTAAACTCAGATTTAAGAACGTTAAGATTATAAAATATGAAGTCAGTGAAAAAAGTGACCATGATAAAGGCCTGTGAGAGGAATTTTAAGTGTAAGGAAAGGGGGAAACACGGACTAAGACATTTACGTAATCAATCCTCTTTTGCTGGACACTTGGGGAGTTTTCAATTTTCTGCTACAAATAGTATCAGGATGAACATAACTCTTGTTTTCATTGGGTATATGCCCAGAAGTGGACTTCCTGGGATAAAAAATGCATACTTTTAAGGATTTTGAAATTTACTGACAAACTGCCTTCCAGAATGGTTCTACAATTTATTCCCACTAGTAGGGGACAACGGTGCTCCTTTCCAAGTGTCCTCACCAATGTCGTTTCTGTTTTCTGGCTTAACCTGCCTAAAGAAAGTTTGGATCTTTATATTTTTAATGGTTATATCATGAATTTGCATCTCTACTAATGACAGCTCAGAAGTCCATGTGATACTTATTACTTCTTTACATTATAATGCCCTGGACATTAGCATCAGTTTTGATGGTGAGATAGGGAAGACACTGACTGAAAGTGAGTGAGACCTCTTTTGGGACAAATGGGAGATAGGATAAATGGGAAAAGAAAAAGGCTCGAGGGCATGACGATAAACTTTCCCAACTTTCTGTTTTGCCAGAATTGGTCCTACTTTCTAATGCCTCAAGTAATTCATTTAAATATCAATATAACACAACAACTCTTTGGGGGAATAGCAGCTATAAAAAATGTACTAAAATGTACCAGAGATGACAATTCCTTAAAAGAGATTAGAAAGACCTGTCCCATCAAATTCTCTTTTACTGTTTTGGATGCTTTCAATATATCTTGACAGTAGCAGTTTGAAATATGTGTTTAGAACTCCATCTACCTAAGGCAGAGGTATGGGTGGGGAGGGAGCAGGCAACCTCAGTTTCCGAATACAGTTTCTGAACACCTCCCCTTTATACCTGCTGGCTTCCTGCCCTGGGAGCACTGATGTCCTACGCATAGGTGCCTCTTTAGAGGACTACGGACATTTCTTTGTAGGGAGCAAACACATGACAAACAGGATGGGTCTCCCTGGTCCATATACCAGGTTAGAGAATGAAAAGATGGGATGACTACACAGCTTTCTTCAGCCCCACGGTCCTGTCATTAGCCTCTCACTACGGGAATGGATTGGGGGCCAGGGGTGGGTGGGTTACCCATTCCACCAGTATTTCCTGAGCATCTATTATACACCAGGAATTGTGTTATACACTAGGGAAATAATGTGGGCAAAAAAAGACACTCTTGTCCTTTACAGAAATTGTGTTCTAGTGTTCCCTAACTCTTCCATGGTCTGCTACTGGTCCTTATCTCTCCTAGTTAACACCTGTGACTAGAGGCCCTTTGAACTCCTCAATTCCACTGAAAAATGTATGCCTGCTATAGATTAGAACTAATGATATTCTTTAAAATCTGTAGCATTCAGACTCACCATTTGACCACTCTCTGGTTTCATACAAATAGTGTCTTTCTCAGTTTATGGTGGATTTTGTTTTTACTGCTGAGTTTAAGGGAAGAAGAGTTCTCTAAACTATTACTTGCTCTTCCATTTAAGCAGTGTTGACTTAAAAGGTAAACTGCAAGTCTCAAGACTACTAGTTGCAGGGGCGCCTGGGTGGCACAGCGGTTAAAGCGTCTGCCTTCGGCTCAGGGCGTGATCCCAGCGTTCTGGGATCGAGCCCCACATCAGGCTCCTCCGCTATGAGCCTGTTTCTTCCTCTCCCACTCCCCCTGCTTGTGTTCCCTCTCTTGCTGGCTGTCTCTATCTCTGTCAAATAAATAAAATCTTTAAAAAAAAAGACTACTAGTTGCAGAAGAGTCAGTCTTAAATAGTGAGAACAATTCCACCCTTCCCAGCTTTAACACATGACTTAAATTGGTTCTGCAGGAAGACTTTAATTGTATCTCTAATTTCTCCCAAAACAATGTATGGACTTTATTTGCACTTCAAAATGCGTTATGTGAACTAAATGCACCAAGATGATTACAGAATAGAACTCAGACTGCTAACTCTCAGAACTGGATAAAGCTCCCCCTTGCCTATTTCTAGCTGTGTGACCTTGGGCAAATTCATTTTTCTGAGACTCCATTTCCTTATGTGCAAAATAAAGATAATAGAAATCTTGTTTTTCAGAATTTCTGTGAGGATTATATAAACAAAGTATTATTTTACTTTAGAAACAAAGTACCTACCTACCTATTAAGCATCTAGGAACTGGCGGCCATTAATATTAGACATAGGAAAAGTGAAGTTACAGGGTACAGTGGGAACAGGAAAGTCAGGGCTTGCTCTAACTTGAAAAAAGTACATATAACCATTAGTATGTATTTCTTTTAACCCAATCATTCTTGCCACCTCTAGGCCTTTGTTAATGTAATTTCCTAGCCAGAAGTGCCCAAACCTCCCCTTTATCCCTGCTGAATTCTCCTTGTACTTTTAAAATTCCGGCTCAAAAACTACTCTTCATGATGTCCTACCACATCTCCCCAGGACGGAAAATGGATTCTCCTCTATGCACTTTCAGAACACTTTCTATGAACCTAACAGACACATGCTTCATATGATCTTCTATCATAATCAGCTTATTTCTTCTTTATAAAAATAAGAAGCCCTGGTACAAAATTATAGATGAGAAAATGCCTCCCGAACTTTTGCTTTTCCTGTGCTTGTTTTCTCCACTTCTCACTTCTATATAGTAGCTTTTAACAGACTGACAGATTAGTTAACACATAACCATGAAAAAAAAAAAAAAAAAGAGGAGGAAAAAAAAGAGAACTGGTTGATTCCTAATGTTTATCAATGTGAAAATCCAATAATATATAAACATAAATTTGTATATTTAAATACATATATTTTGTGAAAGAGTCATGTGTGAAAGCCACATTTTGGCAAGTGAAACTGTCCCTGTGAAATGCTTCAGTTGAAAGGAGAACACTTATTTAGGTGGAAGCTATGTCAAGTTTGCTCTGAAAAATGTGCTAATACACTACGCTAGCACGCGCTGATTCTTTTAAAAAGCACTAATTATAAATCTTATTTTTTCCAACTTGATTACAATTATCTTAAAGAAGGTCCTGCGCTCATCATTTCAGAATCTCCCATGGACCTCCCTGCATATAGTACATTCTCGTTAAGTATTTACTGAAAGAATTCCAAATGCTGTGTCACAGTTATCAGTTTCCTGATAAAATTATAATGGTGTGCAAGGTGTACCACCCCGTAACAGAAATTAAGCTCTCCCTATAATTTACCTTCCTCTTCGTCATCTTCTGGAGGAGAAGGTATCATTGAACTCTGAGATCCAGACTGTGGCAGGCGAATTGAGGGACTGGCTGTAGTTTTCCTCCTCTCTCTCTCTGATTCACTTTCCAAGCACACAACTTCATATAAAGTGTCAGTATTGTTCTTTCTCTCCTTCTGCTTTATCTTGAAGATGAAAAAATATTATTTACTAGATGGTACAATTATTTTTTAATTGAGCACTATACTTCTGATTTCATATAGGATGGGAGAATAAAAAGGTATTACTTTGAATGTCTACACTAAAAGTGACCTTTTCTTTTTTTTAAGATTTATTTATTTGACAGAAAGAGACAGCGAGAGAGGGAACACAAACAGGGGGAGTGGAAGAGGGAGAAGCAGGCTCCCTGCCATGCAGGTGCCCAACGCGATCCCAGGACCCTGGGATCATGACCTGGGCCGAAGGTACATGCTCAACAACTAAGCCACCCACACGCTCCTAAGTGTAACCTTTTCTAAACAGAAAAATATATGTTTAGACTTAAAAATCCACAGGAAAATAGGTTAGCAGGACTCTAATTCTGCAGTTTTATTTATTGTCTTCAGACTATATCATCATACATGCAACTACCAATATTTAGTGTTAACCATCTATAGCTTCCTAGTTACTTTAAGATGTCTTTCAAGGTTTCCTACAAGAAACTATAGATGAGCCTAGGTGGCTCAGTTGATTAAATGTCTGCCTTCGGCTCAGGTCATGATCCCAAGGTCCCGGGATCAGGTCATTCCTGGGATTGAGCCCTGCTTTTGGGCTCTCTGCTCAGCGGGAGTCTGATTCACCCTCTGCCCCTCCCCCTGCTCATGCTCACGAGCGCGCGCGTGTGCTATCAAATAAAATCTTAAAAAAGAAAAACTACCCATGAAAAAAGTTTTATTTTTTTTATTTTTAATTTTTTTAGAGAGGGAGAGAGGGCGGGAAAGGCCAGAGTGAGAGGGAGAGAGAGAATGTTAAGCAGGCTCCATGCCCAGTGCTGAGCCCGATGCAGGGCTGTCATGACTCTCAGATCATGACCTGAGCTGAAATCAAGAAGATGCTTAACCAAATGAACCACCCAGGTGCCCTGAAAAAAAGGTTTTAAAATATTCTAACACACTTTAGGATTAAGAGAGTCCTTTTATTTCCATGCTTCTTCCCAGCCCTTTAGCTTAATTAAAGCAGTGTAGGGAACTTTTCTTCAACTGAAAGCTACAACTGGGGGTAGGGGTAGAGGTGAGTGGCAGAAAAGAGATTAATCAAAAATTCTGTATCTGAAATTGGTTTGTATTTTGAGGCAAACACATAGCAGTCTGAACTCATCTAAATTAAAAATTAAGGACCAAGAATATAAAACTTGGGGTGCCTGGGTGGCACAGCGGTTAAGCGTCTGCCTTCGGCTCAGGGCGTGATCCCGGCGTTATGGGATCGAGCCCCACATCAGGCTCCTCCGCTATGAGCCTGCTTCTTCCTCTCCCACTCCCCCTGCTTGTGTTCCCTCTCTCGCTGGCTGTCTCTATCTCTGTCGAATAAATAAATAAAATCTTAAAAAAAAAAAAAAGAATATAAAACTTTTCCAGTAACAAATTTAAATATATTAATATTCCACATTACAGCCAGTTTAAGGAGAAGAAGGGGGGGAGGGTAAATACAGAGCAGGAAGAAAAGGCAGCATTGTAGGAAAAGATACAAAGACAACTAGAAAGGTAGCTACATCAATGAGAAAGATGTACAAGCATAAAGTAAAAATACAGAAAGAGGGGGGATTAAAAGGTTCATTAGGTACAGAAATATCAGGCAGACCAGATTTTATCATCTGAATGTTCACACAGATTCTTAAAAAAATTATCCCAATTCTGGAAGACCAAGTTAGTGGCAACGTGTCCTTTCAATATCATCCTGAAGCACTGCTTAATGTAAGAGTTGTAAACGTTTCTGTAAAGGGCGAAAGAGTAAATATTTCAGGCTCTGTGGGCCACTAGTCTCCACAACTACTCAACTCTGCCCCGACGGTGCAAAAGCACCTACAGACACTAAGTAAGTGAGTGCGGCTACATTCCAAAAAAACTTTATAAACACAAAGGACAGGCCGGATTTGACCCACATACTCTAGTTTGCCAACTTTAACATGTCCACCTAAGGATTAATTTTGTAGATGAATAAACGATTTTGACTTAGCTACTTACTTTTATTTATTTATTTTTAAGATTTTATTTATTTATTCAACAGAGATAGAGACAGCCAGCGAGAGAGGGAACACAAGCAGGGGGAGTGAGAGAGGAAGAAGCAGGCTCATAGCAGAAGAGCCTGATGTGGGGCTCGATCCCGTAACGCCGGGATCACGCCCTGAGCCGAAGGCAGACGCTTAACCGTTGTGCCACCCAGGCGCCCCTAGCTACTTACTTTTAATTAGAGATCCAGACTCTATAAAGTTATATATTAACCTATAGAGTTGTGTCCAGTAGATAGGCAAATGATTTCTGTTCAGTAGGAAAGATAACCCAAACTTACCTATAAGACATTAACCAGTTTTATTTCTGACCTAGCAATCTTGTTCTAACATTTTTTTAAAAAGAAGGCCTATATCAACTCAAGTTCCTCAAATACGTAGAGCCAGTTTTACCACCTTACTGGCTCCCTCATTACTTAATGAAAAGAATTACAATCTATGACACATGTTCATTCTAAATTTATAATTATGATTTTTTAACTTTTAAGTATTACACCTTGATAGGGAATAAGATTTCCTTTTTTCATTTGTTACAAATTACTATCTGAAACAGTTAATTACTATCTAAAAGAGTTCAAAGATCAATAGCTCTTTACTTAAAAAGAAATTCTCAGAGACTATATAAATCTGATAACCACTGCAGTTCATCTAGAAACTCTTCTGTGAGTCATACTGAACAGACCAACACTGCCTTTTGAAGACAGATAAACGTAAGAGTCATGAACTGAACCCTGCTTATAAGTTAAGAACTCCAGCTATTAAAAATGATATACATTGTTGAAGCTGGGAAATAGTACATGGGGGTCGATTATACTATTATTTTTATTTCTGTGTATGTCTGAATTTTCTGTAATAAAAAACTTTTGAAAAATCATTCTTGAAAGAAAAACACAATAGACTTGAATAAATGGAAAGATACCATGTTCTTAGATGACTAAACATCATAAAGATGACGATTCTCCTTAGTAAAAACACCGGTCATTTTTTTCTAGAGCTACAGAACTAAAGTTTACATGACAAATAAGAATATCCAGCAAAATCCACAAAAGAACTGGTGAGGGAAGGTAGCCCTATCGGATATTAAAACATATTATAAAGTCTACATAATTAAAAGTGTGATATTGATGCATGAGTAACCTAAAAACCCATGGAAGAGGACATAAAAGCCCTAATAAAGTCCAAACACATAAGAAAATGTGATACATGATAGAAAGTGGCATCTCAAAACACTGGGGGGAAGTTAGACCAGTCAATGAATGGTTCTGGGACAAGTAGATGGCCATTTGCAAAAAGATTAAATCAGACCCATACTTTACACCATATACCGGAATAAAACACTAATGAATCAGAGATCTAAAAGTAGAAAAACAAAACCATATAATAGAAGAAAATATGTAAATTTCTTTATTACTGGGTGTAGGGAAAGTCTTTCTAACTATGACTCAAAATCCAGAAGCTTTAAGGGGAAAAACTCGAAAAATTCAAGTACATAAAAATAAACTGTATGGCAAAAAAGCTGAAAAGACTCATCATTATTTAAGTCACAAGACAAGTGACAAACCAGGAGAAACATTTGCAATTTGTATCTCATAGGGTTAATTTCTCAAATACAGAAAGAGCTTCTAATAACTAAAAGGAAAAAGGCCAAAACCAAAAAGCCAAAAATATGAAAAGACAGTTCAGAGAAAAGGAAAGTAAAATCACCCTTAAACATATGAAAAAAGGCTTGTTTTCATTCATCAAAGGATATATTAAGACTACCATCAGATCCTTAAGTTTGACAACATACTCTTGACAAGCCTGTGGAGAACCAGGTACTCTCATATCCTGTTCATCTCTACAATTACAACAGTGAGAAAAGGCAATCTGGCACATATAACAAAATTACATAAGCAAAATTATTTACTCTAAGATGCACTTTCATTAAATCAAAACAACACATGCACAAAGTTCTATCCTACAATATTATTTGGAATAGCAAATGATTCTTAAAAATCCAAAAATCCATCAATAGAGGACAATTAAAAATTCATAAATCATGATTTATCCAAACAACAAAGTACTATGTAGCCATTAAGAATGAGGAAGATCTCTATGAACTGATGTGGAATGATCTGCAGGATACAGTAAGTTAAAAAAGTAAGGTGCAGGACAGTACATAGGCTAGTTTCTATTTAAAAAGGGAGTTAAAGGGGGTGCCTGGGTGGCACAGTCTTTAAGCATCTGCCTTCGGCTCAGGGCGTGATCCCAGCGTTCTGGGATCGAGCCCCACATCAGGCTCCTCCGCTATGAGCCTGCTTCTTCCTCTCCCACTCCCCCTGCTTGTGTTCCCTCTCTCGCTGGCTGTCTGTCTCTGTCAAATAAATAAATAAAATCTTTAAAAAAGAAAAAAAAATTAAAAAAAATTAAAAGGGTTTGTTAAAAATATATAGGAGTATTTTATTATTTTCACTAAAAGAAACATTAGGAAGATAACCCAGAAACCACTAATAAACCTATGGGTTTGGATGGAGAAACAAGACTAAAGTTTAGACTTCTGAGTACATTTTTACGTAATCTTGACTCTTGTACCATTACATGTATTTTAAACATTCAAAAACTTAAACCAAAAAGAAAAAAAAAAGAACTGAAGACTCCAAACTGAAAATCCGGAAACAAATGAACCTAACTATATGTCAAACGGTAACATAACTATAATGAAAAAAAAAAATTTTCCAATTAACTTTTGAACACAGTACTCATTTTATAATCTTACTAGAACATGTTCAATGGGGGGGAAAAGTTCCATAAAATCTTAAACTTCACTCAATAGTTTAATTATTAATTGCAATACTGACTTTTTTGGAATGAATATCAACAAATGAGAATTTGAAACTGTACAGACTCAAATAATTTCATATTATATATGTCCATTTTTATGTTGTACCTACACATTACAGTTACATTAATAAGTGTTTTCCCCAAAATGTAAGCATCTATAGAAAAGTTCAGAATATACTAAATATTCTGGAAACCTTTTCATTTAGATGTTTACATATTGATTTTTATATATTGATATTAAAATATGGGTCTTATTTCCAATTGAAAGACGTCTGTACAATATAAGTTGTACACGAATGGCAGTGTGGCATTATCTATATTTTAGAAATGGTACAAGTTTATTAATAAATACTTAATTACCCCATCAGTAATTGTATTAATTATGTTTGTCCTTGCTGAAATTTTAAGTAATTAAAATCTGTATTTCAAAAACAAATATAATAGTACCTTTTCTTCACATTTTACAAGTTTATAAAGATTTTGTTATAAATTTGCTAGGAGCAATAAAATAAGATCTGTATTAAGGGTGTTTTCTGCAATACTGTTATTTTATAATTCTTTAATAAAGTAGGATAGAGCAAATAAATATACTACAGTCCCTGTATTTAAGATATTCAATATTAGAAACATATATAAAAGTAAAAGAAAAGAAAACCCTGTGAAATTACTATTGAAAATATGTGAATGAACACAACTGATTGAGGGAAGGATCGTCACTGCTAAAAGATGCTAAAACCATTAGTTCAGAAAGTTGTTGAGGAACAGGGTATTTGGAAGTTGCCAAAGAACCACCCCAAATATTACTTGCTAAATGCAAAGACAAAACTACTTTTACAAAGGAGAAATGCAGTGGTTACCACCTTAACCCAGGGATCACACTTCTCAGGAATAATGGAATACCACACGATACCATGTGCCTGATTTAGCTTTGAAGATCTCTAGTACAGAAAGCATTTCCATATTTTTTACCTTGAGAGGTACAGTGGTTTACTGCATATGCATGTGTATGCTTGTGTAGGCAGGTGGGCACGGGCTTGCACACACACACACCCCCCAAAGAGAACTAAGAGGCTCAGGTTTCTAACATGGTTATACTAGTAACTTATCTATGTGATGTTGGCCGTATACTTAGTCTTGTAGACATCAGCTTCATTTATAAAATAATTTCATAAAAGATTCTAAGATACCTACAGTCTGACAATAAAATTCTGTAATTCTATAGTTTTAAGAATGCTTAGACAATCTGAAATTCACTTTATGTTGCTGTTGGAAAACCTAGTTTTCAGACCAGTTTCTTCCTCTTTAAGTAAACGGTATTCTAAATATTTAAATCCAAGAAAACAATTATCTTTTTTTTTTTTTTTTTTTTTAACGTAGGCTCCACGTCCAGTGCAAAGCCCAATGTGGGGCTTGAACTCATGACCCTGAGGATCAAGACCTGAACTGAGACATAGAGTCAGACGTTTAATCAACTAAGCCACCCAGGTGCCCCCTTCCCCACTAATTCTAAAAGTGAATTCTCTAATATGATGCCATCTTAATAATATTCGCAGCTGGGAAGGCTTCCAGGCTAAAGGGGAGTTACTGAGTCATCAAGTAATTTTAGTGATAGGAAAAAGAATCAATTTTTAAACATGTATTAAAAAATTTCTATAATTGTTTTCCCATACTGACAGCAATCAACAGAAACTATACGTTGTATATTTAAAATTTTTGGTCTGCTTAAAATTTTAAATTCTCAATTTAAGTAAATCCTAAAAATACTCTTAAAGAAAGACAGACAAAGGGAGGACGTTTCTATCAAAAGACCCCTGATTGAGAACTCTTAGAAGACTCAGGTATGCGTCTTGTTCACACAACATTCCATAAAATCTATTTTATGTCTCTGGATCTATAAAAATGAAAATACTATCCTCACTGGATCACTATAAAAATGATATAAAACAGAAAAAGTCAAAGTAGCTAGTACAGTGATGGCCACAGTAGGCTCTCAACCACTGTAGCTATTACTTTTTAATGCCATGAATGTAAAGGAGGGAATAAACTTGGTTTATTATGTTACAAAAAATGAGATTAACAGTGCTCTAAGTGCACTAAGACAGCGACAAGTTGCTCAAATTCTTCACTCTCTCTCTCTTCTTTCCCATTCCCTACCCCTCACAAAACTCCTCCCCCCCAAAATAAGACTTACCCAAATAAGGAGAAAAATGAAAGATTATTCTCAGGCATTCCTTGCCCTCCTCCTAGCTTCCACATATAAACTTCTGCTTTTTGCAAAGAAAATATTGACAACTCGGCCTATGTTTAGCTTGTAACCCTAAGAGAGAGTCTAGAGCAGTCCATTGGACTAGGTCTCAGGTATATGTGTTTCTGGCTACTTTACCCTAAGTCATTTATTAGCCTACTTAGATACACTATTGTCAACCAAACCACAAAAGTACTATTCCTGTAAACTCATGCAATCTTTGAATATAAGGTTGTGTAAGACCTAAAGGGAAAAGCAATATCAAAGGAATCTTATTTATGTTCATTAAGATTAAAGAGACAGAACTCTAAAGAGAGTATGTTTTCTTACATACAAATTTTACTAAAATTATTACAGAATTTCTATTTATCATCTCTTACTCTAGACACTTAAGAATCATCCCTGCTCCCTAAACTTTTAAAATGATACCTGTAAACTGGTTTTCTTTCTTAAGTGTTCTTCTTCTGGGGCTGATCGACTAATAATAATCAACGTTTTTCTGATTTCATGACTTAGTATTTTTTTTAAAGTAGGCTCCACGCCCAGCATGGAGCCCAATGCAAGGCCCAAACTCACGACCCAAAGATCAAGACCTGAGCTGAGATCAAGAGTTGGATGCTCAACTGACTGAGCCACCCAGGCATCTCAATGACTTAGTATTTTTTATTCTTCCTCTGCCCCACTAAGGTTCCACAGTCCCTCTCAATAACAGCTAAAATGTATGAAAAATATACTATATGCCAAATACGTTACACAGTTTCTCACTTAATGTAACAGTAACACCATGAGGAAGACTCAATCACTGCCACTTTACAGCTGAGTAAACAGGCGCACAGAGTTGAAGGTACTTGCTAGTCAGTGGTAATATCCACACACTCTGACTCCAAAGCCAACTTCTAGTTGAGAACTCTATGCGAATCCTTTTCGGCTGCCACAGTGAAGAGCTGGGAGAACAGTGCTGGGGCCCAGGTTTACTTTCTGTCTTCTAAGACAACACTGAAGAGAAAGCTCTATTCCTGTTCTGTTTGCCACCTTTTTCTAACTATAACCAGAAGGGCTAACTTGGATACACTGGAGCTAAAATACTTAATTGCTATTGGGAAGTATACCCAAGTAAATCCACAAGCAACACTATAATTTTATAAAACTGAAGATCGAAGTTACATGTCAATTGAATCAATTCAACAAATATTTATAGAGAACTACTATGTTTTAGATGCTTGGGGTAAATCGGTGAACAAGGAAGATGAGGAATACTGCCTTAGTAGAGGTTTCTAACAGGGAAAACAGATACTAAGCAAAATAATATTAAGTATATTATGTGGTATCCTGGAAGTTAAGAGCAGACAAACTGCAGTGCTACATGTGGCAGTCTGGTTTTACTAAGACGTCAATATGAGCACAAAGATGAGGAGGACTTGAAGGAGGTGAATAATAGCAAGCAGGAAACGGGAAGAGCATTTAAGGCAGAAGAAACAGTTAATAGTGAAGGCCCTGAGAGCATGGTTAGAGCAGAAGCAGCAAGGAAGAAGAACAGCAAGAGAGAAATTAGTTCATGATAGAACAGGCAGTAGACCACAAAGGGTCTTAGAAACCACCAAAAGGACTCTGGCTTTTACAGGGTAGAATAGGTTTAAAGAGTTATGATCAGAAAAGTGATGTGATTTGATCGTAGGCTGCTGTGTTGAGAATATATGGGGGGGGGGCAAAAAAAGAAACAGGGAGATGTGAAGAGGCTACTGCAGTGGCTCAGATAAAGGTGACAATTCAGATGAGATTAGTGTAATCTAAGTGCTAAGCATCAGCCAGAATCTAGACAGATTTTGAAAGTAAACAGAATTTCCTGAAGACTGGATATGCAGTGTGAAAAATGAAAGTAAAATTTTTGGCCTCAGCAGCAATTAGGAGAGGATGTCTATGAACTGAGACAGTGAAGACAGGTAAGGAGAGCATTTTAGGGGTTGGATGGAGCAGTCAGGTAAATGTGAGAGGTCCTGAAGGCTAAGTGAAAGAGGGATAAGGAAGGGGGGAGTGATCATCTGTGTTGTAAACTGCTCAAAGGCCAAGCATTATGAAGACTCAGATTGACCACTACATTTAGCAATTTAGGTCACTATGGACTTGATTTTTTTTTTGTCAAGAAGTTTTGATACAAAGAAAGGCAAAAAAAATGGTAGTAGTGGAGCATCTGAGGCCAAGAAAAGCCAAGAAGAAGGAAACACAAATTTCATCTGCTGCCCACCACAGGTAATACAGAGTATGGAATTTGACTTTGACCAAATTAACTGACAGATTTTTTTAAAACTGATACTCAGAAGAGACCATAAAATAGACCATAATTTATTATTTAAAATCTCTAACACACAATCCAAAATTGCTAGACAAAAAAACAGGAAAATGTGACTCACCAGACATTAGAATTAGCAGTTAAGGGTTTTTAAAGTAGCAATATTATAATTATGCTCAAGGATGTAGGAGAAAATCTTGAAAGAACAAAGAAGTAACCACATAAGAAAACAGAAACTATAAAAAAAGAACCAAATGGACATTCCAGAAATAAAAAGTACAAGATCTGAAATTAAAAAAAAAATTCATTGGGGCGCCTGGGTGGCTCAGTCGTTAAGCGTCTGCCTTCGGCTCAGGGCGTGATCCCAGCGTTCTGGGATCGAGCCCCACATCAGGCTCCTCTGCTATGAGCCTGCTTCTTCCTCTCCCACTCCCCCTGCTTGTGTTCCCCCTCTCGCTGGCTGTCTCTATCTCTCTCAGATTAAAAAAAAAAAAAAAATTCATTGAATGGCTTAACATAGAAAATTGGGGATGATAAAAGAAAGGGGCAAGCCAACTTTAAGACATGTCAAAACAGAGTTAAAATGATATCCCAACATAATAAAAAATTATTATAAAAAAAATACCCCACCTGAAGAAAAAACAGAAAAGAAAAAAAAGAGCCTTAGAGATCTGTGGATAATATCAAAAGGACTAAAATATATGTAACTGGAATCCTATGAGAGAAAAGAGAGATGGGGGAGGAAAAAAAAAGTTGAAAGAAATAACAAACCAGATTTTCCTCAAAATTGGTAAAAAAGCAAAACAAAAATTTAAAAATTCAAGAAGCTCGGGGGCACCTGGGTGGCTCAGTAGGTTAAGCCTCTGCCTTTGGCTCGGGTCATGACCCCACGGTCCTGGGATCCAGCCCCACACCAGGCTCCCTCTCAGAGGGGAGCCTGCTTCTACCTCTCCCGCACCCCTGCTTGTGCGTGCATGCTCTCCCTCTCTTTCTGTCAAATAAATTAAAAAAATTCAAGCAGCTCGGCAAATCCCAAGGAAGACAAACAAAGAATACCATGCCTAGGCACATCATACTTAAATGAAAACTAAAGGTAAAAAAATAATCTTAAAAGCAGCCAGGAAAAAATGACTCATTCCATACAGAGAAACAAAATCAATAAATGCATGCTGACTTCACATCAAAAACAATGAGAGCCAGGAGACTGTGAGATGACATCTTTAAAGCGCCAAAAGAAAAAAAAAATGTCAACGCAGAATCCTACAGTCAGTGAAAATATCCCACTAGAATGAGAGTGAAATAAAAACATGTTCAGACAAAGAAGTCTAAGAGTTATGACTTTAGTAGATCGACACTAAAATGTTAAAATAAGTCTTTAGATTGAAGACAAGTAAGATCAGACAGAAACCTGGTTCTTGAGGAAGAAATGAAGAACAAGAAAAATGATAAACAGGCAAGTAAAACTAAAAGACAATTCTTCCTCCTTAATATGTTTAAAATACACACGACTGTTTAAAGATATAGGTGATAGCTTAGCTTAACGATAAATCAGCCTCAAAAATATTTTCTCCTTTCTTATCTACCTCCCTCCCATATTTATAGAAAAGTGTAGTACCTGTTTTAGTTTCAAAAAGAAATTTTCAGTAGTACTACGTTTGCTGAAGGGCCAGAATAATCTTTCATTAGGTGAGCAAACACGGACTTTTGTCTCTATGAGAAATCGAACAGGCTCCTGTACTTCTGTTATTACCAAATCAACAGCTGTGGTCATAAACAGCACTTTATCTAGAGAGAGAGGGGAGGGGGGGGAGAAGCAAATTAAAAAAATGGAAAAATATTTGCTCATACAATTAATGTAAAATTAATTACTTTTCTCACAAACTTTCAAGATAATCTTTAGGTAATCTTTCAAGACAAACTTTAAGGTAATCCATTAATTTAATCAAAATCTAAAATAATCAGATAAATTGCTGTTTTGAAAACTCTTTCTGTACTGAGAATTCTTTGCTTGGGTAGACTCCTTGGAATTAGTGACAGCATTATATAAAAGTTTATGAAATGTTCTGTCAGATTGTTTTGCAAAAGTGGCGTATGGACTCTTCATGCCACTCTTACCAACACTGGTAATTCTCAACTTTTAAAATCTTGGCTAACTTATCCATTTATCAATAGTGCTATGAGTAACAAGAAAAAAATGAAGGAGAAAAAAAATAAATGCTCAACAGAAGGCACTTGTTAAGCAAATAACGTTACATTTTCAGGATAGAATATTACGCAGCCTCTAAACGACATTCAGGAAGAGTTGGAAATAACTTAGAAAGGTGGCTTCTGCACAGAGCATCTGAAAAGCTACATTAAGAAACTGGTCATAACAGTCCTCTTGGTGTGGGGCCCTGAGGACTGTGGTAGACTTTTACTTTTCCCTCTCTATCCTTTTAATTTTAACCATATATGCATATATTCTCTCTCCACAAAAATAAATAAGATTTAGAATTCTGTATATAAATAAGTACATGAATAGAAAAGTGAGCAGGGAAGTGAAAAATTAAGAGAGAGGGAGGGAAAAATAAGTAGGGAAAAGTGAAACTGTTTATAAGTGAAATTTAATAATAAACTCAAAGACCTATACAAATTCTTTGGTTTCACCAGAATTAAAAAAACACTGATATTTGTCAAATAAGTGGTCCTAAGGTATGGGTATGTTTTGGGGACTAAAATATCTGTTCATGATGTCAGCAATCTGCATCACCTTTAGGAGTTTCTTCATTTACAACTTGGAAAGGTAGAGATTTTGGATTCCAGCTCCCAGTGATAACATAGGACTTTCCATCTGAACTTTTGCCCATAGATTCCTAACGAAAAGAGTAAAAACAAACATTAATGAGAAGATAAAGAAATAATGGCTAACTCCCATTTTGCTGCCTTTAATAAGAAGTCACAAAAATATAAGAACATGAAAGAGGGTGAGATTTTTTTTAAAAAGAGATTTAAATATATATATATATATATATATATATACATGTGAATGAGACTGACTGCAGTTAAAATTAAAGATGTGCCAATTATTTATGCAATTGCTCCTGAAAAATTATAAAGTAAATGCTTATAAATCATATCAAATTGTGCAAATCAAGAGAAATTTACCACCTGAATCTACGCTGAATTCTTCTGTCAAATGCATAATTATTGCATAAATTTTAGTTTTGAAAATAAAGATTTGACATAATAGCAACAATACTAAATACCACGAGTTTTATAAAACTCATGATAGTTTGTAAACACTTCTCTCACGAACTTTCTCTTTGATTCCAACTTCAACATTAAATTATAAACAAGGATTATTCACTATTATACAGTGAAGAAATCAAGGCTGAGACTAAATAGATCTAAGGTCAGACTGGTAAATATCAAGTCAGAAATAAGGAAATTCCTTATCTTTTTTTACTGCAATTACAGCTCACAAGAACACCTTCATAAAAGTGCTTTACCATGAGATTCAGGTGAGATAAAGTGAAACCTTTATCAAGGAAATAGTGTATAACCTTAAAAAGAAAAGCAATCCTTACCAAATCTAACAAGTGCATATCACTATTTCGTACATCTTTTCCTGGGCTAAGGAGAAGACCAAAACACCTGCAAAGAAAGAACAGGCATAAATCTGGAAGAAAGATAACACAAAAGAAGACGTTTAAACTAGGTCATTTAAAATTCTTATTGATGGATAAAGGACACATTAAAATGATCAATAAATTAGCATTGCCCAAATAACCTTACTTCTCTAATACATAAATTCTATTTGTCTTTTATTATCACATAGTTGAAGTCAGCTTATTAGCTGAAGATTTATGGGAGCTAATTCAAAGTGAACGAAGTATTCACTTCAATAACCAAAAGAATTCCCCAGAGAACAAAATTTTTGCAAATATATTTTTGAATATAGTATAGGGTTACTCCACTGGATTGATAAAAACCAGAATTTATATTGAAGCTGAATACTAAAAATGTTCACCTTTCAATGGCCAGTTCTTTATTAGTTGTTTGTTGCACATAGATGACAATCTTCTTATCAGTTCCTTGGCGAAGTTTAAAGCACTGTCTGTCCTTCTCTTTAGGAACTGCACTGTAGAACAACACGTTTCATTAGTTTTGCAAAGTATTTTCTTGTGACATATACTAGAACAACTTCTCTTGAATCTAGGATTCTTTTCTATGCCTGGTTTTCAAGTCATAATAGAAATTTTAAAAAATCATCATCTACCTCTTGATGTGAAAATATTACCATTACTGTATGTAATCCACTAAACAATTTATAAGAGCTAGAAAAAACTCATATGCTCCCTAAAATGTGGCTTTACTTTTTTAATTTTTTGTTGCTGTGAAATTAAGTTAATATCTGTAAAGCACCTAGCATGGCATCTAGCACATAGGCACTCAAAAAAAGCTTTCTTCCCTTTTAATTTAGTCAGTTTTGTTTTGTTTTCTTTTACAAATAATTATTGCCTTATTTGTTTAAATATGTAATAAAGAAAAAATACTTAATCATAGATCCTTTGAATTTCAAAACAAGGTACCTTCAAGAAATAACAGAGATAAGGAAAATATGGGCAACAGTAAGCTGTTGCTTAATGCTCCCTTAAGCATTGATAACCTTATTGTTCACCTGTGCAATAACTATAAAAATAATACTAATGATTTAAACATCACCTTAAGAAAAAAGTTGAAAGTATTCTTAAAATTAGAATTTACCAAAATAATCCCTTACTCTATCACACACCACTTTCTCTGGCTCCTCTGTTCTCAAAAGCAAACATCTGCCAATGGCAATCAGCCAACATGCAGCAAATACAAATTATGTCAGTACTGTACAACTTTAAAATAACGGCAGCAGAACCATTAAAAGATACTATAAAAGGCTACCTGAGAGTTCTGGGTATCTACTCAAACTAAAAAGTGGCTCTGAAAAAATAAAATTAGTTTGAAGACCATCTGTACTTATAGAGTAACCAATTCAAAAACACTCTATGAAACTGAGATAAGAAAATCAAAGAATCGGGATGCCTGGCTGGCTCAGTCAGTGGAGTGTGCAACTCTTGATCTCAGGGTTTTAAGTTCGAGCCTCATGTTGGGTGTAGAGATTACTTTAAAATAAAATCTTAAAAAAAAAAAGGAGAAAAGAAAAGAAAACCAAAGAATCTTAGCAAAGGAACCTGGAAACGACAAACATGTGCAAAGAAAAACTTCTACATACCAAACTGTTAAATATTTGAGACTGACAGAATTTCCACCTATAAGGATATAGACAGGTCTCAATTTTCAACAGATAAGAGATATACTAGACTTTATGTTCTGCGGATGCTGACACAGAAATAAATATAATCCCATCTCCTAGCAGTACTTAAAACAACAACAGATATGAAGTTGTCTCTGGTGTCCTAATGCTGAAATGCAAGGAAAAGTCACATTAACAGGAAGCAGAGTAGAGACTGTAAGCAGTGAAGTTCACTTCACTGCTGTCAGGGAGTTTAGACTATATTTCTATAGTCTTGTCATCGTATCATTGAATAAATCCACCCCAATAATTTTACTTTGACTTCCTACTGTATAAATTATAATACTGAGATCCAGGTTTAACTTCCCTGGGCTTCTTTACCTATAAAGCAAAATCAAATACCCAGCATATTTAATAGGGTTATACGGTAGAATAAATAAGACAAAAAAGTGCTTTGAATAGTATAAATGAAAACGCTCCATCTTCCTATGGGCTAAATTGAAAGTAGGCTTCCAATATTAATAATGTAAGAATTATACTTTTTCAAAGATGAAAAGAAGAGCATTAATCCTTGTCACAGCACTCTGTATTTATGTTAGAGTAAAACCACTATCTTGTGCTATGGTTACACATACTGGTATTTTTTGGATAGGTGCTAAGTCATATGGGTACATCATTATATTATGTTTTTAGTGAAATATAATGGACATACAACATATTAATTTGGGGTGTATAACAATGTTTTTGATATTTGCATATATTGTGAAATGCATATTTTAATTATTCTATTCTGGTGAACATTTAATTTCCACTTTTTAATTTGGTTATTGTAAATAGTATTAAGGGGAGCATCCATCTTGATAATTCTTTGGTTACCTCAATGATGTTCCTGCAGATAAATTCCTAGACATGTTATAGAATCACTGGGAAAAAACAACTGCGTTTGGCCAGTTCAAATCTGATAAAGGGAGGCTTACTTTTCAACAAGTTCATCACTATAATAAGGCTACACATTATTTTCCACTATAAACTACAAATTCAATAAAACCATGTAACAAAAAAAGAACAAAGCCCTGACAAATGTGAGGGCAAAATGACCACCTAGGGATTTTCTGTATAGCATCTCCTGGGTATGAGGGTGAGCAGAACAGGGATGTTTGTGATTATGATCATTCTACCTTGAACATGCCTGAGTTCAGAAGCACGAGAACTGAGAGATCTTAGATCTTGGACATCTTTCCTACTTATGGTTGAAATTTATAAATGGGAGCTACATAAATTTCTTTACTAAAGGGGAAAAATGCAGTTTAAAGAAACTTTTATTTCTTAAAAAGGAAAAAAGTTATTACAAAGTTTACAGATTATAATTCCCGCTTCCTAGGGCAGGCATGCATACTGTGGGAAGCAGCACATCCCAATGTTGCTGTGAGAACAGAAATACAGCTGATGAGAGGGCACAGAGCAGAGTGTCTAACCCTTAGTGCGCAAATCAAAGCTGAAGCTGCACTGTACATGAAACTGGCCACCAGATGGCATGATAATTCCAAAAGTCTTCGCAGGGAGCCCAAGAGTTATCAGTTGTTCAAACAAACGAACCATTGTGCTTTCTAATTTGAAAGCAAAAGAGTAGAAATCATTCATATTTTAATATAATTTCATTTTACCCATTTCATGAGGTAATCACTAAGGAGAGAGACTTTGAATATGCAATTGTCAATTATGATCCAAGAAGCACCAAATGTGTGATATGGGTTATATAGAGGGAAAAAAAATCAATTATCTTGTGACCACAGTATTTTAAAGTTAGAAAGCACTTTAGAATCTAGCCAACTTACTTTATAAGTAAGGAAACTACTGCCAGGAGAGATAAAGAACCTTGGAAAAGTTCACAGTGTTAACAGAAGCAATAATTAAACTAAACCTAAGTTCTTATTTCTATTCTAGGGTTCTTTCCACCACTCAAAAGAAGTATCATTTTACTTAAAAAGCTCAAACCAGTTACTTCTGATCCTATATGCAAGGTTAAGACTTCAGAAACAGACCTTATTTCTCTTCATCCAATGTGTTCAGATAAACTTTAATGGAAAACCCGATGTCAACAGCCTTAAGATCTTTAGATTATTAAAACAAATTAACCAGCCAACTACAAGACCAAAAGAACAGCGAAACAAATGCAGTACAAATCCAGCGGGCTTAGCTTCTGTCATATTTCATATCAGCAGTCAGCTAGCTACTTTGAGTCTAAAAGAACATAGTAACATGACATATTTTCCCACACACAAAAAAATTTTTAATAGTTTTCAATTCTTCAAATCTCGCCTCTGGAAAAGAGAAATTAAGAAAACAGTCTCATTTACAATTACACTAAAAACAGTAAAATACCTAGGAATAAACCTAACCAAAGCAGTGAAAGACCTATACACTGAAGACAACACAAATAAATAGAAAGATGTTCCATGCTCATGGATTGGGAGAACAACATGTCCATACTACCCAAAGCAATCTACAGATTTAATGCAATATCTGTCAAAATACCAACAGCATTTTCACAGAACTAGAACAAATACTCCTAAAATTTGTATGGCATCACGAAAGACTCTGAATGGCCAAAACAATCTTGAAGAAGGAGAACAAAAGTGAAGGTATCACAATCCCAGATTTCAAGATATATGACAAAGCTGTCGTAAGCAAAACAGTACGGTACTGGCACAAAAAGAGACACATAGATCAATGGAACAGAACAGAGAGCCCAGAAATAAACCCACAATTATATGGTCAATTAATCCTGGACAAGGAGCAATGAATATACAATGGGAAAAAGACCATCTCTTCAACAAATCGTGCTGGGAAAACTGGACAACAACATTCAAAACAATGAAACTGGACCACCTTCTGACATCATACATAAAAATGAACTCAAAATGAATTAAAGATCTAAATGTGAAACCTGAAACCAAAAAAATCCTAGAAGAGAGCACAGGCAGTAATTTCTCTGACATTGGTCATAGCAACATTTTTCTAGATATCTCCCTTAAGGCAAGGGAAACAAAAGCAAAACTAAACTATTGTGACTACATCAAAATAAAAAGCTTCTGCACAGCAAAGGAAATAACAAAACTAAAAGACAACCTTCTGAACTGGAGAAGATATCTGCAAATGATATATCCAATAAAGGGTTCGTATCCAAAGTATATAAAGAACTTATACGGGACACCCAGGTGGCTCAGTTGGTTAAGCATTTGCCTTCAGCTCAGGTCATGATCCCAGGGTCCTGGGATCGAGTCCGGCATCAGGCTCTCTCCTCAGTGAAGAGCCTGCTTCTCCCTCTGCCTGCTGCTCCCCCTGCTTGTGCACTCACTCTCTGACAAATATATAAATAAAATCTTAAAAAAAAAAATAAAAAAGAACTTATATAACTCAACACCCAAAAAACAAATAATCCAATTTAAAAATGGATAGAAGACATGAAAAGACATTTCTCCAAAGATGACATACAGATGGCCAACAGACACATGAAAAGATGTTCAACATCACTCATCATCAGGGAAATGCAAATCAAAACCACAATAAGATATCACCTCACACCTGTCAGAATGGCTAGTATCAAAAAAGACAAGAAATAACAACTGTTGGTGAGGATGTGGAGAAAAAGGAACCCTGTGCACTACAGGGGGGAATGCAAACTGGTGCAGCCACTGTGAAAAATAGAACTACCTTATGATCCAGTAATTTCTCTACTGGGTATTTACCCAAAGAATATGAAAACATTAATTCCAAAAGTTACATGCAACCCTATGTTTACTGCAGCATTATTTACAATAGCCCAATCAGGAAAGCAGCACAAGTGTCCATGATGAAGGGATAAAGAAGATGTGGGGAGTGTGTGTATATACGTGTGTATATATATGTGTGTATACACGCAAATGCATACCATGGAATATTACTCGGCCATAAAAAAGACAAAAATGAGAAGAAAGAAATCAGCCTCTTTCTGACTTATTTCACTTAATATTATACCCTCATCCATGCTGTTGCAAAAGACAAGATTTCATTTTCTTTTTTATGGCTGAGTAATACTCCATGACACTCACACACAGACACACACACCCCACATCTTCTTTATCCATTCATCTACTGATGGACACTTGGGCTGCTTCCATAATTAGAGAAAGACAAATACCATATGATTTCACTTACACATGAAATTTAAGGGAAAAAATGAAGAAAAAAGAGACAACCCAAAAATCGACTCTTAACCATACAGAACAAACTGATGGTTATCAGAGGGAGGGAGGTGGATCGGATAGTTGAAATAGGTGATGGGGATTAAGAAACCACTTATTGTGATGGGTGCTTAGTGTACAGAAATTTTAAATCTCTATAATACATACCTGAAACTAATATAACACTGTATGTTAATTATACTGAAATTAAAATTAAAAAAATTTTTAAATAAAAAAAACTTTCCTCTACAAATGTGCCTATTTCCTTTTATCACTTACAATATAAAAAACTCTACCTATAAAGGCAATCGTTTCATACATGAAAGTTATATAATTGACCCAGAGTTTCCCTTGAAGCACAGATGATGTAGCATGTTAATACAAACTTAAAAAAAAAAAACAAAACCAGAATAAAATACCCTACCTAAAATAACCTTTACCATCATCTTCTTTTATTTCTAAAGACACAGAGAAGGTAAAGATGTCACTGTCAGGAGTTTGGGGTGCAGCAGTTGCTGAAAGTGGGGTCTGCTTGGCAGAACGGCGGAAGGCAGTGGCAAAACTATAAAGTATCCGGCTTACCTACAACAGACAAGTTAGAAAATGGGCTGTTATCAGAAGAAGAGAAATACCTTTATCAAGGCTGAAGGTTACTACCTATTTTGTGTGTGGGGGGGCGTAATTCATCTTTCCCCCATTGATTTCCTTTGGTAAATTATCTAATTTGTTAGGCCTATAAAGCAAGCAACACTAAAAATGGCCAGAGAAGGAGTTTTAAAAAAAGAAATGGTTATAAACACAAAAAATCCAACAGAAAGATAATTTCCAAAATGTCAGAAACAATCTGAATATATTTATGATACTAAAAAAAAAAATCCTACAAGATTAGCTTTAAAAGAAGTTTGGAAATGTGTCAGTCTTAAAACCAAGATGCGTATCAAGAAGCAGTCCTGGTCTCTGACAACAGGGTTCTGGTTACCCAAACTTCCAGTTTCTTTATATTTCAGCCCATCAGGCTGGAATGAATAAAACATTAGCAAAGAATTTCATGTGGCTTATAAAGTGAATAAATACTGCGATTAACTTCAACACAGTGAGGGTACAGGTGAAGTTTCATTTGCAGACAGTTTTCTGGTAAGGACTTACAGCTTCTTGTATTTCGCACCGGAAGACGTGTATTCTGAAGAGCTCTGCATTGTAATGACTTTCAGTGAAAGCAAAACAGTCACTCTCGGGAGTTCCGTCATGCCCTCTGACACAGAACAGGATTTTGTAGATAGGGTAGTTTGCTATTTCGGTGTTTGTCTGAGGATCCAAGAGTCTGTTTAGGAAAAAACGTTACAAAGAGCTTAGAGGGATTATGGACTATTTTCACTATATCCATATTATGATTAGAGAGCCATCTTTCCAGCAAGATCATATAAACCATCTTTGGTATGCTAATCATATTAAAGTCAATAAATAAGTTATATGTGGATTCCTGAAGTTATTAATTACAGAATTCCATGGTACTAAAACCTACATAATCTTATGCTTTAAGGGAGGCAATCAGAAAGACAAACAGTAAGTACACAGGTTTCCTATATAGGCAGTACCTTAATAAAGACTAGATCAATGGGTAAATTAGACTACAAAAATGAATCATTAAAAAGCTGTGTTTCTCATCACCTCCTAAAAAATGACCTAATCTGCTTTATTATTTAAAAAAATTAAAAAACTGATGTGCTTCCTCAGAGTGAAACAAATTCTTCTGATTCATGGCAAATAAGAGAATGTACAAAATGTTAACACCTAAAAAAAGATAATTACTAAAATCAAAAAGATGCCATTCACTGAAAGTCAAAGGTGTGTCATTCATTCAAAAATGTATTGGTTCAACAAATACTTAATGTGACACCTACAATATTCCAGGCTCTGTTCTGGACACTGAAGACACAAATATGAAAGTAATGAAAAGAAACTGCAATTTCAACACCGAATGGTCAGGGCCATTGATGAGGAAAGCCCAGGGGTCCCTTTGCATAATGGAAATACACAGAGAGGGGACCTAATCGACGTTCAAAGGCACTCTGATAAAAACTCTGAAAACAGGGGCAAGAGAATTTTGCATGTCTACAGAATTAAAATGTATCAGAACAAAGTATAACTTCAGTTGGGCAGTAACTACTAACTAAGAAGGACATAGAAATGAGCATTAAACAAATTTCATGGCAAGTTTCACATTAACAGGGGAACCTGGGTGGCTCAGTTGATTAAGTGTCCGACTCTTTTTTTTTTTTTTTTTTTTTTTAAGATTTTATTTATTTAAGCGAGAGAGGGAACACAACCATGGGGAGCGGCAGAGGAAGAAGCAGGCTACCAGCGAAGGAGTCTGATGCGGGGCTTGATCCCAGAACGCTGGGATCATGTCCTGAGCCAAAGGCAGACGCTTAATGACTGTGCCACCCAGGCGCCCCAAGTGCCCGACTCTTGATTTTGGCTCGGGTCATGCTCTCAGGATCCTGGGATCGAACCCCTGCATCAGGCTCCCTGCTCAGCGGGGAGTCTACTTGAGATTCTCTCTCCCTCTCCCTCTGCCCCTCCCTCCACTCACGTGTGTGCATGCTCTAAAATAAATCTTTAAAAAAATGCTGATTCTCATATGTTAATATTATTGTTGATTCGAGTATGTTCTGTTAGATTCAATATGAAACTTCATATTGAACTAATGTGTCAAGCTAGCATCTGTACTGGTGGAACAGGGAAAATACAAATTAATTTGTTAGGCATACTTTCAGGTCAACATATTTCAATCATCCCCAAAACATTTAAGTTTTTAATGTACCACACACAACTGGGGTGGGGAAGAATATAAAAAACTGTTCAAATGAGTGACTAATTTTCATAAGGGTTACAATCCTTGGAAGACATAAGTGCCAGGTGAATTAAACATTACATAAATAAAATAATTATGTATTTTGTTCACTACTGCTCCTTTCTAAATCTATAGGTCAGAAATCTGATCCAATGTTACAGACATTTCAAGAAGCTAGTCTTACTTACCTCACCGTTCCTTCAGATACATTCGGCACTGACAGAGTTACATCTAGTGAAATCTGACACTGGCTTCTTAAGATGGACATCATCCTTAAGGCTTCCACTTCGCTCCTGGGAGCATTTACTGAGGCACAGCCTAAATAAGTTAGTTTGCTGAAAACTACACTGTCCTCATCAGCAGCTGGTGTGAAAGGACTTGACCCTTCAGAATCTGAAAGAAATGGTAGTGGAGGGTTACTTTCATATTAGTATTTTGTTGACATGCATACTAAGTAAAAACCGACAAATTACATTTAGGTCTACAATTAAGAACTAATGAGATAATATGCCATTGCCCCAGAAGAAATGCCCATTAAAGCAGAAATTTCACACTAAAACTCTGTCACTAACACCAAGATTTTTAGGGACTGCTCTACTGTGAATCCCAAATCTAAAATGTGATCTGAGGTTAGATCTGATTTACATTTTTGCCTCTTCTAATTTGTTTTGACTTTATTATTTACATTTAGGTAAGAAATATATTTAGTATTTTACCACTCTCAAAAATCCTATCTCTTTTCTCTGATCTGTGTTGCTTTATTTCTCTCAGTCATCATCTTAGCCACTTAATGTTAACCCAATACCCGTTTTCCCTTTTCCGATAAAGCTGTATAGTTTTAACACTCTGCTTTTCCCAATGAGCCTTTATAATTCCCCTATTCCTCCTCCTCTGCGGTGCCTTTTGGCTCCCTTTTAAAAAATACCTGGCAACTACTCCCAAAGAGCTATCTATTCAGGCCTGGAGCAAATCACTCTTCCCCAAGCATTATTCCTCCACATCTCCAACACTGTACTCAAATTCCTTCTTTCTTGGAAAAATCTTGAAGCATTCTGAAATGACTTCCTCAATGTCATTTATAACTGCTGTTATCTCTTTCTTTGACATCAATGACACACATTTAAAGGGAAATCAGAATGGTACATATACCTACCCTTCTCACATCCCCCTAAATCTAGAATCTGAAAATTCTAGAAAACACAGAGTATGGTCTTTGCTTGCTCTGAATCAAACCTAGTACGGGTGGGCACTCACATATTAAAAACAACAGCCTTCAGTTAAGCAAGCAATGCAGCAGTCCTAACCTCCTTGTCCAGGTTTCACTGGCAAGCTCATCTCTGGTTTTTGGAGCCCTACTAATGGCACAGGGTTAATGGTGGATGAAGCTGAGAGTTGGTTAGAAAGAGGTCCATCTCCTTCACCATCCAGCTGTGACCTTTCCACAAGTTCCTTGTCCCCTGGCTGGTCGTCCACTGGAGGATCCATCAGCACATCTGCTAGCTCTTTTTGCAGCTGCTGCTCACTTCCATTCCCTATAATCTAAGGGTCACAAATACACACAATCAGCAAAGTGAGAAAGAGAGGCCAGTACCAATTCAAACGGGTCCATATCCTAGAGAAAATCGTCAGCATTTCTTTTGATACAAAGATATCTTCTGAATGTTTTAAAAAACAGAATCAAGATCTCCAATAAATAAGAGCTGCAGCTGCTCTCTTTATTCATACAGTTTTTCATGAAAAAGTGTATAGTGAATTTGAGACTATTGCCCAGAAATGTGACAGTGTTACTGGAAGTTTTCTACAGTGACCTCAACTAACAAAACATTTGTAATTTTACTTGTCTGGTGAGAAATAATCTGTTAAGAGTAGTATCTTTAGGGGCTTCTCTAATCTTTAAGAAATAGGGAAAATGCTTGCAAAAGTTATCAAAGAAACAGACTTATTAGGTAATAAATTTTCACATGTACTTCAACACTCCTACTATAAGTCAGTCTCTTGCAATTCTAAGGGAGATTCCTCTGATATGAAGTTTCTTAAAGTTCTGAATAAAGGTATCTGAATAAAGCTGGTATGTATTAAATGGCCTGAAGAGAAGCACTCCATTTCAGTAATGTCAAGTGTTTTTCTAGAGTCATGATGGTTTATTATTAGTTGCTCAACAAGGAAGTAAACAAGTGCAAAATCAAGTGCAGACCGCCCAATGCTAAGGAAAACCACAAGTGACAAAACCCAATATTGTCACTGAATGCTTATTCAAGAAACACTAACAAAAAATTTAACAAAAGAATTTAGAAAAAGTCATGACCAAGAAAGGGGCTGATTTAGGCGGCTTTCTGAAGACTAAAACCTGACAAAAAGTTAAAACGGGTGGGGCTAGGAGACTGTTAAAGAGAACGAGGTCTTCCTGGTCAAATCAACACAGAAGTTAGAAGCAAAATTCCAATAGTAACAGACATACCTCGGGACTACCAAAGAACCCAGTTCAAACATTTTTTTATAACTCTATAAGCTTCAAGTTCCTTTGGTTGTAAATTTTAATTCAGAAACAAACAGTCTTAAGTCTTTTTTTGCTGACATTTTCCCAAGGAAATGTAACATGTCAGCTACTCTTGCCTTGGAAATAAGGGCCACACAGGTGTTCGGCCTCAGGGCTTCAGTGACCATGTCTATTTCCCTGAACTTCATTTTATGTTTACAGTTACTGCTAATGGAACTACAAGTGGGTCAAGTAATTTTAATTCTTTGTTATGCCTGATCCTGCACATCCGCAAGTGCAATCAAATTTCTTCTTTCACAAGTTCTACTTCCAGAAGTTTTTTTAAGCCATCTAAAAAACAAACCACAGCTTAGTTCCAATTAACCATTCTTTCAGAACTGGAGAGCAATTACTGCATCACCTGCAGTAAACAAAAGATAGTCTAATTGAACCTAAACTGTTTTCCAAGGGGAAAGAAAAAGAACATAAGTAGGATAGTTACAGCTTCCTGAACACAGATGGAGAAAAGATATCAGACTCCCTGTTTGTGTAATTAGGAATTATAACTGAGGAGACTATCACCAAAAGGGCAAACGAAATCTAAGACATTGTATGTTCCGTGTTACAAAGTACTGTTTTGTTCTTCGGTATACAGGATAATAAGTTTTCTGTTGGATAGGCTGCCTACATTTTCATATATTCGTTAATAACAAAAATACACCTAACTCTGAAAGAAAACATGTTTATATGCTCGTGTTTTGTGTTTATACATATTCATCTTGCATTCTTCTTTCGTTTATAAAGCCTATAAACATAAGAACTGCCTTCTATTTCCTCAATTCTTCCGTAAAGAGTAGGAAAAAGAAATATACACACAAATATGCTGATTTTTAAAAGCTGTTTAAAAACAGCAATGCAACACATGCTTTGGGATGATCAGGGTCAATACAGTACTCCACAATTATGTTAGATCATTTGAGAACCTTCAACCTAATTTTAAAATTACTGTCTGTAACATTATAATATACATACTTAAACCAGTTTTTTGCTGTTTTTATTTTAAAAATTTTTTTTTATTAAGTAATCTCTATGTCCAACACGGACTTGAACTCACAACTCTGTTATCAAGAATTGCATGCTCCATCAACTTAGCCAGCCAGGCACTCTGTTTGTTTTTTTAAAGATTTTATTTATTTACTTGAGAGAGAGAGTGAGAGAGAGAGAGATCACAAGAAGGGAAAGTGTAGAGAGAGAAGTAGACTCCCCGCTGAACAGGGAACCTGATGTGGGACTCCATCCCAGGACCCTGGGATCATGACCTGAGCCGAAGGTAGATGCTTAACCGACTGAGCCACCCAGGTGCTCATCTGTTGTTTTCTTGCTTATCTAGGAAACAGTCAGCAATGCCTTGCAGGGTTCTCAAACTTTGGGATGTATCAGAATCACCTGGAGAACTTTTAAGACACAAACTGTTGGGCCCCAACTGAATTCCAATTCAGTAGATCTGGGTGGACCAGATAATTTGCATTTTTAAAATGTTTCCAGGAGATGGTGATACAGCTAGTCTGGGGGACCACGCTCTAAAAATCAACCTTAGGTTAATGGTTCTTAACCATGACTACACAGCATAATAACCAATATTACCAGGAAGCATGTTAAAATTCAAACACATGCTCCTCCCTCCATCCCCTCATCTCCCAACCTAACAAGTAAATCAGTCTCAGAGGTAGAGCCTGGGCATATACATTTTGAAGAACCGCCACAGGTGATTTACAAAATAGTTGGCAGGACAGATTAGGCCAGCAGACTATAGTTTGTTGACCCTGGTATTGATGAATAGCTTAAACACACATACAACTGCTTATCATTAGACTTTGTGTTATAATAAAAAATAAACTCACTATTAGTAGGGTTTTCTTTTCCCTGATGCCAACAGCATTTTTAACAGATAACACAATCATCTCTAAAATAACACACTGCAATATTAGTCAAGGGGCAGGCACATAGATCAATGGAATAAAACAGAATCCAGAAACAGACTGACACGTATGTGGCCAACTGGTTTCAAGAAAGTTGGCAAGATAATTTAAAGGAGAAAGGGAATAAAACAAATGGGCCTGGAACAATTAACTTGACATCCATACCTACGCAAAAACATGAAGCTCAGCCAATACTTCACATCACATACAAAAATAAACACAAAATGGATCACAGGTCTAAGTGTAAATCCTAAAGCTATAAAACTTACAGAAGAAAACAAAGGAGAAAATCTAGGAAAATCCTGGGACACAAAGATTTCTAGTGACACAAAAAGTAGCATAAAAGAAAAAAAAAATGATAGGGGTACCTGGGCGGCACAGTGGGTTAAGCGTCCAAATCCTGGTTCTGGCTCAGCTCATGATCTCGGGGTCATGAGATTGAGCCCCTGCTTCAGGCTCCACGCTCAGAGCAGAGCCTGCTTGAGACTCTCTCTCCCTCTCCCTTGGCCCCTTTCCCCTACACTCTTGCCCTCTCTCTAAAATAAAAGTAAGTCTTTAAAAAAATGATAAAGTGTGCTTTATCAAAACTAGAAACTTCTGCTCAAAAGACACTACTAAGAAAATGAAAACATAAGCCACAGACTTGGAGAATATGTATCTGATGAAGGATTTATATCCAGAATATCTTATAACTCAATTAGGAAACAAGAAACCCAATCTAAAAAATGGGCATTTCACTGAAGAAGGTATATAGATGGTTAACTAATAAAGCATATGAGAGAAACTAAATTCGTTAGCCATTAGAGAAACTAAAACTGCCATAGAATGCCTCCATATACCAATAAGATTGGCTAAAATTAAAATCAAAACAATGCTAACAATACCAAGGATTGGCAAAGATGTGTAATAACTGAAAAACTCTCATACATTGCTGGTGGGAATGCAAAATGGTAGAGTCAGTTTAGCCGTTTTTTGTAAATTTTACAGATAATATACACTTACCATATGACTCAGTTATAGGTATTTACCCAAGAAAAGTAAAGCATATGTCCTGTCTGTGAATGTTTATAGCAGTGTTATTCATAATCACCAAAAATTGAATATACATGTTTATCAACTGCTTAGTGGATAAACAAAGTGCCATATATCATCTATACAATGGAATACTACTCAACAATAAAAAGGAATGAGTTATTAATACATGCAATAGCATGGATTATTCCGAGTAAAATAAGCCAGATACAAAAGGCTACAGCATACTGTAAGATTCCATTTATATGGCATTCTGGAAAAGGCACAACTTCAGGGACAGAAATCAGATCACTGATTGCCAAGAGCTGGGAAGGAGATAAGAGGATTGACTAAAAAGAAGCACAAAGGAACTTTTTGCAGTGATAAAAATATTCTCCATCTTAACTGTGGTGATGGTGGTTGTTATATAAGACTTTGCATTCACTAAAGCTTATAGGAGTGTACACCCAAAAGGGCTGCATGTTACTGTGTGTAAATTTTACCTCAGTAAACTTAAAATACAAAGGGGATATTGATAGTGGCAAAGGCTATGCATATGAGGGAGCAGAGGTTAAATGAGACATCGCTGCACCTTCCTCTCAATTTTGCTATGAACCTAACACTGCTCTAAAACATAAAGTCTATTTTTAAAAAAATTAGAAAAAAACATGATTTCTACAAAAAATGCAAATTGAGAACACACTAATCATTTTTTCTATCTGCACCTCAAAAGGTATTCATCCAGGGTTCTGTTTTTGACAATAACCTCATTTTACAGACACTCCTGTGCCCATCTCATCTGCTGCCAAGATACACAATCCCTAATATGTATCTACATATTCCTCAACCATCTCCTGGACAGAAATCTTCAGCCAGATACCCCAGACTTAGTATGTCAAACTTAACTCACTGTCTGATCCTCCTCCTGTATCCTAATTTTTTTCTAAGGATGCTCTATGCCCAATGTGGGGCTCAAACTCACGACCCCAAGATCATGCTGTACTGACTGAGTCAGCCAGGTGCCACCCCTGGTTTTTTTTAATTAGTGAATTGCACTAGTATCCACTTAGTGGGCCAATGAAAGAGCACAATCATCCTTCACTTCTCTTACTCCCACATTACTCATAAATCCTATGGATTCTTCCTCAATTGTGCATTTTTTTCCTTCCCCTCTCTGTACAGGTAATACCACAGGACAGCTTATGTTCATTTTACATAAGCCTACTAGAAAGATAGGAGCTTCCCTGCCTTCTCTCTCTCTCTCCCCTATGACCTATCTTTCACAGGGCCACTAAAGTTACAATTGCAGATCTTAGTTCTGATCAAGCACCCCCTTGTTTTTAAACCCTTCCATGTTTCTTCAGTTCCCTTAAGATAAAGCCCAAATTTTTAACTGTATTGAGTTCTTCACAACTCTGCCCAATTTATGTTTCCATCTCTTACCAATCACATCAAATTACTCAACTTCTCCAGGACATATCATAAACTTTCAAGCATCTAGACTTTGTATAGACTATTCCCTTCCCTAGAAAGTAATCGTTTCCTTCTTTCTGTTAAGACCAAGCTTAAATTGTTACCTCCTCTGGGATATCTTAACCCTGCGATATGGGGTTTAATTACTGCCTCCTTAGGGAGTGCTACCATCATGCGAGCATACATGTTTTAGAGAACCAGACCTTGAACCAGACTGGGCATTATTAGATGGCAGAGATTTCTTCTTAAGTTATCTTTATATTATTCCCAAAGCTTTGGATATACTTACTGCACAATACACCTACAATATATGTTTACTGCATTGAATTTTATAAATGCAGAATAGAAGCCAAAATAGTATTCTGATATTGGATACTGGATTTTGGTTTAGGTATAAAACATGAAATCTGAATGCTTTATTTTAGCTTTGTTTACTTAAACACAAACAAAAACAAATACCATTATTGCCTATTATTCTGAGCGTCATTAAAGGTTTAACATGTACAATAAGAATGCTGGGCAAGACCAATTAGCATGCTGCAAAACAAACAATTTTATTTTGAAGTCCAACAACAACTTCTAACTTAATTTAGCAGAAATATAAAAATAAAAAAAGCAAACCAGATATGTATGGATAATACAAGGGTCATGCTTAGATTTGTGTCCAGCTCCATGTAAACTAGATTAAGAGGACGAGGGGAGAGTACTTGAAGAAACAGTCCCAAATTAAGAGAAAAAAAGAGTAAATATAAAGTAGCTCATTTAGCAGCTATTGTAAACACAGACATAAATATCTGCAAGGACAGAGACTGCATGATGAATGACTTATTCATAATTCTGCTTACAAAGCCGGTGGTAGTAAAAACTAGGGACAAGAGCTGGCTCGTGGCACAACTCAGGGGGCACCGTTCACATACAGAGCATGTGAACAGCAACCTCCTAGGGATGGCTGTACAAAGTACAGCCTGTGGAACTGTACTTAGTAGTCCTACTTGAGCTCCACCTTAAGACAGAGCTGAGCTTGGGACATGGTTCTGAAACTAACTCTGTTGGCTCTGGGGCAAATTAACCACCTCTGGGAGCCACAACTGCCTTACCTCTAAAATGAAGATGTTAATATCTATGTCATAGGACTGTCATGTCATGAGGGTTCAATGACACAATAATAATATGGTTATAGGACACTTACTGTTTGTTTATAATTCAGGCACTATATGTGATTTTTACAGGAATTATCTCATTTCTCACATCACAGAATCTGCCAATTAGTAAGCATCCAATTAGCATCTTCCTACCCCACTTTCAGCTATTTCATTTTTTTATAAAAAGATTTTATTTTTAAGTTAATTTCTACACCCAGCCTCTACACATGGGGCTCAAACTTACAACCTTGAGATAGAGTGCGTGCTCCACCTACTGAGCTGGCAAGGCACCCCCCACTTCCAGCTATTTCTAAATACACTCTGACCCACCTACTAGAGTCGAGGTTTGAAAAAGCAAATAACTTGGAAAAAAAAAAAAAAAGGAGTTGTTCCACTTTCCATTAGCCAGAGAAAATTAAGAACACACCTACTATTTATGTGAAAGCCGTTACTGGAATAACATCTGTCCTTTCTTTTCTTTTTTTTTAAAGATTTTATTTATTTATTTGACAGAGAGACAGCCAGTGACAGAGGGAACATAAGCAGGGGGAGTGGGAGAGGAAGAAGCAGGCTCCCAGCAGAAGAGCCCGATGTGGGGCTCGATCCCACAACACCAGGATCACACCCTGAGTCGAAGGCAGACGCTTAACGACTGCGCTACCCAGGCGCCCCAACATCTGTCCTTTCTAAATATATCAAATAAAAGTAATAATTTAAATGGTATAGGTGGCTACAGGTCTACTTCCTTGAGAGCAAACTGCATTTATAGAAGGGACAAAATGTTTCAAAGGCAACAGCCAGTCATTTCCTGGTTTTAATTTTCTACTCCTAACTTTATAGCCTCTGTTTCCTGTCACTGCAACAATACCAGCTAGGCCCCACGATTTGACAGTTATCCAAAGCTACTTTAGGCAGTTTGGGATCTTTTTCCAGTAGAGATTTTGTCTTCAAGAAAGCATGCTTAGGAAATGACAGTGTGCACTTGAGAAATCCATAGATACAGAAAATTAAAGACAAATTCTTGATGATCTGCAGTTCCACTACTTGTATCAGACCGTAATGAAAATATAAATGACAATAGTTCAGAGTAATTTTACTCAGCTTCAGTGTAAAAACTAAGGCATTTTGAAACAAGTATATAAAGCTCAGTTTTACCAGAAAGCAAGACACAAAATAACCAGAAGTTCCATATGGATCCTGGAAAGTATTGTTACTAACCTCAAATCCACTCACATTCTTGTTCTGTGATCTTTGATCAATCACTCAATTACTTTGTGCCTCATTTATAAACTGCAGCTGTTTTGACTATCCATCTCTTTATCTTACTCTATGAAGGAAGGACCAGAGAAACAACCTAAAATCACCATTAGGAATTATTAACATTAATTTAAAAAGGGGAAGGAGAAGGAACAACATCCTGTGAATTCATCCTAAAAAGTCAACTGAAGATAGACCCAAAGTATTTATGACTGTGTTGCAAAATAATGGGATTATGATTGGGTTTTACTTAACTTCTCTTATTGCCTGAATTTTCTGTATCAAGCACACATTATTTTTATAACTACAGAAAACAAATAACAAAAAGGCTATTTGGGAGAAAAAGAAAAGCAAGCACATTCAATTCTACTATATGCAATGCTCCTGACCCTGGGCCCTTTACAATTCTCTTGATCTTTCTACACATTACAAGACTCACTTCTTTGAGTAATTCTTAACCATTCTTTAAGGTTTTGCTAAATTGTTACCTACTCTTTGCTTTTCTAGGCAACAGTTAGGTTGTCATATAATTCTGTTCATATCTATATTCTAGCACTTGATGAATTTTATCATGATGACATGGTTACTTATGTGTCTCCCCACCACCACACTTTAATGAAACTGTGTGTTCATGGTTCAGTTACTTCGTTTGCTGAATAAAAGATCTGCATTAGAGGACAAGATCACCTGATACTAAAAACAAGTAATATCAGAAACTGAGTCAGAAGATTAATTTAGGCAATTCTAAGCGAGAAGGAATGACTTCTATATCAGCTATGTTAATACAATCTGGCAACTTCTTTCCAACTAAAATAATGTCCACTGGATTTTTCAAGATGAGAAAGATTAAAAAAATTTTGTAATTCTCTAACTGAACTTTCCACCAAAGAAGTACTAGCTCATCAATGTACCTCCAACCAATATTTATAGAGTATCTTTGGTTAAGAGCTAAGGGTGTAAGATTCCTACACCAGAGGAGTCAGGTAGAGAAAATACAACATGTTCTGACTTTATGAAAAGTTCCCCGATTTTGATGTGAGTTGTCAAAACATTTCATGAAGAAAAATACCTGTGTTTTTAAAATAACTACAGCCTCACATGAAGTCTTTCTTCAAAGGGCTTAACTAAAGCACTGTCTTCTCCAAGAAGGCGTCTCAGACTCCTTCCCCCAGCTAAGATAGGTTTCCGTCTTCTCTGTTCTATAGCACCCTTTGTTAATCTCTACCGTAGCATTTATCTATAATGTTGAAAATTAAATAATAGCCACAATATCTCTACGGCTCCTCCATCAAGAGGTAGAGTCTATTTCCCTAAACCCAAGAATCTGGACTGACTTTGTGACATGCTTTGACGAACAAAATGTGGCAGAAGTGACACCATGTAATTTCTAAGCCGTAGCCTTAAAAGATGCACTACGGCTTCCACATCTACCCTAGGACCACCATGCTGCTGTGAAGAAGTCCAAGAAGAAGACCACACGAAAAGAAAGATTCAGCCATCCCAGTCAAGCCCAGTCACCAGTCAATGTACTGGCTCAATGAAGTTACATGAACCAAAACAAGACCAGCAAAACTACCCACTCAATGGATAAAATCATGAGAAATAATAAATTGTTTCAAGCCACTCAATTCTGAGGCAGTTTGTTACAAAGCAAGGATTAGTACAAACCACTGCAACAAAAATCCTAAGAGCTACCACCTACCCTAAGCTATAAGAGTCTTGAAGAGAGGAACCATGTCCAATTCATCTGTTTTCATTCAGCGTTTTAAGAGCTTCTCTTTGTCTGTGATGTTTGCCAGTTTCCTGTCATCATGACTGGGACTCACACTCTGTTCCTTGAAGCCGAGGATTTACGTCTTATCACTTCTGGAAAATAGTCAGTTACTATCTCAAGCAACTCTCTCCCATTCTAGTCTATTTTCCAGGTAACTTCTGCAGATTCATTTTGCAGGTATTTGATTCTCTCTTCAGCCATGTCTAATCTACTATTTAACACATCAGTTGCGCCTTTACCTTTACTAGCTCTAATTTGCACTAAGTTTGCTTGGTCTTTTAAAATTTTTTGATAATTTTGTTCATTTCTAATATTTTCAAATTTTTCTCCAAACCTTCAAATATTTAAATCATATTTAAATTAAAGTTACAGCTAATAATTCAAATGCCTGAGTTTCAGTGAGATTTGATCCTGCTGTGGTTTGCCTACTCTCTGCTCTTTATAAATTCTGGATTATCTGATATTCTTTATCAAGGTCATCTGTGGGAATACCATGCAGCCTGGGTGGCAGGCATGTCCCTCCAGAGTAGTTTTGCAACTGATTCTGTCAGGTGCCCTGAAAGTATTACCAACCCAGGAATATTCAGGTAGTGTAAATTCAAACGCCAAATACCCGAAGGCAAGCATATGGGTACAAATTCTCAACAAGACTCCCCTCCAAACCTGTGTCCATGCTAAGAAGACTTCTGCTAAGTTTCCTTATTTTCTTCCTGTGATTGTAAGTAAGTTATTTTTTCCAAGTCTATCCTTTCAATTAGGATGCATCATCCCCCGAAGGTGCTATATAAGGAAATCTCAGTTCCAACACCCCTCTCTGTAAAACCCAATTTATCTTACCTAATTTATCTATCAAAACCCATGCCTACTGGTCATAAAGAATAGCAAATTCCCCCAGTACAGCTCCAGCGTCAGCTTTTACGTATAGTTCTGGCTTTCAGTGCCCCTCTTTGCTTTTGTTCCTTTGGGATTTCTTTACATTTTTATGAATATAGCTAAAAAAGGATGTTTGTTATATTTCATGCAGCTCTCCTAAATATTTTTGTATTGGGACATTTTGGGTTTTCTAGGTCATCATAATTCCAAAGATGGGAGTTGCCAGCCTCAGTGCCTAAAAACAGCATTTGGTAGATTACTAGCTGTCAACTGAATATTCAACAAAACCTATTTCTGACATGGAAGAATGACAGGCTTTTAAATGTATTTTCTAAATCCAATGCAATTTTAAAATCTAGTAGTGGCTGAAAAAGCAAAGTTTCAAAAAGAAGAATATCACTGACCAACATGTTGCAGTAATCCTACCATACTTTACTTTGATCTCGTAGACTGAACAATAATTCTATTACTTTCTTCACTTACCAGTTCTACATACAATAAGCCAATAGACTGTAGAGATGTACTGAAAATACACAGAGGAAACATTTTAAATTTGTAGAGCATATTGCTCAATTTCCTGGTCTAAGAAATAGAACATTTCTTTTCAGTAAACAAGATAAATGAGAGAGCAAGAAAAAAAGTTCTCTCGAGAAGCCCTAAGGTCCTTCCCATTTACCATAAATGATTCATCAAATTAGAAACAGGAAGAGTAAGTCAAACAGTACTTCAAAAATTAACAAGAAAATTTTCAAGTGGAAGAAACCCAAAAAGAGAGAAGACTGATCTACTTGCATGTGTACTTCTTCATGCTGTCTTTCTTCCTATTATAGACACTGTTCCTAGGCTAACCCCTCCACTCACGTGACAGGAAACCCCTCTCCCTAATCAAAGACTTTGTTCTTATCTGGTACTAGTAATGTCCCTCTCTTTACTGAGTAACTCCTATCAGTGTATTTGTATCATAAAATCCCTCACTGGAATCACTATTCCTCTTCAGCTACCATGCCACATCTTTTTAGCAAAAATCCTTAAAACCATTGTTATACTATCACCACTTCTTCCTCATCTACCGTTTACCACCCAACCCACAGGAATGCTAATGATCTCATCTCTTTCTTGAAAACAAAAAGCAATCAGAAAACAAACAAACAAAAAAACCAAAAAACCCCCACACCCTTCTTAAGGATCACCCAGGCCTCTATCCTGTCTTTTTTCAGTCACCATCGAAAGCAACCTCTCAGCAAAATCTAACATACCTGGTTATTCCCGCTCTCTTGAAATACTTTCTTCATCTCTCTTCCAAGGCATTCCAATCTCCTAGTTTTCTTTATATCTCACTAGTTATATCTTCTCAGTCTTCTCTGCTGGTTTCTCTTCATCTCCATCTCTCAATGTTGAAGTACTCCAAGAATCAGTTCTTCACTCAACTCTTCAGTTTCTACGCTCACTCTGTGGGTGATCTCATCTAATCCCATAGCTTTAAATACCATCTATATACTGTTGATGCCAGCCACAGTCGCTCCGGAGGATCAATCTCACACAATCAACTACTTGACATCAAGAAATGGACATATAATAGTCATCTCAAATTTAATATGTTCCAACTTCTGATCCCTCTAACCCAATCCTGGTCCTCTCTCTTTCTATTTTAATACATGGCACTACCATTTACCTAACAGCTCAGGCCAAAACCTAGGAATCATCATTTATTTCTGTCTTTGCCTCAAATCCCACATCTAATTTGCCCACCCTATCAGTTCTACCTTGAAAATATATCCTGAATCAAACCACGTTCACCTTCTAAACTAAGCCAACATTCTCTCTCACTTTAATGACTAAAACGGCCTTCTATCTGCTCTTCTTGCTATCAGTCTTGCCTCTTTATTGCCCATTCTCCATGGAGTAGACCAGATATAACTCATGGTTTTGAGTATATTCACAGATAAGTGCAACCAACACCAAAGTCAATTTAAAATATTTTCATCACCTCAAAAACAAAACAAAACAAAACAAAAACCCCAAAAAACACAAAACACCACCATATCCTGTTAGGTATCAACTCTACCTTCCCCTAATAACTCCAGACTAAATAAGCAACAACTAATCGCTCCCCTGCCTCTAAAAATTTGACTATTCTAGACATTTCATATTCACGGAGCCATGTAATTTGTGGACTTCTGTGACTTGCCTGTTATTTAACATGTCTTTGAGGATCATCTATATTGTAGCATGTATCAGTACTTCATTCCTTTTTATGACCAAATAATATTCCATTGTACATCACATTTATCCATTTAGTAGTTGATAAACATTTAGGTTGCTTAGTTTTCATCCTGCGGGCTGTATTTCTTCCTTTGTCGCTTATGCTTCGGGTGTGGTACCAAATCTGGAGTCATGAAAATTTACCCCTGTATCTTCTACGAGCTTTACACTTTTAGCTCTTACACTGAAGTCTATAATCCATTTTAAGTTAATTTTTGTATATAGTGTGAGGTAAGGGTACTTCATTCTTTTGAACGTGATTATCCACTTGTCCCAGCACAATTTGTTGAAAAAAGAAAATAAAAAACCCATTCCCAATCGAATGGCATAGGTAACCTTGTCTAAATCAGCTGACCACAGAAATATGGTTCTATTTCTCAACTCTCAAATGTATTCCAGTGATTTATACGTTTATGTCAGTACCATACTGACGTGATTACCACTGCTCTATAGTAAGTTTTGAAAATACAAAGTTTGAGTCCTCCAACTTTGTTCTTTATTTTCAAGATTATTTTGGCCCTTAGGGTCCCTTGCAATCCAAAATGAATTTTACAATTGGGATCTAAACATCTACAAAGATGTTACCTAGGATTCTAATAGATTGCAACGAATGTGTAAATCACTTTGAGGAGTGATGCCACCTTAACAATAATTCTGATGCATGAACATTGGATGAATTTCCACTTATTGAGATCTTTATGTTTTGCAGATTTCAAAGTATAAGATTTGCACTTCTGTTTAACTCAGCACTATTTCATTTCTTCTTTCTTTCTTTCAAGTAGGCTCCACGCCCAATGGAGGCAGCAGCGCTTGAATGCACGACCCTGAAATCAAAACTTGAGCTGAGATCAAGTTGGACACCTAACCAACTGAGCCACCCAGGTGCCCCTATTTCATTCTTATTCATACTATCATAAATTGTTTTTTCATTGTTATTTTATGATTGTTCACTGCAAGTGTATAGAAAATTGATTTTTTTGTATATTTATCTTGTATCCTACAATACTGCGGAACTTATTAATTTTAATAATTTTTTTTACATTTCAAAGGATTTTCCATATATAAATTCATGTCAACTGCAAACATATAGTTTTTACTTCCTTCTTTCCAATCTGGATATTATATTTTTGCATGCCTAACAGCCCTGGTTGTACAATGTTGAACAGAGGTTGCAAGTGCAGAAATCCAGGTCTTGAGTCTGAACTTAGGGGGAAACAATCTACTCTTTCACCAGCAAGAATGATTTTCACTGTGAGTTTTTCATAGATGCTGTTAATCAGGTTGAGGAAGTTCCATTCACAGTTGATTTGTTTTCTACATTTCCTTATTTTCATAAAAAGTTGTTGGGTTTCACCATTTTTCCTGTGCCTACTAAAAATGATCATGTGGTTTTTAGTTCCACTCATATATTACATCTGTAGATTTTCAGTTGTTAAACCAAACTTACTTCTTGTGATAAATCCCACTTGATCATGGTATGTAATCCGTTTCATATACTGCTGAATTAAGTATGCTGGTATATTTAAGAGATACTGACATGTAGTTTTCTTGTGATGTCTTTGTCTAATTTTGGCATTGGCACAATATCATCCTCATAGATTTAGTTAGGAAATATTCTCTCCTTTTCTATTTTTTTGGGAGAGTTTATGAGGAATTGGTATTCTGACTCAAGCACTGGTAGATTTCAGGAATAAAGCCATCTAGGCCTGAGCTTTCTTTGTGGGTACATTTTTTATTACTAATTCAACTTCTTGTCATAGGTCTATTCACACTAAATCTCATTAGTATTTTTCTAGAAATGTATCCATTTCAATAAGTTCTCTAATTTTTTGGCATATTACTATTCCTAATAGGTCTTTATAATCCTACTTTTTTAGCTTAAGTCAGCAATAATGTCCCCTCTTTCAGTTCTAATTCTAGTAATCTCTTTTTTTCTTGGTCAATCTAAAGTAATGCCAATTTTGTTGATCTTTTCAAAGAACCAGGTTCTTGTTGTATTGATTCTTCTCTATTACTTTTCTATTCTGTTTCACTGATTTTGGCTCTAATCTTTTATTTCCTACTTTGGTTTGTTTTACATTTAGTTTGCCCTTCTTTTTCCAATGTCTTAAGGTGAAAGATGAGGTTACTTACTTGAGATTTCCCTTTCATAATATAGGAATTTACAGGTGTAAATTTTCCTATACACATTTAAGCTGTATCCCAAACGGTCTGTATGATAGATCTTTTCCCATCTTTTTTTTTAAATGTTTGTACTGAATTTAACATGTATCTCCTGCCGACAGCATACAGCTGGATATTTTTTTTATCGAATGCTGACAGTTTTCTTTTTTATTCTATTGCTTAATCCATTTTGCTATTGATAGAGTTCAATTTAGGTGTGCCATTTTGCTTTTTAGTTTTTATGTGTCTATCTTAGGTATTTTCCGTTCCTTTATTGCTTCACTGCTTTTTTAGTATTTAGTGAATATTTTCTAATACAGCATTGACATTTAATGATATGCATATATACACACACATATCACCTTAGAGGTTGCTGTAGAACTTGCCATGCATATCTTAATTTATTAGAATTAATAAATTTCTAATTTATACTACCTTAAGTCTAGTAAGATACAAAAAATTATTCAAATATAGCAGTATTCCCCCCATTGGTATTATTATATCTATAAATATTACAAATCAACACATTTTTAAAATTGTTACTTTATATAATTGTGTCTTTTAAAAAAGACAAGAAAACAAACATATACTCATTTTGTTATATTAATTCTATCAATTCTGGTTCTCTTCATTTGCTCTTATAGTTTTGAATTACTGTATTAAGTCATTTACTAAGCTGTAATACAGCTCTTCTACCTACCTCATTTTTAAAATGATTGGCAAACAGATATTTCTAAATGTTATAGGTACAATATATACACATTATATATATATATACACACATACACACACATTATATATTATATATATAACGCAAAAGAGGAAAATGTATTCATACTGTCTTTATTATTACACAATTATTATTATTATTATTATTATTATTATTATTATTATTATTATTACACAATTACCCATACTGGTGCTATGGATTAAAATTATTGGTTGGAGTCACTTGCTTTTGGCCGGAAGAACTTCTTTTAGTATTTCTTGCAAGGTGGTTCTGATAGCAATAAATTCTGTTTTTGTTTATTTCATCTTCAGTTTTGACTAACAGTTTTGCTAGGATTCTTGGTTGACAGTTTTTTCTTTGAGCACTTTGAACATGTCATCCCACTGGCTTCAAGCTTCCACTACTTCTGCTGAGAAGTCAGCTGTAAATCTTACTGAGGTCCCCTTGTAGGAAATGAATCATTTTTCTTCTGTTACTTAAGATTTCCCCCTTGTCTTTGGTTTTCAACATTTTTACTAAGATATGGCTTTTTGTGGATCTTTCTGAGTTTATCTTAGAGTATGGTGAGCTTCTTAGATGTGTATTGTTTTTCAATAAATAAATAAATGTAGGACTTTTCAGACATTATTTCTTCAAATATTTTTTCTGCTCATTTTTTTCCTCTCCTCCTGAAATACATACGAGTATGTTATTACACTTAATAACATCTCATCTTTTTCTGAGGCTTTGTTCATTCTTTTTTCTTTCTGTTCTTTGGATATTTCTACTGATCTTCAAGTTTATTAATTCCCTCTTTTAGGAGTGTCTGGCTGGCTCAGTCCATAGAGCATGTGACTCTTGATCTTAGGGTGGTGAATTCAAGCCCCATGTTAGGTGTGGAGTCTACTTAATAAAAGAGTGAAATAATAAAATAAAAATTGTTTAATTCTTTTAAAAAAACATATTTGTTATGGTATACCTGATGCATACTATGTGTCATCTTTACACAGGCGCCATGCTAATCTTCTCTGTATTGTTTCAATTTTAGTATGTGTACTGCCAAAGCAAGCACATGTACATTCAAATGCACATAATTTAAATGTGCACTTTGGTGAATTTTGGCATACGTATACACCACAGTCAAGGCAGTGGACATATCCATAATGTTCAAAACTCCTTGTGCCCCTCTGTACTCCCACTCTTTTTCCCCATCCCATCATCATACCCCCAGGCAAACACTGAACTGCTTTCTGTGACTATAGGTTTTGCATCTTCTACAATTATACATAAATAGAATGTGCAATATGAGCTTTGGGTGGGGCTGGTCAGTCTTCTTCCACTCAGCTTAATTATTTTAGTATTTCTTCATGATTGTGGTAGCAACAGTTCATTTTTTAAAAGACTTTAAACACTTCTCACATTTTATTTGTTATGGAAAATCTGTGGGTCTTTTTCATTTTTTTATATATTTTTCCAACTTTACTGAGACTTAATTGAAATAAAACATTGTGTAAGTTTAAGGTATACAATGTGATTTGACATGTGTGTATAATGTGAAATGATTACCGCAATAAGGTCAGTTAATATATCCACCAACTCACATGATTACCATTTCTATACGTGTGGTGAGAACATTTAAGATGTATTCACTTAGGTATTTTCAATTAATTATATAATATAGTACCGTTAACTATAATCCCAGTGCTGTACATTAGATCCCCAAAACCTAATAATTGCATAACTGGAAATCTGTACTCTTTGACTGACAACTCCTCACTTCTCCCACCATCACCTCCTCCTGCCCCTGGCAACCACCATTTTGAGTGTGGCTCAGATTCCACATATGTATCGTAGAATGTGAAATATGTTGTGTTTTTGTTGTTTAAAGATATTTGATTTCCCTTTTGTTTTCTTCTTTGATTCACTGGTTGTTCAGAAATATGTTGTTTAATTTCCAAATATTTGTGATTTTCAAATTTTCTTCCTGTTATCAATTTCTAATTTCATATCTCTATGGTTAGAAAAGATATTTGGCATAATTTTTTTTTTAAAGATTTTATTTATTTATTCGACAGAGATAGAGACAGCCAGCGAGAGAGGGAACACAAGCAGGGGGAGTGGAAGAGGAAGAAGCAGGCTCATAGCAGAGGAGACTGATGTGGGGCTCGATCCCGTAACGCCGGGATCACGCCCTGAGCTGAAGGCAGACGCTTAACCGCTGTGCCACCCAGGCGCCCCTTGGCATAATTTAAGTCTTCAATTTGCTAAGATTTGTTTTGTGACCTAAATATGATCCATCCTGGAGAATGTTCTGTGTATGTTTAAGAAGAATAAATATTCTGTTGCTGTTTGTTAGAATGTTCTAAATATGCCTGTTAGGTCCACTTGGTCTAAGGTGTAGTTCAAGTCCAATGTTTCCTTACTAATTTTATGCCTAAATGATCTATCTATTGTTTAAAATAGAGTACTAAAGTTCCCTATCATTATTGTATTGTCTATTTCTCCCTTCAGATCTGTTTCTTTTGCTTATTATATTTAGGTACTCTGATGCTCAATACTTATATATTTACAATTGTTACATCTTCTTGATGAGTTGACCCATTTTTAATTATATTATACCCTTTGTCTCTCTTCTTACAGTTTTTTTTACTTAAAGTCTGTTTTGTCTGGTATCAATTTAGCTACCCCTGCTCTCTTTTGGTTTCCATTTGTATGGAATTGCTTTTCCATCTCTTCACATTCAGTCTGTGTGTGTCCTTAAGGCTGATATGAGTCTCTAACAGGCAGAATATAGTGGGAGTCATATTTTTTATCCACTCAGACACTATGTTATTTGGAGAATATAATTCATTTGCATTTAAAGTAATTATTGATAGGTAAGAACTTATAATGCTATGTTTTTGTTTTCTCATTGTTTTATAGTTCTCTTGTTCCTTTCTTCCTTTCTTGCTGTCTTCCTTTGTGAAATGAAATTTTCCAAAGTGGTATACCTTGATTTCCTTCTTTTTAGCTTTCATGTTATCTATTGTAGGTTTTGCTCTGCGGTTACCATGAGGCTTACATAAAACATCTTACTGATATAACAGTATATTTTATGCTTACAACAATTTTAATCATATACAAACACCCCACCCCCAACATTTTAGAGTTTTGATGTAAAAATTTAACTTTCCATATTGTCTATTCATTATTGTTCTATTTTTAATACCTTTGTCTTTTAATCTTTATACTAGAATTAATCAACACCATATTACAGTGATTTTGACTACATATTTACCTTCTTCAGTGTTTTATATCTTCATGCTTTTCGTTTTACTAGTTAGTATTCTTTCATTTCAGATTGAAGAACACCTTTCAGCATTTTTAGTAAGGTCTGGTGATGATTAAGTCCCTTAGTTTGATTTGGGAATATCTTTCTCCCTCCTTCATTTCTGAAGGACAACTTTGCTGAATAAAATATTCTTGGTTTTTTTCTTATAGCGCCATGAGTATATCATCCCACTCTATTCTGGCCTGCAAGGTTTCTGCTGAGAAATCTGCTAATAGACTTATGGGGATTCACTTGTCATGTGATTTTTTTTTCTCTTGCTGCTTTAAAAACTGTCTTTTATTTTATTATAATGTGTCTTGGAAAGAATCGCTTTGGGTTGAAATCTTGGGGAAACCTACAAGCTTTATGAACTTGGATGTCCAAATCTGTCTCCAAATTTGGGAAATTCTCATTCATTAGGTCTCTAACCTTTGACCCATTTCCCCCCTCTTCTCCTTCTGGTACACCAATAAATGCATACATTATTTTTTATGGTATACTATGGTTCACGTAGGCTTTCTTCACTCTTTTTCTTTTTTTTTTTTTTTTTTCAGACTAGATAACATTAAATAATCTGTCTTCTACTTCATGAAAATATCTTCTGCTTGATCCAGTCTGCTGTTGATGATTTCCACTGCATTTGCTTTCCCTAAGGTGGTGATGACTGCTCAAGCACGTGGTTTCTCCTAATCCCACAGAATCCAGTTTCTATGCATGCTCACTGGACATCTGCATAGGCTCATTCTGACCATTCTTGCCCTCAGGGGCATGCACAAGGTGGCAGTCACTGGGTATGGATGTGCCTGGGTGAGCTTGGTGGTACCCATAGGCCAGCTGAAGTGATCAGAAGGGGAGACAACCTCAGTGGCTCATGAGTAGACTTCCTGATAGAGTTCCTAAAGCAGTCAATAAAATGTGTGTTCCTTTGATATGTTCCATTCCCAGCCTTAGCTGTTGTTCTCCCAGAATGACTGTCCACCCCCAAGTTGTATAGTTCAAAACCCAATATTCTGGATGGAGTGAGAAAGAAATGGGTTTTGGGAGTATCCCACACACCTGGGGAATCTAGCAACTGCTCTCAATTTTCCACATGGAGAAAATCATGGGCAGAGAAAGTCTCTATTGGCATTGAGCTGTGTTGTCTTGGGAGAAAGGTGACACAGGTGAAGTAAAACAGCTCCTTTTATTGTCTTCAGTGGATCCAATCTTTGATGTTTTTTGCTCCAAGGATGCTGAAACCTCTCTGATGGACCCCTGGACTCCCACAAAGGCACTCTCGTCCATGAGTGACTGTCTAAATCAGTGTTTTTTGGAGGGTAGGATGATAGTAAACTTCATCCTGAAACTCCTGAAAATACCTCTCATTAATTCTTCCTTTGGCCAGTTGAAATTTACTGTTGAGCCCCTCTAGTGAATTTTCTGTTTCAGCTACTGTGCTTTTCCACTTCAGAATTTCCATTTGGCTCTTTGGTTGGTAATTTCTATCTCCCTAATGATATTCTCTATTTGATACGACATTGTCATCATACTTTCCTTTATTCCTTTAAGCACGATTTTAGTTCACTGAACTTAATGGTTACTTTGACGAATCTATGTATTCAATCCAACATGTCATTCTCATAACCAGTATCTGCTGGCTGCTCTTTAAAAAAAAAATGATGTATGGGTTATTTTTTCATGTTTCTTTGCATGTTTCACAATTTTGTGTTGGAAACTTGATAGGAAACTTGATATTTTAGATAAAGTACCATTTCACAGTACGGGTCTCCCCACTCTGGGACTTGTTATTTATTATGCTTATTTATTTAGTAGCTAGACAGCTTATTTTCGTAAATTCTACTCCCCTAATTCCCATTGTGTTAAACCTCCAACTTGCTTCTCTGGGAAGATTTGGCTTTACCTACAGTCATCCTGAGATGAGAACCATTTTGGAAGAGTGCTTGGTCTCCTTCTCTGACCACACCTAGATGTCAAACTCCACTAATTAGGGCCAATTGCTAAATAGTTTTCAATAATGCACTTGGGTATAAACTACTCCACAAAATAAACTAACCAAATTGACATTGCTTTGAAGGGAGAGTTTCAGAGGTCCATGTTTGAGATCTGTTCTGACACTAAGATTCAGTCTCCTCCCAGTAAGCCTATACTTAAATCTATATGTTCAATCAATCTACCAATCTCCTCTCGAATTACAGCTCACCACAGCTTTACTGTTTTTGAGAATACCCTTAGGCTTGAATTTCTCTACATTCTGCTGTAAATTAAGTCAGTTTCTCTGGGAAGGGATTAGGAGCTGTTTTATGACCCCTTCTCACTACAGGGAAAATCTGTGAGCCATAGCCATGAGGTTAGGAGGTGGACAACAGCATGCTTTACTTTGAGTGACATCCCATCTTTGGAAGCTGAGTACTTAGTGGCTGTAGGTGATGCAGTAGTCTCAGGTCTTCTTGGTTTGTCCATAGTAGTTTGTCTTTAGAAGCTAGGGCAATCAGACTCCCAGTATTCTAAGCAGCGCTGTGCCCAAAGTAGAGCCTCTATTCCAAGAACAAGGGCTGGGCAAAAAAAGGGAGCCCCCATCTCTGAGTCACACTTGGCTAGTATATGTAGCTGGAGGCAGGATGAGAAATGCCATTGCCCTGCTATTCCCTGTAAGATAGCTCTCCAATTAGGAGGGGAGCCGGGGGATCTTATCTTCTTGATTGCACTGGTACGGAGTTAATATCTTGCTCAGCTGGGATAGGTGAGGGAAGCAATGGGTCCTGGTTCAAATACCACAGATTCTTTACCAAATTTTAGTAAATTTCCTTGAATAAATGTTTCCTTACTTGCTGTATATCCTTTAGAACATTTCCAAAAACTGTAAATCGTTGGGTTTTGTTTTCTTTTTAATAATTGTCACCAATTTTGCTAAAGAGTACGTCCACAGAGCTCCTTATGCTGCCATGCTGGAAGTCTCTCTCAGCCAGTGAGCTTTTTAAAATGTAAATCAGATCATGTCCCCATTGAAAACTCTCCAAAAATTCCCTTCACATTTATAACAAAGTCCAAATTTCTCCCAACCTCTATTAAGTTCTACATGATACAGCCTCTGCCAAGCACTGGATACCATTCTTTACCATTTTTTATTTACTTTACTCACTCTGCTCCAATCTCTGTCCTAACAGGGGTGGTCCTCCTCAGGGTCTATCTTCTCTATTCCCTTTAAAAAGCTCTCTTCCTAGACTTGGCCTCCTTCCCCATTCCATTCAGGTCTCAGCTCAAATGTCACTTCAAGATGGTCTCTAAAATAGTACCTGCCCTTCATTCTTTATCCAGGTATCCCACTCTGATTTTCATCATAGCACCTAAATTTACTTAACCTATTCACTTCCTTATGTGCTTAAAGTCTGTTTCCCCCATCAGAATAACAACTCTAAGGGCAGGGGGCTTCGTAATCTTATTCACCACTGTATCCCCAGTATTTAGTACTTGGCACACAGTCAGTACTCAATAAATACTTGTTGAATGAATAAACATAAACAAGAAATGAAATATTTTAAAAGCTATTTACATTTTAAATAACATCAACAGAGAACATTTTTATTTATATTCACAAAGAGAATGATTAACAGAGTATGGGAAAAAAGTAAAATTGCTCATTTGGCTTAGAAAATATAAACAAGCAAAAGTGGCCAATAACCAAGTATTTAATATTCAGTTTCAATAATCCTGAAACTTATTTTTATAAATAGCACTGCTGACCTGTCCTTGCCTTTACACTACATATACCAGACCCAAAAGAAATAATCATCTCTAATTCAATGGGAAAATAAAATCAATACTAAAATGATAAATATACTGTGACCACTAGTTTTGACAACTGGGGTATTAGAAGATTTAGAAGCTAATCAAATTGAAAATCCTTAATCAAATATAAATTTGTCATGATCACTAATTATAAATAAAAGTCTTTAGCATTAAAAAGCTAGGGTTTATTTCCATTTTTTCAGTTTCACTCCATATACCTTCCTATTATAGGCCAAGTTTTGCAATGAGCTTAGCAAAGCTAAGCAAAAGAATCTTAGGTTATGGAGTTTTACCTTGAGTCCTGTTTTCTCGTCATCACTTCCATTATTTGTAGATGGTGTCTCATCTCCTTGCCTGGAAACCAAGACAAAATCTTCACTATTAAGAGTAGATACTGAGTCTGAGGAGACACTGATTTTTCCAACAGAAGCCTTGTCATCCATGACTCAAGAATGAAGCTCAACTCATGAATGATTAAATATTTTAAAAATGCCTGAAAAACAAAAACCATAAAGATACTCATATAGAATGTCTGCCAGATATTCAGTTATGCTCTAATTCTTACAAAACACATATGGAAAACTTAAAAAAATACTTTCAAAATCTTTTCCCAAGACTTTCACTACTTACAACTTAGGCTTTTTATTCCAGATAATAAAGGAATTTGATGCTATTCAGGGCCAAGATATTTCAGATTAAAAAAAATAAAACATATTCCCTTAAGAATAACTGCCTACCTACAGTGATTTCTTTGGCATATGTTACAACTCTATTCTTGGACTCCAAAAACTATGAAGTACTAAACTTCTGTTTTCTACCCTTGTATTTGTAAAGCTGTACACATAAATGAAATTGAAAGCACACAGGACAATAACTAAGTTTTTCCTAATGTCACTGATACTTAAATTTAAAATATTAATAAGATGCTTTTAAGAAATAAAATTTCATATTCACATTCAAGAGAAATAAATTCAAGGCAGAGCAAACCGAAATTCTAGAGCTGGGAAATAACTCATATAGCAAGAAATCAGAAATCCATCAAAAACTTAATCTTCCCATCCCACGGCTTCTTAGAATTCAACTTAACATAAACATTACCAGTAAGTTTCATGCCAGAAATTCCCAGCAAGAAACAAAAATATGTCACTTATGAAAAGCCACTCAATTATTTATTGACTCCTGGAATAAAAGTTAAACCCATCTACCATTTAAAAACCTGGTTCTGAACACTTTATGGCAATGTTCCCATTTGGTTGCCAAAACAGCAACAAAATAAACAATACAACATACTCAGAAAGTTTTAACCAATAAACAATAGTAGCTCTAGCTCTATGTTCATCTTGTATGTCGAAGAGGTAAAGGTGCTGAGAGTCTGTTTAATCTCTCCAATTAAGTCCTGATTTATGCTTTGTTTTTAATCGAACATATATTTATTGAGCATACACCATGTGCCAAGCACTATTTTCCCTTCAAAGGTTCACAACCAGAAAAACACCTGGCAGCAGGAATTACAATCCCTGAATATTACAGTTCAAAAGAAACTTAGAAATAATCGACACTGTTAAACAGATAAAAAAATGGCAACCCCAAGAGAAGGTCATTTACCTAGGCATAGCTAAGGATGAAATCCTTACTACTACTTACTGCTTTCTATTTAAACTAATTTCCTTGCTTAAATGGCTATCATCGCTTTACATTTCATAGGACTAAATTTATAGTGTGGCATTCAAAGACACTTCAAAATGTACTTTTTGAAATTTTTTTTAATGTAGTTTTGCTTCATCCATTCAAAGAATACTCACCAAGTGTCTAGTGTGTAAAGAATAATACATGTAAACGAGAGAAACTAGATTTTTGCCCCAAAGGAATGTATACTGTAGTAGAGAACAGAGGCACATTGAACAGGTTAATAGGTACTGATTTAGGGGAAAGAAAACTATGGGCACATGTTGGGAGAGGGACTTAGACATGGAGAGTTAAGGAATATATTCACCTGAAACTAGTAAGATATTGTATGTCAATTATACTTCAATTAAAAAAGAGAAATATATTAGAAGAGATAATGTCCTTACTAAAGATATATACTTTAATATGCCCATGTATTTGCCCTCATTGGATCCTTACTAAAGTGGTTTCCTTGCTTTTGACTCCCATCAACTCCAACTCATCATTCATGATCTAACTCCCTTTTCCTAGTAGCTTGCCAATCCTCATCCCAGAACCAAACAAACTGCCTTATATCTGCTCCTATAGCATTTTACATTTTTATACTACCTATTGTGATGTAGTACAATTTGATGGCTACTGCCTCTTAATTTAATCTTCACATTATTTATTACATAGATAAGGAAACTGAGACCTAGACAGATGGTGTAATTTGTTCAAGGTAATCGCTGTAATTTAACTGGTTAGAGGAAAGGCAAAAATTGAACCCAGTTATCTATTATTCCAGAAGCTATTCTCTTTCCGTCAGATGATGATACCTTTCCAATGCCACAAATTTGGGCCTTGTCCCAAACACTCAGTATTGGGTAAAGGAATCTTTACCTTTTGTAGAACGTGCTAGTACTTTAGGCAAGGTGTTGTAGAACTAGTACTTTAGGCAATGTTTTTCATGCTTAATTAGACTTCGTTCATTAAAATAGTGATTAATAGGATAGCAGAGTGCCTAAGAAAGTTCTCTAAAGCTATGATCTGAGACACTGACTACCTTCCATAATACTCTAGACTCAAAAAATAATATACTTTGGTATTTAAACACTATGGAACTGAGAAGACTTGGCTGATTCAAAGTTCAACCTATCTCCCTTGAGGAGATGATCGGAAAATACACTTTAAAAAATACTATTTGTTTTGGCACCTGTAAAAAACTGAATCACTCAGTGGGAATGAGGTTTATCAAAACATGAAGTAGCACAGGAAAAGTTGTCAAGATTCCCCTTCTCTGGCCTCCACAATAAAGAGGTGCCCCAGAACTTGGTGTACTCCTGGCAAAACTGTGGAGTATTCACAACCTCTCTCTGGAGACCAGAAGGAGTAACTTTTGTTTTTAATCCCTACGTATATCATTTACCACAAGAAGCCTCCTACTGTAATCCTTCATCCTTCAGGCTGCAATTCTAGATCTAAACCTCATGGATAACAGAAAACAAGCTCTTTCCCCAAACATCTTGCACTACCATCTCTCTTCCTACTTTTCCCCATAATATCCATCACCATTTGACACATTTTACATTTTAATCATTTGTTTTTAAATATCATGTAAGCTAGAACCTAAGTTCCACCAGGGCACAGATTTTGGTCTGTTTCATTAACTGCTGTACTTTAGCACCTGAAACAATGCCTGGCACATAGTAGGTGCTCAAGTATTTGCTAAAAAAAATTAGGATAAATGGCAAAGATGGAAAAAGAGCCAGAGCCACCCAATGAAAAGGTAAGATCATCTTTTACTAACAGTAAGAAGAGAAGTCATATTTGTTACAGTAAAGCACACAATTAAGAGTAGGAAAACCCCAAGTTAGAATACTAGTTGCACTACCTAATAGTGTAAGCTTTGTCATAATGAGCCTTAGTTTCCATAAATGAAAATGATGTACTATCTAACTCACAGAACTATTAATAAAAATTACTAAAGAACATATGTACATCTCATTTAATAACACACATAAAACATTATAAGTACCCAACAGTTATAGCTTTTTAAGCTAACTTCCAAATTTAAAAAGAATTAACAAGTATCAGGGCACCTGGGTGGCTCAGTCAGTTAAGCATCTGCCTTCAGCTCAGGTCATGATTTCAGGGTCCTGGAATTGAGCCCTGTATCGGGCTCCCCGCTCACGAAGGAATCTGCTTCTCCTTCTCTCTCTGCCCCTCCCCCCTCTCGTGCTCACTGTCTCAAACATTCAATAAAATCTTTAAAAAAAATAAAAATAACAAAATAACAAGTATCAACTTATGTAGGTAATTCAGTCTAGGAAACACAATACTAGGACAAAAATATGTACCTTTCCTATTTTCCACATTCTAATTTCTTTATCTCTAAATAAATGTGAAGGAATACTCAATAAAAAAAGTTTTATCTTTGTATAATACTTTACAGATTACTAAAATATACACATTCTTTATCTCATTTTATCATCTTAACAATTCTATAAGGTAGACAGGGTAAGGATTTTTATCCCATTTTAATAAGATAATATGCATATATACACCCTGGTATTGGTAGGAACCAATTATTTCCTTCTTTTATAAAAGTGACGACCTAGACCCTGTCCAGTCACCAACAGGGCCAGGTTGGTGAGTCAAGTTCAAGGACCTTCTCTATCTCCTTTACTAAGTCAATAAGTCACTTAAAATGATAGGTATTTTGTTTAATTATGCAGCCTCCTGCATCAAACCCAAAAGTTCAATTGTTATATTTTTCATAACTTCTTTCATTACTTTTATCCTTATTGACATATAAAAGATCCCTAGAGATTTTATGACTGAAGATAAGTCTCATGGGGGAGCCTAGCTAGCTCGGTCAGAAGACATGGTCGGTAGACATGTAACTCGATCTCAGGGTCATGAGTTTGAGCCCCATGTTGGGCACAGAGATTTAATTAAAAAAAAAACTTTTTTTAAAGGGTCACCTGGGGACACCTGGGTGGCTCAGTTGGTTAAGTGTCTGCCTTAGGCTCAGGTCATGATCTCAGAGTCTTGGGATTGAGTCCCACATTGGGCTCCCTGCTCAGCGGGGAGCCTGCTTCTCCCTCTGCCTGCCACACCCCCTGCTTGTGTGCGCACTCTGCCTCTCTGACAAATAAATAAAATATAAATAAATAAATAGATAAATAAATACATACATACATAAATAGGCACCTGAGTGGCTCACTCAGTTGAGCATCCAACTCGATTCTGGCTCAGGTCATGATTTCAGGGTTGTGGGATCAGGCCCCATGTCAGGCTCCCTCTCCCTCTGCCTGCTGCTCCCCCAGTTCGTGCCTGCTCTCTCTCTAATAAATCTTTTTAAAAACTTTTTAAAAAATAAAGAAAATTAGTCTCATGATATCAAAACTCTTTACAAACTTTTTGCCTAAATTTACTGTTCTGTGCCCTAAGTGACAAATTTATGCTTAACCATGTATGTCTGCAAAGATCATGGCAAATAATGCACCTCAGTCTTGCCAAAAGAAGATTCATCTCTATTCTCAATCTCCTCATTCTTAAACACTTAGAGACCCAGTTAATGGAGAGTAAAATGGAAAAGAACTGGGGCACCTGGGTGGCTCAGTCGGTTAAGCATCTGCCTTCGACTCAGGTCATGATCCCAGGGTCCTGGGATGGAGCCCCACATCCAGCTTCCTAAAGAGCAGGGAGTCTGCTTTTCTCTCTCTCTCCCTCTGCCCCTCCCTACTGCTTGTTTGCCCTTACTCAAATAAATAAAATCTTAAAAAAAAGAACTGTCCATGATAAAGGCTCTTTTGACAGTCCTTCAATAGCAGTGGGCTCCTAGATAATCAGTGTTTACTTTTTAAAAACTTGAACTCTTTTTTTTTTTTTGGACGGAGTACTATCAGATATTTGTATTGTTTCTAGTTACTAACATTCAGAGAAATAACAAACAGTGAACTTGCAGTGGCATGAATTTGCTAATGTGCAATTAGTAGAGGCAGAAATCACCTCTCAATAAGTGACCTACCTAACTTGATAGAAGAGGTGTGATACTTGTAATTGAACTTGACAGGCTTGAGACAAAATGTGCTAGTTCTGTCACTATCCCAGGGCTTAATTCATCTTTACTTCCTTGAAACTCTTTCTTCCTAAAGTAGTAGTATTAACTGCCTCCACCTCTACCACTTTCAATAGGACACTCCACTCAAAGAGCAGTCCTCTCAAAAATCTGGCTCCTCTATCTCTCACCAACCCTTATTAAACCTCTTTTATTTATTTATATTTTTATTTTATTTTTTTTAATAATATTTTATTATATTATGTTAGTCACCATACAGTACATCCCTAGTTTTTGATGTAAAGTTCCATGATTCATTACTTGCGTATAACACCCAGTGCACCATGCAGTATGTGCCCTCCTTACTACCCATCACCAGCCTATCCCATTCCCCCACCCCCTCCCCTCTGAAGCCCTCAGTTTGTTTCCCAGAGTCCACAGTCTCTCATGGTTCATTCCCCCTTCTGTTTACCCCCCCCTTCTTCTTCCCTTCCTCCTCTTTTAAAAACGTAATTAAAACCCCATCTGTGGGAGCGCCTGGATGGTTCAGTCGGTTGAGCATCTGCCTTTGGCTCAGGTCATGATCTCGCAGTCCTGGGATGGACCCCATGTCAGGCTCCCTGCTCAGCAGGGAGTCTGCTTTTCCCTCTCTCTATGCCCCTCCACCTGCTCCTTCTCTCTTGCGTGCACGATCTAATAAATAAAATTTCTTTAAAAAAAAACAACACACAGCACCTCATCTGTGGCCCTGGGTATTTTGTTTACCCCCAGTGTCATTTTAAAAAGGAAAGAAATCAGTCAAGGACAGTACAAACTTTCAAAATCCAGAGAATTCTTTCTCAGTTATCATCTACCATTTAAATAAATGAAAATGTTTACCATTTCTTTATTCTGCAACTTTTTTCTTGCTTCTAGTTTCTACTTCTGACTACCTTTCCTCAGCTGTCATTTAGGTTCCCTTTCTTCTGCCCATTCTTTAAGTTCTACCCTCTTCCTCTTCTTTGTCCACTTTTCCCTGGCTCTCTTATTAGCTCACAGTTATAACTTTTTTTTTTGGTATGTTCATGATACTCCTAGCTCTATCTTTCCTCCCTAATTCCATATGGATATTTGTGTTATATTTTTTCTTTTTTCTTTTTTTCTTAAGAGAGGGAACAGGGTGAGGGGAGGGGCAGAGAGAGGGAGAGAGAGAATCTTAAGCTGGCTCCATGCCCACCACGGAGCCCAACACGGGGCTTGATCTCACAACCTCCTGAGACCACCACCTGAGCCAAAATCAAGAGCTGCATGCTCAACCAACTGAGCCACCCAGATACCCTTGTGTTTTCCTTTCTATTTAGCATTAAGTGTCTCATATGTGCCAGGCACTATGTATAATGTTTATGGTGAGGAGTAATAGGTAGTCTCTACCTAGGATAGGCTTACAGTGATACAGAAAATGGACAGATGAACAGGTAATTATAATATAATGCTTGGTATAATAGAGGTATGCAAAGGATGTTGTGAGAATACATAGGACAGCTCTGCTACTGTGTTCATGACCACCTCAGAATCAATTCCACGTAAACCTCTGTAAACGACACATGCATATTCTTTTCCCTCATAGGTTCCCTATCCTGGTTAACAACCACTGATCCAAGACAGAAATGTCAATAAAGTCCTTGACTCGTTTTCTCATTCTCCCCTGGAACACTAACGGATTTTAGTTCCAAAACATACCCTGATCTTACTTTCTTTGCCATCCTTCATGTCACTGACTTGTGAGTACTTCATTCTCTTTCAACTTAGCTAAAACCTAAGTGTCCTTTTCTAAACTCTCTCTAGTCATTATCAAGTTCCCACAGCTAATATCTAAAATTTAGATCTGATCATATATCCCACCCCTTCCTCAAAACCTTTGTTCCTGACTGAAAATAGAATAAAATCCAAACTCTGTATCATCAGTCTTCAAAATACGGAGACAATCTATCATTCTATCCAGCCTTACCAGAAATGTACCAAATAGGTCATGCACTTTTATGCTTTCAAGCCGTTGCTCATGTTGTTTGCTAATCTAGGAATATGTCTTCATTTCCCCAGGTAGTCCTTTTCCCTCACCGGCAATCTTATGGTACAAATATCCAAACTCCCCCTTTTCCTTCTGCAATAGTCATGATTTCTCTCTAGGGCTCCTAAGGCTTTTGTTTGCTTTTTAATTCTATCACAAAATTATAGCATTTATCACACAGTAAAACAGTGTTATACCTCTTTCCTACTCCACTATATTGGTTGATCATTCCAGAAACAATTACTATGTACAAAACACTACAGTAAATGCTAGGAATACAATGAGCACAGACAGTCCCTGTAAACTATTTATGGACTGGGATCTTGGATTTTATTCATATTATCTTTATATCCTTGTTTACTAGCAGCACTAAATAAATTTGGTTGAATAATACTCTTTAATCAGTATTTAACTGGTAGGAGGACAAACGACAAATACTCTATATTATATGCCTGTGACTTGGGGATATGGATATGGATGGCAACCAAAATGAAGAGACTCAGAAAGAACTACCTCTGAGTGTGCCTCGCAGACTCTTCAAGTTCCCAACTGTCAAGCTCAAAACCAGTTAACACTGAGTTAGAAAATATACTTTAGATTCCCTTTGGACCAAAACACTCTTATCACTTCCTTCCCAATACCCATCATTTTTGTTGCTCAACCAGTGAGCAAATGAGTACAGGTTTAGGGAATCTTAAGGGGGATATTTAAATCATCTTGCTAAATATAAAGACACAATAATACTTATTAGATCCTACTCCCACTTATATGGCCAACATTATACTAAAAAGCTTTACACGCATTATTTCTAATGTTCACACAAACTTTGACAGATAGATATTGACTTCATATGACAAACTGAGGCTTAGACCAGTTCAATAACCTGCTTAAGTTCACAGATAAAACTGTAGGTGCCTCTGTCCTTTTCTGGAATGCAGCTCTTTTCCTTGGTGTCCTTATCTCCATTCTCTCCCCATTCTAATCCATTCTCTATGTTAGATACCAGCTGTATCATCTAAAACACAAGTTAAGATTACTCTCTGTTCAGAAAAAGACAAAACAGGAAGAGAATCAAGTCTCAAAGATGCTATAACAGGCCAATTCCTCTGGGTTTGTAGCCTTTTAAAATTAAACAGCGTACAAAGAAGTTTTGTGTTTTTTTTTTTAATCACACTATATTAATCTCAGCTTTTTTCTTTTTTCCTTGGCTTGGATGTTTGTTTTCCTGCATTGGTTTGCACATGAATTTCTCACAGCCTAGCCCTGGGAAGGGTGGGACAAATCTAACAAAACTCAATGGAAAAAAATCATCCCTTCTTTATAAAAATAAATTCCTTTCCACCACTACTAATTGCTAAACAATAGATGTGTCTTTGTTGAAGTCTAACTCTGAATTTGGAGGCTGTTTCTTTGAATTATTCTAGTGAACTAAGAGAAGCATATTAATTTAAGCCTTCTGAATAATTTCAGCTTAGCTTAAAAAACCAAAAACAAAACAATCGTCTTGGGCCCACAGCACGTAAAAGCAAGAAAAACCAGCTTATCTAAAAGTCATCATCATCAGGCAAATTCTAACCTGCAATGCCTGTGACAATGTACTTCTTTCAACTATAAAGTGATTCTTTTAGTTCATTCTAGATAACTAAAAAGGATAACTTAATTATAAGAATATAGAAATTTGTAAGACAGAAGGGTTTACGTTTTTTAATTTTTAAAAAGATTTTAAAGTTTTAATCTTGTTCAATTGTGGTTAAATATACATTACCATTTTAGCCATTTTTAAGTGTGTGGTTTTGTGGCATTAAGTACATTTACACTATTGTGCAACTATCACAACCATCCACCTCTAGAACTCTTGTACCTTCCCCAACTGAAAGTCCGTATCCATTAAACACTACTCCTATTCCTCCAGGCAACACACTATTCTTTCTCTATGAATATGACTATTCCAGGAACCTCATAAAAGTAGCAGAATCACACAGTATTTGTCCTTTTGTAGCTGGCTTATTTCATTTGGTATAATGCCTTCAAAGTTCACCTATGTTATGGCATGTGTCTGAATTTCCTTTCTCTTTAAGGCTGAATGATATTCTATGGAATATATACACTAAATTTTGTTTATCCATTCATTGGTCAATACAAATTGTTTTTTTCTTAAAGATTTATTTAATGGGGGGGGGCAGTGCAGGGCTCCATCCCAAGACCCTGAGATCATGACCTGAGCCGAAATCAAGACTCAGATGCCCAACAGAGCCACCCAGGCGCCCTGGTTAATACAGTCTTTTAAAGCCCAATTGTAACATCATAGGATCTTTAGGGTAAAACTTACAAAATCAGTAAAGGGCTCAAAGAAGACAACTAGTGTTTCCAGAGTTACTTCTCACTTTGTGGTAAGTAATAAAGCTTTATTAAAGTTAATAGTCTGGTACAATATTAAAAAAACTGAACTCCTTGGTCCTTCTTAATGTGACTTAAACAATGTTGTAGCTTCCGTTTTCTCATATGTGATATGAGAGGAATGAACCTTTTCTATTCTTTTGTGAATGGGAGTAATCAGGAAAGGGGGGATACCAGGTGCTGTCGAATCCTAATCCATGATGTAAGCATAATTAGGTCCATTTCTGCAAATGAAGAAATGGAGTCTGAGAGGTAGTAAGTAGCTTACCTTCAAGTCATATAGTAAGTACAAGACTTGGGATATCTACATATTTCTGATTCCATAGTTCACATTCACTCCCCTATATCTTGATACTTCTAATGAGGGGTACAAGAGGTAAGAGGGGAAGAAATGCACATAAAACAATTCATTTAACTTGATTATTTGAATGCAGTATTGTTGATAGCTAAAAAACAAACAAAAAACCCCCAAAACTCCAAACCAAACCATGTAGGTGATTTCCCCATGTTCCTGTGGATATTTTAGGAAACACCATTTTAATTTCTTCCAGAGCTCAAGGTATGATGACTTTATGCCACCTCAACACAATGATCTCCAAAACTAAATATTTAAATTATTTGGATGCCATTTCCACAATAGAAACCTACTTGTGGGAACAATGAAAGTTCACACATTCACAAAGATTATATGTCTGACCTCCCTAGTATAGATTTGGGGAAAAAAAAGTTTTTTCTTTTTCTGGAACAGATTCCTAAAGCATAATGATTTACATTAGTGTTTTATACGTCTAAAAATATGAATATTTTTAAGCAACACAGGATTGTCCAAAGACTTTCCCTCATTTTCGGAAACTAGTCAATATAGCTCCTTCTCATCCACAGCAAAGAAAATGAATCTGTTCCACTTAGAGTATCAACCTGTCTACACTTAAATATGAAATGTTTCTATTAATCATTTCTCCTTAAACTATGTGAATTTAATCCCAAACAAATTATTTGACAGATGATCAAATCCTAAGATAAATACAGTAAATGTGGCTTCTCTTTTTATAACCCTCTCCCCTTTTTAAAAGATTTTATTTATTTATTTGACAGAGAGAGCACAAGTGGTGGGGAAGGGCAGGGGCAGAGGAAGAAGCAGGCTCCCCGTTGAGCAGGAAACCTGACATGGGACTGGATCCCAGGACCCAGAGATCAGGACCAGCGTTGAAGGCAGATGCCCAACCAACTGAGCCACCCAGGTACCCCCTTTTCTATAACCTCTTTTTTATTTTCAGGGAAAAGTGTGTAGGCAAACCGCAAATGTTTGGCAGATCCACACCTGTTTTCTGTACCTTCTGATATAAGGTGGCCAGAGTTACACAAGGGTGGTGGGGCATAGGACAAGTGTGTTGAACAAGGGGATGGGCAAACAATAAACATTTATTACGCATCTTCATTCACAGCACTGGAATAGGCACTGTGTGAGAATATTAAAAATTTCACAAATATTAAGTTCCACAGATGTTTTTAAACTTATCTGAAAAGACTGTTTCTCACAACCAAAAGCAAAAAATTAAAAATAAGATTTGTTCCTGCTAGGGAATAATTTTTGTAAAGAAATAGTAGCTTTTGAGGTTAGACAAATTTCAGATTTTTCTTCAATTCACAGAGAATTCAACAGGTAACTAAAATAAGAATATAACCATTTCTCTTCTACAGATGTATCAGAGGTCTACTCATAGAAAATCGTGTGTCACAGCAAGAGATTTACATGACATGTTCCTCCTACTCTTACATTGCCAGAATCCATAAATCAGCGTACTTCAAGGGTATAAAAGAGTTTATTACCTCTACAATAAAAATATTAAAATGATTAACTCATGGCTCTTCCCAGTAGTATTATACAAATGCCCAACATTTAATCCAATTTAGCCTTGCATGCTGTCTCTTAATACCCATGATACTCAAAATATGCTCCCAAAGAAAGATTCTGCATATCAATTCCTTTTTCTGATACAAGGGTCATCTTCAAAAAAAGGAAAACAAGATTATAACCACAGGTTGTTGGTTGTAATTACCAAAATGTACAAATAAGGGAACATATGTATATATAAAATAAACTTTTATATATTATATATAAAATAATTACGAATGTATAATATATAATTTTACATGTACTTACAATTTTATATTATATAAAATATAATTTTATATATTATATATAAAACATAATATTATGTATTATATATAAAACATATTATATATTATATATAAAACATAATTTTATAGTTTACTATATACTAGTATATAGTAAACTATATAAATAACTATTTTGTTATAAAATAAACATTTTGTAGATATAAAATACATATGAAATAATTTTTATGTATTGTATGTAATAAATTTTACATATTATACATTAATTTTTTAAATAGTCAAACTATTGTTAAGCTTTACAGTTAATAACACTTTGTTAAAGTTATCACAGGCACTAATTTGCTAAAGTACCTAAAGAAATAACAGATTTTAGCATAGAGAAAAATTTATTCCCACAAAGATTAATGGATTCCAAGGAGTGGTGATTTATAACATAAAAAGCTGGTGCAACCTTAATTGGAGACATGTAACCACCATGCATGAACCCTTATGAGAGATGTGGACCTCCCAATCTGGCAGCACAGTCAAACAATGAAGAAGATACACCTCCTGCTTTATAGAGGCATGGTCCTATACACTATTTAATGTCAGGTACGAACTTAAAATTAAGGGCTTTATTTTTACTATTTAGTGATCCACCAAAAAAAAAAAAAAAGGAATTTGGGGAAAAGTTAGGCCTGATAAAACTCTACTATGCTGGAAAGAACAATCTTCAAAAGAGACTCATTGATGACTACCTCCGAGACACTGGTTGCTTTGACAAGAGGGAAACTTCCAGGCTAAATTCTACAAACTAAAGTGTTCGTCGTGACTTGCAAACTGCCATATTTGTTCAGTTTTTGTACAGGAAGAGAAACAAGGCTGTTAGGGTCAACAAGAGTGGTTATAAGTTTAAATGTCTATCCAGTATTGTTTTCACTTAAAAGTTTCCTGAAGAATCAAGATCTCTCAGAAACAACACAGAACAGGAGGTGGGGGGTGGGGGGTGGAACAGGTAACCAATTTATGCAAAAAAGAAACAGCTGTTAAATTGATAGCCACTGACTGAGTGCTTGGCCTTGGATTTTCTTTCTATGGGATCTAGCTATGGAAAACCAACAAAACAAAGCATTTGCTTACAAAGCACCCAAATGTCATGCCAAACCCTTCTTTATGCATGTTGGTTAAATCAGCCCTTCTTCGATATTGGAGTTCTAACTCCATGAAAGATTACTTATGAGTTCATTTATTTCACATGCTTGAGAAGTATAATCATACCCGACTATACTGAAAACTACAAGGAAATTATGGGTAGCCTATTTCAGAACCTCAGCACACCACTGTCTATAAAGACACTCAACAGCAGCACTGATTTAAACTAATTATTTTCTGAAGCCTGTACTCAAAGATCACTTGTTAAAACAATTACTGTGAAATGATGAGACCTTCAAAGTAGGCTACACATTAGCTAGGGACACGATCAATAACGACTTCTTAAAAAGAATGCGGGCTGTAAAGTTTAGCTGGAAATATACTCAAAGAAAATAACTTCTTGAAAGAATCTGGGCTGTAAAGTTGAGATATATTTGGAGAAACTCATGTCTCTTCGTGTAGATAATGTGCACAATACACTTCTTTCAATATGTAATGTAAAAGGTAGGAAGGAAACAGGTGTCTTCACTTTTACAGTGTCCCACTAAATTACCACTTAACCCAAATTAAGCACGTCTAAACTGCTAATGAAACACTATGCCAATAAGACCAAAATGCATACACTTGGTAGGTTAACTATCCAAACGAACACATACTTTAACACCAATGACAAGTTAATCAACTGTAAACTGAGTTATAAAACTGAAACAATGAAAAGAAGTGCAGTACAACAAAGAAGCAGTTCAATTTTAATTAGGAATTTGAGTTAATCTGTGTTCAAGCTACATGTGGATTTTAAATGTTACTAGTAAGTACAAATCTATCATGGATGCAAATCTAATGCAATCTGAGGTCTATAAAGAAAGAACATAAAGAACGCTCTCCCCTATTCGTTTTCAGTTTTTATAAGTACACTCTACTTAAAAACCTTTAAAATACATTAAAATAGCACCCTATACACGTTGTATTGAGGCCAACAGGTCCTTCGTTTAAAAAAAGTTAAATGTGTACTTCCTTGGCATCCAAGTTTTTTAACAGCTTTTCACACATCAGTCTGAAACAACTGTTTTCAAACAATAGTTTGATAAACAGTGCAATTCACCCTCTATTGTTTTTTCTAAATAAACAAAGCAGCTGGAAACACACTTACTACACTACTCCAGTCACATGTACGTGAACACAGGTGTTTATATGGATAAAAAATAAAATGGTGAAACCTTGCCCCTGACAGTTTTTTCCCCCACTAATAAAAACAACAAAACCAAAAGATTTCAAATTCAAGTTGGAACACGATTTTAAACTAACGAAGCACTAGTAGCATGATCAGTTAACACATTCTTCTACGACATTTGCTTCCATGATAAAGGAATCCCCGAGAAAGCTTAAATACGGAGATGCCTGTAAAAACAGGTGCAGATGCTAACAGTCGTTAGAAGAGTAGGGACAAAGTAGTACTAGGCAACGGACAGCGAACTCTTCGAAGTCTGGGGTTATCCTCTGGCTCAACACCTAAAACCCTGAAGGCTGCAGAAAATCAAGACACAGCAATGAGGTATTGGGAGCAAATACTCAAAGGACAAGGGGAGAGTGAGACACTTTAAAGTGGGGAAATTTAGAAAAATCAGTACAAGTTCGCAGGCCAGCACTAAAAGAAAGCAAATCTTTCAAATTTGGCTCAGCCCAGGAAGCTAGCTTGAGGCCCAAGCCAGCTAAAGTCGCAAATTAAGGCCCAGCTGGCAATGGGGAGAAACTGAGGCGGAGGGAGCAGCCAGATTCCCAAATTGGACCTGGCCCCAAACATAAAAGTCAAGAGACAATCGGCTTTGCCTGGGGGTCAGAGGGACTGCCGCAAGCGCAGGACTCGGTAGACAGACACCCACCCAGACAGGGGGAACCGGTTTGGGCAGGGGCTGCGAGAGTGCTCCTGCCTGCGCATGCGCTCTTTCCCCTCCGCCACAGCTCCCCCTCCCCCCAATCACTGCTCCCCTCAGAACCCGGCTCGTCGAGGGAGGTGAGCGCAGTCTGGCAGGCCCAGCCGCGCGGGATGAGAACACATCCTGGCCCCCAGCAGGGGCTGTCACAGGATCTCCCGGGGGTTGGTGGATAGGAGGGTGGGAGGAGGAGGAGGGGAAACGCGGCCCTACCCGACCCGCCGTCTCCTCCTCCGCCGCCCGCCGTTCGCCTTCCCGGAGGCTCCGCCGCCTGGGCCTCCCCAGCCGCCCTGCCCCCGCCCTCCCCGCCCCCTACTCACGTGAGAGCAGCTTCTTCCGCCCTCTGCCCCGCCTCCCACCCCCTTTCATAGGCCCGCGGCTAAGCCGAGCAGACCCATTGGCCCAACCACAGGCGGCGAGGGCGTACTTCCTTTCCTCGAAGCTCCACCTGGGCTTTTACCCTGCCACGGGAGTCCGCGCCTGCGCCGAGTCTGCACTTTGGAAGCTGGACTAGCACTGTGCTGTGTTTGGACTTGGACGGGCAGTGGCTGTGACTGCCTCAGGGAGTGAGGATGGCAGGGGAATCAGGCTAGGTAGCACCTGTTACGCCTGAAAGGAGGTACACATGCAAAGACTACCGGTGCTAGAGCAAGGAATTTCCTGCTCACCTTTCGCGTTCAAGTGGTTTCAAAAGCAGCCCTCTTACTCAACTCACCTGGCCTTTATTGAAGGCGTGCATTGTGATAGGTCCTTTTATTGGTATCTAATTTGGCCTACCACAAACCTGTGAGAATGTTCGATTTTTCTCATTTTATAAAAGAGTCCAGCCTAAGTAACAATTCAGTCCAAAAGTCAAAAACTTTTGACTCAAGTCCAAGGGCCTCTGGCTGCGACACAGCTGCCTTGAGGTACTTGAGACACACAAAACAGATCAGAAATAAACAAGCTTGTTTCAGAGTGTTAGACCCGAAGATGGGGCTGAGATTTTATTTTCAAATCACAAAAGCAGGGCACCTGGCTGACTCAGTCCTAGAGTATGCAGCTCTTGATTTCGGGGTTGTGAGCTCAAGCCCCACATTGGGTATAGAGGTTACTTAACAATAAAATCTTAAATAAAAAAAAATCATTCAAAAGTGATATATAGAGCAAAAGCAATAAAATGAGATTTAAAGTCCTGAATTAATTTACAATGTAGTTGGTAACAGGAACAATGGCTATTAAAGGTGCTAATAAGTCATAACATAAAATAATTCTACAGCCTATCCCTAACTCCTCCCCCTTTCTTTATTCAAATAGCCTACGCTCTTTTCCTGGTGAATGAGTCATGTAATGTTTTCCTGTGGATAATGTATCCAAATCAACCAGAGAAAACACAAAAATGTTGTGCTCTCTTGCAGTCCTCTATGTGACTTGTCTACTATTACAATAGACTTGGCTGCACTCCCGCAGGAAAATAGCTTTGTTCCTTTTCTCCTTATACAGTTATATAACAATACACAACCATTTTAAAGTAGTAGTATCAAATAATAGATGCAGTATTAGGAAATCCCCTGAAATTCTGACGCACTTTTAATATTTTGGTGACTATACATTTCACATATTCTGATTCATATGTATACCCCAAATATATATATAAATCTTAACATAAATTTTTTAAATAAAATTTTATTACAGAGTCAGTACAGTATGCCTTGGAGAACAGAAAACAGAGACAAGCTGCAATAAAAAATAAAACATCGCATTCCCACCACCAATGTTAATTCTGTAACGCATATCCTTCTTTGCCAACATATTGTTTTTCAAAATGAGATGACATGGTTTAGCAATCTGCTTTATTCAATTAACAATATCTACTTTATCATTTCAGTATATTTTCCTCACATCTAATTCCTAGATCACATCCAATTCTCTATCAACCTAAAAATATTTTTACAGTAGGCTTTCCCAAATCAGTAATATTTCAGTTTTCTTCTCATCTATTATCTACTATAATCAAATATTTTATTGATTGAAATATATATTTTGTAAAGCTAGTTTTCCTAAATCAGTATTGAATCCAGGGCCACACACTACATCTGGTTGTTCTATCCCTTAAGTATTTTTTACTCTAGCACTTAATAAAAATACTAAGACACTGGCTTACTGAAGAAATCACGCCACTTGAAGTGCAAAGTTTCCCGCTTTCTGGATCTGAATGATTGCTTCCCCAAGAGGTTATTGAATTTGTTCCTCTAGACCTGATATTTCCTGGAAACTGGAAGTTCTATTTCAAGGCTCAATAGATTAATGTGGTAAGTTGGAGCCAGAATGGGAAAATTTGTGAATGCTAAAAGTAAAAAAAGGAAATTCAATCTATATACCCTTGGGTGCCCTCAGAGGTTTTTATTTTCTAAAAGATCATCCTGTAGCAGTAGAAAAGGCAAAACGGGGTAAATGGAATAGTTTAGATACCACTTAAGATCAGAAAGATGTGAACTACAGCAGAAGGGGATGGGGTGGGAGGGAACAGGGTTCAAGAGATATTTGAAAAAGAAATATCTTCAAGCTTGCTGATTTTCTTCTGCCTGCTCAAACCTGATTTTGAACCCCTCTAGGGAATTTTTCATTTCTGCTATTGTACTTTTTAACTTCAGAATTTCATTTTCGTTCCTTTCATAATTTCTATATCTTTAATACTATGTCCATTTTTTTTCATAGTTTTTCTGACTTCATCCATGTTTTCTATTAGCTCAGTGAGCAACTTCAAGACAGTTGGTTTAAAGTCTTTGTCTAGTTAGTCAGATGTCTCATCTTTCTCAGGGAAGGTTTCTGTTGATTTATTTCATTCCTTTGAACAGGCCATACTTTCCTATTTGTATGTCTTTTGATTTTTTGCCAATAAATGGACATTTGAATCTTATAATGTGATAACTGTAGAAATCAGATTCTCCCCTTATCCCAGGGACTGCTGGTTTGTTTGTTTTTATTGTTGAAGGATGTCTCTGTGACAGGGATCAGGATCAGCCTAATGTGAAAGCTTAAGGTCTTCTCAGTTCTTTTCTGAGCCTGCATCTTTTCCTAGTTCTACACAGTGGCTGTCTAATTTTCCTTATGTAAGTGGTTGCTTCTGAATGTCCTAATCCTTAAATGTCTGGCTCCCAAATGGGGTAAAAGGGAAGACAAACAAAACAGGAGCTGTTCCTTCAAATCCCACAGAAGCCAGCTCAGCCTGTGGGGGTCAAAACAATGGCAGCCACTCTGTGCCTGAATCTCAGAACTCAAAAGGAGCAATCAGCAATCAAAACACAGAGAACTCCGGTATTTGGTGAACAAGATTCTTATTTCCCACCACAGCTCCAGCAAGCCACACTAGGAATGTGAACACAGCTGCCTGCCACAGGGCTGAAGGGTAGGAAACAGGGAGGTGCTATATGCTAAAATTTGACATTGACTGAAACTAACCTCAATTTACCAAGCAAACTTTCTCCTGGAAGATGTAAGAATTCAAATAGACTCCAGAGTTCCAAAATAGTTACTTCAGACAGTTTCTGCCAGTACAACTGTTGTCTAGGTAGAGAGATGGATTCCTTGTGCTTCCTACTCCATCTGAGGAACAGAAAGAAAAGAAAAAAAGAAATGTGAACAGTGAATAGAATCTAAGGCTTCTGTGGGACACTATCAAGAGAAACAACATACCACTGTGGGAGTCCCAGAAGAAGAGAGAAAGGGGAGAAAGAGTAATAATCAGAGGCGCCTGGGTGGCTCAGTCGGTTAAGTGTCTGACTCTTGATTTCTGGTCATGATCTCAGGATCCTGGGATTGAGCCTTGCATAGGACTCCATGCTCAGCACATAGTCTGCTTGAGATTCTCTCTCTCCCTCTTCCCCTCCCTCTCTGCACTTGTGTGCACACACTCTTTCTCTAAGATAAATGAATACATCTTAACAACAACAACAACAAAGAATCCAACTGTAGAAGGCCAAAGAAAAGAGAGACTTTTGAAAGCAGCAAAAGAGAAATGATTCTTCACATACAAGGGATCCTCAATAAGATTATCAGCCAATTTCTCATCTTAAACCTTGGAGGCCAGGAAGCAGTAGGTCAATAATAATCAATGTATTGAGAGGAAAAAAAAAAAAAACTGTTGACAAAGAATACAATACCTGGCAAAACTGTCCTTCAAAAACGAGGGAGAAATTAAAATAATCTCTGATTTTAAAAAAGCTAAGTGAGTTTACCACTAAATCTGGCCATCAGAAGTGCTACAGGCAATCCTTCGGGTTGAAATGAAAGGATGCTCAACAGTAATTTGAAGCCATATGAAGAAATAAAGATCTCTAGTAAAGATAAATGTGTGGAAATTATAAAAGTAAATATTATAATTACAGTTTGTAACTCCACTTTTTATTTCCTATATGATTTAAAAGACAAGTGCATTAGAATATTAATCTATGTTATTGGGCACAGAGTGTATAAAGATATAATCTGTAACATCAATAACAGAAAGAAGGGGCAAAGCTATACAGGGGAGGTTCTGTATGCTATTAAAGTTGGTATCAATTCAATTAGATTGTTATAATTCTTTGGTGTTAAATGTGATTCCCATGACAACCACAAAGAAAGTATCTATAGAATATTCACAAAAGGAAATAAGAGGTGAATTGAAACTTTTCACTAAAAAAAAATAGAATGAACACAGAAAACAACAGTAATAAACAAAATGAAAGGCACAAAGGCCTATAGAAAAGACATACTTTCTATAAGGTAATTACTCCTAAGGATGGATTTATTTCTGCAAGAAATAATACCAACCTTAGCAGTAATTACCTTAAACATAAATGGTGTAAACTCTTCAATCAAAGATAGAGATGAGCAGAATGGATTAAAAAAAAAAAAAAAAAAAGATCCAACCATCTGTAACCTAGAAAAGACTCACTTTAGATCCAAAGATATAAATAGTTAAAAGTGAAAGAATTTTTTAAAAGATATTCCAGGGGTTCCTGGCTGGCTTTAGTCAGTAAAGCACGCAACTCTTTATCTCAGGGTCATAAGTTTAAGTCCCATGTTGGGCCTAGAGCTTACTTAAAAAAAAGGAGGGGGGGCATGCCTGGGTTAAGTGGTTAAGTGTCTGCCTTCCGCTCAGGTCATAATCCCAGGGTCCTGGGACAGGTGCCCACTGAATGGCTCCCTGCTCAGCAGGGAGTCTGCTTCTCCCTCTCCCTCTGCTGCTCCCCCCAACTCATGTGCACTCTCTCTTTTGCTCTACTCTCTCTCTAATAAATAAATCAAATCTTAAAAAAAAAAATAAAGTTCCATGCAAATAGTAATCAAGGAGAGCTGGGGGTGGTTATACAAATGTCATGTAAAATAGACTGTAAATGCACAAAAAGGGTTACTAGAGACAAAGGACACTATTTATTAATAAAAGTTTCAATAAAGCAAGATTATATAAAAAATATAAACATTAACATACCTGGTAAGAGACCCTCAAAATATATGAAGCAAAAATGACGAGTAATAGAGGGAAGAATAAACAGTTCTACAATAATAGTTGCAAACTTCAATACTCCATTTTCAATAATGAATAGAACCACCAAATTTAAGATAATTAGAAACAGGACTTGAACATCACGATAAACCAACTAGACCTAACAGATATGTACAGAACAGTCCACCCAACAATAGCAGAATACACATTCTTTTTACATTCACAAGGGACATTCTCCGGGGCAGGCCATATAATAGGCCACAAACCAAGCCTCAATAGATTTTAAAAGATGGTATCATACAAAGTATCTTCTCCAACCACAATGGAATGAAGTTAGAAATCAGTAACACAAATACATGTAAATCACACAACATGCTCTTAAACAACCAATGGGTCAAAGAAGAAATCAAAAGGGAAATTAGAATATATGTTAGAAATTAATGAAAATGATGACACAACATACCAAAACTGATAGTGCAATGAAGGCACTGATGAGAGGGAAATTTATAGTTGAAAATGGCTACATTAAAAAAGAAGAAAGATCTCAAAATAATATCCTAACTTTATACCTTACAAAACAAGAAAAACTAGAAAATAAACCCACAGCTAGCAGAGGGAAAGAAATAAAACAGATGAGAGTGGAGATAAACGAGAGAACAGAAAAAGAAAAAAATCAACGAAACCAAAAGTTGTTTCTTTGAAAAGAACAACAAAATCAACAGATCTTTATGCAAATAACTAAAATCAGAAATGAAGTGGATATTACTTCTGACATTCCAGAAATAAAAGGATTATAAAAGAATGCTATGAACAACTGTATGCCAACAAATTAAGTAACCTAGAAAAAAAACAAATTCCTCAAAACACACAAATTATCTAAACTGATTCAGAAGAAATAGAAAATCTCAACACACATATACCAAGAGATTGAGTAATCAGTGAACTCCCAACAAAGAATAGTCCTTTCCCAGCTGACCACTAGTAAAATGCACCAAACATTTAATGAATAACACTAATCCTCCTCAAATTCTTCCAAAAAATTAAAGAGGAAATATTTCCTAATTCATTCTATGAGGCCTTCATTATCTGGATATCAAAGCCAGATAAAGTCATCGTAAGTTATAGACTGTTATCTCCTATGAATATAGATGCTAAAAACTTCAACAACATTTAAGACAATCAAATCCAACAACATATTAAAAGGATTATTCACCAGGTCCAAATGGGATTTACTGCAGGAATGCAGGGTGGTCCAACATAAAATCAATCAATGTAATATATCACATTAATAAAGCAAAGAGAAAAACACACACGATCATCTCAATGGATGCAGAAAACACATTTGACAGACTATAATGCTTTCCATAATAAAATCTCTCAGAAAACTAGTTATACAGGGAAAAACCCTCAACATGATAAAGGTATTTATTAAAAATGCACATTGAACACCATACTCAATAATTTATAAGCTATTCCTCTAACATCAGGAACAAGTCAAAGATGTCTCCTTTCACTGCTGCTATTAAACACTGTACCCAAAATTCTAGCCAGAATTATTAGACAAGAAAGAGAAATAAAAGGCAAATTGTGGAGAGGAAGAGGTAAAAACTCTCTCTATTCACAGACAACATGAGTATGTGGAGAGAAAATCTCAAAGAACCCACAAGAAAGCTACTAAAGCAAAAACAAAACAAAAATCCAGCGATGTTGCTGGGTATAACACCAACACACAAAAATCAGCTGTTTCTACACACCAGTAATGAACAATATAAAAAGGAAATGGAGAAAGCAATTCCATTTACAATATTATCAAAAAGTATTAAACACCCCAAAAGCTTGAAAACATTGCTGAAATTAATGAACACCTGAGTACATGGAAAGATACTCTGTATTCACGGGTAGGAAGACTTAAACTTGTTAAAAAAGCAATGCCACCCAACGTGATCTACAGATTCAACACAATATCAAAATTACAACATCCCTTTTCTCAGAAATGTAAAAGGTTATCCTCAAATTTATATGGAGTTTCAAAGGGCCAAAATAATCTTGAAAAAGTATAAAGTTTAAAGACTCACACTTCCTCAAATATGATAGGACAGAGACCTCAGAAATAAATCGTCACAAGTATGGTCAAAGGTGTCAAGACCATTCAAAGTGTAAAGGACAATCTTTTCAAGAACCGGTGCTGGAAAAACAATATCCACATACAAACGAATATGAAGTTGGGTACAGCTGTGGTGACGATTACACAACATTGTGAATGTACTTTATGCCACCGAACTTTACACTTACAAATGATTAAAATTATAAGTACTATGTTTTACCACAATAATACCCCTTTCCCCCAAGAAAAAAAGGAGAGCCCAGCGAGCAACTGAACTGGCAAGAAGGAAAAGGACTCTAGAAAGATGATAAAAGTTTTCTGGTCGGCAGGACTGTGTGGATGATGCCTTTACCAACACAAGGACTACAGGCCACAAGAAGCAGGTCTGCATATGAATTTGAGAAAATTAAAAGGGCCATTAAGATTGGGACAACCCATTGGAAATGTCTTCTGTGCAGCTGGCCCTGGAGCTCAAGAGACCAGTCTCGGCTGGCGAGAGTGATTTGTGAACGGTCAGCACGTTGCAGGTAACGGAAGCCACGGGAATGAAAAGAGATCTCTGGGAAACACCAACATCCAAAAGCGAGGGGAGTAAACAACCTTCTGCTTTCAGGGCCCCAGCGCAGCGAGTCCACATCCCTAGGCGGGAGGGGCTTACCAAGGCTTAAGTGCAGAGACGCCCCTCAAGCCCACGCGGGCAGCAGGCGGCAGAGGCCCGGCTCCAGAGGAGCCGCAGCAAAGGAGCGAAGCGCGCAGGGCCTGAGCCCGGGACGCGAAGGAACCGCCACACCTCCGGGTCGCCGGCGACACGCTCGCACCAAGACTCCCGGACACTCTGCACCCTTTCCTCCGCGCGCAAAGTCCCTCTCCGGGCCCCGTCGCCCTCCGAGTCTTCCTATTGGTGGATAGGACCAAGGGACCTGGAAGTTGTTTTGTCCGGCGAGGGCTGCCCTTCCGGTTCCGTTGGGTCCCCCTTTGGCTCGGGTTCCCTGCCCCTCCCCCTTCCCGGAGCCCCGAGGGGCCGGAGCTCCTGGCGGTGCCGGATCCTGACGGTGGCCTTCCCCCGGGTCTGTAAGTGCGGAGGCGGCCGGAGCGCCGGGCAGGGGTACGGGGTCTCTCAAGAGGGAGCCCCCTTGGGGCCCTGGATTGGCCGGGACCTGTTCTGGGATGGGGGCGAGGAGCTGGCCTAGGCCGGGTGGGACTTGAGGAACCCTTGGCCCGGCCCACGCTGTGCCCCGCCCCTTCCCCTAGTCTGGAGGGGGGAGCCTAACTATGCCCCAGGGACCTCCTCCTGGGACCCCAGCCGAGGGCCCAGCAGTTGGCTTGGACGCCTGACTCTGGCATCTTGTAGGAAGTGCCAGAGCTAAGGGCCTGGCAAGGCCTCAGTGCCAGCCCGCTAGACTCACTATGTGCGTGCTGACCTAGGTTACCCTTTTGCCGGGGTTTCCCCCAAATCGGCCACTGGCGACAGCGCCTTTTCTGTTACGCTATGCCAGGTACTGGGGCTTCTTAAGATACTCTTCCAGTTTTCCAGGGTCAAGTTTGGGAGCCAGGTATAAACAAATAATTGCTCCTGTGATTTACATATCAGTCATATATGTGTGAACTGCCCAACGGGCAGTGGCTAGGAAGGCTGAAGAAAGAAAGTGACGTCTGAATTATAGTTCTTGGAGAGGATAAAGTAGGCAGAAGGAACAGTTTGCAAGGCTCTGAAGGAATGACTGAACGTAACTTGTGTGTGAAGAGGAGGAAATAGGGGGCTCTTGTGCGTAGGATGAGATAGGAGACTGGGAAAGTAGGCTGAGGTCCAGATGGTGAAAGGTTTAATCCTAAAGGAGATGGGTAGTTTTTTTAAGAGTTTTGAGCGGGAGACTTATACAGTCAGATTTGCACTGTAGAAAGCCTTGTTGTTCTAGAAGTCAGCCTATAGAAAAGAGATGTCTGTAAGTTGATTATAGACTCTCCAACGAATGTCTGGTTACCCTTATTAGAAACTCTTTGGAAGGAGTAATCGAATCAGCCTAGTGAAAGTTAATGAAGTCCTGAAATGGAGTTATGACAGTGTTACTGGAAAGAAGGAAAGTATGCTGGAGTGAATGGTGTGAAAACTCTATAATAAATTGGATGTTGAGGGAGAAAGAGGTAGCAAAGCTGATTCCTAGGTTTTAGGCCTTTGGCATTTGGAGAATGTTGATGCTATTATCAGCAATAAAACCATAAACTTGTAGATTACAAATTTATTTTTTAAAACATGTTGAATTAAAGGTATAATGGAATAGCCACATAAGACTGTCCAGTATAGAATTGGAAATGCAAATCTGCAGCTTAACCTTAGTGTTGTGGCTAGAGGTAAAAGTTTGAGTCATTGGCATAGAAATAGAAGCTGTGGTAATATTTGGCATCAGGAAGGAAGTATTGAGAAAGATGGGGATATTTTAGGGGAATGGTTGCATTTATGAAGCAGAAAGAGGAATGAATTGGTGGGATAGCAAAAACAGAGGTAGGGGATAATGTATGAAAATACAGGGTTCCAGCAACCAAGAAGACCCAGAATTAGGAGAAGGGAATTTTGAGGAGGGTCCATTGGGACAATTCATGCAGAGCATTTGGGGAATGAGAAGGGGGAGAAAAGATTGCATTTCTGTAGTAAAAGATAATTAATGGGGCACCTGCCTGGCTCAGTCAGTAGAGCATGCAACTCTTGATCCTGGGGTCATGAGTTTGAGCCCCATGTTGGGCATAGAGATTACTTTGAAAAAGAGAGAGAGATCATTAGAGACCTTTTAAAAAGCAGTTTTAATAGAGTAATGAGGTGACGATTTATGAAATAATGGAGACCTCAACTGGTTTGGTGTTAAATGAGAATGAGGAAAGGCCACATGTGAAGTGTTTCACAAAGAAAATTGACAGGCTTTATTTGTTTATTCACCTAACAAATGCTTATTGAGCACATTCCCAACACTGTTCTAAGCTCTTTTAAACAATTTAATTTTTAATTTCCCATAACAACCCTATGAAATAGTATTACTATTTGACCGATGGGAAAAATGAAGCACAGAAGGGGTTAAGTAACTTGCCCAGGGTCACACAGCTAGTAAGTGCTTGAGCAGGGTTTTGACCCTAGGAAATATGGGTCCAGAATCCATAGTTTTTCTCACTGCACTAAGCAGTGACTGAATATGGGAGCGAAAGGAGTGGGAAAATTTTAAGCAAAGATAGGTTCATTGATAAAAAATGGAGAGGCTTGGAAGGAGATCTTAGTTGAGAAGGTAAGTAATGGATGTATGTTTATATTATATATATATTTTTTATTTCTGTCTTATATCCTCTTTCAGTCAATGCCACTTATGTCCGTTTCTTTCACGATTAGGTCAATTTATGCCATGCTTTCATCTATCACTTACTGTCTATAATTAGGTCTCCTCTTCAGCTTCAGACTCATATCCAGCTAGCTAATGAATCTTCCCCTTCATGTCATGTAAGGTTCTCTGGCTAAACATTTTAAGACCAGACCCATGATCATCCCCTCCAATATTCCCTAGCTTATTCAGTGACACTGTGTCAGATTAATCCAGTCATTCAAATCAGAGGTCTTGGAGTCATCTTAAATTATCCTTTCTTGAACCCCACCTTGGTCACCAAGTCCACCAGTTCTTTGAAAGAGCTCTCAAATCTGTTTTCCTCTCTCTGTCCATATGATTGTTGTCAGTAATCAGGTCCTCATTATTTTGATCTTGATTTGTTAGCATACTACAGGAATCCTTGCCTTCATGTCCACCGTTCTCAGAGCCATTCTCCGTTAATTTTTATTTTTAACTTGCTGAGTTTTAGACAGTGCAGGAGTTTAGGCATTTCAAGCAATAGAATAGTGCCTAGGGCAGGTACTTTTGAGTAACTTGAGGTAAAGTTAAGTTTGGTTAAGGTTGGCCATGAGGATGGGGATTTAGGGATTTTTTTTTTTTTTAATAGAGCATGTAAATAAAACATGGAGAAACCAGATGGGCTCTGAGAGGAAGTAAGCCTTGAAAAAACAGCAAAAAATCAAGGACTAAGCTTTGAAGGATATACTTACCTTTACACAATTTATTGGACCCTCGAAGAGCAAACAAGCAAAAGAATGGTGGAAAGCTGAGGCCAGTAGTTAAGCGACTTGCCCATTTCTATACAACGGTTTAAAAAGAATGAACTAGATCTATATTCAACATATATAGCTGTCAAAAACAATAAATGAAAAAAGAAAGTTGCCAAACAATATGTATAGTTTATGTGTAAGAAATGTAGTCTTATATTTTCTGGGCCTAGGCATATAGAAGTACTGTTTTTCAAATGGAGGGAAGGAGAGTCAAAAAGGACCAAACTTAAACTCAGTAGTAAGTGGAAGATGGTTGGGAAAGGGGACTTTTACAGTATCTATAATATTGAAAATTTTTCCAGGAAGGATATATTTCTGTGTATATTACTTAAAGTTAAAATTAAAAACAAAAGATTGATAACTTGGAGAATATAGTGTCATGAAAGTTACCCAAATGAAGAAAAAGATTGAGGTTTCCAGAGAAGACGGTTGTGGTGTAATGCAACCTTTTTGAAAAATGGGGTATGGTGTTAATGAGAAACAAAGATTTCCAGGTAGTTATGAGTGCTAAGTTGAAAGGTAAGGGTACTTTTATGAGGTAGATGAGAAAATAGACTGACATAAAGCTTGGGAGTTTACAATATGGAATAGAAAATTTTCCTTATAAGTAATTAAAGGTATGTGAAATAAGAAACTTGGGTATTTTCTCACTGCCTGTAGCACAGCAGTAAACATTGTCCAACTTAGAATATCCACTGATCCTTTTTGGTTACTCCTGTTCGAACAAGGGGAAATTTTCAGATCAGTTGGCACATTTGTTATGGAGATAATTATAAAAGAACTGTATAACTATAACAGAGAAAGTGGTCTTAAGTGAGAATATTCCTCTTACATTGATGTTTGAGAAATAGGTCATTCAAAGCTTGCTAATAGGGGCGCCTGGGTGGCTCAGTCCGTTAAACTTCTGCCTTCGGCTCAGGTCATGATCCCAGGTTCCTGGGATAGAGTCTTGCATCTGACTCCCTGCTCAGCGGGGAGCCTGCTTCTCCCTCTGCCTTCCCCCTGCATTCTCTCTCTCTCTCTCTCTCTCTCTCTCGCTTGCTCATTCTCAAATAAATAAATAAAACCTTTTTTAAAAAATTGCTAATAGTGGGGCGCCTGGGTGGCATAGCGGTTGAGCGTCTGCCTTCGGCTTAGGGCATGATCCCGGCGTTATGGGATCAAGCCCCACATCAGGCTCCTCCGCTATGAGCCTGCCTCTTCCTCTCCCACTCCCCCTGCTTGTGTTCCCTCTCTCACTGGCTGTCTTTATCTCTGTCGACTAAATAAATAAAATCTTAAAAAAAAAATTGCTAATAGAAACTTGGCGGTATGCAGATTTAATTGCAGTCACCTAGGTAGTAGACGATAAGGGTCTGAACCATGGCAATGATAGATAGAATAAAGAGAGAGAATCTGGAAGTCATTCTGAGGAAAGAATCAACAGAATATGGTGATCAAGACTCTATTCTACCTGATAAGTTCTTTACTTTTTCAGTTACTCAAAGCTCTTCTATAATCTAATTATGTGAGTGATTTTTATGAAACTTATGAATAACTGCTGCTATACTTAGAAGTTAATTAGTTATTTGCAAATGGCATTCAGATTTAGTATACAAATACAAATACACAAAAGATGGAAAAATAACATAAAGTTAAAATAGGTGAGAACCAAAGGTAAAACAAGGATAAGGGAATAAAATGCAATCGAGAATACGACTAGTACATAAAAGGCTTACTATTAAGTCCTCTAGACTTGACACAAATTTGACTTTACATCATACTCTTTGTTTTAAAACATAAACCTTTTATTGAAGCATAACTGAATACACAAAAGTATGAAAATCATTAAATGTACAGCTGAGTGGATATGAGGAGGGAAGTCTGAACAGTTACACGGTTAACATTCATCAGATAAAACTTCAGTCAGTCTTGTTTTTTCATATATGGACTCTGGCATCACATAGCTTGGGCCCAAGTTCCAGCTCTAACACTTAATACTTTCCACCTCTCATAAGTTGAGCAAGTTACTTATATCCGCCAAGATTGAATTTCCTCATATGCAAAATGGGGATGCTAATAATACCTACCTCCTAGGGATTTTAGGATTAGGTGGGTCAATTTAGGTAAAGCATTTAGCACTATACTTGACATAGCAAGGATTCAACAAAGATTAGCTATCCTTTCTCTTGTCGTTAAGCCAGTTTATAAGAAACACAATTATTCCTTTTCATTTTGACATTTTTTAAAAGTAAAAAAAAAAAATTGTTTAAAATTTGGGTTTACATTGTCAAAACTATTTTGGTAACAAACTCTAGAAAGGAATTTTCCCCAGGGGACTCAAAAGAGGATATGATGATAATGAAGGGCCTCTCTACCATAGCACAATAATAATTTCATAGGGGACATTAAAGAGTTAATTATTCTTCTGGGTTTTGTTGAATGAGCTGTGTATAAAGTAACACTTGACCAAGTCTTGCCCTCAAATAACTAACATTGTATTGAAAAGATAAACCGGTGGCAGGAATCGATTAAGGGGATAAACTATGTGGTCCAGAAATAAGAGTTTATCAAAGGCAGCCAATAGAGTATATTGACACATGTTAGGCAAAACTTCTTAAAGTAAACAGAACAAATTTTCCTCACATTCTTGGACTATAGCAGAGAAATCAAAGCAAGCACTTTCCTGGGGTACCTACCTGTTGGGCTGCTCCCACTGTTAAGTTTCTTGAGACTGATTGATAGGAAGTACTCCAGCTCCTCATTTTTGGAGCTTCAAGGAACAATTATCCCTGAGGATAGTTGTCAAAAGCACTCTGAGTATTATCATCCTATAAATGGGAGGAAGTAATGATAATTTTTGGGTGTGTGTAGGAAAATACTAACCTGAGGGTAGACTGAGGACAAGCTAAACTCTAAAAAAGAATGCCCCTTTTGGGGCGCCTGGGTGGCTCAGTCATTAAGCGTCTGCCTTCGGCTCAGGGCATGTTCCCAGGGTCCTGGGATCGAGCCTGCATCAGGCTCCCTGCTCTGCTGGGAGCCTGCTTTTTCCTCTCCTACTCCCCCTGCTTGTGTTCCCTCTCTCGCTGGCTGTCTCTCTCTGTCAAATAAATAAATAAAATCTTAAAAAAAAAAAAAAAAAAGAATACCCCTTTTGTTTGGCCACTTGAAACAACAGTCATTTTTATAACTTCTGGTTATAAATTGGGGCATTCACTGTTTCCAGAATGGATGTACGAGGCCACCATAATTGCTAAAACTAACCAGTGATAATACAATTTTGCTTCTTTCTTTGTTGATATATTTCTTGTATCTCCTAGATTTTTCCTTTTTATTTGATGTTCACCATCTTTTCTCTGATGCTGTATTTGCTTTCTATATCCTTCCTTTCTCATCTTTATTGTGATTATTCATTACCTGTACATTCAGAATACCATACAAAGGAAAAGCTTACTATTTTCTGTATGTCTATTTTTGTTAATAAACCATGCCAGTTCTCCCTCCTACATTTCACCTCTCCTCCAATGACATTTTCATTCAGCTGAACTCTTAAGTTTGGAACCTTTATACATTCCTTTTATTTATTTATTTTTTCATTCTCTGTATCTAGTCAATTACCAAGTTCTTTAAAATATCTTTTATTATTTTTCCTTACTCCTTATTCCCATTTTCATTCCTTTCTAGGCTCTCATGGCCTCAGATCTGTAATGCTTTTACAGACTCTGAGCTGATCTTCCTAACAGCAGTTCTTCTTTCCTTCCATTGTCAAACAAATTCTGTAGGTTCAACAGACACAAACTGAGCACCTACCATGTGTTTAGTACAATATTAGGTGATGGGAAGACACACCAGTTTGAACAGAAGAGGGTCTGGCCAGTAATGTGGCTGCAGTAAGTAGAATTTGAAGCAAAAGGAAAAAGTGTTTTGCCCTAGACGATGCAGGTTCCCAGCACCAGCCTCATTGAGTGAGATGGAGATGTTTCCCTCTAATGCCATGAAGCTTGCAGTTTGGAGGAGAAGGAACAAGTACTTAAAGTATTTTGAGTGTTACGGTAGAAGTGCTATGCTATGGGTACAGTAGAGACAACCATTTTAGTCTAAGAGCTTAGGTAGGGGCGTCTCAAGAAATAAAGGAGTGATGGGGCACCTGGCTGGCCCAGTTGATAGAGCATCCCACTCTTGGTCTTGGGGTCATGAATTTGAAACCCATGTTTGGTGTAGAGATTACTTAGAAGAACGAAAAGGAAAGGAAAGGAGAAAAGAAAAGAAAAAAGGAGGGAGGGGGGGAAGGGAAGAAGGAAGGGAGAAAGGGGAAGGAAGGAAGGGAGGGAGAAGGAAAGAGTGAGGAAGGAAGGATGGAAGGAAGGAAGAGGGAGAGAAAGGGAGGAGGGAGGAAGGAAGAGAGGAAGGGAGGGAGGGAAAGAAAGTCAAAATTGGCTAGGAATAGTGTTCTAGACTAAAGAAATAACTGTGGTGGGTACCTGGGTGGCTCAGTCGGTTGAGCATCTGCCTTAGGCTCAGGTCATGATCTCAGGGATCAAGCCCTGCATCGGGCTCTCCACTTAGCTACTACTCTGATTCTCTCTCCTCCTCTGTGATCTCTCTCACTATCACTCTCTCTCAAATAAATACACTCTTTTAAAAAGAAAGAAAAGAAAGAGAGAGAGAGAGAAGGAGGGAGAAAAAATGAATCAATGAGCCGTGCTAAGGCCTGGAGTCAATAAAGTGCTGTCATGCACCAGGCACCGAGCACTATGAGCAAGACCTGGACTCTGCTTCAGGAGCTGGTGTTCTTTGAGCCTTGGTAAGTCACTGTTATAGAAGATAAGATTATAAAGAGTGGGCTTCAGGATCTATATGTGGCCAATTACAGCTGATTGTCTCTTGTGATTCTCAACTATGGAGTTGATGAGTGCACAAAGTTCAAGGTGAATTTATTGATGCACTGAGATTGTAGAGCTGGTTTTCAAGGCTAGAGTTGATATACCTACTGATCTCACAGAAGACTGGTATATAAACAGAGTGCCAATTTATTATTTTTACTATGACTGGTGGACTGGAATTATCAAGTTCGCATAGCTAATTCATCCTTCCCTTTAGAGAGAAACATGGGAAGCCAAATTATCAGAAGATCCTTTAGAGAGTATAGAATCAGAACATAGGAATTTTCTCCAAAGGAATTGCTATATAAAGGGACAGATACGCAAAGAGTTTGGCAGACACCTTCTTCATGGTTGAATGGGTTATGCCAATGTTTATCATAATTATTATTAGGTTTACTTCATTGGTCTATACTCAAAGGTTAGTCTTCATCCAGGAGACAATGGGAAGTCACAGAAGGATTTTAGGCGGGGGTTGTATATAATCAGATCCAGTGTTTTTGAAAGTTGACATTTGGTGTAGAAGTTGGATTAGGAGGAACAGAAGCTGGAACCCAAGGAACATTTATGATCCTGTTCTAGTAGTCCAGTTGATGAGTAATGATGGATAAAGAGGAATAAAGAAGAAAGAACAGAATCTATAAGCTATTAATTTGATTGACTTTATTCCTACTGAGATTCCCACCAAGTGGCTCATCTGGTTTTTCTATATAAAATATTTTATTTACTTTCTGTATCAAGAAATGTTGCTTGAGAGTTTAGATTTGTCCAAAATGCACAGGATAAAGACCTGTGCATTTGACACTGTCTAAACATTGTCCCTTTAAGTCTATTACTTTCAGTTTATTGCAGAAATGCTTGTATGAATAAATGCACATCAGTTTAAATAGAAGATAGTTTAGCCAGGAATGGGGCAAGCAAGGTCACTGCAGTTCTTTAAAGTAGAAAGCAAGGAAAACATTTTGTCTTTGAAGAAGCAGATTCATAGTATCATGCAAAAGAAAATAGTTACTTTATGACTTGTTGGGATGTTTTTAGTTTGTTTTTGAAACCTGATAGAATTCTCATTTGAGAAGCAGAAAAAATGTTCTTAGAGTAACTCAAGCACTGTTCTTGTAAAGTATCTTAAAAAGTTGAATGGATGCCAGACTATTTACACTGATACAAGTCTACTTCTTAGGTGCAATTGACACTTGATGTGGAATAATTTTTCACAGCCTTTGAAAGCTGTTACACTAGCTTCCTCTTTCAAGGAAAATTTCATTTGGATACATATGAAGAGATATGACAACACAAATTTATTTTTGGAAGGAAAAATCCAGGTTTCTTAATTGCTTGAATTTTCTTAAATTCATCCTTTTTACATTTCTGTTCTTTAGGTCTGCCAAAATGTCTGAAAGATCAGATCTCCTTCACTTCAAGTTTGAAAATTATGGAGATTCAATGTTACAAAAAATGAACAAATTAAGAGAAGAGAATAAATTTTGTGATGTTACAGTTCTCATAGATGATATTGAGGTACAGGGGCATAAAATTGTGTTTGCTGCAGGTTCCCCCTTCCTAAGAGACCAGTTTTTACTGAATGATTCCAGAGAGGTGAAAATCTCCATATTGCAGAGTTCCGAAGTGGGGAGACAATTGCTCTTATCCTGTTATAGTGGTGTGCTGGAATTCCCTGAGATGGAACTGGTCAATTACTTGACTGCTGCAAGTTTTCTTCAGATGAGCCACATTGTAGAACGTTGCACGCAGGCCTTGTGGAAGTTTATAAAGCCAAAACAACCAATGGATAGTAAAGAGGGATGTGAACCGCAGAGTGCTTCTCCCCAGTCAAAAGAACAGCAGGGAGATGCCAGCGGCTCCCCAAAACAGGATTCACCTTGTATTCATCCATCTGAAGACAGTATGGATATGGAGGACAGTGATATTCAGATTGTTAAGGTAGAATCTATTGGGGATGTGTCCGAGGTTAGAAGTAAAAAAGATCAGAACCAGTTTATTTCTTCTGAACCCACTGCTTTACATTCGTCAGAGCCCCAGCATTCCCTGATAAATTCAACTGTGGAAAACAGAGTAAGTGAAATAGAACAAAACCATCTCCACAATTATGCCCTCTCTTACGCAGGCAGTGATAATATCATCATGGCCTCAAAAGATGTCTTTGGGCCTAATATTCGAGGTGTAGACAAAGGCCTACAGTGGCATCACCAGTGCCCAAAGTGTACCAGGGTGTTTCGCCACCTGGAGAACTACGCCAACCATTTAAAAATGCACAAACTCTTTATGTGTCTACTCTGCGGCAAGACTTTCACTCAGAAAGGCAACCTTCATCGACACATGCGTGTGCATGCCGGCATTAAACCTTTCCAGTGTAAGATCTGTGGGAAAACCTTTTCTCAGAAGTGTTCCTTACAGGATCATCTTAACCTTCACAGTGGAGATAAGCCCCATAAGTGTAACTATTGTGACATGGTTTTTGCACATAAGCCAGTTTTGAGGAAACATCTTAAACAGCTGCATGGCAAAAACAGCTTTGATAATGCCAATGAAAGAAATGTGCAAGACCTCACAGTGGATTTTGATTCTTTTGCATGTACAACAGTCACAGACTCTAAAGGGTGTCAGCCACAGCCTGATGCAACACAGGTCCTGGATGCAGGTAAACTGGCCCAAGCTGTCTTGAACTTAAGAAATGATAGTACTTGTGTGAATTGAGTAGGGGCTGTATGCTCACAACTTAGAATGGACTGAAAACGTGGCAATAGTCTTGAGTCTTTTTAGGAGTGATTTTGCTAGTGTGACTTCTCCCAAAGCCTCTGTGCAGGTTGTAGGGGTGAGTCCAAGCACTAACAGAGCAGGCAACTTACCACTTGGAGTGGTCTTGCCTTCCTTTTGCCCTCTCCCATTTTGTGTTTTGAATTATTTATCCCGTGATGTCTGTTTTCCTTTTCCAAGGAGTATTCCATTTGTCTACCTAACATTGACTTTTGTCCTAGACTGACACTATTTTAGGCTTTTCACTGGGCACATCCTGAAGGTACCGTTAAGTTAATAACATCACCTACAGTCCACTAATAGATGCTATGCTAAGAGAAGTGAGTAGTATTTTTCTTTGGCAAAAAATAGGCTGAGATATGAGGTGATACTGCTCTTGGCCTGAATATGTGATAGAACTTCTGGTTGCCTAATGTTAATTGCCTACTGATAATGAATCTGCCTCCTACATTTGTACTTGTCTTGGAACTGGCTGTGAAGTATTTTGGGTTGTTCTGTATTTTTCAACAGTATTATGGCCCAACTTCATTGTCACTGAGTGGTTCATATAGACAAGAGTACAATCTTTTCAGCAACACCTACAGACAAATAGGGATCAGCATGAGGAGCATAATTAACAAAGGACAGAAGTACAATTGTACAATAGCACTTACATAGGAGGTCTTCCCAAAAAGAAGCCAAATGCTTATAATTAATGTGTAATTTATTTGTGGATGCTGTTGAAGTCGGGATTGCTCCAGGCACACTTAAAATGTGCTAAAGTATAATGGTCTCTCTAAAAAGGGACTATTTGGGAGTCTGTCTCTGGACTTTGTTTTAAAGGCTAGCCATCAGAAAGGTGAGTTTGGCCTTCAGAGTTTTGTCTGGTGTAATGTAATCTCTGAATTCTCATTTCTTCCTGTACACTAGTTTCTAAAATGGATGAAAAAAGTAGATCACGGAGGAGCAATCAGGTTTTGCATTCAGATATTCCTATAAAGGTACACAGTCCCACCTTGCCATGTTTGATAGCTCACTCATACAAAATTGATCTTCCAATATGGAAAAACAGAATTGTTTCTCCTAAAGCACATGTTATAGTTCAGAAATAAAATTTTGAGTCTTAGCAGCTTTTGGCTCAGGAGTTAGATTTAGGTAATAGGAGTTTTAGAGTCCTTAGAGAATCTTAACTCCACCTCTTTTTTTTTAAGTTGGGGTATCCAAAGCTCAAAGAGGTGGCCTGGCCAAGGTTGGCTGAAGTAGAGAAGTGACTAAGAATGAGCTAATGTCTTATTTCTCACTATCTCTTGGCTTAAAAAGAGTTAGTACATGATCAGGAGTATATTAGCAAAAAGCTCCCAGTTTGTGCTTCACTTTTGGGAATCCCTGTTGGCTTTTTGAGACAGCCCGGATTTTGAAAACAAAACATCACAGGAAGGATGTTTTTTGTTAATTAATTATTTTTTGTTAGAGTGAATATTACATTCTTCTCAAGCAAGTGACTGACTTTTTAGGTGGGGGTCAAGGAGGGAAAGGACAAGTAAGAATACGCGAGAAGGATCCAAATGTGAAACTTGATTTTTGTCTGGAAGCAGTGTTTATTTCATTTCCACGAGGATTTTCTGTTTTTATTTTTGAGCTCTGAGAATGCATGTACAGATAAACCAAAACTAAAGTTTAACTTGAGTAGTCACAGGGAATTCTTAAAGTTGTTATAATTTGATGCATTTACATGTGAATCTGATTTGAGTTATAATTTCTACCTTTTGTTAAAACACTTAAAAATGAGAATAAAATTGAGTGATAAGACTAATAGGTATCTTATGCCTAAAGTCACTCATTTTTATGGTCTAATGATGCTACCTAGCATTCTGATTTTTCTGTGATCCAGCCAAAGAGTACCAATTCTATGCAACAGTGAGACATTAATATGTTAACCAATGTTTCTCTGAACATATTTCATCATAGGGAAATTTCAAGTTGGAGTGCTTCCTTTGCTTATATTCATGTCCTGTTTTTGTTACTGGTTTGAAGACTAAAAGGCATGGGTTCAAATAAGATTGGTCTCTTTGGTTGGAGACTATTTCTGGGTTCATTCAGTAGTTGAGAAACATTTATTGGGCACCTTTGTTGCCAGGCACTGTGCTAGATACTGAAGATACAAAGGTAAGATTGCTATGGTCCCTGCCCTCACAGAGCTTACAGTCTCATGCAGTCTTATGTGGTCTTAGATAAGGTGATTTAAACTAGGAATAATAAAGAAAATACCTTGTTTCCTTTGATCACTTAAAATCAGCATCTCGATGGTTTTTGATCAGTAAAACTTCTAGTTCCCACCTTTTGCAACTGCAAACCACTGAAGTGATTTACAGTCTCCTCCATTTCTTGGCTGGAGAGGTGTTCTGTTTCTGTGAGACATTTTCTTAATTTTGGTGGGACTTGACTTTTCTCCTTTGTTTATATATGTTTCTTAGATTGTATTGCAAAGTGGTCAACTTAACTGATATCAAATACATTTTATAAGGGAAGATGACTTTCAAAACTAGTTGTATTCTTATAGAGGATGAAGATTTTTTAAAACCTTAGTCATTCTGCATTTATATTTTATGGATCCCCAGATTAACTAAAAAGGACTCTCTTTACCATAGTTTGGTTTTTAAAAAATTACTGTGTGTCACCGTTATTTATTTATTATTTAATTTTAAAGACAAACTCCAAACTGAAGTGGCTCTGAGGTAAATCAGATGTGGTTTTGTTTTAGTTTCTTTATTAGAAGATCTATAAATGGAGGGTGACCAATGTCACCACTTCTAAAATACTGTCCTAAACAAACCAGAATATTTTATTTCAGCTGGTGAATAGCTGTTCTAAATCTGTTGTATGTTAGACATACTATGAACTACCTCTTCACTTATTATGGGGAAGTTTCCTTAATAAAAGTGTGACAATTAAATCTCTGGTGTCAGTGGTTTCTTTTCTCTGTCCCTCCTGCTTTCCTTTTCAGTGGCCTAAATTTGAATAAGGAAAGCTTTCTTCACTCCTATTGCTTAAAACACATATTAATCAAGCACTCTGAGCACGGCTTCTGAAGCAAATCTGATAAACTAGAAATTGTTAGTAGGGTCACTTACTTCCAGGAGAATCTGTTAACTGAGGTGGTAGAGCTACTGCTTTCAACAACTGGTTCAGACATTCCTTCATTTAGCAAATACTTGATGCCTGCTCAGGGCTAGACTTCGGGAATGCAAAGATCATAAATCACTGTCCTAAATACCTCTGCCCAGATGGGTCACAGATTCCAATACAGGTATGATAATTGCAATAATGAAGGCAGCCAACGGGCTTACAGGCTCCCAACTGGGAGCCAACTAATTCCAGGGCAATTCAGGATGGCTACAGGGATGACGGGATTTATGAACGCGATTTTGAAGGATAAGTGGGAGGAGAGAGAGGGCACGAGGGAAGAGGCAGCCACAAGAGTTTAGATAGAAGGCCTGGGTTTGCCTAGAACTGGCGGGTGGGGAGGGGGTCAGGGAACGATGACACGCGACAGATGGGTGAAATGAGATCCAGAGGTCGGGGCCAGATCCTGATGGTCATTAGCTAGGCATTCTCGAATACCGATCCTTAGGGCAGTCTCCTTTCCTCCGCCACCTTTTAAATTGTAGATGGCCCAGTGAGGAGAGAACCCGGCCCGTAACAACCCATGAGGGCCTCCCAGTGGTCCCGTTGCAGGGTATTCCGATAGACGCGCTGTACCTCGGCCTCACAACCCGTCTGCGATTCAGACGCTGGGGAGAACTCACGAAGGGGAACGGCTTGCGCGCCGAAACTGGGGCAGGAGAGATGGGATTTGCCGGAATACCGGTGTCTCTCTGCCATTCCAGGAGCGGGGGGGAGTGAGGAAGGGAGAATGTCTCAGGATGTCCTTCCGGGACGCCCAGCCCACCCCAGTGAGGAGCAAAGCTAGTTGACACCGGATGTGTTTCCTCCCAGTCTAAGTCCACCTTCCGGCCTGGGCCGCCGCTGCTGCGGAAAGCTGGCCTCTGGCTCCCTGAGTGGGTGAGTGAACGCAATGGAGACGGGCAGGTGGGGAAGCCGGAAGAGGAGGAGGAGGAGGAAGAGGGTAGCTAGGCGCGGACTGGGAGGCTTCACTGGGGCTGCAGCCACCTGGCCGACAGGGCCTATGGTCCTGGGAGGCTTAGCTCGGCAAGACTTGTGTGTGGCGAGCTGCAGGATCTTCCAGGCCAGCTTGGGTTCCCATCAGTTCAACAGATGTTCCCTCCGCTGCGCCTGCTCTGTGCCGGCCCCTGTGCTCGCTGTAAAACTCAGATGAACCAAGCACCTTTTCGTGGTGCTCTGGGAGCAACTGACTCTGTTGGAGAGACAGGAGGAGGAGTCAGAGCAATCTTAATTGATTTGGGTCTTAAAGGAGCCAAATCACTAGCTGGAGAGAGGAACTGGAAGTTTTAATGTAACGTGCAAAAGTGTATTCCGGTGCAAATGGTGCAAATCAGTATCGAAGGAGCTTTGAGGAAAAAGAGAATAGAGGAAAGATACAGCCTTAAAGATGATTAGGACCAAATAATGAGGGATCTTGTATTTGCTAAGAAGGGTAGGCTGTTCTGGAGGTAGAGGAGAGCAATGGAGGATTTAAAATAGAGGAGAGGCATACCTGGGTTGCTCAGTTGCTTAAGCATCTGCCTTCAGCTCAGGTCATGATCCTGGGGTCCTGGGATCGAGTTCCACATTGGGCTCCCTGATCAGCAGGAGGTCGGCTTCTCCCTTTACCTCTGCCCCCTCTCCCCCACTCGTGCTCACTGTCATTGGTGCGCTCTCTCTCTCTCTCTCTCTCTCTCTCTCCTTGTCTCAAATAAATAAAAAGACTTAAAAAAATAAAGTAGAAGAAATTTTTTAAAAAGTTTTAAGCTGGTGGCACTCAGGAAGGGAGGTTGGAATATGGGAGAGTGGTATCAAGGAGACCTGTTGGAAGAGCTTGCAATGGTCCAAGGGAACAGAATGAGGACCTGCAGTAGTGATGGGGAATAGGAAATTTGGAGATTACATTAAAGTTTCTAATGTGAGAAACTATGTTAAGTCCCCTTAGTAGTAGGCATTAACAGTGTCTTGGACCACAGAACAGATAAAATTTAGCCAAGGAGAAAAACAGAAACCATTAAGTACAACTCAATGTAATAAGTGCTGTAACAAAAATATGAAGAACGGACCATGAGATCATAAAGAAATGCGTTTTCATTTTCTCGGTTTTGAGGTGGTGGCATAGGAGTTCACTCTTTGCACCTAGATTAGAATTTGAATCTTCTTTTACCCAATTCAGGTTTGGGATTTTTTGTTTTTACCGTCACACTGTAGGAAAGCATTCCCTATGTTTACATCAACCTTTGTGTTTTATTTTGCTTAGATTGTGACCATGGCTGCTGAATCCGATGTTCTGCACTTCCAGTTTGAACAGCAAGGAGATGTAGTCTTGCAGAAAATGAATCTCTTGAGACAGCAGAATTTATTTTGTGATGTGTCAATTTATATAAATGACACTGAGTTCCAGGGGCACAAGGTGATTTTAGCTGCTTGCTCTACTTTCATGAGAGATCAGTTTTTACTTACGCAGTCAAAACATGTCAGAATCACCATCTTGCAGAGTGCAGAAGTTGGCAGAAAACTGTTGCTCTCTTGCTATACTGGAGCACTTGAAGTGAAAAGGAAAGAGCTTTTGAAATATTTGACTGCTGCTAGTTACCTGCAGATGGTTCACATTGTGGAAAAGTGCACAGAAGCTTTGTCAAAGTATCTGGAAATTGATCTTTCTATGAAAAATAACAATCAGCATACTGACCTGTGTCAATCCTCTGATCCAGATGTTAAGAATGAAGAAGAAAATTCAGATAAAGACTGTGAGATTATTGAAATTTCAGAGGATAGTCCTATAAACATAGATTTTCACGTAAAAGAAGAGGAAAGCAATGTTTTACAGTCTACGGTAGAGTTGGCATCAGAGAGAAAGGAAATGAAGTCACCAGAGCTGTCTTCAGTAGATATTGGTTTTAAAGATAATGAAATTTGTATCCTCCATGTGGAATCTATTAGTACTGCTGGTGTAGAAAATGGGCAGTTTTCACAGCCTTGTACCTCTTCAAAAGCAAGCATGTATTTCTCTGAAACACAGCATTCACTGATCAATTCTACGGTTGAGAGCAGAGTGGCAGAAGTTCCTGGGAATCAAGATCAGAGCTTATTTGGTGAGAATACTGAAGGAAGTCATGGTACAGTGAACGAGATTCAGAATCTGGAGGATGCTTATTCACTGAGACACCAGTGCCCCAGGTGTCCTCGAGGATTTCTTCACGTTGAAAACTATCTGCGCCACCTTAAGATGCATAAGTTGTTCTTGTGCTTGCAGTGCGGGAAAACATTTACGCAGAAGAAAAATCTCAACCGGCATATTCGAGGGCACATGGGCATTAGGCCCTTTCAGTGTACTGTGTGCTTGAAGACATTTACTGCTAAAAGCACACTTCAGGACCACTTGAACATACATAGTGGAGATCGCCCATACAAATGCCACTGTTGTGACATGGATTTCAAGCACAAATCTGCCCTCAAAAAGCACTTAACTTCTGTCCATGGCAGAAGCAGTAGTGAAAAACTACCCAGGCATGATCTCAAAAGGCAAAATCTACTATAATTAGAACCACACCTTGCTACGTAAGCCTTATATCATTCGGTTAGGCACGTTTTTCTACAGAAATGCAGCATCTGTTATATTGCATCCCCCCCATCTTTGGGTCTTAATTTTGGTCTGCCTACACATGTTATTCTTTCTGAACTTCTACTAACAGTTTCAAAGTGTGGGAGACATGATAAAGCTAATGGGATGCTGTCCTATCTCATACAGTATATGTAAGTCCCAGTGGTGTATCTAGAGAAATAATATTCCTCTTTTAAATATTCTTGATTCTAGTGACAGAGGATCCAGCAGTATTTCTAGATTCTGATTTTGACTCTCTAGATAAATGATGTACGTGTAAAATCCCAACCACATAATAATTTTAATGAATTAGGATAACAGGAAGAGAAAATAGATTTAAAAACGTGCTGTAATCCATTATTAAGTCTTTGTAGGGCTGCAATTTTTTTTTTTTTTAAACAAACTGCAGTTGGATTCTAAAGCTAAGCACCACGGTACTTGTTTTAAACTATAAGGGAACACACTTCAGATTCACTTGGGAGTAGTAGAATTTCCTTGCAAATGGGCTAATATTCCTTAAATAATGTTTCCATGATTTGTTAGTATACATATCTTAAAAATGATTGATCAGGCCCAAGTTTCTTGATTTTATTTCATACAGTTGTATTTAATAATTTTATGATCAGTGAAATTATACCATTGGTATAAAGCTCTGAAAATTTTGTTTTAGAAAGTCCAACTTTACCAAAGATACTCTGCTGTTTCCTTTTTAAAAGCTATTTCATTTTTATTTTTTAGTTAACATATACTAAAACTGACCTTTGTTTTTGGTCTACATTTCCATGAATTTTAACACATGTAGATTTGTTCAACCACTACTGCAATCAGGATACAGAACATTCCATCACCCTTAAAAACTCCCTAATGATGCCCCTTTGTAATCATCAACTCCACCTATCTTCAAATCCTGGCAACAGTTGCTATTGCTGTAATTTTGCCTTTTCTGGAATGATGTGAGTAGGATCTTATAGTATGTTCCCTTGTGAGATGATTTTTTCACCACACAGAATGCCATTGGATTCATCCATTTTGTTGTGTATATCAATAGTTCATTCCCTTTTTTGCTTTGAATTGGTAATATATATTATCTTGCTGTCACTAGATGAACAGTTTAAATATGGTTAGCTATTAGTGTTCTTTTAATTATTAACTTTTTTCATTTACATTAATGCAATTTTCATTTACCACATGTTGACAAAAATCCTAACCATCCCTAGACTTATTTTGTGTTTCCAGAAATGTGCCAAAAGCAAAACCATGACTCTATGGTTGTTTTAGTGAGAGTACTATTTCTGATTGTGTTATGAGCCATTGTTCTCCACTATCCCTGTGTACAAATAACACAAAACTTTTTGTTGTCAAAGCGAAGATTAAAATCTATCGCAGGGCAAATCATACTCTCTAAAATGCAGGAACTACTTTTAGTTAAAGAAGCCTGACTAGATACATCTTACTTTCAAGATGTTCTATTCCTCCTCTACTCACCTCAGCTTTACGTAGAATTTCTGCTATACTTAGGTTCTGAAGCCCTTCCACATTTTAAAATGTAATATACTTTGTACAATTTATAAGAATTTTGTGATTGATCACATGTTGATAGTTATAAATGTTAAATATCCTTTTTGTGATACTTTTGTGAAAAATATATTCTCCATAGAATTTTAACTCTGGGAGCCACTTTAAAGAATCCAGCTCTCATCTTTGATAAGAAAACCAACTTCATAACCCCCCCCCATGCCACTTGTTAGTGGCATTGGACAAGTCACCCCTCTATCAGTTTTTCTTAAATTTATATGTAAAACAATAACATTGAACTTGGTAATTTGTAAGATCATTTCCGGGTCCAAAATTCTATGATTTTATACTTAAATCTTCCTGAGTTTCTAAGAACGGAGAAGAGGGGAAAGCAAGACAGGAGAGTTTTGTGTCTTCATGTATGTTGCTATTTGAGTACTACTTTGGAGACAGAATTTTTCTAAAGTAAATAGTGTTTTTCTTCCACTGGAGAACATGATAGTGCAGCGTTTAATTTTCTTTCCCATTTGACCTATGATTGGCGACTTGTAGGTATGAAAACATTTCCCTTTCAGAAATAGTTTGTGCTTGAAGTACTTTTCTTATTTTTGCTTCCTAGGATGAAATTTTGTGGGGGAGGGATGGAGACGGGAGGGAAGGGTAAAAGAATAGTAATAAACTGGTTTTTTAGGAATTGGTATCTACTATCCTTGATGTTTGAAAAAATTATGGTTGAACCATGTTTAAGTTTTATGTGTGCCTTGTAAGATTCTTGTGGCATTTTTTGTAAGCACTTTGAGATATTTGCTTGGGGGGAAGGGTTGTTTTGTGAAAGTAATGGTTGTTATTTATTTTTATTTATTCCTGTCCAGTAGCACAGAGTGATCTCAGAGCATTCCTAGCACAGTGTCTGTTTGCATGATGTATATAAACAATTCCAGGAAAATGGAATCTTTTTAAAAATGCAGGTATGGCAAAGTAAAGTGTTGAATGTATTCATTTAAAACATTCACTTTTAGTTGTTTGTGTTTCTGATATGATGGGGGAAAAATGCAACTGTTTGAGTTCAGCCTCTTCATTTACTGCATTTATGTATAAAGAATCTTGGAAAGGTAGTTATTACTTTGGTATAAGAGAAAATCCTTACTGTTTTTCCTTCGATGTAAGTATATGTTTACATTAAAAAAAAATAAACTGGAGATGGGAATGGAGAACTTTGTGTTTTGTCTACATCTGTGAATTTTAAAGAAGGAAACTATTTCTTCTGTCCATTCAGTCAAGAAATATTTACTAAGTCTTTACAGTAGTATTAGAAGTTAGATATGCAGACAAAAATCCCTGCTCTCATGAAACTTGTATTCTAGTAAAAGGAGAAAAACAGTAAACAAGTAAAATCAGTGTGTATCAGATTTTGAAAACAAAGCTGGAGAAGATAAAGCAGGGATAGGGAGTGCCAGGAAATGGAAATTGGGATTATAATTTTCACCGTGATGGTCAGGCCACCTTTGAAAAATCTTAGCAGATTGTCATATACACTGTCCAGTAGAATGAAACAGATACATATATATTTATATACACATATATATTTATATGTAGCTCATTACAGTTTATAAACTACTTGTTCATATGTCTTTTAATTCATAGTGGATTTACTTTCATACATGCCTTTGTTGGACATCTGGTTTCACATTGGAAAGTGCCTTGAATTTAATTACAACTCATAGCCATTTTCTTAATCTGTGTTTTTCAGCTTCTCGGTAACAGAGTACGTAGTATCTGCCTTTTAGGATTATTTTGATGAGTGAAATAAAACTAAAATCAATGGTAAAAATGAAATTTTTATTACCTAACACAGGACCTGGCACATGCTAAGCACTTTGCAAATGCTAATTCCCTTATTTCTCTTACCAATCTGATTCCTCATATATAAAAACATAATTTCTGCTTTACAGTTTGCTGTAAAAAATCCTTCAACAAATATTTATTGAGATATTAATTGAATTTTGATCCCTGCCAGCTTCCAAAGAGTTCAGTTTTCTTTTTAATAAAGAGGTCTGTGTTAGTGCCTGCCAAGCATTTTTTTTTTTTAATAGGGAGATTGCTTGGCAAATATGTGGAGGGATTGAGAGAACAGATCGGTATTTGATTACGGAGAGTGCATAGACTATAATACAGATGTATCAGATTATGCTCAATGGAGACCACTTTTTTCACAAGGGGAGTCAGACGCTGCCTCACACCAGTGTCTAGCAGGTTGGGTCAAGGCGCTGATGAAGGTGCAGGGAGTTTCCCATCAACCCTTTCGGCTTGCCGAGGCCTCCTAATAGCACCTCCCACAGTGCTCCGGGGCTCCCCAGTCACGTGACAGGGGTAGTTAGACTCGACCAGAGGGAAGCTGATGCGCAGTCCAGGTGGCGGGGGCTACTACTCTTTCCTTCCACCTCCTTAACTCCCAGTCCTGCGTGATCTCGCGTGAAAAGGGGAGTATCTTCTCGCGAGAGCTAGGTCGGGATCCCTCCAGGACCGCCTCCGTGGAGAGGAGGAGGAGGAGGAGGAGGCGGAGGCGGAGGGAGGAGGAGGAGGCCCCGTCGCGGCCTCAGCCGCCGCCAACGGGGCTGTCCCTATAGCTCCCGATGGAGTTTGAGGTCGTGAAACCGCCGCCGAGCTCTGCCCCGGCGAGACGAGGCGCCTCCGTCGCCGAGCCGCGCCGCCGCGGGGCTCCCGGGAGCGGCCCTTAGCGACCCCGCCCGGGCCCCCACAGGTAGGGCGGGGGCGGGCACGATGCGGCTTGGGCCCTAGCTCGGGTCCCTAAGTCCCTGGCGGTCGGGCGGGAGACCGGTCTCAGCCCGGGGCCTGTGTGCTGTCGTCGCCGGTGCCCCGAGGGTTGGGAACTGAGGGCCGCACCTGACACTCGGACCGGGCCCGGAGTCCGGGGCCTGCGGAGGCCCCTCTCTCTGGTAGGGCTTTTTCAATACCGAGCTCCCGGCGCAAATGGCCACCTCCCTTCGACACCGGCGGAGGGGAAGCCTTTGACCCCAAAGGAACCCACCCAAGCAAAGGCCAGGGTTCTCTCTCCCATTTCTACACCAGTTGGCAAGAGGGGTTTTGGAGGAGGTCCTCGAAACCAAGCCCTCCCCTAGCTTTTCGGCTTTCTGTCCTGGCGCTTCCCGAGATCCCAGAGCAGGGATGGTGGAGGCGATCTGAGTGGTAAATAGGGACCGCGGCCAAACAATGCCCTGGGAGGGCTTAACCTCCTGGGAGGGAGATGGCCGGACCAGAGTGGTTGCACAGTGGATGTGACGGAGCAATGGCATGAAATACGGCCAGGGAATTCTGCTGTGGCTTTCTTCTTTCCCTCTTTCATTTTTCCTTCTTGGGAAAGCCTCTTAAGGAGACTTCCACCATCTTAGAAGAATGGTAGAAAGCATCTTTGTTTCTCAGAAACAGCTCTACTTTTCTCTGCCCTTAGCTTTCAGGAAGGAAGAACCAGAGTAGCTGTCATTTCCATCCTTCTAATCAGAGAGGAGTTTGAGATACCGGCAGGTAGAACCTTGACACCAAAACAGTCTCAAGTAATCACTGACATAAAGTAGATCTAATCTCGTGATTCCCAGCCTGTTTTATTTTTAAATAACCACCTAGATTCCCTTCTTTTAATTCCTACTCTCTCTTTACCTGGGCCCCTTTTTAATTCCTACTCTCCCCCAAACCGCTGTGATTAGAATGACTTTTTATTACAAATAAAGTGCTTAAGTAATCTTTTTTCCATTTTTTTATTAGTCAAACTATTAAGTTCCCAAAGGAACTTTTGATTAACCTGAGGACGCAAACGTTGCTACACTACACTGATATAATTTCACCCAAAACCAAAGAAACAAATGTTTTAGTTGGCCTGTGCAGCCTTTTCCTAGTTAAATACACAAATTTAGTTAAGGCTTCTTCAAACATTAAGAAAAGTTCATGGATTTTGCCATTATTACCTTCATTTATCTATCTGAAAAGCTACACCACTGTTACAATATCCCTTTTTTGTGGTGTTTACGTCCACATTTAGTTTTTGAAGGAATAGAAGCCATTAAATCCTGACAAATTTTTTATGTTGCTATTTTTGTTAATTTGGAGATTCATGTTTTCCAAATTTTAGAGTTTGGAAAATTGCTAAAAGAACAAAATGTTAAGGGTATATTCCAAACATGTTTAGAAAAAGCAGATGTTAAAATTCAAATTGCCTCCTATTCTTTGAAGATTTAATTGCAGTCATGTTCATTAGTGGATCCTTTGAGTTACTCCTGATCTGTTACTACTGTTGTGTTGACCTGACATATAAGACTTATGTCCTTTGTTCATATGTTTTCATTAATTCACTTTCTGCTTTTGTAATTTGCTATATCTTCCAGTTTGAAAAAGCTAACAAAGATTCCTTTGGGGAGGAAAACATTCTTTTAACACAGAATTTTGTGTTCATAAATAGAACTTCGAAGCTATATGCAGTACCTAAGAATGCTAAATAAACTTATAACAAGGCCTTATTATAATAAGCACTTAAATTGTTTTGGTTGGACTGCGTTGAAGTTTCACTTTCTAGTTATGGAAAAAGGAAGCATGTGGTAAAATAAAGCTAGCTGAAAATTAAAACTAATGTTTTGCATCCAGTCTTGTAACTATTGTTACATCTTTCTGTTTTTCAGGTTTTCTAGTTTTATGAAAACTTCTTAAGTGTAGTTGTGACTTTCACCACAAATTCTTAATAAAAGTTAGTTTTGATTATTACTTTATAATTGTAAGTACTGTGGAGTTGCACTGCCCAATACAAGCCAATAGCCACATGTGGCAATTGAGCACTTGAAATGTGGCTAATGTGAATTGAGATGTGGTATAAATGTAAAATAAAATACACACCAGATTTCAGAGACTTAATGCAAAAAAAAAATAATTTAAGCTACCTTAATAATTTTTTATATTGATTACATGTTGAAAGGATATTTTGGATAAATTGGGTTAAATTATGTTATTAAAATTAATTTCATCTGTTTTCCCTTTTTTAATATGATTACTGGAAAACTTTAACTTACTTGTGGCTCACATTGTGTTTCTATATAGACAGTACCGTTTAAAACAGCACTGCTCTTCTGAGAAATAAATTACCTGAATAAAAGTAGGCTTAGGAAAACCAAAGATTTCCTGACAGACTATCGTCTTGCAGTCAGAATAATCAAAAGGCTAAGGACTTTGTTAATATGAAGGATAAAGTTACCCAGTGGCCATTATTTGATAGGCAGAAGTGAGTAATTAAGTTCTGTCTCAAAAATAAATATTGTTCATGTTTTGTCATCGCTTGAAAAACTTTACTGGATATGCTAATTAAGATAGAAAATTACCCCATTAGTGTTCTACTTGAAGACGTGGGAAGTTAAATCTTATACTGATTAAAAAACGGAGTTTAGCCTCAGAGTGGATTTAAGAAAAAGCTTGAGTCCTATATCTTTCCTAATTTATACTAAAGTCACTTAAAATAGCAGTCTTTAAAACTGTACTTCAGTTCCTTTTCCTCCATTCCCTTTAGTATGTTTGAGTGCTGAGTTTTAGAGTTTGCCGATTATTTCCATCGGTTTTGTTTGCTGTTTTATCAGCTAAGGTCTCAATTGTACCTGATGCTTTAAATATTATTTTTGAAGTCCAAAACTAATTATTTGTGAGGTTTCTGAACTGAGAAGTACTTTTCAGTACTTTTCATTTCAGTAGCTTAAATTCCTCACATGGGTGAACTAAAATGAAAACAATGAATGTCTTAATTAACAGACTTGAGCCTTAATGTTTACATTTTTATGAAGAGAATTGTAAAATACTAGATATTTTTAATTATACAATAGCAAAAGAAGCATAAACTTTATTCTCGCACTTTAAAATCAGGTGACATAGTCCAGAACTGGCTGCATAATGTCATGGTGGACTAGTAATAAAAAATGAAAGTACTTGGCTGGTATGCAGTTTGCTCTTAATAAAGCAATGCATAATTTGCATCATATGAGAGATGTCTTAATTTATTTTACAAGTTTAGTATTCATAACAAGGAACTTATAGCCTAGAAAATTACTTGAGGAAAATCTTTTTAAGGTTGCACCTCTAATGTAGTGTTACTTCTCTGCTTCATCTTGTTGTTCTTCTTCAATTTTATTAATTAGTAACTGAAAGTTACTTAGTTAATACAGGTAATTTAATTAAAATGTTTTTCTTAAATAGTCTATGTATTTAGAGTTGTGGGCTTTTTGTTTTGAGTTTTTTAATCCATTTTACCTCAGTTTGAGATGTTTTGGGAGTATCTTCAGGCTTGATACTTGACTGTTAACTGTAAGTGTTATTAGCAATTTAGACTTCCATAGAGTCAAGTAAGTTACCATGGAATTATTAGTATAAATCTAGAAGTTTTATACATCAGTATATATTCTTAGCTTGCCATGGCTCATTTAGATACTTGTTAAAATAAATTATAAAGACAGTAGGCTATTTATCATTTTTGATTTTTGGTTATAAAAATACTTCCTAGGTAAATGTTTACAAAGTGCCTTTTTTAAAGAAATGAAAGTAAAAAAAAAAAAAGAAATGAAAGTCGCTTTTGCCCTCACGAATTAAACATTTTGGTGGACTATATAAACTGCTTCTGTGTTTTAGATAAAAATTTATTTTGTCTTTATCTTAATTGAGGAATCTAGAATTTATTGGTAATGGTACTGAAGGAAACATTTTTAAAAATCAAACTTTTCTTTATGTTTTATTATATAAGGAGAATTTAGTACATACTTTTCATGTCAGAAAGTTTGACACACAGCAGGAGAATTTGGCAGAATTACTGACAAATTTTGGCAGAATTTTTCTTTTTTTTTTTAAGGTATTAATTTGGTTTCTACTAGAAATCAAACTTTTCAGTATTAATTATATTACAGCATCTGGTGTTTGTAGATGTAGAAACACATGTAGGATATTATAACATGAAACTATCAAATATATTCTGGAGTTTGAAACACTTGAAAACTAACAGGTGAAAGAAAATATGAAAGATAGCAGTTTTATGTTTAGTTCAAACTTTTAACAGCTTCTCTGACCCCCAACTCATTTACTAATGTAAAGCATTTCAGGGTGATCTTGGAAAACGAAATAAGGAAAGAGTATTTGCCGCTAGTTTCCTATTACACAGTGGCTGTGATACCCTAACCCACAAAATTAGTATTTCCAAACAGGTGGCCATTATGAAAAACTAGATGCAGTGCCTTGATAAGTATTTTATCAGTTCAGGTTATTAACTAAATTAGGGCTCTCAGTAGTAGATTTAAGATAAAATGCCTTCTTCCTCAGAGGCCTTTTGCTTGTATAATTCTACAGCCTAGAAAACTGAACATTTCAAATGTTGAATAGTTTCAAGAAGTGATGGGTTTACCTGTTTAGTGCTCATCTCAAAAGTTGGAAGCAGACTAACCAGGTTTAAGATTGATGGCATTAATGGCGTGGCAATATTAAGGATAACAAGTATAAAATAAGTATAACTTGCAAGATTTGGCTAATTTAAAAATAAAGATATTAGATACTTTACATTAGGGCTGTTTGAGGAGAGATTGTACAGAGTGCTTTTTATATAACAAGTGCTGTGATTCATTTACCAAGATATTTTTTGAAACCTTAGTTGTTGTGAACATAAAAGCAAAATAAAGAAATTCTTCATTTGGATGTGGGGATATTGGAGAATCAGTTATATACTTTTCTGTCTTAAATCTGACTGTAGTTTTAAACATCTGATTTCTGTGGAACTAAGATATTTGGGTTGGTAAACATTCTTATGAAATAAAGTAGTGGCTATTTAATTGCCCTAAATACCTAGATTTCTGTTCACCAGAGAGCTTTTGTCAGACTTATGTAAGTTTTGAATTGAAGATATGAAAAATTTGTGAAATGTAGAGTGTTTAAGTTAGGTAGCTAAAGATTTTAAATTAGAGTGCAGTATAGTTTTGATACCAAATATTTTATTTTATTAAAAATCATCGAATGAACATTTTAGTCTTAGGAAAAAGAATTCTGTCATTTTTTTCCATGTGCCTTTTAATCATATGTAAAGATAAAAAATTATATTTTGCTTTTTTTCTGCTTAGAATTCTTAGATGAGAATATTGCTTTATTCTTCCATATCTTGCTCATTGGACCTGACAGTTTGAAGTCGTGTATCTATATATCTCTCTCAGTAAAAGATATGTTTTCAAACATATCAAAAGATAATGTTGTCAAAAGTGTTGTAGGGAGCCACATTCTAGATTTGTAAGACAATTTTTTTTTTAACTTTGGCACTGTATTTCTGTATTTTAAGATTAGCATCTTTTTTTTTCCCCATTTTTGGACAAACTGCTCTATCATCATCCTCTCACATACTTTGATTTTCAGTACCTTTGTTAGCCTCTTAGTCAAATCTTGACCAGAGATTTCCTCTTTTGTGAAGCTGCCAAGTTGAACATATCCTTGACTGACTTGGTCATTCAGGTGGCTGTGTCTTCACACTTGACTCACTACGATATTCTTTGGATCAATAGTTTTCAAGTCCAATAACTCTTAGACATTTTCTTATTTGGGGGTAGTAGCTATCCAAAAACCCAAGCAATCCAAAGTAGTTTGTGTTCCTAAAAATGAAACATGGAAAGTTAATCTACTTATTTGATGTGGCCATTAAGAAAAATACGTAATGATAATCGACTATTATTTGAGCAACCAATATAAATATGTTTAGTTGAGAAGGACACTATTCAGATATTGTTTCTGGACAAAATTTCAGAAAGTTAACAAATTCAGCAAATAGATTTAAAGAAAAAGACATCCAAAACATATAAAATTATTCAGAGTGTTTTAGGTTTCGAAGCTGTGATGGTTGACTTAAGCAGTTAACTCTTAAAAGGTGAATGATATGTGGTTAATTTTTACTTTTGTCCATTTCCAGCTTACAAAACACTACACAGCAAAATAATGATCTGCTAGACTGCTAACCCGAGCATCCAGCTTCACAATGCCTGTGCAGGCAGCTCAATGGACAGAATTTCTGTCCTGTCCAATCTGCTATAATGAATTTGATGAGAATGTGCACAAACCCATCAGTTTAGGTTGTTCACACACTGTTTGCAAGACCTGCTTGAATAAACTTCACCGAAAAGCTTGTCCTTTTGACCAGACTGCCATCAACACAGACATTGATGTGCTTCCTGTCAACTTTGCACTTCTCCAGTTAGTTGGAGCCCAGGTAAGCTTTCAAGATTTTACTAATTTGGTATATGTAATAATTATAGAACTTTGTTCATTAAGGGGTGCAAAGTGTGTCTAGTGATACTTGAGACATCAAAAATATTCAGTGTACCTGATGTCATGATTGTATTCTGCAAAAGATTTTCTTTAGATAATGTCATAAATCCTTATGCAAAACCATAAATTCCATTATAGTTACATATTTGTGTTCAAAGCAGTGATCAACATTTATGTTTAGAAGTGATATTAGTGGATAAGGAACATTTTTAAATAAGCATATTCATTAGGTGATATGAAAAGAAATATAAAAAAAACTTTGGCTAGATATCAACCAACTAGGACCCTCAAATGGAGGTCTTGGAGTTTTTTTTTTTTTTTAACTTCACTTGACTTTCAGAATAATATTACAAATGAGAAAATAAGATCTATTTAGGGATGTATACATAAAAAATCAATTTCCAGAGTATCAGTAACAAATTCTGCACAGTTGTTTATGCTCATATGTTATGAAATTAATATTTCTTGTTTATAATCATTTTACTGAATCAGATCAAGAGCCTGGACTTAAAATAATTTCCATTTAATAAGGGCTTGCTGTATGTTAGGTATGATAGTAAGTATTCAACATCTATTATTACTAATTCTTACCATAGCTCTTCCGATAGTTACTATCCCCATTTTACAGGTGAGGAAGAAGATGAAATTCTGTACATCATGCACTATATATTAAAGCAAGAAAGTAAGGACTTTTCTGATTAATCACTTTTTAGAAAATTCAGTGAATTAAAAAATAGTCCATTCTTCTAGTGTCTTGATATTTGAAGTTTTTCTTTTAAATTTCTTTTCAATGTTCATAATCCAGTTAGACACTGTGAAATCAAGATGCATCTATAATCAATAGTATGTCATAATTGGCAGCAGTTTTTCTTAATGGCCCATAAAATAATGGTGCCTTTTGCAAACAGTGGCATCTGAGATCCATAAATACTGTAAACTCTTTGTAATAATACTAGCTACCTGCCATTTAGCGCCTGCTATGTAGGTCAGGTATTATGTTTGTCATTTATAAATGTCCTCTCAATTGGTCTTTAATAGTCTACAGACCTATACAGTATGATTATTACCTTTAAAGCCCCACCTGCTACAACTGCCTTCGGTCTTTCTGCTTAAGCTATATTGCTTCCTAGCCAATTGTTAAATATGCCAAACATGTTCCCACCTGAGGGATTTTGTAGCGACTGTTATCTTTGCCTAGAATGTTTATTACCTCTCCTCTTTCAAGTCTTTATTCAAATGTCATGATTCTCAAGGAAGCCTATCCTGACCACCCCTGTTAAAATTGCAACCCCTTTCCAGCACTCCCAATCTCCCTTGTCCTTGCCATGTAATTTTTACTGATCACTTTCTGTCATACTACCTATTTATTATGTTTTTTAATTTATCAGCTCCATCCTCTCTTCACGAGAATGTAAGCTCTACAAGGGCAAGAAATTTTGTCTGTTTTGCTCGCTGATAGATGTCTAATGCCCAAAACTGTGTTTGGAGCATGTTAAGTACTCCATAAACAAATATTTGTTGGATTAAATTGAATTTTCATAGTGGCAGTATGAAATAGGGATTTTCTTCTCCATTTTCAGATAGGAAAACCATGAGTTGGAGCAGTTAAGTGATTTACTCAAGATCACTCATAGAAGTGGCAAAGCTGCAGTTTATGCCCAAGTTTTGACCTTTTATTAAGAGTACTGTGTCTTGGGGCTCCTAGGTGGCTCAGTCAGTTGAGCGTCTGACTTTCAATCTCAGGTCTTGATCTCCGAGTCGTGAGTTCAAGTCCCTACTTAAAAAAAAAAAAAAATACAGTGTGCTTCTATTTTACAAAAAGGGGACAGACCATTATCATATCAACAAATATAATAAAATTATATAGTGAAAAGGTGCTAAGTACTTTTTTCCCTAGTTATTTGAAATATTTTTTTAAAAGTTGCAAAAAATAGCTGTAATACAGAGAACCTGTATAGCTTTCTGCAACTTCCCCTAATGTTAACATCTGTCAAAATTGTAGCATAGTTATCAAGCTTAGGAAATTAACGTTGATACAATATTAATAACTACTTGCTGTTTTTTCCATTTATTAATACACTGAGCCCCTGCTATTAAATATGGTAACCTTGGTTCTTGGAAAGTAGTTTGGCTAGGTGTTTGGCTTTAATTTTACTTAAACTACCTTGATGTATTGTCTCTGTATTATAATTTTATACTCACCAAGATTATTTTCAGTTATATAAATAACAGTTCCATGAGCTAGATGCATGTATTTCCTCAATTTTTCTTTGTTTTTAGGTACCAGATCATCAGTCAATAAAGTTAAGTAATCTAGGTGAGAACAAACACTATGAGGTTGCAAAGAAATGTGTTGAGGATTTGGCACTCTACTTGAAACCACTAAGTGGCGGTAAAGGTAAGTTCATAAAAGTCTTTTTACTGGTGAGCAGGATTTGGTAATACATTTACTTTGAAAGACTTGATGTTGATACCCTGTTAAATAATTTTGAGTTTTAAAAGTTTGGACAGTTCTTGGAAAGTTTTTTATGGTGAGCATTATTTTTATTTTCTGAAAATAACCAACATTGTTACTATTTTAAGAATTCATCAGACACTATATGTTGAGATTTCTACAGTTTGTATTCATTAAAATAATAGTGCTATAGCAGAATATTAATTTTAATAAGTCCTACTAAGACAATTGCGTGTATTGATTCAATCATTCATTCAGTTTTGTTGAGCACTTATCGTGATTAGGGCCCCTGCCTTCATAGAGCCCACAGTCTATTGGGGGTGATAAGCATGTAAGTGCAATAAATTATTTTAAGTGTTATGACAGAAACGGAGTTCTATTTTGTTCATCACCACCCACCCAGTGACCCACATATCATAGATGAATCAATCAAGTATTTATTTTATACCTGCTCTGTGCTGTGAACTGTTGAATATTGAGGACATAGTGATTTCCTTGAGAAACAGCCTGTCTTCCTCATTCATTTAATCATTCGTTTATTGAACAGATATCTAACAAGCATGTACTAAGTGCTGGGCACTATTTTGGTATTTGGCATACATGAATAAAATGCTTGCCCTCATAGCCCTTATGTTTTAGAAAAGGGAGAAAGTATAATAAATGATAAACATAATAAAAAGTTATATAGTATGTTACAATTGATAATTATTACGGAAGTATAGTAATACATTTAGAGGGATCAGAAATGTCAGGGTGAGGGGACAAGGGCAGGTTGCAATTTTACAAAAGGTGGTTAGTGTAGGACTCATTAAGAAGGTAGCTTCTAAACTTGAGATGAAAGAGGTGAGATAGTTAGCCGTGTAGGTTCCTGGGAAAAGAGTGTTCCAGAGAGGCAGTAAGGATGGAGCACCTGGGTGGCACAGTCAGTTAAGTGTCCAACCCTTGGTTTCGGCTCAGGTTGTGATCTCAGGGTCCTGATACCAAGCCCCGCATCAGGCTCTGTGCTCAGCATAGAGTCTGCTTGGGATCCCTCGTACTCTTTCTCTCTCAAATAAATAAATCTTAAAAAAAAAAAAAAAGACTGTTCCTGAGAGGCAGAAGCAAAGTCCCCAAGGCATGCCAATATCTTCAAAGAACAATAATAGGAGAGTGTGCCTGGAGCAGTGTGAGTGAGGGGGAGAGCAGCAGAACCTGATCGTGTACGTGGTGAATGTAGATAGAGAAGAAAACAAAAACTGGGCCCTTTAACATTAAGTCAGGAAGAAAAGATGAAATCAGAAAAGAAGACGTGGAATAAAACGAAAGAAGAAAAGCAAGAGGATGGAGTGTTCTGGAAGCCAAGTAAAGAAAGCGTTTAAAGGAATTAGGAGTGGTTATCTGTGTTGAGGGCTGTTGAAAGGTAAAGTAAGGTAAGGACTGAGAATTGACCATTGACTTAGCAAAGTAGAGGTAATTGTCATGACAAGCAGTTTTGATGAAGTGATAGTAGCAACAACTTGATTGGAGTAGGTTTTAAAGATTGTGACGCAAGGAATTTGGAGATAGTGAATATAGATAATTCTAGAGAATTTGCTACAAAAGAGAAGAAAGGAATGGGGCAGAGCTGGTAGGCAAAGAAGGATGAATGAAAAGATTTATTTATAAGATGGATGAAATAACAGCATGCTTGTTTTTATTGTATGCTAATGGAAGCGATCAAACAGAAAGGGAAGAAGTAATGATGTGGGAGACAGGAAAGAATTGCTGGAGCGTATCCTTGAGTCAGGAAAAGGGATTATGATCTAAGAGCTTGCCATAAAGTTGTATTTCTAAACATCATCTATACAATAAAATTAGAACTGTTATTAATCATTACTTTTGATTAAACTTTTCATTAATAAACTGGATGGAGAAGAGACTGAGTAAACCCAAAGTACTCTCTCTCGAGGGGCACATGGAACCCAGAGAACAAGATACCTAAATAAAATTTGAAGTAACTGCAAATTAGACTTCAATAAACAGATTCAGAATATTCTTGTTAAAACAGTGGAAGGACTCATTACAAATTATGGCTTCATAGTTAAGTATGGGTAATGAAAATTAACTTGTCTTATTTAATTGAAGAAACTTTACTTTCTTTCCTTTTTCTTAAAGGTGTAGCTAGTTTGAACCAGAGTGCACTGAGCCGTCCAATGCAAAGGAAACTGGTGACACTTGTAAACTGTCAACTGGTGGAGGAAGAAGGTCGTGTCAGGGCCATGCGAGCAGCCCGTTCACTCGGAGAAAGAACTGTAACAGAACTAATATTACAGCACCAGAATCCCCAGCAATTATCTGCCAACCTGTGGGCTGCTGTCAGGGCTCGAGGATGCCAATTTCTAGGGCCAGGTAGGATAGATCACTATCTTGTCTCTCTTACTGACTACCAGGGCGAGAGGATGCCAATTTCTAGAGTTAGCTGAGAATCCCCAGACTCAACCCATCTTTATGTATACATACAAATCTTCACATAATTAAAGATAAACCAGTTTTGTAATCATAATCTATGTGATAGTGCTGTAACATTTTAGAATAAATTCCTCATTTAATCTTTAGCAGCCTTTAAAAGAAGTGACACAGATCTACTTTTACAATTTAAAAAACTGAGTTAGAGAGGCCTAAGATGGTATAGGTAGTAAGGAAAGGAAAGTAAAGTTTTTTTGTTTTTTGGGTTTTTTTAATGAAAAAAAATTAAAAATTGTCTTGAAAACTTGGAAAACAGAAATTACAAAAAGAATCACTGGGGATGATGCCTTCATAGTTATTACCGTCTACATTCTATTTAAAAAATCTTTACCTATACCAAGGTTGTAAATGAAGTGCACTTCTCTGTTACCTTTTAGAAGCTTTATTGTTTTACCTTTCTGATTTTAGAACTACAGTCAGGTATACCGGATTTTGTGTGTGAGTGTGTGTGAAGGAAGCTTTTTAAATAAGTGCCATTGGGACAACTGAATAGACATGTGGAAAAAGATAAAATTGGATATATTTCTTATACACCATAGCTACTTAAATTCCAAGTAGGTCATAAATACTTGTTACTAAAAAATACTATCATACAACTAATAAAGAATGCAAGAGTGAATTTTTCTATGACTTAGTATAGGAAACACTTTTTTTTTTTTACTCCAAATCCAGAAGCAGTAATAGAAAAGACTGATATATAACTAAATATTTGTTAATTGCATCACAGAAAATATCAGCAAAGTAAAAAAATGACAAACTTAGAAAAATGTTTGTATTCTGTCACAAAGGACTAATATAACTACAATGTAAGATACTTCTAAAAACTCAGAAAAAGGGGGCGCCTGGGTGGCACAGTGGTTAAGCGCCTGCCTTCGGCTCAGGGCGTGATCCCGGCGTTCTGGGATCGAGCCCCACATCAGGCTCCTCTGCTATGAGCCTGCTTCTTCCTCTCCCACTCCCCCTGCTTGTGTTCCCTCTCTCGCTGGCTGTCTCTCTCTGTCAAATAAATAAATAAAATTAAAAAAAAAATAAAAAATAAAAACTCAGAAAAAGATACCAACCACCCAGTTGAAAATTTGGCAAAAAATATGAACAGAAAACGCAGGAGAAAAAGTAACGTAAACGGCCTTCAAACATATAAAACGTATTCAGTGTTTCTCATATCAAGAGAAATATTCACAAAAATTATATTGACCATTTCTCATGTATCAGATTGGCAGAATTCAAAAGTTTGACAGTGTATTTTGTCGTCAGGGCTGTGGGAAAACAGGTAGCTTTCATCCAGTAATGGCGGGAGTACTAAGTGGTACACATTTTAAAGAGAGGTATTCTGCAACATCTACCAAAATCACCTACGCACTTATTCTTTGGCCTAACAGTTCCATTTCTATGAATCTATCGCAAAGATACAGCAGAAAACACAGAACGCATAGTTATTTTTTTTTAAGTTTTTATTTAATCTGTACATCCAACGTGGGGCTCAGACTCACAACCCTGAGGATAAGAGTTGCGTGGTCTTCCGACTAAGCCAGCCAGGCACCCCCAGAATGCAGAATACAAAGCACTATTTGTAACAGCAAACATCTGGAAACAACCTGAATGTCTATGAAGAAGAGACTTGTTTAATAAACTGGTATATCCTTCCAGTGGAGTACTCTGCACCTGTTGAAAGGAATGAGGAAGATGTATATGTTCTGCTAGGGTATGATCTCTATATATGTTAGGTTAAAAAAAAAAAAAAAAGCAAAAGGGGCACGTGACTGACTCAGTCAGTAGAGCATGGGACTCTTGATCTCAGCGTCATGAGTTTAAGCCCCATGTTGGGTATAGACCTTTAAAAAAGAAAATAAATAAAACAAAACAGGTATGCCTAGGTGGCTCATTTGGTTAAGCGTCTGCCTTTGACTCAGGTCGTTTTCCCAGCCAAGCCCCGCATGAGGCTCCCTGCTCAGTGGGGAGCCTATTTCTCCCTCTCCCTCTGCGGCTCCCCCTGCTTGTGCTCTCGCTCTGTCAAATAAATACATAAAATCTTTAAAAACAAGAACAAAAAGTGCAGAATAGTGTGCTTACTATAGTATTTTTTATCTAAGGGAGAGAGATATAACCATTGGCTGTGTTTATTTATATTTTCCAAAAGAAACAATGGTAGGAGAAATTTAAAAGTAATAAACTTATATAGAGGAAGGAGGAACCAAGAGAAGGCAGACCAGGACAGAACTAGACCTCATTGAATGTACCTTGTTTTATATTTGGGACCCATGTAAATGTTTTATGTAATTATAAAACAATTTTTAGTAAAAATAGATTTTTAAAATTTAATTAAAAAGAGTAAGACAAAACAATATCTAAACACAAAAAAGCTGAAACATACATTAAGTTGGTAGCATATTCATCAGGAATGAATTATTGCAGGTGACTTTGGAACACAGTGTTTTGATTTTTATATCCCTCATGGGATATATAATCCTAAGGTAGATTCAGGCACACAGTAAGATAAAGCAAGTAATTAATTATGTTAATGCCATCAGGAACCAAGATTTTCAGCATTTAAAGAAAAAGATACAAGTATGAACTCAAAGAATTTATGTAAAAATCTTTTTAGTCTTGCATTTGAATTGTCAATGTAAGTACAACTCATTTACTCTTCTTTCTCTAAAAATGTCTATTCCTAAGATCTCTCCACTGAAAGAGCTTAGAAGCAAAGATAGCACCCAGATTATGACTCTTAATAAATACCATTGCCCACTAAAAAGAAGCAGGGCTCTTTAGTCTTTCGATAAATGCCATATTCCAGTTCTAGGGTACGGAAGGACAAGTTAAGCCTGGGAATTCTTGGGCTAGAAAGCAAAAAACCTATCAGAGATGATTGACATCTTGTCAGAATTAGAAGTAAATTTGAAAGGGCTTCCACTGGACGTGAGTGGCGGTTTAAACATCAAAATGAATAACGACTATAGTAGGATTGAAACATAAAATATATGAAAATCCGTGATTTTGTAATGATGGTACAGGAAAAATCGATTATCTTTGGCAGTTGCTAAATAATGCCAACACATTATTCTAGAAATTGCAAAAAAGTAGAATAAAAGTGAAGCATGTTTTTTCTGCCTTTCCTTACAAACTGTTTTCAAGGACAGTTTCTTAGGGTGTTGAGTGTAGCTTCCTCTTTTAGCAAAATTCCAGCTAATAAATTTAGGAAAAGAGTGTCAAAACTAGAAAAATCACACATTTACAACCTCATATGAATTAGTGGGTCTACACAAGAACTATTAGTAGCTGTTAAAACCATTAGATGTAAGGTTGCTGGGAAAATTTACTATAGATGCATGAGGCCTGAACCCACTGATCATTACTAAACCCACTAACATTATTAAAAGTGAGACAACTGGGCCTTAAGTATCTCCTGATGTAATATACGGAATAATAAGTATGCTTGGCAGAAAAAGAAACAAAACCTCAAAAAAACAAAAATTCATTCTGAATCTAAGCAAGCCTATAGTTTATGTGAAATAAGGAGGATAAATGAACATATTTAGAAAGACTATAAGCACAAAATTAGCCACATCAGGAATGTGGGGAATTGTTTAGAAAAATGATTGTTTCTTCAAAAAAATCAGAGAAAAACTGAATTTTCTATGAAATGGGTGGTGGGAAAGTGGTATAGTTTTTTTTTTTTTTAAGCCTAAACGCGTATTAGCCAAAAGCAATGTATGGACTTTATTTGGATATTATTAAAGAAGCCAACTGTAAGAAGAAATTTTTGAGACAGTGGGAAAAAATTCAACGTGGACTGGATATTAGATGATAGTAAGGATATATATTACTTTCTTAAAATGTGATAATGGTATAAAATTTTTTTCAAAGTCCTTATGTGTTAGAAATACATAATGAATTATTTAAGGGTGAAATGCTATGTTGGCTGGTATTTATATCAAAACACTCCAGCCAAAGCAAACTGGAAAAGTGGGTAGGAACTGGCAACAGCTATCTTATGGGTTCATGTGATCTCTACTTTTATGTATGTTGAAAATTTTCCATAATACAAAGTTAAGTTGAAAAGTAATTTTAAAAATCCACATTTACATGTAATTTAAGAATGCTGCCTTTGGATGTTTCCTCCTTGTTTATTTACCTGACCCAAGGAGCACTAGACTAGGTATCAAATATCCTTTGTTCTACCACTCAACAACAAAAAGACAATACAATGTAAAAAAATGGACCAAGGGCATGAATAGACATTTCTCCAAAGAAGGTGCACAGACGGCCAAAAAGCACTTGAAAAGATTCTCAGCATCATTAGTCATTAAGGAACTGCAAAAAAAATCATATGAGATACCACTTCACACCAGCTAGGTTTGCCATAATCTAAAATATGGAAAGAGAGTTGGTGAGGATGTGGGTGAAACTTGGGAAGCAGAGTGGTGCAGCCTTTGTGGAAAACGATTTGGCTGTTCCTCTGAAAGTCAGGGTTACCATATGACCCAGCAGTCCCACTCCTTGCATATATACCCCAAAGAACTGAAAACAGGGATTCAAACTAATACTGTACACCAGTGTTCACAGCAGCATTCGTCACAATGGCGCAAAGGTGGAAGCAGTCCACATGGGCATAAGCTGATGAATGGATAACCAGATGTGCTTTGTCTATAAATATATTATTATTCAGCCACAGAAAGAATTGAAATATATAAAATATTTTCCTTTCTATATAAAGTCAGCATAAAAATTTAAAAAGGATTGAAATTGATGTATGCTACAGTGTAGGTGAACTTCAATAATATTATGTTAAGTGAAAAGCCAGAAAAAAGGTCACATATTCTATGATTCCATGTATTTGAAGCATCCGCAAAGGTAAATCCATAGAACCAGACTGCAGACTAGTGGTTGCCAGAGGCTGGGTTTAGAGGCTCTGGGGAGTGACTGCGTAATGGCTATAGGTTTCCTAGATAGACCGGATGGTTGTTCATGTGAATTATATACTCTAAAATGGTTAATTTTATATAAAGTTTACCTCAAATTTTTTAAAAAGTCCCTGTTGCAAGTAGTTTTGATACTAACTAGTTGTGAACCTTGACCTCAGTGCCTCACTTGAAAAAGGGTTCAGTTTTTAATCCAGATTCTGGATGAACTCTCAGCTCTTAAGTTCCACTGTTTTGAGAACCAATGCACTTTTAACTTTTAATTTTAAAATAGTTTCAGTTTTACCCCAAAGTTGCAAGAATGATGCAGAGAATTCCTGTACACTCTTTATCTACATTCATTAGTTTTTAATATCTTGTTATATTTGTTATGTTATTTGCCCTTTTCCTCTTTTCTGAACCATTTGAGAACAGGTTGCATATTTCAGTGCTCCTTTATCCCTTTATACTTCAATGTATTTCCTAAAAACAAGGATGCTGTCTTACGTAACAACAGTATGTTCACCAAACTCAGCAAATTTAACTTACATACCATACTAAAATCTAGTTCGTATTCCAGTTTTGTCAGTTATTCCAAAAATGTGTTTAATGGAATTTATTTTCTTTCAGAAAACAGTCCAGGCCAGGATCATTTATTCTATTTATTTGTCATTTCTTTTTAGTCTTTTTTAATCTGAAATCATTCTTCAGCCCTTCTTTGTCTGATGTTGGTATTCTTGAAGAATACAGGCAGTTATTTTTTTTTAAAAGATGTTATTTATTTATTAGAGAAAGCGCATACATGAGCAGAAGGGAGAGGGAGAAGCAGGCTCCCTGCTGAGCCAGGAGCCCTATGTGGGGCTTGATCCTAGGACCCCTGGGATCATGACCTGAGCCAAAGGCAGACTCTTAACCAAGTGAGCCACCCAGGCGCCCCTACAGCAGTTACTTTACAAAAAATTCCTTAATTTGAGTTTGTCTGATATTCCCTCATAATTAGATTCAGATTATACTGTATACATCCCTGGCTACAAAACAACATAAATTAATACCTTCTTTAGGCATTGCATCCACAGGCTAAATTCACTTTAAAATCATGTGCAAAATTGTTGTCAGGCAAAATAACAGTCTCACGCATTAAAGAGCAATTACCATTTACCATAAGGCTACTTTGTGTTTTTTATGTGTTACTTAATATGTCAGAGTATCTCCTGTATTTTGTAAATGAGGATTTTTTCTTAGTACTATAACATTGTTATGTAGTTGATTATTAAATACCTGCAGAAGATAGGTTTTAAGTTTTGTTGACTTGTTTTCTGAATGGTTGTTTAGTAAAAATTATATTTTATTTGATTGTTTTTTAAGTAAACCGTATTTTTGTATGTGTGATGTCCCCTTTTTGTGCTAATGAAATATAGACAGTGGATAATGGACCGCCATGAACTAATACTCAAAGATGTCTGACAGACATGATCTCCAGGGTTTCTCATTTATTGTGAATGCATGTTCCTTACTTCTAGCTATGCAAGAAGAGGCCTTGAAGCTGGTGTTGCTAGCATTAGAAGATGGTTCTGCTCTCTCAAGGAAAGTACTGGTACTTTTTGTTGTGCAAAGACTAGAACCAAGATTTCCTCAGGCATCAAAAACAAGTATTGGTCATGTTGTGCAACTACTGTATCGAGCTTCATGTTTTAAGGTAAGTAGCATGCAACCATCTAGACATTACATGCCTGTGTATGAGACAGAGGCTTTCTAAAATGGGTGTTACCTGGTCTAGGGTCTCCAGGAATGCAGAATGCTTCCAAGAGTTGAAAGGAAACTTTGTTTTTCTTCTGCATTGCTTGCATCTGTGATACTACCTATTGGGAATAAACATATGTGAAGGTGTCAGTAACACAAAACAGAGCATAAGGAAATAGTTTGGTAAACTTGACTCTCGGGATAATGAAGTAGACTAAAGAAGTCTAATTCAAATGAATTTCCCATCTTAAAATGGAAAACTACATAAAAGTACGTAAAAGTTGGTAAATGTTTCAATTTCCCATTATTACTTTAATTTTATTCCCTGTTGCGATTAGATTATAACCTTTAATCTGAAGATAGCCTATAATGTTGCCTTCAGGACAAGAGAATGAAAAGTTGAGGTATTTGCCCCACTTTGCATTTAGGAGGTGTGATTTTTTTGTGTTCTGTTGTGGAGAAGACAGAAAAACCCCAAGATATTTAGAAATGTGGTTTCATTGTCTTATAGACTTGTGGGTAGTTAGAGATACTGAGGGAGGTGGAAAGTAGGCTGAATCCTTGAAAGTTCCTGCATGTTACAAGAGTAGGGGTTGCTGGCTGGATCTTGAGAAAGGCCCAAAGACTTGGAACTGGAAAGGTTCATTGGCTTCTATAAAAGTAAAACACCAAAATTTGAAAGCCAGGCTTATCTAGGCTATTTTGCTGGTTTTAAAAGCCCAAGAGTGAAAACCGTACAGACAGGAAAAAAAATTTTTGGCAGACTGCTTAGTTTGAAATAACAGGTAATTGCAGATGGAAATATGTTCAGATGAACTCACTTATCTCCTAATGAGGCTTGGACACTATCTCCTTGATAGTTATAGTGCTAGATTTTGTGCCCTTAAGGACAACAATAAAAATGAATCCCTGTTTTCTCAAACATTATGTTTTTGGCTAAGCAAATCAAATTACAGAGATCGTTTATCTTTCTGAAGTGACTGGTTAGGTTCTCACACTGTGTATTCCTGAGTTAATATGTTTTTTTCTTCCATAGGAATCATTCTGATTTGTGGTTTATGGTAGTCATACATCGACAGTTGTTACTAATACCTGACATTTGAATAACACTAGTATAGAAAGTGATTTCAATTTTATGCTCTCATTTCATCCTCGCTGCATTCTAGTTTAAGATGTTAAAGCAGTATTTAGATTAATAAAAGGATATCATGCTGACTTAACTGCCAAAAGGCCTCTCTTGGGTATCATTTACTTTAGTAAAATCACCATTGTCAAAGGTCTTTCCTTGATTTCATAGGCTTAGAGATGTGAATTTTTTGGGTGCATACAGTGGATTCTTCCCTGTGGATTCACCCACAGCGGATAATCAGATTTATTCATTCGTGATGAGAAGTGCAACTCTTACATGACTTAAATCATCATATTGGCGCTGTTTTCCTGCCGAAGAGTATCAAACCTTTTTTGAGTAGCATGGAATCCGCGCAAGGGGAATTAACAATTCTCACGGTTTTGATGCAGTGATTCCCAACTGATGATCTGCATCAGAATTATCTATGGGGTTTTTAAAAGCTTACATTCCTGGATCCCCTCCTCAGATGTATTGTGATTTGGTGTATCTGATGTGGGACTTGTCATACTTTTTAAATTGTGTGGTCTTCAAAGCCAGAAATTGTGATTACCTGAAATTGTAGTTTCTAATGCTTCATGGGTGATTTTGATGCGTGGTAGTGAGAACTTTATTATGACCAGGCTCTGTTAGCCCCCTGTGTCTGTCTTTACTACTCAGGTGAATAGATGCTTATGCTGCCTGTGAGGCACCCTGTAGCCTACATGGTAGTTGGGTGAGTGCTACCGTCGTCTGGTTCTTGGGTTTCTTTTTCTATTTTTATGTAGATAATTCTTTCTTTTGTTTCCTCAGTGTTTCTTTAAGTAGGTTAGGATAGATTGTGGATTTTTGTGACTTCTAAGTAACATATATTCTGCGCTCTCTTAAGTTATACCTAAGATGGTGTTGTTTAGAATTTGGGTGTCCCACACTTTTCTATAATGTAAATATATATTCCTAAAAAGATTGTGAACCAATACTATTAATTCTCAGCTGGTAACCTGATTTTCCCATCTTCATGTTCTTGGGGTCGTATCATTGTTGTCTCGTGTGCCAACAATAGAAACAACCAGTGTGGTGGTTTGGAGGTATTTTCATTTTACCAATGAGGAAATCATGATTTTGAACAGTGTGAATGATTTGTTCAGTCTGAGTTTCAGAGTCTGTACTAGTCCTGGGTATTCTGACTCCTAGCCAAGTTTCAAATTTCATTGTGCAAGTTTTAGATAGGTGGTATCATCTAGTGTGGAAATTATCTAGTCATATACTTGCATGTTTGGAGAATTAGTAGGGTATGTGAAACTGTAAACTTTTGAATTTATGTTTTTTAAATGACTTATTAAGTCAGGTATTAATTAAGGCTTAAGTCAGGTATAAAAATAATAAATAACCTAATGATCATTTTTGTGGTGATAGAAAATACCTGAATCATCACATGGCAGTGCTAATATATGTCTACCCATTGGCTGGACTGATTTGTCATTTCTCTGCTTAAAAGTCCTCAGTGGCTTCCCATTCCCTACAGCATCATATATCAATTTCTCACCATAGTTTATAAGGCCCTCTATGATTCTTCTCTAGTCTGTATCTTAGTCTTTAATTCTATGTGCTCTGCTCTTTCATTTTTCTATTTCACCACTTGATCCTCTTGTTAAGATTCTATTTCTTACCTGGAAACTCCTATTCATTCTTTAAGACTCAGTTCATGCAGCCTTCACGTGGGGGAAGCCTTCTCTGTTATCCCTTCCTTCTCCCCTAAGTCAGATTTAATTGCCTTCCCTTTATGTTGCCATGGAGCATTATAATAGCGCATATACTGTAATTTTCTATTTACAAGTGTCTTCTCTGTCAGCTGCTAAGCTCATTGAAAGAAGGCAAAACTATGTACTGGGTTATGTAAGTTCTGCTTTATTCCAAAAATAATTTGTGATAAGGACAATTCTCTCCTTTGCACCTTCTTTTGTCTGGTATCTGATCTCTCTACTCTCCCCCCAAAAGAATCGATTGGAGAAGGGGGGAGAGCAGACCAATTCTGATGGGTTTTTTTTTTCTCCTTTCTATTTTTTAGGTTACCAAAAGGGATGAAGACTCTTCCCTGATGCAGCTAAAGGAGGAATTTCGGAGTTACGAAGCATTACGCAGAGAACATGATGCCCAAATTGTTCATATTGCTATGGAAGCAGGACTCCGCATTTCACCTGAGCAGTGGTCCTCACTTCTGTATGGTGACTTGGCACATAAATCACACATGCAGTCTATCATTGATAAGGTTTGTGAAATTAGTGATGTTTGTTTTATATCATTGCTGTTGCTTAGAAGAGCATTGCACCCTTCTGAAGGAACTAAAGAGACAACTAGTTGGAGATGCCTGTTTTTAAATATCAGGCTCTCTATTATTTTATCTTTATTTCTTTTTATTATTTTTTTAACTTTCAAAATAAACAAAGGGAGGCAACAGGGAAGCAAATATAGGATAGTAGCATAAAAGCAGCCTGGCTTATAGTCTGTTGTTTATCTTTGTTTTGGCCCCAGAGAGCTAATATAGCTTATAAGTAAGTTTTCTAAGTGTCTAATGATGAATTTCATAGGGCAGATTCTGAGGTGAAAATTTCATTCATCATTGATACTCCTACTATGGAATCTGAAGACACTTGAAAACCTGTTAGTATGTTGACTAAATGAAGCATTTTAATGTAGATGTGTCCTAAGAACCAGAGTAAAAGCCATTCTGTTTCTGTTTGTTAGCTGCAGTCTCCAGAATCATTTGCAAAGAGTGTCCAGGAATTGACAATTGTTTTGCAACGAACGGGTGACCCAGCTAACTTAAATAGACTGAGGCCTCATTTAGAGCTTCTTGCAAACATAGACCCTAATCCAGGTATGTGGAAGAATATTTAGTTGCTTATACTTTTTCTACCCTTGAGGTGAATAACACAAGAGAATTACTGCTAACAAATTCTCCCCCCTTCCCACCCTTGATGGCTTGTTTTAGATGCTGTTTCGCCAACTTGGGAGCAGCTAGAAAATGCAATGGTAGCTGTTAAAACAGTGGTTCATGGCCTTGTGGACTTCATACAGAATTATAGTAGAAAAGGCCATGAGACACCTCAGGTAAGCACATTCGTTGCACTTCTGACTGCTCTTACCTCTAACAGAGGTTCGTCCTGAACATCATGAGCAAGCTTTTTGGTTAATGGACTTTTTACGTGACTCTATTCCTTTAGGTTTCTATTATCTCAGTTCTTTTGGGAGAAACTCAAGTTTTAGTACACCTGATAAATAATTTATAGCACAGTAACCATTGGGAGAGAATTTTGAATATGAGTTCACCATCAGTATTTTTGACCAAGTATAGATCAATGATTCCTTCCAGACATTTTGTCTAATTCTTTCCTAATGTAGGGAAATTGTCACTTTTTTCTCCATTGCTCTCGTGTAAATGAATCTCTATTCGTAAATGTGTGGAGTTTGAATTTTTAAAATATTTGCAGTGTACTTTAGAAGGAGTTGTTTAAGGTATAATTTTTTATTCTAATAATGCCCATTTATTACATCACTGTGAGCCAAGTTCCTATGCCCATTATTTTATTTATATGATTTCTGATCCTCACAGCCACCTGCAAGGTAATTACTGTTCCCAAGCTGAAGTTTAAAGAGCTTAAATAACAAATCTAAGGTCCCGGTGGCAGTAAGTGACAGAGCTGGGATCAAATCTACTCCAAAGTGGTCTTTTCACTCTTTTACCCTTATTCTATTAGAAAACAATATAATATTCAAACTTGAACTGAGAGATAAATGTTTCATCTTTATTAAGGTAACAGAAATAACAATGCCATCTTACGGGCGCCTGGGTGCCACAGCGGTTAAGCGTCTGCCTTCGGCTCAGGGCGTGATCCCGGTGTTATGGGATCGAGCCCCACATCAGGCTCTTCCGCTATGAGCCTGCTTCTTCCTCTCCCACTCCCCCTGCTTGTGTTCCCTCTCTCGCTGGCTGTCTCTATCTCTGTCGAATAAATAAATAAAATCTTTAAAAAAAAAAAATGCCATCTTAAATTTTGATACAGTTATAGCAGTTATGATGAAGTTTTTTATATTTTGCCTCATTGTTTTTATGAACTTTAACAGCTCTGAGCCTAAGAAGAGAGTTGTACTCTCAAGCCAACAAATAAGTTCGTTTCATAAATTTTCACTTTCAGGGGAAATTGTATTCTGCCTCTCCTGGGAAAGTTTAAGTGAACAAAGCTTATGGCTTTTTAAATGCTTTTTAAATCATTTGTTTTGGTATCATTTTAAGACAGCAATGAATTGATGAGAAAATCTTCTATTTTTGTGGGCATTGTGTTGCCTACCTGACAAATAAATAGACGTTAATATTTGAACCAGTTTTAGATAATCCTCGGAAAGAATATTTAAAACCGGCAGTTCAGAGTTACCCTGTGTAATGCCTAATGGGAAATGGTAGAATGGCAGTTGCTTCAGCACAAGAATTACTTCTCTAATGAAAAATAATTAAAGGAGTAAATCATAAAATTCTGAAATTCCAGGAGTCCTCACTTTTCCACACACCGATTTTCTTTTTTGTAGCCTCAGCCAAACAGCAAATACAAGACTAGCATGTGCCGAGATCTGCGTCAGCAAGGAGGGTGTCCCCGAGGAACAAACTGTACTTTTGCCCATTCTCAGGAAGAGCTTGAAAAGTAAGTTGTGCGAATTCTTTTTCATACGGGTTTAATTTGGGGTCATTATGAAAGTGTCTTTATACTGTCTCAAAGTTTGTGGTGGGTTTTGCAGATGTGGTTAAGTTCACATTTTAGAGTTCCTTAGATTGCAAGATAATCTTTTCTTTTGAAACTATACCTTCTCACTTCTGGGAGCAAGATTAACATAAGTGATTAAGAACCTTATTCAAGGGTCATACTTTAGACCATTACATAGCTAGAATCCATGTTTTTGTTAAGCACGTGTGGAGAACAAGAACACCCCTCTGTGCAATCTTATTTGCTCAGGTTCAGTTGAAGATAACAGCAAGGTCCCAGGTAAAACAGTACAGCAGATACATTTTCTTTTTATGGCTTTGGTCTTTTTAGCGTATGTATTATGCAAGTTTCTGTTTTTGGGTTGTTTTTTTTTTTTAAGGTTTTATTTATTTGAGAGAGAGCAAGAGAAGAGAGCATGAGTGGGGGAGAGGGGCAAAGGGAGAGGAAGAAGTAGTAGTCATTTTTGTCCCATTCCTCTTCCTCTAAGCTGGGAACCCAACTCAGGCCAGGTCTCAGAAACCCGAGATCATGATCTGAGCCGAAGGCAGACACTTAACCAACTGAGCCACTTACGTGCCCCTGTTGTTTTGTTTTTTAACCAAAACATTCGTCATTGAGATCTTGCCAAAAAATTGATTCCAGCCTTTCGATTGAATCAACCTGTGTATCAACTCTTAATGGACATTTCTCTTTTGTTTTTAGACACTTTAAGCTTAAGTTGAGCTAATTTTCTCCTCCCATACATCGTCTCCTACCTTTCATTCTGCTCTTCCCCAGTGTACCCTGTCCAGCCAGTTACACATGCCATATTAAAGGCACCATCTTTGTCACCTTTCTTTCACCTGATTGTCGTAGTCAACAAGTCAGTTCAGCTTCCTGCCTGTATGTTTATTTCTCACTTCTTTCCAGCCATATAGTCTATATATAATCATCCCCTTTTGTCCATCTGCCATTGCCTCCTAACTGGTCTTCTTACGGCTATTGTTGCCTACCCCCAAGTCCGTCATTCCCCACAAAACAGGGAGAACTTTATACATTAAGCTCAGTGCAGATAATGAGAAGTACCTGGTTTCTCATTAACCTGTGGATAAAGTTATAAAATCTAGAGTGTGGATTCTGCATCATCTATATGCCTACCTTTCTGATCTTATCTCACAGTGCTCCTGAATTGTATTCTGTACTCAGGCCACACTTACTTTCTGTCAGTGCCTGGAATGCAGCATGCTCCTTCCCACCTTAGGTCTTCTGCGTCTTGCTGTTCCTTGGGGCCTTGCTTTTGGATCTTTTCTTTCGCCTAGCTTATCCTTCACTTTTTTGGGGGGGATCCTCCCAATATTACATACTAAACCAGGTTTCTCTTTGTCATGCTTATCAAAATTATGATTAACTTATGGTAAATTTTAGTGGTTGGCAGACTTTTATGTCAGGGTCCAGATAGTAAATATTTTCATTTTGGTCGATCGTACACTGAACTGTCACAACCACTCAATTCTGCCATTCTAGCAAAAAAGCCACCATAGTGCATAAAACAGGCATAGCTACATACTTTATTTACAACAAACAGGCAGTTTTGGCCCACACGAGGTAGCTTGCTGACCCCTCATCTATTGACTGTCTGCCTTGTTGCAGTGTAAGCTCAATGGACTGTATCTGTCTTGTTGGTTACGGTCTCCTCTCCTCAGTTGCTAGCACTGAGCCCTGTACATGATGAGCTCCACAGCAGCAGTAACGTGATAGATGGTATGTGTGTGTGCATTAAAAAGAGTAGAAACATGCTTCTCTTCCCCTACTGGAAGAGCCTAGAGAGGTTGCAGAAGTCCTAAGACAAAAAGATGCTGTTTGCACCCAGTCGAAGCAGCTCTGTATACAGAGTTTTACATTGTGCTGATTTTTGAGACTCTAGGAGATCTATTGAGCTTGCCCATACCTGAAATAGAGCTTCTTAGCTAAAGTAGAACTTTTTGGGCACCTTGCTTGGGAGTACTTAGACTTAACAAAGGCAGAGGAGAAATGGTGATTTCATTGCCATTCCACCCATGACCGGTTCCCTAGCTGAAAATCCATTTTACCTCTTATATTTTCAAGTTGGCTTTCTACTCTCCATCTCCAATACCTACTTCAGAATTTTATTATCTTTTCCCTGAAATGATAATAGTAGTATAAAGATAATAATTACAGCCAAATTAACTGGTCCCTTTTGGTGTCAGGTACCATGTTTAGTGTTTCACATGTGTTTACCCAGTTTATCAATTTAGTACTCTACTGGCCTTTAACCTGGCATCTTCTTATGTTCATGCTGGCTATTTCATTGCTACTGAGATTTTCTTTTGCAGATAAGCATCTAAGCATGTCCATTTTCTGCTTCTTAATTGGTTCCTCAGTATATCACAGGATCTGGTCCTAATCTAGCTTTCCAGCCTTACTCTACCTTTTGCAGTCTTTATTTTTTTAAGGCACATCTCGTTAATCAACGTTTACTACTACACAAATTCTTTCATTCTTTCCTTGCACGTGTTTTCCCTCTATATCATATGCTTTTCTCTTCTCTATTTGGAGAGCTCCTGTTCCCAGTTATACTCAGATGTCAGCTTCCTTCTGAGGACATCCCTGACTTCCTAGGCAGTGTTAGTTGCTTCCTTCACTGTGCTGGTGTAGTGCTTTATTCTTGGTAACTTTATAAAATCCAATTCTCTTGTCATATTGCAATTATCTATTTGCATATGTGTATTTTCACTAGACTTCATTTATCCTGTGGGTAATTCATCTTGATATTTTCTGCACTTAGCAAGTATCTGATATGTAAATTCAGTATATTTATGTTGAAAGAGCAAATAATCTACAATTCATATTTCCAACCGGCCTTACATTCTCCGTTGCTGTGTGAAAAAAGAAGAAAAAAACAGGATGACACAAAGGATTAAGGAAGTGGAAGATGTCACTATCCTATTGGCTAAAAATATACATATTGGTACCTATCTCTGGGTTTTTTAGGGTAGAACCTTTGTCTTATTTCACATGATACACCAGGAGCAAACATTTGTTTTACTTAAATAAATTAATTTTACTCCAGCCTGCTTTCAATACTATGCATCTCTCTAACCAAACTAAATGTAAATTCCCAACAATCTCTCCTAAAAATAAATATTTATGTGAATATATCTTAGAATGTAGAGTATTAGAATCCTGTTTCCAAGAGTTGCTGCGTTCTGGAGAGCGTCAAAAGCCTGGGATCAACCAGCTCAACAAATATTTATAAAAATGATTATTAAGTGCTAGGTATTATTTGAGGTGCTTCTAGTGGAGGAAGAGGAACAATAAACATGTAAACACAATCTCAGTTACTGATAAAATACTTTAAGAACGTCTGAGGTGGAAACAAACTTGGCATGTGTGGGAAGTAGAAACAAGACCAGTGTGTCTAGAAGATGGAGAATGAGAAGAAGACAAAAGATAAGATTGGAGAGGTAGGGAAGGGCCAGATCATACTGGCTTTATGGACCGTGGTGGGGAGTTTGGAAGCCATTGTCCGGTTTTATTCAAATGCAACGATGAAGTTTTTTTAAAATCTTACTCATTTTTTAAGTAAGCTCTGTGCCCAACATGGGGCTTGAACTTGGGAGCCTGATCAGATCAAGAGTTGCACGCTCTACCAACTGAGCCAGCCAGCCACCGCGAAACAATGAGATTTTAATTTTGTTTTAGAAATGTCACTAAGTGTCTGCATGTCTGGGGACCAATTAAACCATAGTGGTTCAGGTTCAAGATTGGTATCTTGGTCCTAGGACCATAGTAACGGAAATGATGAAAAGTGGTCGGATTGGAGATATATTTCGGAAATAAGGCTGATAGAACTGATAGATTGAATGAATCAAGAATGACTCCAAGGTTTGAGACCTGCACAACCAAGTAATGTATTTTACTGAGGTGGGAAATGCTTTTAGGGTAGAAAACCAGTAGTTAGTTCTCTTGGCCATATGAGGTGAGAGGCTTATTCCGCATTCATGCAGCAAATATTTATTGAACACCTAGTATGCACAGGCACTGTATGATGTGCTAAAGATAGAGAGGTGGGTAAGAAAGGAAAAAATCCGTGCTCTCCTGGGGCTTACATTGTAGTAGAGAAGATTGACATAAAGCAAATAAATAGAAAGCATAATGTCTGGTACTGATCCATGCTATGGAGAAAAATAACACAAGGTGTATGGAGAAAGAGAACAATTGGGAAAGGGGAGATATTTTAGATAAGACTGTCTGGGAAGGTATCTCAGAGGATATGACATGTAAGGAGACGCCTGAAATGAAGTGATGGTGCACTAGAACAACAGGTCATTATAGGAGTGGAGTCTTTGCAAAGGCAGATGGGCTTGGGACCTGGGGCTCAAGTGCAGAGATGGGCCCTTGGTGGAACCCCAGTGGCAAGATTGGCCTGAGTTAGGAGCCAGGAGCTCTTCATCCCTTTTTGGGGGGAGCATGTGGTTACAGGTGCAGGAAGGTTACTGGAATTGGCGGTGAAAGAAGTAATTCTCTGGTTTCATCTGTTTTCTCTGTGAAGTGGGAGGCGGTATCATCAGTGGTGGAGGAGCTGTGGAGAGTGGAGGCGGAAAGGATGTTAGAGATGGCAAAGTGAATTTAGTAGAGAAGCATATTACTGTATTGCTTGGACATTTTAAATAATTGATCATAATTTTGAAGGGAGTCTAGAGAGCATGAAGGCATGGTTTTTCTCCACCAACATTCAGCTGCCGGGGAGCAGGCCCAGAAAGAGAGAATTAAGTGAAGAATTGGATTGGGGTTTTACCAGGTGAGTTCAACAGGGGGAGTGAGCCAAGGGAGTTGAAGGTATTTACAAGGGAGGAATTAATGGTAGATAGTGAATTCAAAGCTGGGTAGGCAGGGAGTGAGTACTTGAGGGAGCTCAAAGTTGATTTCAGAAGAATAGGAAATAATTGGATTGGCTTTTTCAAGCGTGAGGTCCAGATCCTAAGTCCAAGTCTTTAGTATTCTAGTTGCTAGAATCCAGTACGTATCCTGACTTGTCACTTACTTTACCTCCCTTAGTTAATGTTTTACTTCGTACAATTCTTCTCTTTCAAGGTACTCACAATTAAAACTTTGTTTTTTGCCTGCCAGACTAATCTTAAAGATAGCTGAGATTTGTACTTTGAGGATGGAAACCAAGGAGCAGCTGGGTATTTTATGCAAGAACCTTTGAGGTGAAGAATGAAGAGCAGGTTTCAGAGAGCATGTTGAGGAAAGTGCAGGCCCCTCCACACCACTAAACTGCCTTTCCAAAATATAGGTCTGCTCGTACCCCACTTGTAGTCAGTGGCTCCCCACAGTCTCTGAGATGACATATATAAACTGGCTATAACCTGTTGTCTTTTTTTTAAACTTTGTGTTCTGTCACTGCACCCTCAGCCAGGCTCATCTGGGGAAACTTGTCTTTTATTGAGCTCCATATGCCTCTGTCAGTGTGTGTGTGTGTGTGTGTGTGTGTGTGTAAGAGAGAGAGAGAGAGAGAGAGGGAGAAGAGCAGGATTGAATAATGAGGCTGTTTATAGATACTGAGGGACTGAAAGGGAGGCTATTGTGAAGGCATTGCTCATCACTAACGCTATTTATATTTAATTACCATATGTTTGATTATGTATAACATTAATATCAGATTAATTTAGGCATATGTAATTATGACTTCAAATGTGTGTAGTCGTTTTTCTATTCATGTAACAGTTGTTCATCTCTTTAAAGTATTAGAGGAAACATTGACCAGGACTACATTATAATGAAGTTTTTGAATTGTACAAGTGGAAACAGATTTTCTTAAATGGACTCCAAGATCAAGTTGCTTTATATATTAAGAGTGTTATATCTGACCACTATAAATAAAACCCTGACATTAATATCAGAAAAGTCTTTAATCCAAATATTTTTTACTTTAGGCGTAAACTAATCTGAAAAATATTATACTAAATTTCCATATTTGGGGATAGTGTTTAAGAATGACTTTTGGTTTTTTTTAAATTTATATAACGCTCTGACAGTTTGGTAATAACAGAATTTTGTCAACTCTTCATTCTGCGTTGCTAAATAAGAATTTGGTATGGTTCCTTTCATTTTTATATATGTACTTTATATTCCAATTATACAAAATTTTCAAAAGGATCTCTTCTTATTCCCTCAAAAGGCTTCTTTGAATACCTGTGTTTTTTGCTTGCTTTATTAATTACTTGCCTATGTATACGAGTGTGTGTGTGTGTGTGTGTGTGTATGGCATATATATTTTCATGTGGCACCGATCACAGCAGAGTTTAATGTAGGCTGTATTTGATATTTAGCTGAAGAAACTTTTCTTCAAAGCTGTTCCTTCTATTTAAATCTTTTTCCATGGTCTTTTTTTTTTTTTTTAATCTCTTCAGGGTAAGATTTAGTGAAATACTCACCGATATGTTGATTGTTTTTGAAACAGGTATCGATTAAGGAACAAAAAGATCAATGCAACTGTAAGAACATTTCCTCTTCTAAATAAAGTTGGTGTAAACAACACTGTCACAACCACAGCCGGAAATGTCATTTCTGTCATAGGAAGTACTGAAACAACGGGGAAAATTGTTCCAAGTACAAACGGAATTTCAAATGCAGAAAACAGTGTTTCCCAGCTAATCCCACGTAGTACTGACAGTACGTTAAGAGCTCTGGAGACTGTGAAGAAGGTGGGGAAGGTTGGCACTAATGGTCAGAATGCTACTGGGCCTTCTGCAGAGTCTGTCACTGAAAAGTAAGTATTAGCCAAAAATGGTTACTGTGAGTTTTTTAGAAATGCTTGAGTATTTTTATCCTAAGGAAAAGCAGTTAATCAGAATTTTTATGCAGAAGATTTCACATAGTAGAAAAAGCATGAAATACCAAAAAATTTGAGTTCTGGTCCTGGCTCTGCAGTTGAATAGCTGTGACCTTAGAAAGTCACTTCAGCTCTGGGTTTTGTTTTTCTTGACTATAAACTGAGAGGTTGGACCAGAATTGGTTTTTTTTTTTCACACGTAACTTCCTTGAACTTTAGGATTGAGTCCATAGAAGTGGCAGAAAAGAGCTAAGTAGAAAGCTAAGCATGGTGAGACGCTGAGCCCCAGCCTGTGCTGCAGTCAGAACAGTCCTCTCTGTACTCCATAGTGATGTGTGGGAGTTAAGAGGGGACTCCTTGAGCTGAACTCTCTGGGTTCAGATTCTGGCTCACTGTTTTCTAGCTGTTTGATCTTTGGCCAATTAATCTGTCTTCCTCAGTTTACTCATCATCATACAACAATAACAACTACTATATAGGTTGGTTGTGCAGATTTGTGAATTGTAAGTGCAGTTCTTTGAACAGTGCCTGCCAAATAGCACTCAGTAAATATCTGTTGTTTTGTTGTTGTTGTTGTTGTTACCAATACTGTTGGGTTGTAGCATAAGAAAGGGTTTTGGTGCTTTAAGAAAAAACTTTTACTATTTCTAACAATCTGAAAGGTTACTTCCACCTCTAAAATCTCATGCTTTGATACTGTTTCAGGGTCTTAAAATCTTGAGTTTTAACATGTTCAGGTTTTGTTGACCCTAAATAGTCTGTCAGTGTTTACTATATGCCTTCTAGGAAATTATATGTAATATAATAATGTAATATAGGTAATTATACGGGATATTGAAGAGACCAGCCTTTTAGAACTGAAAGTCTTATTAGGGACTGGTTAAAATAAGATTAGATAGATAGGTTGGCACCAGATTATGGAGACCTTGTGTTACATATATGTTTAGGAAATGAGTTTTTGAAGGGTTTTGGCAAGGTAATGTAGAACTGTTTTATACCCGTACAGTGGAATGTATTCAGCTATAAAAAAGGAGTGAAGTACTAGTACATACTACAATATGGATGAACCTTGAACACTATGTTAAGTGAAAGAAGCTAGCTATAAAAGACCATTTATCACAGAATTCCATTTATGTTGATGTCCAGAATAGGCAAATCCATAGAGACAGAGAAAGTATATGAGTGGTTGCCAGGGGCTGGGGAATGAATGCTAACAAGGAGAGATTTCTCTCAGGGCTGATGAAAATGTCTCAGAATTAGATAGTGTCCAACCTTGTGAATATACCGAAAATCACCGAATTGTATACCTTCAAAAGGTAAATTATATCTCGGTTTTTTTAAATGATAAGACTAGGGAAAAAGCTTTAAAAAATAATCTAAATAAATCATCTACTCATTCAAAAATTATGGATCTTTGATGTGCCCAACACCAGCTAGTTGGTGGAAATGTGATGAAAATGAACTAGCTACTACTACTCCCTGCTTCTAAAAAGGGTCTTACAGTGTGGTTTGGGAGGCAGATGTAATCGGACCGTATAATATATTCTGAGAGATACTATAGTGGAGTTGTGTTCCAAGTATTATTAGAACACAAAAAAAGAATACCATTCTGCAGGGAGTTATTGTGGAAGGCTCCTTAGAGAAGACCTGAGCTAGTTCCAAAAACATGAATAGTTGGGAAGGAAGGACTCCTCAGTACAGGAAGCAGCACATGCAAAGTCATGTAGGCAGGAGAGGCATGCTGCGGAAGAGCCTAGAATCCTGAAAGCCCTGTAGGCTACAGCTGTAGGAAGGAATCTAGCTGTCTGACTGGAATGTGACTAGAGGCTAGCGTTTTCCTTAAGTCTGATTTTTACAGATAGCTTGCATGATCCCATGAGGTTATGAATCTTGTCATGGATTTTGATACCTTTTTGCTGGCAAGTCTAAAAATTTGCCATTTCAAAGTACTTACCCAAATTTTACAGCGTATAACATTTTGATATGGAAGCAGCAGATAACCTGTCTAAAGCACATTGTGTAGTGCCTGGAATGTGCTCAGTAATTGCTCAGTAAGAGTTAGTATATTACTGTTATGAGGAAATCCTAATCATTTTCCTTGTTGCCTTTATTTAACTGCAAAGAATAAGCATAGCCCTAAAATATCTTTAAACTGTAAGTCAGTAAATTTGTATCTACTATTATTACCCACAGTTCCTTAGTTATTTTCATTTCACACATAGAAGTAAACATCTGCTAGACTAATCTGCTGTGTTAGACTTAAAAGCAGCCCATACTCCTTGTTTATATTCTAGCTTTAAAAGGGCTTCTCTAGTTTGAGAAAAACCCTCTAATCTTGGGATGCAACATACTGAATTCCTGCATCATTAACAAGTGCATTTTCTGGAGCCACTACATATCTAAGCTCTGCTAAAGTTGGACTTTTTTTTTTTTTTTAAGATTTTATTTATTTGAGAGAGAGCACAAGCAGTGGGGAGGGGCAGAGGGAGAGGGTAGAAGCAGGCTCCCCACTGAGCAGGGAGCCCAATGGGGGACTGGTTTCCAGGACCCTGGGATCATGACCTGAGCCAAAGGCAGATGCATAACTGACTGAGCCACCCAGGTGCCCTAAAGTTGGACTTCTTTTTTTTTTTTAAGATTTTATTTATTTATTTGACAGAGATAGAGACAGCCAGCGAGAGAGGGAACACAAGCAGGGGGAGTGGGAGAGGGAGAAGCAGGCTCATAGTAGAGGCGCCTGATGTGGGGCTCGATCCCATAACGCCGGGATCACGCCCTGAGCCGAAGGCAGACGCTTAACTGCTGTGCCACCCAGGCGCCCCTCCTAAAGTTGGACTTCTTAATAGGACGTAAGAAAGCCAGGATGAGATCCTCTAGATCTGATTGCTTGGTAACTCAACAAAGAAAATCCTTTGTTTTAAAATAATAAAAAGTTTATGTATTTTGCATCAATTTAATGAGTAACCATATATTGGCATTTCAATCATCCGCTAGTTATTTATTGACTACTTATTATGTGGCAGGAACTATTTCATTTGTTCAACAGATATTTACTAACTACTGTGTGGCAGGAATTCTTCTAGATATAACAGTTAACAAAACTCTGGAGAGACAAGCAGTTAACAAAATGGACAAAAATGGGGCTCCCATGTGGCTCAATTGGTTAGGTGTCTAACTCTTGATTTTGACTCAGGTCTCAATCTCAGGGTTGTGAGACTGAGCCCCATGTCAGGCTCTGTGCTGGGTTTGGAGCCTGCTTAAGATTCTCTCTCTCCCTCTCCCTCTGCCCCCCCCCCCAAAGGACAAAAATGGCCTTTTCTCAAGGAGTTTACATTTCAAAATGTCTATCTAGCTCTTACTAGAACAACCCTTCTTTTACATGTCTGTCTTCTTTGTCCCAAAGAATTCTGGTGGACTACAGTTGGCCCTTAAAAAACACAGGGGTTGGAGGTATCAACCCCCTGTGCAGTCCGAAGTCCAAGTATAAGTTTTGATTTCCCAAAAATGTAACTACTTATAGCCTAACTGTTGAGCACAGGCTTTACCGAAAACATCATCAATCAACACAGATTTTGTTGGTTAAATGTACTATATACTGTATTCTTGCCGTAAAGTTAGCTAGAGAAAAGAAAATGTCATTAAGAAAACATAAGGAGGGGTGCCTGGCGGGCTTGGTCAGTACAACATGCAACTCTTGATCTCAGGGTCATGCATTTGAGCTTCACATTGAGGGTAGAGGTTACTTAAAAAAACAAAATAAAAAGTATTTAAAAAAAGAAAACATAGAGAAAATTCATTTATAGGACTGTATTCATTGAAAAAAATCTGCATTGTAAGTAGACCTGTGCATTTCAAACCTGTGTTGTTCAAGGGTTAACTGTATATTGTTTCTGTTGAGAACTTCTTGAACAATAATTTTTTTTTTTAATTTTCCTCTAAGAAAAATCTTTTTTTAAAGAATGAGTAAAAAGGGATTGATGGGTCGCATTAGTGCCTGGGATTTGTTTGAATTTCTTTTTGCCTTTGCCAGAATATGAGATCTGTTACTATGATTCTATGAATGAGCAGTGGAGGGTGCCAATGAAATTCATTGCCTAATTTTTCACTATGGAAGTACCTAAAGTTTTTCCTATTAGTGGTTTCACTATATTACTTTGTGAAAAATTCCTACTGAGGAAGACAACAGTTACAGACAGTGATTGATTCTGTGTTCTTGATAAATTATCTCTCCAGTAAAATTGGCTCTCCACCCAAGACTCCTGTAAGTAATGTAGCGGCTACCTCAGCTGGGCCTTCTAATGTTGGAACAGAGCTGAATTCTGTGCCTCCAAAATCCAGCCCATTTATAACTAGAGTACCAGTATATCCTCAGCATTCTGAAAATATTCAGTATTTTCAAGATCCAAGGACTCAGATACCCTTTGAAGTCCCACAGTACCCACAGACAGGTAAGTGATTTTAGATAGTTCTAAGAAAAAAAAGAAACTGTAATATAACATTTGTTGTCCTTAAATAAGTAAGTGAATCACTTACCTAGAATATCTACATTAAGAAATTAATTGGGGTGCCTGGGTGGCTCAGTTGGTTAAGCGTTCAGCTTTCAATCTCAGCTCAGGTCTTGATCTCAGGGTCATGAGTTCAAGCCCTGTGTTGGGCTCCATGCTGGGTATGGAGCCTACGAAAGAAAGAAAGAGAGAGAGAGAAAGAAAGAGAAAGAAAAGAAAGAAATCCATCCATCCTTTGGACTAAGTTTTCTTTCTGCCCTAAGAATCGATGATTCTGCATGCCAGTAGTTTTAAGATTCTCCTTCCTATGCATCAAATTTGGGGTCCATGGATGAACTTCAGGGAGTTTTGTGAATCCCTTGAAATAGTTTGCAGAATGTTTGGTCTGTATATACTTATGTATAATTTTGGAAAGACAATGCACAATTTTATAGATTTTGAAAGGTCTTTAACCTCTGCTCCCCAAAAGTTTTGAGTCAATAATGTAACTAACTAATTACATAATGCAAAACCTGTGGCAGTAGATGCCTTAGAAGGAAACTTACCATTCATCTGTTAACAGCTCTGTCTTGGGGTTTTGAGGAGCAGTTTAACAAGATAGTGAACTTTAATGATTTTCATATAGTAGTGTCTTGAAAGTATGTAGTTTCTTTCTAAGGCAGGGGTGATTAAGTAAGGTTCAAAGCTTACTTTCTTTTCCCACATTAAAGGCTGCTTTCAACTTAAATCTTTATAAAATGTTGGATTTTACTAAGATTACATTAAATACTCCTCTTTCTGATTTTCAAGGATACTACCCACCACCTCCAACGGTACCAGCTGGTGTGGCTCCCTGTGTTCCTCGCTTTGTGAGGTCCAATAATGTTCCAGAGTCCTCCCTCCCACCTGCTTCTATGCCATATGCTGATCATTACAGTACATTTTCCCCTCGAGATCGAATGAATTCTTCTCCTTACCAACCTCCTCCTCCGCAGCCGTATGGACCAGTTCCTCCAGTACCTTCTGGAATGTATGCTCCCGTGTACGACAGCAGGCGCATCTGGCGCCCACCTATGTACCAACGAGATGACATTATTAGAAGCAATTCTTTACCTCCAATGGATGTGATGCACTCGTCTGTTTATCAGACGTCTTTGCGAGAAAGATATAACTCATTAGATGGGTATTATTCAGTGGCTTGTCAGCCACCAAGTGAGCCAAGGACAAGTGTGCCTTTACCAAGGGTAAGTGATGATGGAAGTAGGAGAGTGCTACTGTAGTGTA